>NW_015971756.1:0-600000 GCF_000732125.1 Scedosporium apiospermum
CTAACCCTAACCCTAACCCTAACCCTAACCCTAATAGTATAGGGAAGACTATATAGATATATAGATATCTATTACTAATCTAATAGTAGAAGCTTAAAAGTAAAAGGGAATAGTTTTTAATAACTTATAATATTTCTATATAGTACTTTTAAGTAACCTTTCTATATAAGCTTTTTTTTAATTTTTTTATAAAGTTTTAAATAATATATTATAAGTTATTAAAGTAATATATAAATATATAGATAAACTCTTTTATTTTTAAAGGATATAAATAATAGTATTAAATAATAGGTATTTTCTATTAATAGCTTTTTATCCTAGTAACTTTAAATATACCTCTTCTATCTATAGTAATTATAATATTAATTATAAAAATAAGTTTATATAACCTAATACCTTAAGAGTGTTGAGGCCTATTTTAGAATAGATATAGACTTTTATTATTTATTATTTAGGTATAAGAGTTAGGGTTATAATTAAGAAGTAAGATAACTAATAATATAAAAAGAAACTCTAAAAGAATTTTTAAAAGTTATTATAGTATAGTTAAAGGAGAGACCTAAGTTAAGTAAGCTAATAGAAAAAATTACTAATAAATATAGAAGGGAATAGAGAATGGGGAAGATATATATTAGAAAGGAGCAATATTTTATATTAAAGTAATACTCTTTACTAATACCTATAATAACTATAGAAGCTACTAAAGGATTATATTATATTATATTATTCTAGATTAAGTATAGTAAGAGAGTCCTAAAAATGTAATTATAGTAGTCTAAAGTCTTTAAAAGGTCTTAGTATAGAGTAGAGGCCTAGTATATAGTATAAGTATATATTAATTTACTAGTACTAAGAGGAGAAGAATAAAAACTAAGAGTAAATAAGAGGAATAAGAAAGAATATAGTAAATATTATTAAACTTATTACTCTATCTAAAGTTTATCTTACCTTTTATCCTAATATTACTTTAAAGTTAATAGTTCTATTTTATACTTATTAGCTAAGAAATAAAATAAGATAAAACCTAACTTTTAATTTAAGATAAAATCCTTTTTATAAGTAAAATAGCCTATTACTCTAGTACTTAAAGTTATTATATTAATAATAGTATTTATATTTACTTTTATATATATTAAGTTCTTCTATATTAATATATTTAAAATTGAAGAAATCTTTAAGATTTCTAGTAAAAAGCTTCTAGCTAAGTACTTCTACTAGCTTAATAATAACTATATAATAATAGTAGAAAAATAAATAACTAAATATAGTTAGCTTATATTTTAGTTTAGGATAGGAAGGTAATAGGTAATTATTTTTAACTTATTTAATATAGTAAGGGATTAGCTTATTAAGAACTAGTCTACTACTATAGATTATCTATAGTTTTATATATTTTATAATATTGTTTTAGTAACTTCTAGTAGACTTTTTACTTAGTTTAGACATCTATATATATAGTTTCTAACTAACTTTTATAGTTATTACTATTAAAACTAGTCTATAGAATAAGAAGATAAAAAAATAAAGATAAGTTATTAGCTTTTTTACTATTAGATTTGCTATAGCTAAGATATAGGTGATAATAGATTTTAAGATCTATTTTATTATCTTAATTATATACTAGGATAGTAAAAAAAGAGAGGTAGAGATTATATTTTATACTTACTAGAAGAGACTTACCTTAACCTAATATTAACCTTTTACTATAATATATAGTTTAGCTCTATCTTAGATCCTTTACTACTATAGATTTTTAAAGATATTATTACTATTACTAGGTAAGGAGCACAGCTAATTAAGTCTATTATTATTTTTTTTTTCTAGAATACTTGTAAGACTCGTCTTTATCTAATTACCGCCCTAGTTTCCAATTAATAAAATCTAACTTTTAGGATTTTATTTTTTATTTATAATATCTTGGAGATAATAGCTGGATGTCTAAGGCCCTCGAAGTTTGTATATAATATAATAATTAGTTAGGTTCTATATTTAATAAGATTTATAATATAACTATAAATACTATTAGTAATAAGAAACTAATTACTAAGATATTTCTCTATAATAACCTACTAGGCCTAATAACTTATAAGTTTTAAGTATCTTATATTCCCCTTCCCTTTCTCCCTTCCCTTACCCTTCTGTCCCTTCCCTTATTGAATAATATAAAAAAGTAGCTAATTAGTTCTAGTTAATATTAAAATTATTTTTAGAAGCTTAATATCTAGTAGATTTAAGACTTTCTTTTTAATTATTATTATTATTTTTAGAGTCCTAGTATTAATTAAGGGCTAGCTAATCTAGTAGGAAGTATATAATAACCTTATAAAAATATATAAAACTTTATAAAGAGTATTTAAGGTATATAGGTCTAAGGAAAAGAGCTTTTATATAGTTAGTATTATTAAGGAAGCTCTTAAAGTATATCCCCTACTTAAACTCCTCCTAATATAATAGATCTTTAAGGAATTTAAGTTCTAGAAGTTTAAGATACCTAAAGGGGTTTTAGTATATACTAATACCTAAGCTATAAATTATAGTAAGAATTATACCCTTTTTATTATAAAAGTATTTAGATTAGTAGATATTATTAATAATAAATATCCCCTAACTTAAAGATATAGCTATATATAATACTAATACTAATAAATTCTAGCCTAGCTACTAGATCTCTAAAGACTATAATATATTTATACCCTACTACTTTACTTTTAGTACTAGTAGATATATATATATAGCTATTAACTTTTCTAACTATATCCTCTATACCTTTTTTATATACTTTATTATCTCCTTTAAGTTTACTAAGAGTAAGGAAGCTCCTACTAATACTTATTATATTTATTATAAGTAGGATATAGTTAAGGTAAATTCTATTATATCTAAGTTTAGAGTAAAGCTTAAGCTAAGAGATAAAAAGGTTTTAGAGAAGTATTTAAGAGAAGCTAAGGAAAGGCTGGCTGAATTTAATATTAGACTAATTGTAGAGGTTCTATTATAGATTTAAAGTTAGTAGAGGTATTTATATTATTCCTAGATAAAATATTTATAAATATAGTATAGGAACTAAAGAGATAAAGAAAAAAAAAAGGAAGAGAGGTAGTAGAGTAAATATAATTAGGTTAATATTAACTAATTATATTATTATAGTTTTCTAGCTAGCTTACTTTTTATTTGCCTATAATTTTACTAGCTCTTAAATATAAAGACAAAATTACTTTAACTTAATTATAAAGATATTATTATTATTAGTTTACTTATATTCTTTAAGAGACTTATATATACCTATAAAGATAAGTATTATAATAAAAGTTTTTAATTTAATAGTTTTAGGTATTAAGTATTTTAGTATAGAAAAAATTAATTTAGAAAGTAAAATACTATCTTAAACTATAAAAGTATCCTTTACTATAAAAATTCTAGTCTTCTATATTAAATATTTATTAATAATAATATCTTTCCTAACCTCTTTCTTATAGCTAGATATCTTTATACTTTTAAAAAGAAACTTAATATAAGAAATATTACCTCTATTATTAAAAAGTTAGTATTTAATAATAGTAAAAATATATTATATTACTATAAAGATAAAAGATCTTTATTAGTATTTATACTTACTATACTAGCCTCTAGACTCTCTAATAACCTCTAAATATAACTAATATCCTATATAAAAAAATATAATACTAACCCTATAGATATATTATTTACTACCTAAATAACCTTAGCTTCTATATTAAATTTATATAGCCCTAAAATAAGCTTAAATATCTTTTCCTAGTTGGCTAGTATATCTAATATTATATCTACTAGGATTATTAGCTTAAAAAAGTAGCTTTACTACTATAATTATATATTAGCTAGCCTTTTACTATTATATAATACTTTAATACCTTTATTTATAGTATCTTTAATATAGTATATAAGCTTTTTAATACTATAAAGTATTATTAATAGCCCTATAGTAGTTTTAAGTATAGCTTTATAGCCTATATATAACTTCTAAGTATCCTTAAGTAAGAATTAGGAGAATTTATTATAGATATTATTTTATATATAGATATAGTTTATATAAGTATATACCTAGCTAATAATATACTACTTAAAGATTTTAAGGGCTAAGGTAATAGCTTCTAGATTATTATTATTAAATATTATAAATAGGTAATTGCTTTCTAGCTCTATAGTAACCTTTTTTAGTTCTTTACTATAATATCTTAGAATAAAACTACCTATAGATATACTATTTATAAATATAACCTTTTATATACTTAAATATTTATATAAATATTTACTAATAATTAATATATTAATATAGTTAATAGAAATTATATTAATTATACTTACTAGAAAGCTAGCCTAAAGTAAAAGATTACCTAATACTATTATACTAAAAGAAATCTTAGGGGAAGATTTAATTATTATAATATAGCCTATAATAAAAACTATAGCTACCTTTTTAATAATTATAGTTACTAAGAAGTTTTATAATACTAGTATTATAGTTATACTAATAGGCTATTTAATAGTAAATATATAGTAGTCTAATATAGCTAGCTACCTAATAAAACTATATATATATTTAGCTTTACTAGTAAATTACTATATAAAGCTGAAAATATAATTAACTTTTCTAATAGCTTTAGTAAGAAGTTTTTTAATCTTATAAGTAATAATATAAGTAATATTATTATAGGTAGTTATAATAAGGTTATATTACTATAGGAAGATTTTAATATATTTTTATAAGTTTATATAGTAATATTAGGAAAATATTTATTAAGAGAATTTAATATATTTATTTATATCTTTAATATTATTAGTAAGATATTTAGCTTATACTTAGCTAGATCTAAGATCTTAATAAAATTAATAATCTATTTTAGCTTAGGAAAAGAAAATAAAAAATATAAGATTTTTAAAATATATTTTTGATCTTAAAAGTCTTTCTAAACTATAACTAAACCTATTTTTTATATAAGAAGGAGGCCTTATAGAAAAAAGATAGGTTATTTAGCTGTCTTCTAGTTAGTAAGTTATATATAAAACTTTAGGGGTAGAATTTAGTATCTAGTATACCTTAAATAAAAATATTATAAAAAACTATTTATATAAAGATAAGACTCTTCTATAAGGGGTATTAATTAGTTATCTAGCTATTTATATATATCTATATAGAAACTCTAAAAAAAAGCAAACCTTTACAGATCAACCACATAGCTAAAATTAAATACTCTAAGCCTACTAAATTAAAATAATCATAATATCTCTAATACTTAAATAAAGCTAACTATATCCTTATATAGCTATTTCTACCTATACTATATAAGTCAAACTACTAGAAAGCTAAGCAAATAGTACTAGTTATTAGCTAACTATACTTATTTATAATAAAGCAATACTTTTTTCTACTAATAATTTTAATAATACCTAGTATTTTAAACTCTTACTAAACTATTAGATTAATAATACCTATATTAGCCCCTCTATAGATAACTATCTAGTTTACTTATAATTTCTAATACTACCTTATTAAATTTAAGCTTTCCTATTTATTTCCTAGTATATATAATATTAAAACTACTATTAAGCTATTATATTATTTTAAATTATACTAGTAATTCTCTATATATATTAATATAGTTAGTTTAGTCTAATAAATCTCCCTTTTTTTCCCTTCCTAATTTTTTTCTTATTTTAATATTAAATTTCCCTACTACTTTAGATAAAATAATTTTAATATTATTACCTATTTAAGCTATTTATATTACTATTATTAATATAGTAACTTTTATAAATATTTTCCTTTCTCTATCCCCTTTACTTATATATATATTATTTTAGATACTAAAAGTATAAGATTATACTTCCTAAAGTAGCTTATAGCTTTCTCTAGTAAATACTTATCCCTATACCTATACCTTTACTATATTACTATTATTAACTAAGCCCTATACTATAAGGACTACTCCCCTATTAGCTTTAATTATATATTTAATAAACTAAAAGCTAAGAGATTTAATTCTCTTAAGATCTCTAAAATTATTAAGTACTTATCTATAGTATTAGGTAAAGTAATTACTATTAAGAATACTAGTTTAAAGTAGTTAGCTAAGTTATACTTATTATTCCTTAAGAAGAGAATTAGTATTATAATACTAAATAAGAAGGTATTCTTAAGATTATATAAGCTATAGGAAGATATCTTTACTACTACTTTCTTAATAGGGTCCTTTATTTATTATAAGTTATCTATTAATACTAAGATACCTATTATATTAACTTTTAATAATATAATTAATATAGGTAATTAAATTACTTATATTAAAAGTATATTTAATAGTATATTATTATTCCTATTTAATTCCTTTATATTAGTAATCTAGAATTAAAGTAAGGGTAAAAGTAATAGTAAATAGTCTACTTAAATCTAATATATAAAAAAGTTTAGATTTACTAAGTTAGATCTATAAGATAATTTAAATAGGTTAGATATTACCTATAAGATTATTATCCTTGCCTAACTAGTAAAGTTACTTATTAAGTTACCTATATCCTTCTCTATATAGAGCTTAATCTTTAAAAAGCTTAAGTCTATATCTAATAGTAATAAGTTTCTTAGATAATTTACTAACTTTAACTATTAGATAGAAAAAGAGAGAAGGGTAGTAGCTAAAGAGAATAAGGTTATTTAGTTTATTAGGAGTATAGATATAATATATAAGTAGGCTAAGGTTAGTATTAAGTAATTTAACTAGTTATATCCTATTACACTTTTATAGGAGAGTAATAATATAATTAGCTTCTATATAAAATGTTATAGTAGCCTACTATTAACGATTTGTAGGGCTAGTATTAGTAGTGAGGTTACTGCTATAGGTATGCTATCTGATTTTCTTAAGGTGCTCTAATAGGTTTATAGATAGTTTGATTATTAATACAATGAGGCTTAAAAGACGAAGTTAGATAGAGAGCTTATATGAAATTGCACTTCGATACTGTCTACTTTATTATAGCTTACTTAATCAAGTATTACCTCAGGGATTTATATTTAGTATTGAGTTTACTTAAAAGAAATTACACTAGCTAGAGGTATTATCGAGAGCTGGAACTTCAAATTTATGGCGCCCCTGCCCAAGGTAGTAAACCATCCCGAACAAAATCCAGCCAGCCATCACCACTGTAGAATAGTTCATATTCTGAGCTGTTACAGGAATAGTTAAGGGAAAGGTGCTGAAGAATATAGCAATAGCAATCCACAGGAGGCTGACTACATTTGTAACGACGCCAACACCAGAGGGTAGACGGAAGGGACCGAAGCCTCCACTGTGTAAGGAAGAGCGGCCATAGATAAGCATGTAAATAATAGGCAGGCCATAAGACAAGTATAATCCGATAATGGCCATGGACAAAATAGCGTTGAATGCAGTGGAGTTCCCAATGTAAATAAGGCCGAGAAGAAATTGTAGAGAGACGACTACGGCGACTGCTTGGACAGGGACCTTCGTCTTCTTATTTACCGAGCTTATATATGAGTCGAAGGGCGTTGCTTTATCGCGAGCAAATGCCCAGAGAGTCCGGGACGTAGATGTTACTCCAGCAATGGCGGCAGCAGTGGCGATGATGACCGGCATGAGAGACATAATTGTTGCTCCCACTCTCGAATTGGCGGTTTCGAGGTATATTTGCATGAATGGGAATCCTGTCGGTGTCTCCAGGAGAGACTCGAGGGAGCCAGCGGAATAGAGCAGAACGACGCAATATGCCAAACCGATCAGACCGTTGACGACGACGCTGCCTACCATGGCCAGGGGGACGTTCCGGCTGGCATTCGGCAGCTCCTCAGATAAATGGCAAGCGGCATCGTACCTATGTAGAAAATAAATAGTTAGAAATATGTTCCCAAGAATACCTTAACCTCGTCACCTACCCCAGAAAGGGATAAACGGCGCTCTGTAGTCCCACTAGCCATGAGATAGCGCTGCTTTCCCATCCGCTGCTGTTGACAACCTCAGTAAAAACAAAGCTGGATGTATTTTTGGAGGACATGGCGCCAAGTACGATAATAATGGCCACAAAGGCAGAAATATGGATGACACCTAAACTCTGGCGATTAGTTCTGGACTTGTAATGATACGAGCCACTGTATTCTCACTTACCTGATAACAGATTGATCTGAGGCATCAACTTCATTCCCCAAAGATTGAGAGCGCCCGCGTAAGCCAAAACAGCCCAGTAGAAGAGCATACCCTGCCAACGAGTAGGTATATAGTCGTCATGGTTCAAAACGATTAAAGCCTGGGCCTGGAGACCCGCAGCAAACGCTGCTGAAGCCGTCAAGATAATCTGTCCTCCTATAGATATCCACCCAGTTACCCAAGCGGCAGCGGATCTCGTAGACGCTGGGCAAAGAGCGGCCACCCAATGGTATTGTCCTGGGTTCCACAGGTCAGCGTATCATGTCCTACCAGGTCGGGAACATTTGACCTACCGCCTGCCGTTGGATAAATAGAAGCAATTTCGCCAAGGGAACAGGCAATGCAGACTGTGCATACGAAAGACAGTATGCTGGCATCCAAATTAACCACTTCATAGTCTGCAAGGGGAGAGAGAGAATCAAGAAAGACGGAACATACTAGTTGTAGAAGAGACATGGGGGGCCGCCACTAATAAGGGCAGCGGCAATGACAGTGGACAATGCCTCCCAAGTGGCCATCAAGCAAAGACAGAGCGACCCAAGGGTTAAGATGGAGAATCGCCGAGTGAGTTCTTGGGTATGACCCAACTGGGCCAGCCGCTCCTCGTCACTTGCAAAGCATACTTCATGCGATGGCACCTTTTCGAGGTGCTGGGTGACCTGGATGTCGATTTTATTGGGCTGCAAGTCGTTTGACATTTCTAAAGATTCCGAACTCAGATTTGAAGAACTGATATTACTTAAGGAACTCAGGAAGAAGGGGATTGACGCACAGCGTTTCTTTTTAATAATCGTTCAGCTTACATTGGTGTCTGAGATGTGATGTGTTATCTAGGAGCTCACTTATCTCGGAACGGATTCCTGAAGCAGTTTAATCGATGCCGCAAAATCCGGGGTAAATGTGGGTCTGGGGTAGAGAGAGTTGGGGGGTTGCATTGAGACCCAATCTGGAAAAGTGTGACGCTACTGTCTCGAGGACGGGCAAACGAGAGCGTTATCTAGGAGAGTCCTCCCTGTCGAATGCCGGAAATCTCAAAGAATTTCCGAGAGCCGAGCGAAAATTTCCGAGCAGATAAGCAGTTCAGCCTATCAAATATGTGACGTGCGTCGGTCTTTGGGTGCATACTTATGAGTGGGAGCAAGCTTGGAACAGGCAATGATAAGAGGATTGTTTGATCATTGCGTGCGACTTCTTGGATGGCCCAGAGACAGAAGAAAAGCAAGCTTTCCCCAACTTAAAGAATGATGCATCGTATGAGATGGGGACTGGAAGTGGGGTTGAGCCGTTGTCATGACCTCGGAACGCGGAATCTCCACCGAGCTCCGCCGGATCATTAATTCAGGTCTAGTGGTAATAAGAACAGTTCCATTTAACCCGAGATATAATAGAGACAAAACAAAGCTCTACGCAGCTATCATCCTTATTAAAATAACGGCAAGATTATTCCTCCCTGCTTTCGCCAGCCTCATAGGCCACTAGTAACCAGGCCTTGTCCAGCACCACAGTTTGAAAAATGCACGTCAGCCGGGAGGGTCATCTCTGGACGCCAAGTGCCGGCCTCCAACAGGGTCTTCCGTCCATTGGTGTTATTGAGCCTTCATCCAACCGGCCAGCCGACAAAATCCATGACGCTGTAGTGATCGGTGCAGGCTACGCTGGCTTAATAGCAGCGCGTGACCTTACTACAGCCGGATACGATGTGCTTCTCCTTGAAGGCAGAGACCGCATTGGCGGACGAACGTGGTCCGCTGATATTGAAGGCTATCCTTACGAAATGGGGGGAACTTGGGTCCATTGGAACCAACCATTTGTTTGGAGAGAGCTGGCTAGGTACAGCATGAGCGACGACCTTGAGATTTCACCCATCGCCGGTCAAGGACTTGAAGACACTTGGGTCAACCGTTCAAATGGCAGCACAACGAAACTCGGCTCTCAAAAGGAGGTATTTATTTTCGAGCTCACTCTCTCTACCTATCTTTTTTTTTTTTTTTTTTTTTTTTTTTTTTTTATTTTATAACTAACGTGCTAATTGAAGTGTTCCTAGTTCGACATCTTAGAATCGGCAGTCAAAAAGTTTGTTAATGTTGATGGAAAGTTCGGCCGAGAAGCCATTCCTTTCCCGCACAATGCGCACCACAACCCTGTTATAGGCGAGTACGACAAACTTTCTTTCGCCAATCGACTCGCCCAGATTGAAGACGATTTGACACCCATTGAGCGTGAAGTACTTGAGATATTTCTCTCTGTGACCTCCGGTGGTACGATGGAGGAGTCAAGTTTCTTTGACATGCTTCGATGGTGGGCCCTCAACAACTACGATATGCTCATGTTTAAAGAGATGTGTCTTACATTTAAGCTCAAGGATGGGCAGTCAAAATTGGCCCGACAGATCTTCGATGAAGCTAGTGCGACGGGGAAGCTCACCTACCAATTTAGTGCCCCAGTAGCCATTGTCGAAGACCAGGGAAGCTATGTTGTGGTCACAACTCGGTTGGGCGTCCAATATCAAGCCAAGCGGGCAATTTCGACAATCCCGCTCAATGTGTTGAAGGATGTCACATTCAAGCCCGACCTACTTCCAGGAAAGCGGGCGGCCTCGGAGATGGGCCACGCTAACCATTGTGTCAAGGTCCACGCTGAAGTGGCTAATCCAGCTCTTCGGACCTTTAGTGGCTGGAACAAAGGCGGTTTGGGTATGGCTTTCGGCGACGGCACCACGCCAGCGGGAAACACCCACGTTGTGGCTTTTGGATGCTCGTACCCCGATCTCCGTCTCGAGCCTACGGCCGACGCTGGGCAGAAGGCCTTGGCGGCCATGGTTGCCTTTGCGCCAACGCTGTTCGAGGACATTCGACGACTTGTATTCCACGACTGGAACACTGACGAGTTCGCCTTAGGCACGTGGGAGTTCCTGCGTCCCGGCATGGCAACAGAATACCTAGATGTTTTGAAAGCGCGCCAAGGCAATATTTTGTTTGCCAGTGCCGACTGGGCTAAGGGCTGGAGGGGTTTCATTGACGGAGCAATTGAAGATGGAGCCCGAGTTGCAAAGGAACTTGGCGGCGAGCTTGGTCACTCTCAGCATACACTTCCGTTGCGCGTTGCTGGAAATGATGGATAGGTTATCGGATTGCGACTGAGTTCTGAGAGAGTTGCTTTGCTCGGCCGGAGAGATGTAGTGAAGAAATAACCGTCTTAAATCTAAAATCTTATCACCTACAAAAATGATCGAGGGGGGAATTTCATCAAGCTTTTTAAGATGGGTGTCCGGTTCTAGCCTAGTACCGAGCTTAATCTTACCTGCCAGTAGGCTCAGTTGGTTTTTTTTCTTAGCACCATGAAACATCTTTGTGAACTTCAAATTCGCTTCTGAAGAGGAAACTCGATCCAGCTCTCACCCACAGTTTGGGCAGCAGAAAGTTCCATGAAATCGCTCGTGGCTGCGTTTTCTGGGGCAGCACCGAACAGAGCTACACGGAATCAAGGTACAAACGCAACAAGGATAACGCCTTCAGGAGCTCTTCCATGCCCAGCCCAGAGGCACCCTCCTATTGGGATTGTACTGTTGGCTCATGAACACTCGGCCCAATGGGTGGCATCTGTGCGATCGGAAACTGATCGGAAATGTATCAAATGGTTCCAGGTGACCACCTCCAACTGGTTTCGGAGAATAGAAGTGTCCATGCGTGCTCCTGTGCAATCGCTGCGGAATCGGGGCAGTCACTTCCGGCGCTATTTTCTTCTTTAAAGCCAAGGCGAGTTGTTCAGTCCCTTAATACTCCAGAAAATGGGCATATTATTCCTCCGTAATTTTGCCATCCATCCATTGGGACGTTTTGATCACGATGAGCCAGCCGATTACTCGTATTACATTGTTCAAGATTCCGCGGGAGGAGGACCAGAAAAAGGTTCTCGATTTCTACAAAAGCATGCCTCAAAAGGCTATCAAGGTTCGCATTATAACTTTCCAATCATGCTTTCAGGCCATCTAATTCTCCTTAGGATGGAAAACCCTATATTCGTTCGGCGAAAGCAGGAAACGTAAAACCCGATCAACGTGCACAAGGATTCACAGTCGCCGCGATTTCTGTCTTTGAATCTGTGGAAGACATGGAGTTCTACGACGACCAATGCGCTGCTCATGCTGAGCTAAAAAGTTTTGCCAAGGGTGTACATCAAGGATTCGCAATGGTTTACTTCTAAAACCGCCTGTGGTAGTCTTCACTACATATATTTAGAAGAGTCTATTAATACCTCGTACGAAACATCCGACGGCATCGCTATCTCATGTCGAAGCTGGAGGGGACATTCCCAACTAACTCGTCCTAAATGAGCCACTGAAACCGCCGCGACACCTCACTTCCCATACCGTCCATAAAGTCTACTTCATCAGCATTATAAGGATGAGGAAGTAAAGATGTGGGCAACTGCTGGTGCCCTTGCTTAAATGCATCGAATAGGCTTATAAGGTCACTTCCGATCTGGGAAATGTCGGGCACTAAGCCAGTGACATCGAAGTCCGGTACCAAGTAATTCTCATCCATCCCTCTAAGATGGACACCATCGTTCCCTAGGACGGGTCTTTCAGCTTCGATCAACCCTGTGGCACCTAGGTTTTGATAGTGAGTTGGGCTCAAAGTGGAAATGGGGCTGCCCCCCGTTGACAAGTTAGAATCCTGGCCTTGTTCTGTTCGTTGCAGGCCGAGACGCTTTAGTCGCGGGAGCAGGCCGCGAATACTTTTCCACAGTCTCCTGCTAATCAAACTACAGTGAGATAAACCTCTCACAAGCTCCACTGCGTCGACGAAGCTCTTCCTGCAAGGGCCGGCGAAGACTTCTGGCGCATGGCACACCGCGAGGAAGATGATTGCTAAAGAGCTGAGCAAGAAATAGTTGAAAGCATTCTGCTGGAGTGAGTAAATGTCCGTCGTTGCATTGAGGTGCATCAGAACCTGGATGCTATCGAGAGCAATATCCACGACCAGAGAGGCCTTTGGGAGGTTACTGGAAATGCTAGCCGGACTTAGAAGGTAGTGCCGATGGATGAGGCAACGCGTGTGGTTTCCGCGTAGGTAGAGAAGGGCACGGAGCCGATGAAGGACAGTCGGCTGAGAGCGTGGTGCGAGCCCGAGACGAGGATGCCGTAAACGAAGATGAGACGGGATTGACTCTATCCAATCGAGAGTGCTAGAATCGAGATCTATGACAGTATCTTCTGGAATATGCTGGCTTGACGATTTAAATGGTGGGATCGCGTTCCACAGTTTAGAACACAGCCGGCCGTATCCCACCATGCACTTGACATAGGGAAAGTCTTCGTCCTGGATAGAGACTTAGAAGGTCCACTCTTCTCATGTACATCACACATGAGTTTGTTTGACTTACTGGCTCAGGCAACTCGGGATCAATGTCTCGATCAACGAGCGCAAAGGAAAGGCTGGTACCAAAACTCCAGCGGCGGTCGAGGACATATACACACCAAAACACTCTGGTGGCGAGAGTGCGAGACTTTCGATCCTTGAAATTATCGAAGAGACTGTCTCTACGATGCAGGCCCATCTCGAGAGCCTCTCGTGCAGCAACACCGATCGCCCTCCATGCCAGCAACTCTTCGTCAATGTGAAAGTAGTAAATGCTCTGAAGCTGTTTATCAGCGCGGCCTTGAAAAGGCAATGTAGGGGTGGGAAATAGCTACCAGTGTTACCAGAACCTGAATCTTGTCCAATCCAACATCTGAGCATGATATCCTTGAGATACCTCGCTCAACTGAGTCGATTATTGCAGCGCTCATTTCAGTCTTGCCATGCGATTCCAGAACAATACCTGTCGCTACTGCGATTTTGACCAGGTCTACGTCCCTTGAGGTCACCGTGGCCTGCGTAGAGTCGTATCTGTCGCCATCTATTAATCGACCAGATCTTATGCAATTGAGGATATGCTCCGCGTGGGATATCTTTTCCGCCATGTCGAAACATGGGTAAACCGATTCGACCTCTTCGCGCCAGACCTCTACGAGTCTAGTGACTTCAGAAGCTGTGCAAGTCGACCAGAATTGCTCAGAAGTCTGAGGCACAGTTCCCTCCTTGGGGATATCGGTCGGGGACTGAGCACCGCTAGGAGGAATGGACTCGCAAACGGGAAACCCCATGCGGGTCAAAGAACGTTCGCCAATGATAATTCCGAATGCTGGCCTTGTGGGTCCGACGAATGGCAGTCCTTTTGGCTCTTGGCTCCTTTGAGAACTGGCTGGAGACTGGACAAGTGTGCCCCCCCGTGAAGATGACGAACTCGACGGGACGCCCCGTGTCGGAGGACTGGAATTTCTTAGAGCCTCCACGGCTCCAGCCAGCTCCATGACCTGCCTGCGAAGCTGGCCCACTTCCTTGCTGAGGGTTTCGTAGTTCAGTTGGCTTATTGGAGTATCTTTCAGCAGGAATAACTCGGTTATATCTAGGGTGCGGATATTTACCTCTCAGCCTTATTCTTATTTGCCGGGGATGGCTCCCTAGTGTAGACACAAGGCAGCCCATTGTCGACGCAGCGTTTGCAGCCGCTCTCATCATTCAAAGGATTACACTTGAGCTTCCTCTTCTTGCATTCTTCGCTGTAATAAACGCCGTGTAAGCAATGTGTCTGGTACGCCACTTGATCCCATGGGAGCCCCTGCCTACCACGCAACGGAGGTATATTTGCCCCGCTTGGGACGTCGAGGTTGATTCTCGCCTGAAGCCGGCCGTCTCCGGTCCCGGGTTGTGACCGTATCCGGTACTGCCGTTACTGGACAATTGTCCTCCATGTCTATTGGCTTCGGGGGGTGGCGGAAATTGTTGTTGAGAAAACAGACATTTCCGAGAGAACTGGAGAAAAGAAGAGGAGTGGGGTTTGGATTGATATGGGGTTGACATGGGCGCCTTATTTCGCCGCGTCCTAATTAAGCTTTCCATCGGAACTGTTCCGACATTCCGAGACTTCATGCCAGCCAAGCACAAGCTCCATCATGCAAACTTGTCACGGCGATGACCGCGGGGAAATCTTTCGGGTAGGACGAGTCGAATAATCACCGTGGAAGTAATCATGGAGAAGCCGCCTACTTTTAAAAAAGCCTCATCAGCGCTTTTTGGCGGGCTTGTTTGTCTTCCCTGTGATGCCGAAGACCGTTAATTCCACCTTTTCGAACAGCTTATCGACGTTGTAATCATGACTATCGCAGACCTCATCCTATCCCTGAACGACCAAATTCGGGACCATGCAGGTCGATCACTCCTCGTGTCCTTTTTTATTGCTCCTGTCGCGTACCTTTTCGTCAACGAGATAATCCGCCATAACGCACGGATTGACAATTTGAAAGGCCCTTCTGGGTTCCCCCTCGTTGGAAATATTTGGGACATTCGTACTAACGCAGCCGAAAAGTATCGCGAGTGGGCCAAAAAGTTTGGTCCGGTATACCAGATCCAACTCGGCAACATTCCCGTCATAGTTGTCAACTCGGCGGCTGCCGCCAGGGAGCTCTTCGGGAAGAATGGTCAGGCGCTCAGCTCAAGACCAGAGTTCTACACTTTCCACAAAGTACGATTTCCATTCCCTTGCCGGCTGTGTAGTTAATGAAATTGACCAAACCTCAGGTCGTCTCTGATACTGCCGGAACGACGATTGGTACATCGCCCTACAGCGACTCGCTCAAGCGGCGACGCAAAGGCGCTGCATCGGCGTTGAACCGCCCCTCTGTGGCAACATACGTTCCTCATCTCAACATTGAGACTCTCGACTTTATCAAAGAACTTTACACAGACGGAAAAGTTGGCGAGGTCCCCATCGATCCCATGCCCATGATCCAAAGGCTCTCGCTATCTCTTGCCCTTACGCTCAACTGGGGCATTCGTCTGAAGAGCAGAGAAGACGATCTTTTTGGCGAGATTACTCATGTTGAGGAGGAAATCAGTCGCTTCCGATCCACCACCGGCAACCTCCAGGACTACATTCCACTTCTCCGCCTGAATCCTGTCAACTTCCACTCTGCCAAGGCTCGGGAGATGCGAAGACGACGTGATGCCTATCTATCCTCGCTTAATAGAGGCCTCGATGAGCGCATCGCTAAGGGAACCTATAAGCCATGCATCCAGGCAAATGTCATTTTGGATAAAGAGGCAAAGTTAAACGAGGATGAGCTCACATCAATTAGCTTAACTATGCTTTCCGGCGGCCTCGATACTATTACGACCCTTTTAGCCTGGTTCATTGCTTATCTATCCCAGCATCCGGAGATCCAGGACAAGGCCGTTTCCGAAATCCGCAAGCTCTACGCTGAAGACCAACCGATGTGTGATGTGGAGGACGATCAGAAATGCCAATATATCGTCGCTCTGGTGCGTGAGTCTTTAAGATACTTCACGGTCCTGCGACTCGCTTTACCCCGAGCCACAATTCAGGATATTGTCTACGGCGGAGTCTCCATTCCGAAAGGCACCGTTGTATTTTTAAACGCTTGGGCTTGTAATATGGGTAGGTACACACCGATGCTTTGATGCCATGCGCTAACATTTAACCAAGACGCGGAAGTATGGGAGGACCCGGAAGTGTTCCGCCCCGAAAGATGGATTGAACAACCGGACGCTCCACTGTTCACGTATGGCATTGGCTACCGCATGTGCGCCGGGTCTCTGCTAGCAAACCGGGAACTGTACCTCATATTCATGAGGCTCTTGAACAGTTTCCGGATTGAAAAACATGACGAAGTTGATTGCCATCCAGTGAGGGGAAACGCAGACCCAACCAGTTTGGTGGCAATGCCGAAACGCTACAGATCTAGATTTGTTCCTCGGCACCCGCAGGCTTTGGCCAAAGCTTTGGAGGTTGGTGAATGACGACAGGCCACAGTGAAACAACCGAGCCCGACCATTTAGAGAACACACGGCAATGTACGGTAGTGGTAGAAGAAAATTGGCACAATGAAAATTTTCACGTATTTGTATCCCTACATACAAGGGCTTGGTCATGCTTGTGGTAACGTAGTCTTTAGAAGGATTAGGGAGTCGTTATGTGCCAAATAGCATGTCAGTCGAGTATATGTCCTTCGATTTCACGCTTTGCGAAGATAAACTCGGCTTCACAATTCGATCACCGATGCTGACCTTGGTCCGTCTCTGTATTCACTAGTGCAACCCCTTCATGCCTTTTCCAGTCAAGTAGTCTAAAGTGAAAGTCTAGACCTTCGCATAATACAACACGGAACTAAACGGATCTATTCAAACATGATAAATTCTATCTCTAAATCAGGCAGCCGATATGAAAGCACGTTCGTGATTCCAGGCGCTTGGAAAACAGTTGAACGACGGCTCTCCAAGTTTTAGATTACTCCAGTGGGGGCAATATTTGCCCATGGCACTCACCAAACCCAATGCAGTCGTCGCCATCAGAACCAGCCCAGCCACGTATTGTTACCGTGTCGCCATCTTCTAAGAATATTCGCTGCTCTCCACCTGGAAACTCGAGTGGTACCTTACCACCTTGTGTCTGTTCTAACATGCTGCCATACGTGCCGGGTTCAGACCCCGATATTGTGCCTGATCCCAGAAGGTCACCAGTCCTCAAGTTGCACCCAGAGACGGTGTGATGTGCGACCATCTGGGACCAGGACCAAAGTAGATTGCGTGAGGAGGTGCGCGTAATAGTCTTCTCGTTACCTGTGGCCGCTGCAGGGGTGGTCAACTTGAAGCGATTATCCGTTTAGAAGGGATGACTTACTGCGAATGGACACCTCTAGCTGAATATCGATAATATTATCTTTCTTCTCTTCTTGAAGATAAGGCTGCAGCGTCACGTCATTCGACAGGCCAGGCGCCTTGAAGGGCTCCAGGGAATCCGCCAGAATAACCCACGGGCTGACGGATGTGCCAAAGTTTTTCGCATTAAAAGGACCCAGCGGTACATACTCCCATTGCTGTATATCTCGAGCACTCCAATCATTCACGAGAACATAACCAAAAATGTGCTCTTCGGCTTCGCGCACTGGAATTGGCTTTCCAAGTTGATTCCCACGGCATATGAAGGCACCCAGCTCGAGTTCAATATCCAGCCTTCTTGACGCTCGAAAGATAGGAGCGCCGGCCCCCGGCCCAGGAAGGACCTGGCCACATGGACGATGGAGCGGTGTGCCAGAGACGACGACTGAACTGGCTCGGCCGTGGTACGCCACCGGGACATGATTATAGTTTGGGTTTAGAGCGTTGGCAGCGCCACGGAAGAGTGTGCCCACATTGTGCGCATGGTTGCGGCCGGCAAAGAAGTCGGTATAGTCTCCGATAGCGAGGGGAAGATGGGTCTGGACCTGGGAAAACGGGATGAGAGCAGAATTCTTCAGGTCTTCATTTATCATCAGAGTCTCTGGGTACGGTGTACCTTCCCGAAGGACGTCGCGAAGAAAAGTCCGGACTTCCCGGTGCGTAGGTCTACCCAGAGCTGCAAACGAATTCAGCGTGGGCTCAGAGAAGACTCCTAATCTCTCTTGAGGGAAACTTTGCAACTTCGTGAAGCCACCGCTATTGGCAAAGGCAGATAAATCGAGGACGTAGTCGCCAATTGCGACGGCTGGACGGGGCCGCGGCAATTTCGATGTTGAGATGATTCCAAAGGGAATATTTGCGAGGGAGAAATGGGTCCCCGCTGGGAGTGAAAGCCAGGATTTCATCCTGATACGTGAATGAATAAGAATTCTTTTTACACAAAGTTTCGATTAATATTAAATCTCACGAATCAAGTAATGTCCCAGATGGATAAATCAAGAACGTTAAAGAAAAAGGAATTAAGGGAGAGTACTTGGGCTGGAACATTGTAAGGTAGTATCAATTGAATTGCCTCTCCGGGAAGAGTGCCATGAAGGCAAAGAGGGGCCGCGTGCTCGGGATAAGTTCCGAGGTTTCAATAATATTGTCTTGAGTCTTCAAATTCCGATTTCCGCTCTCCTGTTGTCATCGGAATTGCGGAACTAGGCTTTTTCGATCGATTTGTCACGAAGTCGGCTGTAAGTGATGATGACACATGGAGCAGAGACGGATAAAGAAGACGTAGGTGAGAATAAAAGAAGACTGGGATATCTATCAGAAGATGTTGCGTATCTATGTTGGCCTGTGGTTGTCAAGTTTTACCATTCCAGCATATTCGCAATGCCAGCGACACACTTCAAAACGCCAGAAAGGTACAAGTACCTCAACGGTTTTGGCTCATTCCATGAGTACGTCATAAGGTCCAACCTGACTTGTGGGTATAAACTAAGCAATGTGATTAGATCCGAAGCCCTGGAGGGTGCCTTGCCTATCGGAGCCAACTCACCCCAGAAGCCACCATACGGCCTCTACGCTGAAAAGCTCTCGGGAACTGCATTCACGGCCCCTCGACATGAGAACCTTCAAACTTGGCTTTATCGTATTCTCCCTTCGGCCGCTCATGAACCCTTCCGAACCTACCCTGATAACGCCAGTGTCCACTTAATAACGCAACTCGATTATGTTCCAAACCAATTCCGATGGGACCCTTTCGACATGGACCCGGAAGCAGACTGGATCCATGGCCTCAAGCATTTAGCTGGAGCTGGTGACATGACTATGAAGACTGGGCTTGGCATATACGTCTTCGCTGCCGGACGTGATATGGATCGGGGCACAGCTATGTATTCCTCTGACGGTGATATGCTTATTGTAGCTCAACATGGAACTCTGGACATACAGACGGAGCTAGGTAGCCTTCTAGTGCGGCCAAACGAGATTGCGGTAATTCCCCGAGGAATCAGATACCGGGTAACTCTGCCAGAAGGGCCGGTTAGAGGCTACATTTTGGAGTTGTATCAAGGCCATTTCATCCTACCAGAGCTTGGCCCAATCGGCTCTAACTGCCTAGCGAACGCGAGGGACTTCCAAATACCCCTAGCGCGGTTCGACGAAGATACATCATCCACCTGGTCAGTTGTCAACAAATACAATGGAAAGCTCTATGTTGCTGAGCAGAATCATACCCCTTTCGACGTCGTTGCGTGGCACGGCAGGTGAGCATACAAAACACCTCCAGTCAGGACATTTCAATTCTAAGCTAACAAAATATCTCGTTAACTCTAGGTGTAAGTTTCCATAATGCTCCTTCTTTGTCAACGATTTCCCTCGTTCTAGGGTCACATTTCTCCTTGAACCACCGGAAGAGAGATCCTGAATGACAATGCGTCCCTAGCTAATGATCTTGAAGATTATCCATTCAAATATGATCTCGGCCGATTCTCCGTTATCGGGAGCGTCTCCTTCGATCATCCAGATCCTTCCATCTACACAGTGTTGACAGCGCCTTCAGATCACCCAGGCACAGCAATCGCCGACTTCGTCATCTTTCCTCCAAGATGGCTGGTGCAAGAGGAGACCTTCCGGCCGCCCTGGTACCACCGCAACACAATGTCTGAATTCATGGGACTGATCTCTGGGGAGTATGATGCTAAGGCAGGGGGAGGGTTCCAGGCTGGCGGGGCAAGCCTGCATAATGTCATGGCAGCGCATGGTCCTGATGCCAGCACTTTCGAGAAGGCAAGCGCGGCGGAGCTGAAGCCTCAGAAGATTGGCGTTGGAAGTATGGCTTTCATGTTTGAGAGTAGCTTGATGCTAGGCGTCACCGAATGGGGGAAAAAAACTTGCCTCAAAGTACAAGCCAGCTACAACCACGATAGTTGGGCAGCGTTACAGCCCCGCTTCAAGAGACCAGAATAATCACCTTAGATCCAGGTCAATGACAGAATTTCAATTTTATACATGCTATAATATGTATAGACCTTTTCTTTTAAGCCCTTCCCACTCATGCTTTCGGGTGGCCATCTCCTCCTAAGCAACACGCGCGCGCATACGATATTTCCGGCTTCGGCACTAAAACGGGCGTTGATGCAAATCAATACTAATTCGCAACATGATTCAATGTCGCTAGCTCGCTACACAGGTCCGATCTCATGCTATTGGCGTGTTCTGAGCTCCACAACAAGCGGCGTTGAAACTATCGATCCAGTTCGAGCCTTCCTAATCAAATAAGCTGCCTTTGGTGATGAGCATGGTCTCCTGTGATAAATAGCTGAGACTGTAGTGTTCACCCTCGATTAGCATTGGCCGCCTCCAGAATGTCGTTGTCTCAGATTGCAAACTCGATACAGCGTCTAATGTCTTGAGCCAGCGTTGTCGACGTTCCTCATTCCCGTTCCCTCGCACTCGATACGTTGGATCAGGAGAGCCCTAAGCTGATCTCGGACCACGTCTCGAATAAGTGGAAATAATCGAAGTTCACATCGACATCATCGTACTTGGCTTGGTACATTGCAGAGTAACCGTGATGCAGTAGCTAAATACGTCTAGACAATGGACTGGTCCTAATGACATAGTGTGGGAAGGATTGCGTCAATCAGTAAACTTGCTTCGAGATCTTCGCAGCTTTAATTCGAATGAACACACGCCCGAAGCCCTCTAAAATAAACAGACATAGCCGTTAATCAATGGAACTAACTAAGTGCCGAAATACACAAGAAGTCCATAAAAGGAAACCCCAGAATTCCTCAGAAAAGGCGCAAGGGACTAGTCAAATCAGAACCTCGTACAGTGAAGGGGACGCAAGAGAGTCTCTGGTCATGTGGATTGGAGAGGTCACCGTTGGTACTGGGGCATGGCCGCTCGCCTCCATTCTGCTAGATATAGTGCCTCGACTGACGTTGACAATGTGTCTACAGAAGTCGGTTCCGGTGCCTTTGGTCTCATGGCAGCATATCACCTGTCGTCGCCCGGGGGATATGGAAAGATCTTGGCTCTCGATCGGCAGATTGTACCAGCCAGAGTTCCTTTCTCATGTTTCTACATCTCGAGAATAAGCTCAGCCGAAGGCGCCAGAGGAATCATGCACCGATATATTACTATCATTCGATTCGACTGTGTTGACAAGGACGACATGAAGAGAGAATAGGATGCATAATTGTCCACATTACTTAGATACTAGGGAATACTCTTTTCCCCAGCCCCATTTGTCCTTGCAGGCTCCAAACAGTCGTGCAGTTCCAACAGTAGTGTCTGGACAGGGAGCACGACGGACCACGTAGTCAAGAGGGGGTTGGTTACCTCGGGTAAGACCGCGTCAAAATTCCCTGCTCTGCTGGCGAGCCGGAATCACCTTATCGCCTCATTATGCGACTTATTGCATCGAGGAACATGGCGGCCTTCTCTTCATTTTAAATCAATTGAGCTGACGCCAAGCGAAAAGCCACCTGCGAAATCTCCCCAATAAAGCTCGCAATCGTCTTGTCGCCCGGGGGAATAACTTGCGTGGCAAAGAAGCCTGCTACACCCCTCTCCCTGTTGGCGAACCACACAAGATTAGGCAGACCACCCCAAGTGAGCGTGCCCTTGGGCATGGTGCCAACGTCGCCCTCCGCATAAATTCCCCCGAGGCCCCAGTTGACTCCGTCAAACGACGAGGTGCCGGTCATGGCGGCGACCATGTCGGTGGATCCAAGCAAACCTTCCATGGAACGGCCGCCCTCGGCGAACTGGGGGCGGAACATTTCCCCCTCGACCGTCTCCTTCTTAAGAAGCGTAGGCTCGTCCTTGACCAAGTCCTTGAGAACCTGGAGGTAGTCGGATACACACGAGTAGAGACCGGCGCCGGCGCAATCCTCGGCGGCGTAGTCGGGCCAGACTTTTGTGGAATCCTTCAACAATCCGTCCTCTGTTCTCTGAGCCGTCGTGAGAAGGCGCTCCTTGATGTCACTGCGCCTCTCGAGCCGGAACGTGGTACTAGACATGCCGAGGGGCTTGAAGACGTTCTCTTGGAGGTATTCTTCCAGAGTGGTCTTGTTCAATCGCGCGACAAGCACACCGGCCCACTACAAAGGACTCGCAGATTAGAGGCTGAAGGAACTTTTCGGGGATCAATTGACTCACGTCGATGCCTCCGCTATAAACCCAGCCCTCACCCGGCTCGTTGAGCAACGGTGCCGAGTGCCCCTCGATGACAGTGCCGTTCATACTTTTGGGGTGCTCCCCTCTCGATTGACGCCAGGCCAATAACGTCGGATTAAAGGCGTCATATCCAAGGCCAGCGGAGTGGGTCAAGAGGTGACGGAGGGTGATCTTCTTAGTTGCTGGTGTCGTCGTGAAGGCAGGATCGTAAGCTCCGTCGGGAGCTTTGTTGATTACCTCGGGATTGGCGAGTTCGTGGAGAACGCGGCCCACAGGCTCATCGAGGGTGATTTGACCGCGTTCAACGCACTGCAACGCGGCGATAGTACCGATGAGCTTGGTGCACGAGGCGATCCAGAAAGTAGCGTTGGGATCAACGGCTGGCGCGTCGGGGCCTGTTCCGTCGTAGCCGAGGGCCTTATAGAAGAGCTCCTTTCCTATCCACATACAAGGAGAATCAGTATTTCACTCCATGGAGTCAATATGCCATTTTGTCTGGCTACCAACCATTCTTATCGACAGCGGCAGTAACGCAACCGTGGACGGTGCTGGAGCCACGGGCTGTACGCTCGGCAAACAGCTTGTCAAATTCAGACATGGC
The DNA here is from genome assembly GCF_000732125.1 of Scedosporium apiospermum. Classification (NCBI taxonomy): domain Eukaryota; kingdom Fungi; phylum Ascomycota; class Sordariomycetes; order Microascales; family Microascaceae; genus Scedosporium; species Scedosporium apiospermum. The sequence goes on from NW_015971756.1 coordinate 23,754, forward strand.
GGGGTTGGTCAATGACTACCTTGTCCTGAGTATTCCGGACTGTATAACAGAAAACGAGATCCGCCTAGTAACTTGGTAAACTTTCCCGAATGCGGTTCGAGGAAACCTGGGCGAAACCCGAGCCTCTTAAGTAGCTCTCCTTCCCCCGCCCCGCCTTCGGATTGTTGACGCCGAGGTCATGACCCCTGAGATCGGATTGTTGCGTTGCTGGCGCGGCGGCGCACGGGTAACCTTTGGCATGATTGCCGGAAAAGGACAAAGGGAGCGTAGTTAGTACCTACCCCACACGGGGTTAATCCAAAGCTCCATCGGCACTGACTCGTCCCTGGATGTGGCTGCATACGCGAGTGAGACAACTTTCTCAACTGCATTGGCGTGGGGAGATGGAGGTTGTGCATCATCGGCACTAGCGTTTTCCGTGCGGGGCTTAGACTTGCGGGAGTGTGGTTAAGCCCCCAAGGATCCTCACCTCGAACCCAGCCCACTTAAAAACGACGTTAGGTTGCCTCCTGACCGTGGTCCGGGCCATGGATGGCTAGATCTCCAGGTGCTGCATGAACTCGGCGACGAGAAAAGGAAATTAACGTGTAATCTGGTGCCCATATTGCGGTGGAAAGGATCCAGGCAGCAAAGTTACGATAGATCCACTTCTGCGGCATTTCACCACCCGCCGGTGGCTTTATTGGCCCGCCCAACCAGACTGCATTGCAGCTGGGATAGACCGGGTGCTAATAGCTTAAACGGGACGCAGTCACACAAATGCGATCTTGTGAATCAAGGTTGAACGTTACCATGCCCCATCAATTAGAGACATAGCTTTATTAACATGTATTCCCGTCTGTACCTTGCTGATAATTCGAGCCGATTAGAAAATGAACAACGCCCCGCCTTCCACTTCGATGTTCAGGTCCGTCCTGGTACCTCGATCATCAGAACATGATCATTCTGTTACTGCTAACCACGCTCTGAATACTCTTTTGGACGTTTTTGAACCGCGTACAGCCACACGACTCGCTCTCAAGGTGATTGATAATGCCAGCGAGCATGGTAAACTCCCTTCAGCATGCCCGGTTCGGACAATGGAATTGAGCCTGCTGATCTGTGGGGGTTTTCAGTCTAGTCTTTATACTTTGGCCTCCTCAGAGAGTATACTAGAGCATTCGGTTATATATGTCAGGAAGATGGATAGGAAACGTACGAACTGGGGAGTTCAAATGCTGGTTTAGGCTAGGCAACGCTCCGAAAAGGCGATGACAGAAATAGCACTCCAGCCTTGATGGTAGGAGTTGTACGAGTTGCTGGTTGCCTCGTACTGTGCAGAGCCATACCAGCCGATCATGTTCTTCGTAATAATACCGCCTGGGTCCTTATTACGTACGAACTTGAACTGGGTATCACGGCCCAGACCAACGGCGTTAGGGCACGAACCCGTCTCGACGTGGTGGGTAAGGCCCGTGGCCGTGGCGAAGCAGCCCTTGCAGAGGGGGCATTGTATCTGCTTGCCACGGTGGACGCGGGAATTGAGATGCTAGTAAATCGAGATTAATCAAGTGTGGTACGCGCAGTCAATTTGGGGGTTATCGTACCATCTTGAGGTTGTTATAGTTGGCAAAGGTCCGCTGACACACTCTCCGCAAACGTTGTGGTTTTCTTGCTCATGGTCGGTCCGACGATTGTCCGTGGGCCAAGTCTCGTCACACACTCCACATCCCCACGCAAAGTGGTTCAAGGCTTCCATGTGCTGAAACCGCCCCCGCTCAGAGTTGAGGCAGCGGAAGCAAGTGTCACACTCAAATTCAGGAGCAAGATGACCCGTGGAACGGAGGTGGTTGTCACGGGCTCGCCATCCAGCCGGGAAGAGTCTCTGGCACGTGCCGCATTCGAAGCTCATGGTGTTAAGTTGTTCGATTAATGAACTCGACCTCGAATGTTGCTGGTTGTTTGTTGAGATCAAGATGTGCGGTCGAGGCGTGACGGCGTTCTCAGCCGCACACTGTCGACCTTGTGTCCCCTTGGATGACCCATGACACATGATCATCTGCTCTCAATGTTTTTGTTCAGGCTTTTCAGCCGATGTTTCTCTAGGGTTAGTGGATGTGAAAGATGTGAAATACGATACGGAGCTGTTTTACTCTGTTGTAAATTCCAACTGTGTTTAACTGCGATGTCTGACAACGACTGGGTATAACAGCGCTCAAGTAAATAAGCATTCTTTTGGTTTACAAAGGCGGATCAGAGTACACGGAGGACGTGAAGTGGGGATCCTAAGCAATTTGGTTCCAGAGTCTAGTAGATTGTGTGGCGGCCCGTCAGAATGCCCGCGGGTGGGATGAGATTCCGTTGGCTACCCGTTCACCCAAATCTAACCAGAACGGTCAGGGCGATTGTGGCTACCAGCGACGAGAAATCTCTCAAAAGCATTAGCAACGCCCTTTGGCCTATTAAATTCCTTCAGGTAAATCGACCTCCCAGTTCTTACGCTGCTAGGGCTAACATCGAATGTGCGGACAGCACTCAACTATGAGGTTGATGACGAATAAGCAGCAGGTTTGCCACCAACTGGTTTTTTTTTTTTCCTTCGTTCTATATTAATCCATTCCTTCATATTTCAAGACAGATCCTCGTCAATATCTGTCCCGAATTCTTTCACAAGTCTGTTCATCTGTGTCAAAGGTATCTTAACATTCTTCAGCCTCTCCATAACACTCTCCCCTATTCGTGGGCGCCGGTCAGGCAGGACTCCCCGCGAGACATAGCGAGCTTTCCGGAGGTTTCTTTGGACTTGTGGAACAATAATTCGTTCTTCGTCCCAGAAAACGTAGCCCATCTCACGAAGGGGGTCGTACTTCAGATCGTTTCCGCCCGTCCAAGGCTTAGGATAATACCTGGAGAAATACCCACTTAAATATATTTCATGGTAAAACTCATCTCTGGAACGTCCAAAGGAAGAATATCCGACGTTTGGGTATGCTGGGTCATCGCGTCCGCCCGTATTGCTCTCACTGTCGGGACTCTGGAAAGAATTCTGCACCTCTCGTGAGGAATGCGCAAGGGCTTCTGGTAGGGAGTCCGTTTCGAAGATGCCAGCAACTCTAATCATATCCTTCCTTTGGTTAGCATCGCCATCTATCAACTTCAAGTTGAACTCCAAGCCGAATGATGCTAAGTTGCTGACGAAGGTGTCTTCACAAGTATGCGACTCGTCGAATATGAACAGGGCCCATATATCAAGATCATGGAAAGATACATATTTCTCCTGATCATGGTTTCCTTCCTGTTCCGTCTGTAGAGATGGACTGCCATCGGCTGTTCGTCCATCCCTGTGTTCCATAAGAAGGTTCGAGGATGGTCTGGCATTCAGCGCCCGGGCGCCCGGGCAGGTTACTGCGGCAAGGACGAATTGGTTTTTTAGGTCACTAAAAAAACCTTCCACGAGAGAGGCGAAGTAGTTGTGAATGCAGCTCAATTCCTCGACCTCCCATGGACACATGCGTCGAATAAATAACAGAAACTGGGCCAGACTTGGAATGAGGGACTCGTATGGCGGCCCGGTGTTAGTTGTGGGGAATATCCGGCAGTATAGTTCGTACCGGAAAAAAGCCCGGCGAATCCGCGTCCTCTCAGATGAAGACAGTGGAGTGGGCCGTAAGTTTTCGGTTGCGGGATTCGGACCATCGAGCGCTTCCAATCGAGCTGATGTGCGAAGGAAGTACATCTCCGTGAGCCTATCGATAGTATTAGAGAGATGGCAGATAGAAATGATTGATGAGCGTCTCAAGGGGACTGAAAATCCCATGTTGGAGAAGTATTGTTCAAGAAATGCCGCCGAGACTTCGATAGGTCTGGTCTCGGCAAGAATGTTAGGAACATTCGCTATAGCTTGCGCTTCGGGAAACACGATAGGCCCAAAGTCATTTTCCAAAACCGACAAAAGAATGGTGTTGCGACTCAAAAGAAAGCCGTGCAAGCAGCATGATGATGCCGATATGAGGGAATGTAGATCTCGTAGAGATTCGACGAAGAAGAGGGTGTTGCGGAGGAGCTCCGGCGGGAGGCGATGGAGATGTGTCATGTTGGATGCTTGCTTGGCCTTTGGGTCCAGAGTTTAGAGGAGAAGGATGGAAGGAAAGAAGCGGCGACTGAAGGTAAGAAATAAACACAAAGCTGGCCCTTGAGTGCTTTTAGCACGTGCGTCGATGTCGTTTTAGTCTGATGAAATTTGAAATAGCGTCACAACTTGAATTTTGCTAGTTCCTTGGAGACATTACATAATACTGTCCTTTTATCAGCGCTCCCCGCCAACTGATTGGGGTACCCTTTCAGGTTTTCATCAAGACAGCACCGCGTGGCAGGGAGGATAAGATAGAGATACGCGATTGATAGAAATGGCACCCAGAATACAACATTTAACCTTAACATAAATATACTTCTATGTTGCTGCTAAGCATACCGATTTTGAAATCACGGCGAGCCTAATAGTTGCTCTTCCAAATAGACCTGTAAGTGGGAGCTGGGCGGACTAGTCTCTATGAAGCATACACTAAATACAGGAGGGACTGGAATTTGACCATTGGTCACCGAGTTCTAGGTTCCTCTGCGTATTTGTGATCTCTGTCCATCTCACCACTAGAAACGACGGAACTCCGCATGACCCTTATCTGTCTTGGGCGAGTCGCCCAACCTGCGGCAATACGTAATCTCCACTCCGACGGTTCCGTACAAATCAAACCATTGAGGATCTGCATGCGGCTTAAAATGTGTCCGACCGACAGGGCCGTTGATTGACGGACAGAACTCCTGTTCTTTGTTGGCGCAGTCGTGGTAATATCGGATTTTGACACCGAGACAGTTCGGAGATAGGGGTTAATGTAAAGGAAGAGCAGGTGCGTAAGATCTGATACAGTAGTGGCTAATCTGTTTATGATCTATTAATCTAAGATGCGTCAATGGCGTGCATCCCCGTTATCCTCCCATTTCGAATCCAGAATTGCACGTCCTTCCACTACTTAGAAAGTCTAGAATTGGGCAAGATGGCTAATAAATTAGGGCCTTGGGTGGAAGGTTTCTAAAAAGATTCTTTCTTATCTCGGCGCTACGAGTGAACCTTAGTAGCATCACCTCGAAAAGGTCTCCAGGCTCCAAGAAATCAAGTTGGAAATGGAGCCGCTACTAGCTCAAGGAATGCGCCCCCCGGCTTGCATTTTCCTTTCCTTTTTTCCTTCTGCCTCTCACTTTACCTCAAAAGTCATTGTCCCCAGCCAATCGATAATCCATAGGCAGCGCAAATCCTGACCCGTCTCTGCCGTCATCACGCCTTAGCGGAACTCCGCCAAACTGCCTAAGCCGAGCGGACCTTTGTTTTGTGAAGCGGCGATAGGGCCTACTAATAGCGGGCCGTCGGATTTTATCACGATGTATTATGACCCATTGGTCCGGGTCGGGTTGTTGCTGACCACCATTTGTAAGCTTGATGTTCCATCGTTGTCTAGACTCGGGATGACTTGTCGCATAAGTGACTACTATACACAGGTCGGACATACCTGTTTCGCAGCGGACTTTACATATGCCCATGCCGACCTGAGTACCCAGTGCAGACGTGGCGATAATCCTGACAGACGGAACAAAGTTGCCCCTGCTTTGTCTTGTCTGTGGTGGACCACAGCAGGCACGCCATGTCGATATGGAGGGTTGCAGACCAATTTTAATTCATCCAACGCATCTCGGACGCAATAAACAAGCTCCATTTGTCAGCCCCTCATGAACACCGCACGTTCTTGGTAGGGCTGACTTAGACTGGGTCGAAGGATTTCGTGTCGTGTCATCATGATACATGCGGTTCTCCTATCCTCACCCTGTAATACTTAAGACACTCTGTGCCCTATCCCCCCATGGCTGGAATCCAAGTTAACAAACACCCTCTCTTTCCCCATCTAACAACCACACAGAAGCAACGTCGCAGGGGCTGGCAGTCACTACGCCTGTTACATAATGGAGTCAACAACAACAACCCTCGCTCCCCGACCCGACTCGGAGGCGACTCGGTCACTAGCGCCCTCGATCCAAGTTGGCACAGACGAAATCATACTCGAAAAAAGAAAAGAGAGGGATGGCAGGAGCAGCGAAGACGCCGCCGAAGGGACCACCGAAGAGATTCATGATGAAGAGTACCCTCATGGTTTTCGCCTCGCTGCCGTCGTCTTGGCTCTGGTCCTAAGCATATTTCTCGTCTCACTTGATATGGTAATATGGAAGAAATGAACTTATGCAGAATCCGCGGCTAATAGATTTACACCAGACCATTGTAGCCACCGCGATTCCTCGGATTACCGACCAGTTTCACAGCCTCGGCGACGTATCCTGGTACGGAGCCGCATTTTTCATGACGATTGCAGCCTTTCAATCGACTTGTATGTGCTTCCTTACTTTAACAGAGAAACCCTCACGTGTGGTAGTAACAGAGTTGCACATAGGGGGAAAGGCATACAAGTACTTCTCGCTGAAGCCTGCATTCCTCATTTCCATATTCATCTTTGAATTAGGAAGCCTGGTTTGCGGGGTTGCGCCAAACTCGAACACCCTCATTGCCGGGCGAGCTATTGCCGGAGCTGGGGCCGCGGGTATCGGCTCTGGAGCCTACACTTTAGTTGCCGTTTCCGCCCCTCCTCGGAGCCGACCTCTATACACCGGCATCATTGGGGCAGCCTATGGTATCGCAAGTGTCATCGGCCCATTGATCGGTGGTGCTTTCACGGACCATGTAAGTTGGCGATGGGCATTCTAGTATGTATACCTCGATCGCCTTGGAACGTTCATTACTCCAGAGTTAACCAGGTCCACAGTATTAATTTGCCTATTGGAGGCGTCTCCGCTGCCATCATTCTTGCCTTCTTCCAGACCCCACCTTCTTCAGTGCCCGTCAAGGCCAATCTTCGGGAAAAGGTCTTGCACATGGACCTCATTGGTACTGCCATGATAATGGGCGCTGTTATCTGCTTTATTCTCGCCCTGCAATGGGGTGGCCAAAGCAAGCCGTGGGATTCGTCCGAAGTTATCGGCCTCCTAGTTGGCTTTGTCGCTATTATCATTGCGTTTGCCGTCTGGGAGTGGTACCAGGGTGAACGGGCAATGATGAATCCGAGGATCCTAGGTGACAGAACCATCTACATCTCCTCCCTCTACATGTTTTTCTTCGCTGGTCCTTACTTTATTCTGGTTTATTACCTTCCCATATACTTCCAGTCCATAGACGATGCGAGCCCCACAAACTCGGGCATTCGCAATCTCCCGATCATCCTTTCAGTCTCACTCACTGTCATCCTTTCCGGGGCATCGATTTCGGCCACTGGGATCTACACCCCAATACTGGTCGCAGGTGCGGCCATTGCAACAGTTGCCGGCGGCCTTCTCTACACGCTGGATATTGGTACAAGTGCTGGGAAATGGATTGGTTACCAGATCGTGGCAGGTGTTGGATTTGGTGCCTCTTTCCAGATCCCCATCATTGTCACGCAAGCAACCGTTAGCCCCGCCGACCTTTCTACTGTTACAGCTATGGTCCTTTGTAAGTTGAAGCCCAATATACTTCCTAGCACAAAATACCTAATTCGAGAGTTATTGCACAGGTTTCCAAACTGTCGGAGGTTCATTTTTCCTCGCGGGAGCTCAGTCCGCCTTCTTGTCTGAGATGGTCAAGAGACTCCCAATGACTGCGCCAACAGTGGATCCAGCCTTAGTACTCGTGACTGGCGCCTCCAATCTGCGTGAGGTTTTCCCGGTGGATGTCCTGCCGGGAATTCTGATCGCATATATGCGAGGCATCAAGGTTACCTTCGCGTTGGCCCTTGCCGGTACCGGTGTTTCTTTTTTGCTGAGCTTCGGCAGCCGATGGTCCAGGCTTAACCCAAAGAATATTCAAGCTGGTGCCGCGTGAGAAATTGATACGCTCTTGGAAATTTACTTAATTCATGACATTAGACTAAGGATGCTGGGGGATACCTAGAAGGCCAATAGACACGGAGAAGTGGTCGGATCAGGCGTTGGCCAAAAGGCTGGCCGGGATGACGAGTTTACTGAGGATAGAAATAGATATAACGGCTTCCCTTTTTCATTTTTTATATATTTTTATTCTATTTTATTTTATTTTATTTTTATTTCTTTATTTATTCGTTCCCCCCCCCCCCCGAATCCAGCTCTTCTGCGTGGCGAGTATTAAGCTTGGTGAGCATGAATGAGGTAGGCGATTAGCTAAGCAATGACAAGCCGAGCGCCTGGTTGCCCTCTCAGTGTCCTAACTCCTGATCGTATGGTGTGGCGATGCGAGTCCTGAGAATCAACGGCTTCACCGGATCGGTGGGGAGAGATGTCCTTCGTGGATAATCTCTCATGGTGGCCTCATGATTTTGCCGTCTTATTAACAGAGTCAACCAAGCCAATCTTGTCCAAACACCCGATTTCCTTTTCAATTTCCCTGAATCACTCAGAGACCGGTCAATAACACATCCAGTATAGACGAAATAGAATATATATGCGGGGTAGCTCATTTTACCTACCAGAACAAGACGGAAACCCAATCTATTCCTTTGCCTTCCAAGACAATCCCCTCTCTGGTATATATAAATCCATAAGAACTCGCTGCGGCAATTGTTCAGCATGGCCCAGTAAGAAGGCAGGCCTCGCAGTTTATATGGAACTCAAAGAATCACTCATGGAGTAGAAATCACTTCTGCGATGGAGAGGTAACCACCAAAAAAAAAAAAAAAAAAAAAAAAAAAAAAAAAATCACGATGAAGGTTTTCGCGATCCTAGCTGTCTTAACCCCAGTTATTCTTGCTGCACCGCTCACGGCTGCAGAGGATCCTGGCTGCACCCGCGAAGCCCTCCTCGAAGCAGCCGATGCCTACGTCACGGCTCAAACAGAGGGTACCCTCGATGCTCTAGCTGATCTCTTAGCCGATGAATGGATCTACTGGGAAGACAACAAAGAGATTGACCCATCAAAAGCCGTTCTTACAACCAAATCCCTCAAGATCGACCACCAACGAAGCATCGCCGATGTCGTAGAGTGCGCATCCTATACCGAGCTCATTTCAGCGGATCCATCCAACCCATACGTCATCGGGACGCAGATTCGGCACGGCTCCGACTTCAAGATTACCAAGATTGATAGTGTTGCCTCGACAAAGAACTCTTGGTTGTTCGACTCGGCTAAGACGCTCGACTATGCTGTTAAGGAGGATTGGTTCGAGATTCCAGAGAGCGATAGGGATGACAGAGATGTAATTAAGGCCGCTGGCGACGCCTACATGGATATTTGGAGCAATGCTACTGCGGCTGCTGCCGTACCGTGGGGTGTGCCGTGCACGAGGTTGGAGGGTTCTGCATATACGGGAAGAGGAACGCCACAGGACTCCTGCGAAGTTGGGCTGCCATCAAATCACAACCAGGCACCCAACTCCAACAGACGATATGTGGTCGATGAGGTGATGGGCTCGGTGAACATTCTTTGCGTATGGGAGCATATGATGAATGCAGCTGATAGTCACGAGTTCAGACTGGAAAAGGGAAAGCTGCGATATGTCCATACCATGACTGTATGTGGCGGTCAAGTGTGCAGGTTGTGAGAGAATTATAATGATCCTGTTGCCTCAATTTCAGCCAGGCATTCAGGCTCGCGATCTTCCCCAGGAAACCAAGTCCTGCAACTGAGAGAGCGTTATCTGGTTATCTAGTTTGAGGGCTGATTAAATACGTCTGTATTTTGGAATCCCATGTACCTAGCGATAATAAAAACTAGCTCACTGGTGGAGATAACATCAATTGATCACTTGCAGCAAATCTGAACCATATGAAGCGGATGCCTCCTTTGACCTTTGGGACTCTTCAAGAGCGAAGCCAAGCCATTCTCTTCTTCATCCTGTACTTAAATAGGCACCAAGGACGATTCATTTGTGGGGTTATTACGGATACCTTGCTCCAAAAACAGGCTGTTCTCTGCTTCAACTATTCCACGGAGGGAAATGTTCCTTCTTCGTTCACCAGGGGTTGGTGATCAAGGCAGCCGCCACCCCAATTACTACCACTGCCAGATTAATGCCCTCTGCACTCTCAATAAGGCCATTTGCACCGTCTACCTCCCCCAACTTCCCAAGCTTTCAGACGTTACCTCGGAACCGGCTATCATAGTAAGGATTTGGACCGCAGAAAAACCGGCAACCCACCTCGCTTTAGCAATGCGCTGAGGCTGCGGATATTATGTATTTATGGGCTAGGGAGGAATATGTTGGCCACTCAATCACAACCAGATCAAGGCCATTCTCGATGAGAGTTGACTTCCTGTCATTGTTAGATACTACTCAGCTGACACGACACACTTCAGGTTAAGCCACAAGAAGGGCGCTTGCAATGGCGCATTGAGGCAATTTGACTTCTAAGTCTCCTGAATTGGAGTGGCGCTTTGATTAGGTAAGCAGTTTCCCAGCCACCTCCCTGCATCTGCGGACTCAGATGGTCCCCTGAGAAGGGTTAACACAACGCTTTTGAAACTCTCCACCAACATCCCACTCTTGGGGGAAATACTGGACAACGCCGTCACTTCAATTGAAACCGCCTCCCTTACAAATGGCCGATTACTGGATACCGGCCTCGGTCGCCGTTATTGCCGTCTTAACTTTCGGCATCCCCTTGTTCCTGGCCGAGTACTTCCCCTGGCAGAGCCTCTGGAAGCAGCGTCATGGCAGGCCTACTGTCACCACGAAGTCATACAAGGGCCGGACGGTACTGATCACCGGCGCAAACGGTGCGTTCGGATCGAGGGCTGCCAAACTCTTCGCTCATCGTGATGTCGAAACTCTTGTCCTCGTTGATGTCAAGGATTGTGGAGGTGTCAAGGAGGAAATCGAGGCAGAGCTGAGTGAGAAAAACAAGCCCAGGCCTAATATTCTCGTATGGCAAGTCGACATGATGTCCTTTGCAGGATGTCAGGAATTGGGAAAGAAGGCACGTGAGCTAGAGAACCTTGATCACGTCTTATTGACGGCAGGTATTCTGTCCTTCAACCGCCGCGAGTCACCTGAGGGTTGGGAAACTTGTGAGTAGTCTTTCTGGCCGCCGTCTCCAATCTCTCCACTGCTTGGAGATGAAGAATGCTAATTTGTAATTCGCCTCGGGATAGCGATACAAGTTAATTTCCTCTCCACCGCTCTCATCGCACTTCTCCTACTTCCGTTGCTCAAATCTTCCCCAACGAATCCGGCCCCTCCTGTCCTGACCTTCGTCACCACCTTCGGTATCTATCCGTCCTCCTTCACCATGTCCGTACCCAAGCGCGGGTCCTACCTCAAGCGTCTCAGCAACAACAAGGACGGCATGGAGCAGGCGCATCAATACGGCCGTTCCAAGGCCCTCCTACTCTACTTCGCCCGCGAGCTCGCAAATCAAACCTCAGCCGCCGCAGGCAACGGCATGCGCAAAGTGACCATCAACAGCGCGGATCCCGGCTCGGCATGGACGCCACTTACGAATCCGAACCAGGCGAAGCTGATTCCGAGGCTGATCATGAACTTCGGAGCAAGAGATCCACAAATCTGCGCGACGGCGTTGGTTAATGGAGTTTCGGCTTCGGCGGAAGGGCATGGGAAAATTATGCAGGATTTTGATACTGCATCGTAAGTTCTGAAATCTACGGTAATTAATTGGATGATCTCGTTCGGTGTTACTGATAGTTGTGCGGCAGATACCCGCCTTTCATGGAAAGGAAGAGTGGCCAAATGGCGCAGCGGCGTGTTTGGGAGGAGACGCGAAGCGAGTTTGAAGCTAAAGTCCCGGAGGTGAAAGCGGTGTATGAGATGTTGGAGAAGTGAACAAAGGCACAGCTGTGGCCGGTTTTACCCGATGACTACCCTGCCTGCGATATCGGCAGTGTATAAACATTCCCGCATTCTTCCTTTCGACACGTGTCGCTATAATTCTAATACAAATGGTAGTAATATTTCCCCCTCTGAACAGATTGACCACCAGCCTAGTACTCAAATCTCACGCTGTACAAGTTGAACGCTGTGCTACTATTAGTCGTAATGGACATTTTGGCACGACCTGGGCTGAAGCTGCCTCTGGAGATTCTTCAACTTATCATCGAGTCCCTAGTTCTAGGAAATCCAGGTACAATCCTGCCGCCGTCTGACGAGACAACCAAAGCACTCCTGGCCTGGACCCGGGTCTGTCGCGCGACTCACCAAATAACGTCCACGCTCCTGTGGCGCCATTGCTCATATATTGACTCACCGGAAAGGCTGGATGACTATTACCATGCGTTGATGCACTTATCACCGGATGATGCCCGTCGTCCAACGAACCTTTTTCTGGGTTTATACTGCGAATTAAGATACCCTGATGCTCATTCCGTCAGCCTCGATGCTTGGCCATGTTGGTTAAGGGGACTGGCACTTCCAGGAGGTCAAACCGATGATGAGATTGTTTGGGCAGTTGGAAACTTGCTCAGGGACCTTGCGTCGACCCTCAGGCGACTGGTGATCGAGATGCCACTGGAACAATTGAAGTGTCGTGAAGACATCGAGGAAGATGCCCGGGAGGACATGCTCTATTCATTGAGGCATGCATTCGCGGCTCTCGTCCATTTAGAGGAGTTTGTGAGTTGCAATGACCACTTCTCGTTTTCGACCCGGCGGGAAGTAGGGGAGACCGAGGTGTGGGCGACGTGTTGGCCAAAGCTACGGCGCCTGGCACTTCACAGCCCAGAACTGAGTGCGAGTTCAGAGATCTGGGGTCAGATGGTGCGGCTACCCAGGCTCGAGTTGGTGGTGTTTTCGTGCGACGACTCATTTGACGTCTTTACTGGGGCCGACATTAAGCAAGAATTGTTGCACGCTCTTGATGCGAATAATGCGGCGACGGGAGGCGTTCAAGTCCAGGGCGGGCGGAGGAAAATTCACCTAGTGATTGTGGATTGCTTTTGCTATGGGTATCAGGACCCGCACCCAACGACGACAGAGCCCGTGTCGACCTTCTTGATGTGACACGGACATGAGACACTGCTCAGATCTGGACAGGGATCCGGGCAGGAGACAGACCCATCGATGTCACGTTATCCTGGCTTAAACAGAATGCATTAAATGGCACGCTATGGGATGCTGCCTCTCAGCATCTCGTCGACTAGTACATCGACTCCGTCCTAATCAATGGGATTAAAGAAATTGAGCTGATCAACCCATATATCAGCACAAGTCCTTGAAAATATGCTCGCTACCTCGGGGTTGAAAGTTGTCCATGAAGGAATTTTCTCACCCTTCCATCTACCATCGAAGCCTTTGGTACGAAGTATAATCGGACGAGTTGCCTCTGCATTGAAATCGCCATTTTTAACGTGGATGACGCAAGACCATGCTCTTGGCAATCAATGAAGTTGAAAAGCGACAGGGTATCTCACAACTTCAAGCAAACCCTAAACCGCTTCCACGGTCAATACAACACGCAGCCCTCTATTCTATCTTAAGTATGTCATGTCCCAAGCTCTACAGTTACAAAGAATCGGGGAATTCATACAAAGTTCGCCTCCTCGCTGCGATCCTGAATATCGACCTCGAAATTGCCGAAGTTGACTTCCTGAACGATGAGCAACACTCGCCTCATTTCCTCGCGATAAATCCACGCGGGGAAGTTCCCACTCTTGTGGACGAGGGCAAGACCTTCGCCGATTCGTCATCTATCCTTGTTTGGCTTGCCGGCAAATACGGCGAAAATCAACAGCCCGGGCCCTCAACATATTGGTCCACGGATCTCGCGGAGCAGGCGGCAATTATCAATTGGCTGGCATTTGCTAATAGCTGGATTCAATACGGTGTCTTCACAGCTCGTGCAATCCTCTCATTTGGCGGACCGTATAATGGACTGGGGACGGCGAGCACGGAGCAGACACTGAAGGAAGCAATTGTGCGGAGCCACAAGTCGCTTGACATTCTGGACCAGCATTTGGACTCAAATGAATGGTTGGCAAACGGCCGCCCAACAATTGCAGATCTGAGCGTGTTTGTCTACGTTGCTCTTGCACCCATGGGAGACATCGACCTATCACCCAACAAGAATATTGTGGGATGGATTCGGCGGGTGCGGGCCCTACCTGGATTTATTCCTATCGAGGGTTTGGATGATCCCTTGTATCGTCGTCGCTGAAGGGCGGACACATTTATTGGGAGGATTGGTAGCCAGCTTGCAAGGGGAAATGTGAGGACACTGCATCACGGCACGATGAACGTTATGTATACGTCACTCCATATCGAAGTGATTACGGTGGCATCTCCATATGTATGGAAGGCTTTTATTATTGCCAGCCCCCTCCAACAGACGATGGATTTTATGGACGTTCACAATACCATGGGATAATTTCTGACGATACAAGACGCAAAAGATTTAGAAAAGGTAAGATCTCGTCTCATCTTCCGTGATGTAGGTCTTATGAGTTTGAAATGTGCTAGAGTTAATAATATACCATATGGCCGTTTCGAGTGGTCCATGACGACATGGAAGGACTGGGCAGGAAAGAATGACTAGACTCTCATGCTTTCCAAATGACGCTACCAGACATGCAGTGAAGGCGCCATCACACCTACCTTAGTTGGAGTTCTAAGACAGTCTCCGCTTCCCTCACCTGCTTAGAGGGACCACTACTGTGTCATAAGCGTATAAAATCGGTGTGATTGTGGACATGGATTTCCAGGACCCCGGATTATGACGGTGTTTCTACCCATCAGGGAACGAGTAGATTTAGCCGTTGATCTCGTCAATTATGCGTCGCTAGTGACCTCGAGGTTGGACCAAGAAGATTCTACTGTTAAAACTTACAAGATTCCGCTGGCTTTGCTCTCAAACTACCCATGATTTCCCTAAATAGTGTCAATATAATTATGGTCTCTTGTTAGTGTTGTCACCAAACACCCGGTTAGGATGGCACTGAGTTTTGCTTCCCAATGCTTATAGTGAAAAGAACTCCCGTACTCACTCCAATACCCTGAACTATCCTCATGCTGCCTCAGTAACCCACATTGCGTGAAGAGGGAGCCACACACTGCTGATATTAAGTTCACACATGTAGTATTAGCCTGGAGGACTGTCATTTTGAGTGTATGTTAGTTTCTCTTTCTATTCATATAAAAAGAGGAGGACACGTTCTAGTTAATATGCAGGAAAGGGCATTCTTCCGCAAGAAGTATACACAATATCCCACGTCTTATTAGTGAAGAGTGAAGGGTGATCTCATGCAAACCCTTCCTACAATCTTTCTCATGGGCAGCCGGGTAAACGTTGGACTGCCCTGATCTAGGAATAGGGTCGCGATTTATTAGAATGGGGCAAATACTGGTGGTGAATCCATGACCACAAGCAAGCACTCCCCTCGCCCGGCGAGGTGTCGCCCACACCCTAAAATATATTGAACTACATATAACACGGGAGCAATCGAACTCGGGCGGGCGGCACTGGCCGGAGAATTTACCCCGCAAAGTCGGAGACTTTTGCCATTGTCGGCACTGGCTCTGTACCGGTCGCTGCTCCCACGCTTCATGATCAACTGAATTCCAACACCAATTTACCGATTCAGCCTAAATTTACCACATGATCTAGAAGGCATCCCTTCCTGGAAGACACCCTTGAGATGTCGGTCTAGCGGCGAATTCTATTATTGATGTCACAATGAGTAAGAACCATCCAACGGATGCCTCAATATCCCGGGCTATTAGCACGGTTAGCCTAAGATTGGGCCACCAACTAGCTGCGTGAATGAGAATGTATAAGGAGGGTAGATGGCCAAGCCAACCCTGGGAAGGGAACATTGGATTTCAGCAGATGAAACCACTTTCGAAAATCTTGCATCGAACTCCAAGTACCATGGTTCAGCTCTCGCTCCTTTACGCTCTCTCCCTCGCCACTGGGGTGCTCGCCGCACCAAGTGAGCTTCAACCACGGCCGCAACCACAGCCACGCACTCCCGAGACGAAGGCAGCCAGTTCCCTCGAAGCACGGCAAGGCTACTACTTCCAAAATTGGTCTGAGGGTGGAAGCAACATCCGATGCATCAATGGAGCTGGGGGCTCTTACACGGCCGACTGGAGTAGTAAAGGTGGATTTGTGTGCGGGAAAGGATGGAATGGGGGTGGTGCGAGGTAAGGAAATGAATTGAGAGAACGGGCCTGGGGTCTTTCCATCAATGATGTTTTGATGCTGACGGTAATACTGTCCGCATAGGACGATTACCTACACTGGGACGTATAATGCCACGGGGCCGGGCTACCTCGCGGTGTACGGCTGGACTAGAAATCCCTTGATCGAGTATTACATTATCGAAGCCCATGCCGACCTGGCGCCAAATGAGCCATGGACTTCCAAAGGAAACTTCACATTTGAGGAGGGCACATATGAAGTTTTCACGAGTACTCGAGTTCAGAAACCGTCCATCGAAGGGACAAGGACATTCGAGCAGTATTGGTCTGTCCGCCAGGAGCAGCGCGTTGGAGGCACTGTTACTACTGGCAGGCATTTTGAGGAATGGGCTAAGCTCGGAATGAGGTTGGGCAATCATGACTATGTGGTTATGGCTACGGAAGGTTACACTGCCACCGGGGGCCCTGGAAGCAGCGGCTCTGCGAGCATCACTCTTCAGTAGATAAAAGAGCGCCTACCGCATTGTAAATTGGCGGGGCGATTCTTCGCCATTTACCCCATGTACGATGGAAATCGGTCTCTTTCACTGGGCTCGTCCTCGGAGCCTTGAAACACTTTCTATAGTGTGAATTTTCAATTTATTGGGCCATCTCTGCCAAAAAGTTCAGCCAGTAAAGCGAACAGCACAGACGATTCGTATAGTGACGCATTTCGTAAGGATTCGTCAGATTTTGAATAGATATTTTCTCAGGGGTTTCAAGAACTGGACTCATATTGTCTGGGGTTTACCGAGGACTAGCTCCACAACTTCGATGAAAAGCTTCATTAACAAAGGTAGTTCAACGTCTTACTTTCCCACCACACCTTCCGTATTGGGCGAATCCTTCCATCTTGTGGGCCATTATGAGCCCCAGTAACGGTGGCCGTCGACGTCCCTTTGTCCCTAATCCTACCTAGGTGGTTCTTCAGGATTGGTGGTAGTCTGTGTCTCCATAAAACAGAACTGAGTATCGTGCAGCTCAACAATGACCAACCTGGGTAGCATGATGTACTGATCTACTGATCAAGTTGTCAAGCTTGATCCATAGCTAGTGAATTTATATTCGGATCGCTCATCCAGTCCCGGTAATCCCGGCCCATCAAAGATTCCGGTCGAGCCTTTCGCGGCATACGGTGGCTTCAAAGACAACGGCCTTTAGCTCTAGCAGCCCCAGAAATAAATAACCTAGCGGGAATTCTATAACGTGGAATGAGCTATAACATATGATATTTCTATGTTTTTCTTCAAATGTGATCTTGAGATCTTACCCCTTCAGTCTTGGTGATCGCGGTGTACAAATGGCACAAAGGCGAGGAAAGCACCATTTTCTACGAGGAATGGACGTGATATAGTTCGAAACATCATGAACATGTGGCCTCGCGCATGTTGCAGAAGCTTGCTTATGATACCTAAGACATTCATTCCATTGTTCGCTACGAAATAAAACTCGCTGTCTATCATATAATCCAACAGACGAAAAAAAAAACTGTATAGAAGGCCTCCATGAATAAAAGTGGCCGGTTCTACTTTCTAGTACCCTGCTTTTTCTTACCACTGCTCATGGAGTCCATAATCGCAGCTCCGATGGCAGCCGTGGCGACTTTCGTCCCTTTCGCGCCAAGCCAGGGCCCCGGATCTCGACGGGCCTTGTATGCAGCGGTCGCCCCAGCTTGCAAAGCGGCAGCGGCGATTGACTGCCATGGCAGATCAAGCTTCGCAGCCTTCGCCCGCACGTCTTTCAGAGGCTGGGTCGCACTTCGTGATGGTCGTGCTGCCTCGGAATTTGATTTAGGCGCAGACTTCGATCTCCTGTCGCGTTCTCGCGATATGTTTCGGCGGAAGCGAACGTCTTCTTCGTCCCCTCTCCCCCTCTCTGCTGAGCGGGCACGGCGAGGATACCTATCATCTCTCCGGTCCCTTTCGTCCCTTCTGTCCCTGCTCCTCTGTCGCCTAGTACTATCAAGAGGCCGGTGAGGCCGATCGCGATTATATTTGTCAGGTCTTGGACTCCGTTGCCTCTGCGGATCTCTTGGGCGTTGGTCGGAGTAGGGTGAGTGTTGTTCGGGCTCTCGCATACGACTCTTGGGTCTTCGGCGGTTCGGCGGAACTACACCTTCGAGATCGTCTAAATTTCGTTGGTCCGGAAGCCGGTCAACCTTAGAGATTCGACGGTGTCCCACTTTATGATAGCGATCCCGGTCGGGACTACGGTCTGACTGCTTCACCTGTCCTCGATCCCGGGGTTTAGGAAGGGCCGGGTCTCTTCGTGTCCGATGAAAGTCTGCTGATTTTTGTCGGCGGGGGGATGATGCTAGTGTGCGGGGTGGGCGGTCTCCATCCGGGGATGGCTGATGATCATAGAAGCTTGGAGGGTGACTATGAGTATGCATATGCGTTCGATATTCGCGAGGTCGCGTCTGCTCTGCGTCGTATTCGTGGGTCCCATCGCCAGAGAACCTCGGGGATCTCGGTTCCCTTGGCCTGCCTCTAGGCGGTTCTTGCCGACGTTTGAAAAGGGGCATTATAATGATGATGGCAATTGTAATCTGCTCAATAGAGTAGGTGAGGGAAGGAAATGTAAATATTGTGAGAAAAAAATTGGTATCTCGGAAATAGAGCAACTTTATTTTTTGGGGGAATGACGAATAATTTCTAAAGGGAAACGGTACTGGATACTGGTTTGAGATATTGGTCACCTTTATGCTGGCATGCGGAATCCTTTGTTTTCTGTCGTGGTGGGAGGACTCCGATCGAGGGTTCCAGCATCAAGGGTGGCTCGGATTTGCCACTCATCCAGGAACCATGCTTATTGGAGTGGGCGTGGTGGCCTGGACACCAATGATGTCTAAGGCAGGGTCACGCGCATTTCGTGGTCCCCGAACCTGACGACCACACACGGCATGGCACAGTCTCGTGTTTTCAGCGAGGGCTTTGTCAGGACCATGCGATCCGATCAGTTGTGTTTCGTACTCTGGCGGTTCCATTCATTTATAAGGGACATCCTCCCTTCACTTTCAGTACGTGACCCAGCCCTTCTAAGACTCGTTTCGTGTCTTGTGTGTCCTGGTCAGATCAATTCTGCAATTAGAGAGTGTCGGGATGTTGGAGGCATCGCTGGGACCTTCTAAAGCGAGTGACCAATAACCGGTGCCGATATGCAGCTTGTGTCGTCACTTCACAACGAATGAGTGTCGGTTTTGATGTCAAAGCATCGTGTCGCACCTCCCGACCAATGATCGACTCGTGGAAATGGCATCACGATCTATGCACAAACATGGTGCAGTAACGTGAACGAAAATGCTCTGGATGACAACATGAGATGTCCACACGCGACGCCAGCACGAAAAGACTCGAGATCGGTTTGTTTAATCCTAAGATTAGTTTGTATCTAGACTATTACAATCACGAGCTATCATAGTGAAGTCAAGCTAAGGTGCAGTGAACCTCCTGGCATGTTATGAGTGGCGGTCGTTGAGGTGGGCTGGTCATTAATCGAGAAGTGGCAGCCACTCGAGAAAGCCTCAATCCAACGCCCGTGCTGAGTGCAGGACAGCGATTGGTTACCAGCTAAACAAATCGGGCGACAGCGACAATTAGCCAACACTGAGGAGCCAATTACGCCCCAAAATCTATCGTCTTCTCACTGCGTTTCTCCAGGCACGTCTTCTCTAATGATAGTTTCGCCGGAAGTTCATTCCCCATGTTGCCTCTTATATTGAATTTCTTGAGATACCCGGTTTCATCGGGCTGTCAAGTCTAGATTCTCCCTCGCGCCAGGGATAGCTGCAGCAGCACTTCAGCAAATCGGCAGCACCCTAATCACCACATAAGATCGCATGCCGCTTGCATGTCCAAAGACGGTACAGGTATATCGAGAGGGCGAAGAGTTTATTGCGTCCGTTTCCTAATCTCCACAAAATATACACAATCGTATAATCCCATACGAAGCTTGAATCCGGGAATGCGCTCAAGGTGGAGAACATTTGATTGTGATGGTGTGGGACATCCCCCACTGAACCGAACGAATGCTGAAGTTCCATGATGAAAGGAAATTATGGGAAGAGGGCACCACGAATAAATTCGACGTCTGCCAGAGTTTGCACGAGGTTTGCGGCAGCTTCCGGAGAGAATTGTTATAGTTAGAGCTGCACTACTCAGTCTCCGCACCGTCGCTGGCGGGCCTGATTAGCGGTACGGCATGGACTCAATACATCAATTATGGGTAGTCGAGTCGCCACATCGAGTCTTTCAGCTCTTGGTCTCGGGCCGTGGCCGGGTAGTGGCTTTAGTCGGCGTATTGTAGGGTTTCCTCAAAAACTGTCGGTGTTCAGTTTTGGGAGGCTGACCTGGATAAAGAACAAGCCCAGGCCACCCAAGCCCTACCTAATGTGAGCGCTGCTCAAGTCGTGGAGTGAAGGGGGAAAAGTTCAATTAGAGCTATTCCCTAACAAGACGCCTTCTAGGTCGTAGGGGCTCGTTTGGGATGTAAAGACAAGTGTCTTGACCCAAACCTATCGAATTGGACCTGGCAACATCAATGCGTCGATGAAGTAATTGACCTTGCTACAGGCCGATACCAGATGGTCTACCTCTCCGGAAACGAGGGCGACCCGCACGAATGGTTGAAAGACCGGTTTCCCTTCGACATTAGTCTTGGGAGGATGGTTAGACACATGCAGACGACTCTGGAACACCGATTGATGGCCGCTGTTACTGCGACGATCATGGGACATCGATGTTGAGCTTTGTGTCAGGCGATATGCTTAGCATTTCAAAACGGGGAAGCCTTACCTTATCCGCGCACCCTGTCGGAGAGGGAAAGGTGAAGGAAACAACGCTGAGGATTATTAAAGGGAGTGGCTATGGCTGTTGATGCCATCCAGGGCGACAGTCCTATTGTCAGAGTTGTTCTTTGCTTAGCATGGAATTATAACCTGGAGAGGTTCGAACGTCCCAACGCTGGAGCGCCCCGTCCCCCTTCCCTACATGGAGAAAGCAGTTGGCACGTTTTATCCGAGAGACTATTAGCAAAGGTGTTCTTGTGGTGACGGGGTCGGGAAATATTAATGGAGTAAGTTGTAATATCAGATCTAGTCAAACGGGGTCTAACTGCACTTTGCGAACACAGGTTGATCGTTGGCCGGCTCTATTTGGGGCGGCGCCGGAGGACGTCGAGGTCGATAGGCAGGCTGATTGGGAGCATACACTAGAGCTGCTGGTAGTTAGAGCTCTACACCCGGTCACGATGAGGCGCTGGTGGAAGTAGGCTAGGGATACCAAGAAGCTCCCGCGCACATATGTGCCGGGCGAAGGTTGCTTAGGCACCAATGGTAATAAGACGACATGGGACAGTTATCCCGGCGGAACATACAGGCGGGATATAGGAACTTCGATCGGTAAGACAGCTTAGACCTCCTTTTCAGGGCTAGTACGTATTATCTGACCCTGGAATTTGTGAATGAACAGCGACGGCGAATACCTCAGGCCTTGCCGCCTACTCTATAAAACTTTATCAACTCGGATGCCTGCCCGTAAGTCACCACGGCAACGCCCCAGACATGACCGTAGCAGGTTTAAAGAGCTGCGTCATCAACATGGGGTGGAATCGACCGCTCCTGTACCCCTTGAAGCTGCCCATGGAGCCTGATCGGCTTGGAATATGGAATGGAGTGTTGTTGAGAGAAGCAACGAAAGAGCCTATGTGCCCTATAGACCTTGGAACGGCTTTGAACTAGTTCAGGAATCGACGTCAAGAAACAGGCGTTGCGGGCGAACGGTGCTGGCTGCCTAGGGCGGCTTCACCGGTGGCGGTGGCGTCGAGACCACACTAGAGCCAGGACTAGGCATACCAGGAAACCTATGCACGCCCGAAACAGTGGACACCTGCACTAGAGCCATCATGTGCGAAGCTCCGATGTATCACGGCTGTGTCAATGGAGAGTGCGTTTGCCTCAAGCCGAGTTCTCCGTCAGATCTTGGGCAGGCTCAACCAATGGGCGACCCCTCGTGCACGCCAGAAACAGTCAATAATTGCGTCTTCTTACCCTGTGAACCTCCCAGCACCCGCAGCTGCACCCGGGGGGAATGCGCCTACCTGATAGAAACCATTTCACCCGACCCGGAGAAGCCTTAACCGCCGCAAATTCCGTCATGCACCGAGCAAACAATGGGAGAATGCGATCCCGTCCCGTCCCGTGCCCACCGCCCGGGACTCGCTCGTGTATCCTCGGGAAGTGCGCTTGCTTCACGGGAATCACTCCACCTGGCCCAGAAGATCCTCAGCTGGCAGAAATTCCATCGTGTACCTATCAAACCACGGAAACCTGCAAAGACCTCCCACCTCCGTCACCCGGGACCTAGGACTGCATCCAGGAAAAGTGTGTTTGCCTGACGGAAATCACTCAACCCAACCCCGAGAGCCCTCAACCGTCCGAAGCACCACCATGCGTCGGGAAGCCTATCGAAATTTGCAATAGCTTAGACTAGCCATAGACTGTCAGACACATGTAGGCTTTTTCGGACATGAGATTGATGTTCCTTTTGCAAAACCCCAAGGGCTCTATGTAACTATAGGAGGCTGTGGACTGTGGAGGACTACGAGGAACGTCACTAGAAACAGTTTAGTTAAGGAAAGTCGGTTTGGACGTGGAAATGGCAGATACTTAATTTCTTATCTCCTGCCATTTAGCTTTAGTGGAAAGTAGTAGAATCCTAGAATGCCGATTGGAATTTCAGTTTAACCATCTAGACTGTACATGCTTATTTCTCTACACGAGGCTAGCTTCCAAAAGAGCTCGTCTAACGGCGATATGGCTGTCTAGATTCGGGTTTCCCGGTACATTCCGTGAGAGGTAGCGCTTGGCGATGGCAAACACCGAAGCCAGGACGGGAGTATTCAAAAGCGGATCGAGCTTCGTTGTATATTTTAAGCGACGTAGGATACTAATGACCCCGAAAGGGCGCTGGAGGTTATGAAACGCTCTTCTGGATTTCAGGAAATCGAAACGGTTTTCATAGCCGTATTTGTTGTGTTTCAGCTGGACTGCGATCCTTGATCCAGCCAACACGAATATAGTGCATTGGTTGGCTCTAATTTCTTTCTACTTCGGGGATTAGACCTGTGCTAGAGCCGTATTAGGATGCCGTTCCTCTTGGAAGAGCTGTGCCGTTTCGGGTTTCGAGACTCCCGAGTCTCGACCCACATCCACCACGGATCATCTCACCCTGGCTTAATCGCTTTCATTCGGTCGGTTGGGTCGTGGGGTCTGGATCGAGACACTTCTACGTCTGTGATTATTCCGCTCGGTGATGTGGCTGGACAAGGATCAAACAATGAGGCAGTGTTGAGCCCGGCCATGGAAGGAAGCCCCTGCCGAAGTAGTTGCTATCCCATTCTCGTGTCACACTCCTCCGGCAGCCTAAATCGGCATTCACTCGGGTCAAGGGATATCGTGTAGTCGCTTCCAGGTACGAATGTGCTGCACACTTAGCCACCACTTTTCGATGGATTGAATACGCCACTCTTTGGATGTCAGTTGTTGATGTGGAGAGAAGCAGTGAATAAATGATGGTACTTGATGAATAAAGTATCAATCGATGATTTATGTAAGTCGTTGAAGTCATTTGAGACCCTAGTTCGTCGCCAATTGGCAGCAGCTTTGGACGTTTGGAGCCACTAGAGTAGTGTCGAATCCATCATGTCCAATCCATTTAGGCTTGTATCTCTTACGTAATCATGGCCTATTGGTCCAATATCGAGAAGTCTCATCCGAGCCCTGCTAAAGGTTGGTCTTGTTGCGGCTCTTCAGAGAAGTGCTTTTTTCGGAGGATTAGCCTTGTCACAAGTGAGATCAAATTCTCGAAAGAAATTCCTTCTAAATGGAGATCACAAAGTCGACGTCACTGATCAACCCTCCTCAAGCAAGCTGACGTGGGTCCGGCGCCCTTCGATCCCCGAATCCCTCGACCGCTAGCCAGAAGCGGGTAAGAGCCACCAAAACAGGTTAGGATTTCTGGGGTAGGTTATCCACCTTGCCACCCAGCTTCTCTTGACTTGATTCGTCAGATCCTCTGGTCCTGGCCAATGACAGGCCCGAGAACATCAGCTTTTGCGGCTTTCCTTCGGCACTCCTTCCATGTGAAATGTCTTCCCCACACTCCCAACTTCTGCATTGAAATTCTCGCTTAAACTACCCATTACCCCGGATCAACTCTTTTCATCCAGATTCCAGCACGCTAGGAGACCAGTAAAACAACCAGGGCAGAAGACTAGCAAGGCGAGATGTCCGACAACCAAGAGTTTTTTCATTGCCCCGTGTGCTCCAAGCGGTACAAGCGACGGGAGCACATGCAACGCCATTGGGCTTCTCACAACGCATCCCGCCCGCACCGTTGCGCCCAGTGTAGCCGTGCCTTCCAGAGGCTTGACGTGCTGAAGCGCCACGCCCGGACATGTGAGGCCAGGGCACTAGGCTTGATAGCGCCCTCTGGGAGGAGGCGAGCCTGCGATCTCTGTGTCCGCCAGAAGAAAGCATGCAGCGCCAGCCAGCCGTGTCAGAACTGCGAAAGGTTATCCGTACCTTGCTGCTATTCCTTCAATGTCAATCAGGAAAACAAGAGACCGAGCACGTCCCAGGAGAGCGTCGCCGCAGGAAGCGACTCGAGTGAGGCCCAGACATTACCGACGACGGAAGACATCAACCCGATTGTTGAGACTGTCGAAACCGTTGAGGAGCTTGCGGTGAATGAAGCAGATTTTAATGCTGTCATCCTGGCAGACCCGCTGGAAGCGGGCATCTGGGATGCACCCGATACTAGTGGCAGCTGGCTGGATTACTTGAACTTCATGCCAGCTAGATCACTCTTGGATGTTTCAACCAACCGGCAACAGCTTGTGACCACGCGGAAGGATAATCCTCGGTACTCCTTCAGATTTTTGGACAACTTCACCAGACGAACAGGCTTGCTAGAGTCTTTCGAATGCGGAACCCCGGCGTTGAGGGAACGGACGGTAACATCCTTTCTCCAACAGCAAGTCGGAAGTAATGTGATACTTCGTCACTTAGCCGGCTCCCATAGCGGACCTTCGGCGGATGTGGCGGATGACCTCGCCGCGGCCTTAGCAGACAGCAGCACCATTCCGACATCGATCACAGGCCCGGTTACTTTCGTTCAAAATCCATGGCTCCACGACCCTCTGATGATCAAGATTCATCAGATTATCGTCATTGCAAAGGAAGTGGTCACAATGAAGCCGCGTAACAGCGCCGTAACAGTTGAATGGTCTCCCTTGCTGGAGCAAAAATGCATCGAGTTCTTCTCCCAAGAAAATGTGCGCAAATTCCTCACCCTTTACTGGACGATCTGGCATCCAAACGTCAACCTGATCCATCGACCGACATTTGACCCGGCCACCGCCAACCCAACTTTACTCGCCGCCATGGCGGTAATGGGTGAGTTTGTATTCCTCCAAGAAAGGTAAATGGGTGGTGGAGCTAACGTCCTGGTAGGAGCATCTATGTCTCCAAATCCTGCCGATAGAGACAATGCAAAGTTATGGTTCAATTGCGTTGAGGAGATGGTATTCACCGATGATGACCTTTGCTCGGAGCCTCTATACACACTAGACACTGGTGTTTTGATCCCTGCCACCCAGAAGCGCAAGGTCCAAGCTCTCCAGGCTGCTTATATCGTCTGCCTCTATCAAAATTGGGAAGGCACGGATGCCAGCAAGAGGAGAATTCGTCGATACCGGTTTAGTACTGTTGTCTCGGTAAGATCTTATCTCTCGCCCTTGGAATCGAACTTCTTCACTGACGACAATCGTTAAGGTCGCTCGGGATATTGGTCTTGGATCTGCAAGGCACACGGATTGCCGAAGGCCTGTTGGATACGAGTTCGAATGGAAATCGTTCGCTGTGAAAGAAGAATTGATCAGGTAAGATTATTGGAAGCCGACGTTACCTCGAGTGGTATAACGTTTGTTGACATAAGAAAGGACTTTTCTCTGGATCTTCCTCCTCGACCATGCTTTCGTCACCTTCAACAATCTTCCGCCACGGTTGGTCATCAAGGAGATGAAGATTCACATGGCAAGACCAGAGGCTTGCTTCCAAGCTGCGACTGCGGAGGAGTGTCTTGAAGAGCTTCAGAAATGGAGTGCCCACTCAGCCCTACTGCCCGTCCTAACCCTGCACGAGGCTGTGGAGATGGTTTGCAAAGGTGGAATGCACGAAGGGATGCACGAGACCCTTGCCCACCTCGGCGCGCTGAACTTGTTTGCGGTCATATCAGGTAAGGCTTTTTCCTCGAGGATTCTCAGGGTTTTTGCTTGTGCTAATGAGGCAAAAAAAATCTTAAGCCGTTCACTCTCTCGTTTTCCAGCATCAAAATTCGTTTGCTGAAGATGGGCACCTAGTTGCAATCCGCCACGCTCTAAAGAACTGGAAGCCCGCCTGGGACTTTTATACCAGCAAGCTCTCCGGGGGTCCCCCACACAATATGATCAGCGGAGATGCGCTCACACCGGAGAACGCGTGGAGACGAATCGGATTCTATCGGCACGCCCAAGAATACTGGCTGCTTGCCAGCGTCATCATTGACCGACTCACGAGCCCCGACCAGGCGTGGCGCAACGAGAGTCCCTCGGACAGCGACCAGGCGCAACAGCCAAATCTCAGGGAAGCCACACCGCCGGATCCAATCCTGAGCAGGTATGACCAGACAAGCATGCGCCAGGTCAACGATCTGATAGCGGACTTTCAAAAATTCCAAATCATTTCTGAGGAAGACTGAAGGTTCATTAACTATCTTCTTTCTATGTTCACCTCCCAATTATGTACTATTTTTTTGTTCTCTCAAGCCCGTTTTGCCTCGATCTACGAGATATATGAGCTTTATGAATCTAACTCTGGGGATTGGGAAGTTATGTGCTCGGACAGTCTCGCCCCTGTTCTCAATTCCTAGTCTTGTATTATATTATTTCTATAAAGTAATTCCAAAGAAAGAGACGTGTTCAAACAGACGAGACCCATCCTTGTCGGAAATTGCCGAGCCAAGGAAACATGAGTGATCAGTCGTGGTGAACGGAGGCGGAAGACGACGTGGGCATGTGTCTCGGCGTGGCGGAAAGGGAGGGAGTGCCAATTGCAGGGGAGTGAAGTGACTACTACGTTGCTGCGACCTGCATCGTAGCATTGCAGCTGACCGGGATCTCGTCTTCCTTCCAGACCGTCACCCCTATTGTCTAGAACTCCATTGGCTTGGTCCCCTGTCCAGACCCACAAAATATCCCACCGCCAATCCGATCCATCCCACTCCGACTCCGATGGTGTGAGGGCTACGGCACTGGGCGCCGGGAGCTTGGTACCCGAGCTGGCGATTGGCCCCTTTGAATCAAAGTTTTCTCCTTGTGCCTGCTAGTGTCTCCCCAATCACGGACAAGGTTAGGCTCATTATGCTCAATTCCTTTTAAGGGTAAGACACCGGCGACGTGGTTCCCTGCCCGGTGTTCACTAACTTTCTAGTGGAATGTGCACTGCTCAGTACAAAGGTAAGCTTAGATTCGAATCCAAACCGAGTCTGTGGGATGTGGGGGACACCGATCGTCAAGAGTCAATGATCAGAAGCACATGGACAACTCAGACATGCTCGTAAAATACCGCCGGGTCGACTAACCGAGAGCTACGAAGTAATCTTAGCATTGAAAGGAGAAATGACGAAAAATGGTCGGAATGGTGAGGCAAGAAATTATATGGCATTGATATTTGTAAAGTCTACGTCGACTCCCACTTCAGCACAGCCTTGAATGCCCGTCCTGTTTTACTGTCCTCGATTGCCTTTTCATAGTCCTTGACATCATAAAAGGTAATAAGCTCTTCCAAAGGAAGCTTTCCCTCCGCATGTAGTTGTATTAAATAAGGAATAAACTGACGGTCGTTGAGGTTATGATTAGCTCAAAATCTTGAATCCAGGTGCCTCGTTGTTTAACTTTCGGTGGCTATTACTTACTTTCGACGGCAGGCTGTCACCCTCGCAACAGCCGACGTATTCTTTCCCATAGGTGAGATGATTCATCACATCAACACTGATCCGAGAACCAAAACCTGGAGCGCCGACCGTGGCGCCCCTTCCTCTGGTGCCGAGCGCGTCAATCATGGACACAATCACCTTTGTATTGCCCGTGCATTCGACGGCAAAGTCCACCCCAACCGGTGGGCAGATTTTCCGGATTTCCTCGACGACGTCTCCCGTGCCAATTATCCCGTGGGTTGCACCTAACCGTTTCGCGAGTTCCAGTCTCGACGGCTGAAGGTCCACAGCGATGATCGTCTTCGCTCCCCTCAGCTTACCGGCCATGACGGCGCTCAACCCAACCGATCCGACACCAAAGACCGCCAGGGTACTTCCTTCCGTAACGTTCAATGTGTTGAGCACAGCACCAGCGCCGGTTTGGACGCCGCATCCCAAAGGTGCAAACAGGCTCAGATTGGTCTCCGGCGGCACTTTCACCAGGCTAGACTTGTGGACCAGGGTGTGTCGAGCAAATGCGCTCTGGCCGAAGAAGGAACTGAAAATCGGGGTTGTTCCGTCTGCTTTTACCATAGAGCTCGATCCGTCCGGACGCTTACCGCCGAAATTTCTGTCGTTAAAGGCGTAGCAGTAGGCAGGGTGTCCAGACGTGCAGGGAGCACAAGATTCGCAGTGAGAGAAGGACAACAGGACCTTGTCCCCCTTGGCCACCGAAGTGACAGCGGATCCTACCTCTAGAACGACTCCGGCGCCTGTGGGAAGAGTTCAGTCAGCCATTCCTTCTTTTTCTTTCTGCTCAAGAGCCTATGGGGAGTCTGGCGGATACCCTCGTGGCCAAGCACTGCGCCAGGAGCACCGGGCAGGGTGCCATTGGCAGAAGAGAGATCGGTATGGCAGATGCCCGCCGCGTGGATCTCTACAAGAGCTTCATCCGGCTGTATGGGATTGAGCTGGACTTCACGCAACTCAAACGGACCGCCGATTTCAGTAACGGCTAAGGCTGTGGTGGTGCGGGACATGGTTTCGGATAATTGTGTATATGCATGTACGTCTGGTTGAGAGACAGAGAGAGAGAGAGAGAAGGATTTGGTTGTGGCTTCTTTCCGAGTTGTTCAGTCAGTCATTGTAGGGGCAACAAGCAAAGAAAACTACTTCATAATTGACGCTTTGGGGATCGTTGCCTATTATGGACGGGGTTGTGGTGGGCGAACTGACAAGAGCCGAGTAGCATCCCGAGCCCCACACCAAATGCTTCTTTCCAACCCCGCAAAAAGAAGCTCCCCGTGGGGAATCATCTACTAGATTGGGTGACACGCCGCGGACCACCCGCGGACCACACGCGAAACGACAGGTTAGGCTTCCCACAATTGCTGAACTAGCGTCTTACCCCACGAAAGGGCGGACAGCGGGTGGAGGTGGAGGTGGGAGTGAAAATGTTCCATCGATCTTGAGCGGAGGAATCAACACAGATCGGGAGGCGCTAGTCTCAGACCGCTGAGCTCCCATGGGCTTTTCCACCGGTGAAGAATTGTTATTTCTCTTGCATCGTTTTCTTTAGTTTTGCCCGTCAAACGTCCCTCGTCCACGTAGATTCACTTCTACAACATGGTCGTCTCAATTAAATTGCATTGTGGAAATAAGTGGGATCAAATTGAGAGTCCTAATCGCCTGGGGGAATTTTAAGCTACACACATACTCGTACCAAATAAATCCGTTTACATGTTCCTCGCCTTCCTGGACCTGGACGGGATGGGAGAGTATCGCCACTGCTTCGTCACGGGGTCCAAGCATTCCTTCTCAGCTTCCTTCCACTCCTTCGTCACCCGATCCGCCTTGGCCTGTGTCCTGGGAGTAAACTTGGCGGGGAAAGGCTCGGGCATGCAGACGAATCCCTGGGTGAGCTTGTTGTGATCAGGGATAATCGGCTTGCCGTTCTTGTCCAGAGTAGGCTCAATCTTGAAGGCCCACAGAATGCGGGACATGCCGAGGAAAAGACTTCGCTCCGCAACGTGGATGCCAGGGCAAATGCGGCGTCCAGCTCCAAACGTAAACTGATCACGCTTGCTGGCATCGGGGTTGGCTGCAGCATCCGCCAAGCTCTGGTGGTCGTCCTTGTACCTGTCCGGGTTGAATCTTCGGGGGTCGGGGTGGCGAACTGGATCCATGTGGATAGCCCAAACATTGTTCATAACGCCAGCGTTTTTGGGGATAAGATATCCATCATAA
Source organism: Scedosporium apiospermum (assembly GCF_000732125.1). NCBI lineage: Eukaryota > Fungi > Ascomycota > Sordariomycetes > Microascales > Microascaceae > Scedosporium > Scedosporium apiospermum. Next base: position 54,217 of record NW_015971756.1, read on the forward strand.
TAGTCATCCTCGGTAACAGCATGGGGTACGGCTCCAAGAATGGTAGTCGGCATCCAGCGAAGAGATTCCTTGATGCAGGCCCGGATGTATGGGAGATTTGGCTCATCTTCCATCGTTGGCATGCGGTCTGATCCGATCACACGCTCAATCTCCTCGTAGGCCTTCTGTTGGACTTCTGGGAAGATGAGCATTGCCTGGATAAACGCGTACAAGGTGCTAGAAGTCGTATCGGATCCAGCCTCGAGCAGGGTTCCAGAAATGTAGGCTGCTTGATCATCATCGAAGCCCTCGGACTTCTGCACATCTACCAACTCCTCGCAGAAGCAAGGCTTGACGGTGCCCTTCTCAACCTCGTCCTTGACCTTGAGCCAGTGGCTAAGGTAAAGGGCCTTCTCTTCCTTGTGAAGTTTCTTAGCCGTCTTCTTCAGAGGGAGGATGAAGTCGGGAAGCATCCTCAAGATCGGGAAGGAGTCAAGGATGGCCGCTACACCAGTTTGGTTGATGTCGGCAAAGGCGGAGAAGCCTTCAAACAGCTGCTTCATCTTCTCATCCTCGTAGGTTGGCGTCCTCCAGCCAAAGACCATTGTAGTGGTTAAGGCATTGGAATATCGCCGAATGTGGTAAAGGAATCGGTCCGGGTCGACCAGCAAATCATGGAGCATCTGCTTGTTCTCCAAGATCTGGTACGGCACGTACGACTTTGCAGCCGAAACGTTGAGGAGGCCGTGGATCATTTTACGAGACTAGTTCAGACGGTTAGCAGCCGCATATTGCACAAAGAGGGGGTAATTCACGGTTTACATGCCGTTCGCCATCGGTTGCCATATCCCTGAGTCAAAAGTCAGCACAATCATTCTTCATAGCACGCTTGCCGAGGAAGGTGGAACAAACCATCATCAGTACCCTGAGTCCGCCGCTGCACAATTCTTGACCGACATACATCTCTTGTCGGTGAGAGTATTTTCCACTCTTCTTATCAAGGAGATCCTTGACAGCCCGGTCGCTTGAAAGCACGACCAATGTCTTGGTGCCAAGAATGAGACTGTAAATCGGGCCATACTCGCGTGCCCACTTCTCAAACTGGAGATGGGCATCTTGGGTGGGCATCTACGATCATTCTCATTAGCTTCTTTTTTCTTCTTGTTCCTTTCCCTTTCCTCCCCTCTTAATGATCAATTGCGACCACACTCTAGAGTCTGGGCCATACCTGGTGGATATTGCCGAGGATGGGCAGTGTGGGAGGCCCGGGCGGGTAGTTCTTGGGCCGCCTACCGACGAGGAGCAATCGAGCAACCAACCCAACAATCACGACACCAAGTGCAATGGTGGTAGGCTTGACGGAGAGCGTCAGGTCCGACGCAAGAGACGGCATGGACGACATGATGGACGACATGATGAATGAAGATTTAGCAATCCAATGGGATTTACTTTGTGGCTGAAAAAACAAAGGAGAAAAACGAGAGGACCACGATTCGGAGAGGTTGATATTGTCCTAAATATAGAGAGCTCTGCTCTTGGAGGATTCCAGGTGTGTTCAATCCGGGGATGCCCCTAATCCAAATCGGGCAACCAGGCATACCAACTCCAGCGGAGATGATTGCGGGGGATACCACGGATGGTGGTGGGATAAAGGCCTGCATGCGGGGGCGGGGGATCCGAGATCCGGGGTTGTGGGGATGGGCTATAATATCCTCTATAATGGCTATGTGGCTTGTGTTTTTGCTGATCGTCTCCGGCCACCCGACTAGGGATTACTACCGAAAGAGATTCCCGTCCCTCTCTGATCTCCGCGGGTGGGTTCGATTGAGGTCAGGCAAACGGCTCCGCTCGGCCATTTTTGCCATTCCGGGCGAATATTTGTTGTCCGTATTGCCCGCTGCATGAGGGCTTTTTGTCGACGCGGCTGAGTCAAAGTACAACGAGCGATGGGCCTTGTCTAATGCTAGAGGCGGTGTGGGTGCTCGATTTTGATTTTCAATTCTCTTTTTGATAATGACTGCTCGTTATTGCTGTACGCGACTCTGAGGCCTTCCATTGTTCTGGATTCCCGGAGGATTCGGATCTACAGGTACCAATTATTGGCGGACAAAAGAGGGGGTTAAGTGTGTGTCGGCCGCCTGAGCCGCACCACGAGCCCATCAATTGCTTGCCACCTCCTAGAGGTTGACCCCTTTGCGAGCCCAACAGGAGAATTTCAAAATTTGAAAGGCCAGCAGCTACCGAGATTGTGCCGTTCGTGTACTTCGTAATGATTTGGATTTAATATCTGGACGCGTCTCTTCCAAAAAGCCCGTTAAGCAGCCATCGACCAGCCACTCGCAGTCTGTTTTTCCAACTTATGCTCAACGTGATGTATGCCGAGTTCCAGACCAACCAAGCGACACGCCCTGTCAGGTTACTCGGCCGATACCATCTCTGCCCATCTTCTCCGTCAGGAAATTGCATCAAAGCTTTCGAATCACCGATGTAAGCCATGATGCCCAAGCTTTTGAAGACGAATTGCTGTGGTGAGCGCTCGAGATTTCCTTTGTTGAGTTGAGTAGCTAACCATTTGCCCTCTTGGTAAGCAACCTGAGCCGTCGCTGGCAAATCACTCGTCTCCGGCGTTGCGTTGTCGCCGATGGCGAAGACGTCCTGGAGAACCACCGTCTTGTGATCGGTATTCACAAGCTGAACGCGAAGGCTTCCATCCACTGACAGAGAGCCTGCTTTCTCCGCTTTCTTTACGCTCCAGGAAACTCCAGACCTGCCACCGCCATCTGGTAAGGCGACGGACGACGCTGGGAATTGGTCGATTTTATCAAGCCCATGCCTGATAAATGTATTCATCTTGTTTCCTGTTACCCACACACAAACACCAATCCCTTCCTCACCTCTTTCTTTGGTCTTCAAAGTCAAACACTGAGCCGCATCTATTCCATACGGGGGCTGATCGCCGGGAGCACCCCAACGAAGACCTTCCACGTGATGCGAGGTTTTGACGTCAATGCCTTCTTTCTTCATTGCTTGCATGGCATACTGCGAAAGCTGCTCATCGAACATGGATAGGACCTTGGGTGCCACGTCGTACAACGAAATTCGAGGAATCCCAATCAAAGAAGGATACTGCGTTATAAAGTTGGAATGAATGAGGTCTCGCAGCGATGCGGCGAGCTCTGTTCCCGTCGGGCCTGCCCCGACGATGGCAAAATGGAGCAAGTATCGCTGCATTTCCGGCGTGGCAGTGGGCAGCATGGCTAACTCGAAGCACTCGCGGACCCTGTGTCTGACTTGCCGAGAATCGCCAATGTCCTTGAAAAAAATGGCATTTTCCCTTACCCCAGGGGTATTGAAAGTATTTGTTACTGCGCCGACGGAGATGACCAGTTTGTCATATGAAACTTCGAATTTCTCCTCGCCTTCCCACTGCTTCGCCTCCGTAAATTCGCTGTAGCCCGGCTTCTGTTGTACCTCCTCTTCTTCTTCGTTGGTGAGTACCCGGTTGACACTATAGTCTATCACAGCAGGCTTGCAAATGACGCGCTTTTTACTAAAATTGACCGAGAGTGCCTGGGCCTGGATGAATCCAACGTGAGATTTTGAGACTCGGACAGGCTCAATGACGTGGGAGAAGTCCAGGGAGCCACCAGCAGTGTCCGTCAATAGCGGCGTGAACAGGAAATATGGTCGAGGGGAGATGATCAGCGGCGAGAATAACTTGGCCGACAAGTTACGCGATAGGGTATACCCTCCCCAGCCTGATCCAAGGATAACAACCCGTTCCTTCTTGACGCCCATTGCCTGGGACGTAGTGAGATGTCTCCTCCGAGTCGTTTCATATCGCTTGCTCACACTGACCCGATAATAACTTCGTGTCAGTCTGTCGAGATATTAGCGCGTGTATTTCTATTTCAAACTCCATTCTTCGGATTTTTAAGATCATCCCAGAGACTTACCTCACCGCTGCCAGGGGCAAAGGCTTCTCTACGGCCATATTACCAATTTACCAATGTCCAATACACCCTTACGGCTCTTGCACTCTTGAACTTCTCTTTTCCACTCGTTTCGATGGCTAGCGCGGGCAATCAAGGAACTGCTACGGCTCTTGATGAAGTCCTGATCGCACTGTTCCATGCCTGGTGACTGGTTGCCTCCAAAACGTCACCATTTCCGAGAACGAAGATGGCATGGAATATTACATCATATTGATGCAACAATATCCGGGCAAGGCCAACTACAGCCTATCAAGGTCGCTAGGTCTCACAAAATAGACTCTGATTTATCTCATCTGACTGAGTAGAGACAGCTTGAGCTTACATGCCACAAGAAGCGCTATGCTTCTATCCACCTTAGAGGAACCTCCAAGCGCTTCCACAAATCAGTTTCCCTCGGTATCCTAATCCGCGTAGCCAGGGAAGGTAACACTCCCAATTCCACATTATCTACCCCATCTACCTCCTTCAGGTTAGGTAGTCGCTTAGATTTCCCCCCAAGGAGCTCGTTGACGTGGTCGTCCAGTTCCCTACTTCTTCCTTTCTCATATCCGTAAAGGCGTAGATATTCCAGATTTGAGGGGAGCATGTCGATGAGTCGGATAGAGGGTGGTTTGGCGAGTACCGGCGAGTTGAGCTCCAGATCGCCGAAAAGAGCCCGAATACTGATGCTGACCTGGGTCAGGGACGTGTAATGGTGGAGACTCCCAATTTTCCCATCATATGCCTGGACGTCTTTGATCTCTTCAGGGCGTAGTGGGCCCTCGCTTATAGCCTCGTCAAGACGGCAATACTCGTCGCTGATGTCCGGATCACTCAAGACATTATACTCATCCTCGTCCGATTCGTCATCGGAAGAATTCTGGGACAATTATGTTGACGCAAACCCGACATCGAGATCCAGCACGTGAAGTGTGTGTTTATGTTGGACGAGAGACTTGCCAAGTAACTCAAGATTCGCCCAGGGAACACTGCCCTCAATGTTCCACAGGCCGCCCCAAGATATTGTCAATTCCTCTAGACCAGCAGGGATGAGTATTATTGTAGCCAACATCCCGGCAGAAATATCGGAATGTGTCAGGGAAATCTTCTTGATGCTTGTTGAGGTCTTGGGAGGGAAAATCTCTCGATGTACTTGATGGTCCATTACGCCTTCCATCGTAATACTCTCGATCAGAGGTAGGCGATGGAAACATCTAAGTACGTCTAGAAATTGGGCTCTATCATAGTATCTCGGATCATATGATGAATTCTTGAGGGTACGGTGTTTTAGGTGCCTCAGTCGTTGAAGCGCAGGGCGCGGCGCCAGAGCGTAGTTAGACCGCAGCAAGTAGTCCGCTAGCGGTCCGCACGAGACTCCTTCGCCCAGATAGAGTACTTCAATATTGGGACAGAGGGATAAAAGAAGAGCAGCTACGGTAGACACATAACTGCAATAACTTCGATTTAGTTTTGGGTGTGCCACGGGATCAGCACGTAGCTCTAGGTCCCCTGAGAGTGAGGCGAAGGCGGATTGGTTTCGCATCTGTTCCCTCCACCTCTCCAGTAGTGATGCGATATCCAGGACGCGCGCTCACAACCCATTACTGAGTTTGTGGCTCCAACTGAGGCAGGGAACATGGTTCTTTTCTCCTTCTCCTCATTTCCGTTTGATCTGGACCCACTCCAGATCCCGGTCGCCAAATCGTTGTTACCCCGCTTTACTTCTCCTGTTGTCGCTAAATGTTTAAGCTCTTCGGGAAGATTGTACCTACTCGAAACTACTTCTCCCCATTTCCATCCCCCCCAAAAATCGATTATTTTTCAAATTACCGAAGTTTTTCCATATTCATGCCTAATATCCCAGGTTGCAACAGATCAACAGGAAAACTGGCGCGAGAGCTGTTGCCGACGAGGCTTGATAAATTTTAGAAGCAGCAAAAATCCCAAATATAAATTAGAATGGAGAACTCCTCTTGCGGACACGCCCCCTCTTCGATCTTCCATCTTTTCCCTCAGTTGCCTATCGAAATCCGTCTTCAGATCTGGTCGGACTCCTTCCTGCCCCGTGTGCTCGAGTTGCACGCCAGACGAGCGCACTACGCGGATAATAATAGCAAATTTGACAGCCACGGGCGAAACCACCGCCCACCCGCGTTCCACTCCAGATGCTACAACCCCGCCGCCTTCTCTGTTAATGTGGAATCACGTAAGGCCGCCCTTGGAGTCTATACCGTGGCCCTCCCCCTGGCACTGGAGAAGTACCAGAGATTTCACGATGATCAACCTGGTGATCTCGTCCTAGATGATCGTCGGGTCCTTTATATAGCCCTGGACCGAGATACTGTAGTTTTGATAGGAGAGGAACCGGCGGCACGGGTAACAAGATTGATGTCATGGTTTCGGCAGAACGACGCTCTTGGCAATCAGCCGGTAGGGCTGCGCAACATTTGCATTAGCGCAGGGCATTTCGCCCACAACCATGGGGCGCAGATGCTACGTATTATTGGGCGGCAGTTGTTCCCCGATGTTGACAATTTCGCCTTGGTCATTGGTAGCAGTGCTACGAAGACGGCACCTCCTGCGTGGTGGGTAGGCGGGAGATGCTTCTTGCATGAGTTCCCAAGTCGGGTCGAAGGAGGGGAGGGTGAAGACGAAAACTACCAGGCGTTTGTGACAGGTGTCGGACGCCAATTCAGAGAGGGAGATGGGTGGATGGTTATAGGAAAGACAGAAATCCGGATTGTCGGTCTGCGTTTCGAGAATACCTGGTAGCCAATACCTGGTGGCCTATCGCTTGACTTCGGAGGCACAAAAGGATAAGCAAATCAAGGGCGAAGTCCGAAATATGCAACCATTTGGATTCCTTGCCGTCGTTTCTTGGAAGGGGGAAACTGCAAGACCGGTATTTCAAAACCTCCAACCCGTCCCGGGTGACATCGGCTTGGTAAGTACAATGGCAACTTATTCCGGGCGAAGTTGGCTTGAAATTCCCCGAAGCCAGTCCGCCTACATAGCCGTGTGTGAAACAGGCTGACAGTTCTACGGCAGGTCTCTGGTGTTGAGATAAAGAGGTCTACGACAACCCCACGATGAATTGTCTCCTTCCGCTGTTTCAAACAGGAGGTGATATCTTTCTGATATCCAACATGGTTTCTCAACTTGCCAAGTTCGGGTTTGCGGGTTTCAAGGTATGATATACAGAGAGGACCTTCTGCCACATTCTCCGTAGAATTAACGTATATCTCAACAGGTTAACATAAGTCTCGATCATTAGCATAGCCCGGCCCTGTTGAAAGTAATTTACTTGAGATCCCCCGTAATAAACTCACTAAGTACAAGGCTCACTTGCTTCAGCGACGGACGGTCTCGTATAAACTTGAGTAGCCTTCGATCTTCGTCACACGTCTCACCATTCCCCTCTCTAACCCATGCTGCCACGAACGATTCGGTCTCGTCAACCTCTTCGCGCCAACACTTCCGCGCCGCTCCCTGTATTTCTTTCAAACTCACTGGTGGCTCTGCCAATTTTCCCATTCTTCCCCTCGTAAAGAGTTTATCACCGCGTCGAACAATGTATGGAAGCCGTCCCCGCCACTCAGGTGGCCCCCCCCCTTCCCCCCCCCCCAAATGCATTACTAAATCCCGCGGGTCTGTCGGCGTAACGGGCCTTCTTACTGTGGGGACTCCAGCCGAGCCTGTAACTGCTGAGCAAATCGGAATATGTCTTGCGAGCTTGTGGGTCAGGGTGGGCTGTTGCTATCATTTCAAGGTATTTGACATGATGGGCCTCCGGTGGTGGCCACGAAAACCAAGACCCGCGCTGTTCAAAATCCACTAGTAAGGCTCCTAGCCCACCTCCGTACTTTGTCAACAAGATGCTGTTAAGCTTGAGATCCGTATAAAACCGAGAAGGCGTGGACCGGATGCGTATCAGAGCGGCAATGATCTGGTTTACCCAGCGAATCCGGTCCCGAAAGGACACGCCTCGATTCGAATGAGCGCCCGTGATCAACGCATCACGCAGTGTTCCTCCTGTAAAATAAGGTAGGATGAATCCGCAGACGCCAACCTTACCGCCAAAGCGATTCTTCTTTGTTACCACGTACAGTGGAGCCGATATAATGTGCCCGTGTGGTGGTATTGTCATTGAAGTCTTTAATTCATGGTATAAATATTGTACGTCGTTCGTTACAGATTTGAATGCAAAGGTTTCGGAGCTAGGACAACTCGAAATCCGAACGATGGATATGGCTTCGTGGACCTGGCTGATCAACTTCAGCTCGTTGTGGTCCAGGATTGGCGGCCACTTCTCTGCCATGAGTTGCCACATGTTTTGCAGTTCACCAACGGATAGCCACTGTTCCTCCACGTCGTAATTTGGAACCATTTAAATCGGTATCTTCGTTATGTCGGCACGTATTTTGTCTAGAAACAATGCGCAAGCCAAAGGGAAGACTCATATATGTCGACTCAAATCCCTCGTCCGTCTTCGACCAAGAGCAGTGGGCCTGGATTATCAGTCTAGATATGCCTAAGTCCTTCAGCTCTTTCCTGGCCAGTTGCAATGCTTTGTGTGCTTGCAATACATTCCGAAGCTCAGGCGGGTGCGTTATTTGGTCCAGAATGTGAACATCGATCCGCAAAGGGGGTTTTCCAAATGCAAACTGTGGCAAGGCGAAGAACGGCGTCCCATCCGCCTCGCCGACAGATCCAAGTAGAAAGTCATAGCGGCGAATTTGCTGGAAGACGTCAGGAAGGACGCTAGGAAGCGCTTCAACCGATACCTCAAGGATGGAAGCCGCTTCGAGTATTATTTGATGCTTCTGGTTGGTAAAGCGCCGGTTGGCTGGCTGCCCGGTTCGTGGCTTCCCGACGCCAAGGTACCAAGGTACAAAGGCACCAGGTACGCAGGTACAGACGCATCGTGTCTCAAGTTGGTCGGTTAAGGCGTTCAGCAAGGCATGCGTACTTGATACTATTCACCGCATAGTCGGAGTTGGGGGATGGGGGAAGGAGGGGGGGGAAGGGGGGTATTGATGCGTCTCTGAATCGCCGACACAATCGCACCTACTAAGTCCAGCCCACAGCTTCTTCTTTCCTTATAAACCCAGTGTTCTCCCGCGTCCTGGGTCAGGAATTAGGATGTTGCTATGAGATTTAAAACGCGAGTCTTGGCTCTCCTCGTCACTATCGCAGCCATGTACGCATACTTTTCCTCCTTTTCCTCCTCTTTTTCCCCCACTTCGTCAAGAGAGCCAGCGCTCAATTTGATACTACGACCGGCGACCTACTCGGACCTCAATGCCATGACTGAGCTAGGTTTGGCGGCCCTCCCCGATGGCCCTACATGGCTGTACCGTTTCCCCAAGGCCAAACTACATCCAGAGGACCATTACAAATTTAGCCACCTTCGCTTCTCAGAATACCTTATCAATGTGGGAATTGGAGTATACGCTGTCGTGGTTGTCGAAGCCTCCAGCGGCGATGATCCGTCGTCGCCTAAAATCGTCGCCATGAGCATGTGGATACCCCCGAGGTCTCACCTGCCCAATCCAGATCGTGGTAGCTCCTTCCTTGCAACATAGATCGCCCACCCAACTCCCGGACTTGGCTAACGGCATGCCTCACCCTTTTGTAAGCGGTCGTAGGGCCCAAGCCCCCTTCCGACCACACTGAGCGCAAGAATGCCAACCGTCAGAGAATGGTGGAGTTCCGGAAGCAACTTGCTATCGCGAAAGGACGTCACTTCGATGATGTGTACGGCAATGAACAGTTGAACCTCATGATCCTTGCTACGCACCCAAGCTACCGTCGCCGCGGGGCCGGCACAATGCTGGTCAAGTGGGGCGTGGAGAAGGCTGAAAGGGAGCGCCTTGCAGTGACTCTCTTCTCTATTCCTACGGATTTAAGGCTTTATGCTCGCCTGGGATTCAAGGAAGTGACTACGAGGCACGTCCAGGTCGAGGGCGAGGAAGAGGCCATTGACCTACCTGCTGTTATTTGGGCTCCGCCAATCAACCAGTAGCTATAACGCTATGCTCTAAATGATGCAGAGCCGTTATGCGTTGAATGATACGCGCCGTGGGTAGTATAGCACGGAATGGGAACAGTGAGGTACAAATTAAATGAACAGCCGGCGAGTATAGCCCCTCTTTATGCCGATTAACTTAATCACGTCGACATTCTGAGTTGAGATAACTTCTTCCACATCCTTCTCGATGTCCAATGTATACTGTATCAAAGCACAGTTCGCCCGGAGCCTTTCCAGCTTCACTTACGAAGTAGTTCACCCAAGATTGACATCAGCAAAGGTCACCACATCATACCGTCGTACCGTCGTACCCTAGCAACCACGAGCTTTAAAGTTCATGTAGAAACTAACAGGTCTACGTCGTACGAAGTGACTTATCCATCCCGGCTAAACAGAAGGGCTAATCTTTATTCAACTATATCTTGGGCCTGGAAAGGTATCTGCTGTTTATATGTTTCCGTGTTTATACTATCGGGGAGACTATAGACCGTCTGACCATTACACGCCAGGTAAATTCCTCAGCTCCGGCAACGGAGAGCCTGTGGTATCAATTGAAGGCAAGATGGCATGGCATAACGCATAATCTACCTCGGTACTCGATGAACGCAGGGCGGAAGCAGATTTGTAATCTTAGGGTTTTCTCCCCACCTGTGCGGATAGCGCACTTTTGAGTGGTCTCGAGGGCCCATGATCTGCTCTTACTTTGATCATACCTCGCAGGAGTATGCTCACCAGCAGGACGAGATGAGCAGAGAAAGTTCACCAAACTGGTTCGCTTCGATCTCAGAGACGATTGCTGCATTCGGTTGGTTTGCATTTTGACTAACAGTTATTTGAATGATTGAGCTACTTACACAATGGGGCTAGCACGCGGTGAGTTCATTATCGTCCTCGACAACCCTGGCCGCGAGAATGAAGGTGACTTAATGATCGCGGCCGAGGATCTCACAACGAACAAGATGGCCTTCATGATCCGCCACACATCTGGATACATCTGCGCAGCGATCCCCGCGTCACGGGCTGACACGCTCGAGCTACCCCAGATGGTCGCCGAGAATGCCGATCCGACCCGCTGCGCCTACAGCATTACCATCGACGCTAAGAATCCCTCTATGAGCACGGGGATATCCGCAGCCGACCGAGCTCTGACCTGTCGGATGCTGGCAGACCCTACCATGACGGCAGCGAACTTTGGACGCCCGGGACATATCCTCCCCTTACGGGCTCGGGATCTCGGTGTAAGAGCCAGATATGGTCACACAGAGGCTGCCGTGGAGTTCTGTCGGCTATCAGGGAAGAATCTGGCTGGTGCCCTTTTCGAAATGGTGCTAGATGGTGAAGAAGATCCAACGGGGAAAACCGAGCGGCTGTATGCTGGGATGATGCGGCGAGATGATTGCATCGACTTCGGAAGGAAATGGGGTATCAAGGTCTGCACTATTGCAGATTTGGTCGCCTACGTTGAGGAAAAGGAAGGTCGGCTACTTGTCCCGGGTACAGAGTATTAGCAAGGCGATTGAGAAGAAAGGCACAAGCAACTGGCATCAGAGATATATCCTCGGATATCTCCAGGTTTTGGTAAGCGCTGGGGGCATTAGGTTGATATAAGTATCTGACGAGAGTATTGGACAAACACCACGAGCGCGTAATCGAGGCCTTTAGATGGAGAATTAGATCGGAGACTTTACTTTTTCCCAGCATTTGATAGTACGTCTAAAAGCGATTACCCTTCTCAACTCTTGTCCCATCACGTCAGAGTTTTGGCGCGGTATAGATTCATGAAAGTTGTGGGCGTTGACAAAAAAAAGGCCCTCTTTCCGGGGCCGATTGAATATACGTCCGAATACGAAATTGGACTTGAAAGCCGGCCTTGGTAGAAATTTGCGATCTCCTCGTCGGTTTAGGAAGGTCCCAGTTGTTGGTATCTAGTATAAAGCAACCTAGCTTACGGCCCAAACAGGTTCGAAGGATAATGAAGCAGTGGTGTCGGTACTGAGTTGAGGGTAGGGGAGCGTGGACAAGGGACGCAACCTCAACAGGTTGGGTATACTTGACAAGAGCTCATTATATCAGCTCCGCAGGCAGCATCTCAATGCTTCAGATCGGATCTCTACTCTCCAGATTGCTCTTCGGCTCTTCGTTCCTAGCATCTACCTCGATTGCGTCCTTTGAATTAGGTCGGTCATGTTCATTCCCCACCCCCCACGATGGTAGCCTGACAGACTTGGCGGCAGCTGGAGATGTCTAGTCTCATGAGTCCTGAGGCGTGGTTTTCTCATCACAGTTGGAATAGTACAACGCAGACAGAGGGCGGATTTTCCCATAGTCATAAATCTGCAGGGGAGGATGGGATCATGGCTTGTTCCAGGGTCGACTTAGTATCCTGCGGCTGCAATTGAGCGAGGCACATTTCCTTGGTGATGGATTGACATTGTCTTGTCATCACATATAGACTATTGTTGTCATCCTCATTCTACGCAACCATTTCCCTGCTTTCTAGCTTGGCAATTATGGTCTTTTGTATGCACCGCTCCAGTGGCTCCTTGATACCTAAACATAGCCTCAATGGCCAATTCATGGACATGAATGTTGAGTCCTATCAGGACGAGACGGAGGACTGTTTCCATAAAGCGGGAAAACACCACTAGCAGTATAAAGCGCCAAGCAGAGGGTGAATGACGGTGGACCTGAAACATGGAGCATATCTGATAGCTGCCTGAGGATCAACTCTTTCCCACCTCGACTATCCACTAGATAGCTTACTTTCTACTATCGATGGGGCACTCAAACTTCGTGAACCATAAAGTACACTCCGTAATCTGTGTCGCCCCCATGAGCAGTGGCATCTTGAACAAGTCAATCAACCTCTCTAAATCCGAGTCTCAAGTACAACCCCCTTGCAGCTTTGAACGCAAATATTGGGATGCCTAGCTTCTCAGCGACTGTAATGCTACTCTTCACTAGTTCTATTGCGATTCCTTGCCCTTGGTGGTCTGGGTGGAAAGCTAGATAATCGAGTTCTGCGGATCCCCCGTATTAGCCTCGCATGATCAGGTCGATGTGTAAACGCTTTCTCTTTCTGTGCCATTGTCCTGTTTCCGAGTACCTGTTACTAGAACACTTACGTATGTGATCCCGCTCAGCTAGAATGCGATTCATAATCGCCTCGTTCCTATTATCCAACTCACCCATATCGTTCCTGGCGTCCCACCAAGTCGACTGGGCACGTTCCTCGACTTCCTTTCTTTGCTCGGCACTCACATCAGGCCCTGTGCTTCAAGCCATTGGGATTCTCTCCCGCTCGGGAGTTCCCATCGTGCATACCCGACAAGACAACCGGAGTCCGGATCGACCGCCTTCTGCTGACGCATAGCCCGGCGGTCTTTGAGTATCCGCAACGGCATGCATTTTACGAGTTGCTCTATTATGAACTCCTCTTCCATGTCCTTGGGCCACACTATCCTCCACATTGGTTGACTCCAGAAGGCACCCCCGTTGTTGCGGGCGAGCGCGGGGGCATCGTCCAAGACGCAGGACTTTATTCTCCAACGTTCCATACTTGTTCAGAACTTAGTCAGCCTGCTGAAGATGGGCTATGTCGACAGAATTTCCTATCTTTTGAAGAAGGATCTACTGAGATTTGTCGAGGTTTGGAAGACTCGACATTTATAAGTAGTTCGTGATCGGCCAAGGAGGGGACGTTCACGGGTTTGCAATATCGCACGAACTCCAGGCAGCAACATTTGGGCTGGGAATGCTTTGTCAGGTTATTAAGATCGATCTTCACGGGCCTCTATGTTGGCTGCAGCATACAGGCATAACCAATATTCACTACTTCGTAGATTAAGGGCAGTTAGGAATTTACCGTCCGCCACCACTGAAAGAAACTACTAAAATCAACAAGAGCAAAATCAGGTCAGCTATACAATTTTCCCCACCTTCATTAATTGCCTGCATGGACATGTTGGCCCACATGTAAAAATGGAACCTAATATTTCAGGCGGAAACTAAGTGGAAATCGGTGGCTATTTAAGGAAGGTAATTAGGGGCTGGAAATAGAGGAAATTTCAGTTTTAGAACAATTACAGTTTTCACATATACTATTTCTAGCCTCTAATTTGATGCTGATATTTAAATAATTAAGAGTCTTATTCCTTTCCTATACCCTAGACACCTGCTAACTACTTTTATATAAGAAATACTATAGAAAAGAGATATTAAAATGTCTAAAAAGGTATCTAAGAGGATTAGACTTTTTAGAAAAGGACTTAAAATAACTCCTAAATGTAAAATAAACCTTAGACTAAGACTAAGTGCAATCTAGCTTAAGATATTCTATATATTTATATATATATCTAGCTTTAGCTAAAGAAAGTTTCTTTTTTTAAGAAAAAAGAACTTTTAATTTTATAACTATATTTATTATACTAAATCTACTAATAATAGCTAATAATATCCTATTAAGCTAGTTAAATTAAATAATTATTATTATTTTTAAAAGTTAAGATAATTAGGAAAGCTAGAAGAACTAATTTAAGAGTTTATTTTTTAATAATAATATTAGAAAATATTTTTAAGAAAGAAAAACTAATTAAAAGGCTAACTTTTCCTAAAAAGGAGACCTTTATTAATAATTATCTCTATATTTCTAAAGTAATAATAATTAGAATAATATTATAGCTAAGAAATCTTAAATTATCTAAAAAAGGCTTAAAATAGTAGGAGTTTTATTATTTAAACTATAAATTCTAGCTAGCTAAATTTAAGGAATAAGAAAAGAAATTAAAGAAAGTAAAGAAGGAAATCTAGAAGATATTTTTTACTCCCTTTTTTAATATCTATTATATTTAAATTCTAATTTAGAACTAATTTAAAAACCTAAAAAAAGTTATTAATACTATTAAGCTTAAAGAAATTATAATAGCTACTAATAACTACTTTAAGGTAGTTAGCTACTTATCTAGATTACTAAAGGATTAGAAGGTATAGTTTACTTAATAATAAGAAGTTATAATAAAAGGAAAATAACTTAAGCTATTAGAAGCTATTAAGGCTTACTACTAGTTTTTATATCTTATATTAGTAGTTAATAGCTTTACTAGAGACTAGGCTTTAAACTATAAGCTAATCTATTAGAAGGAAATTAAAAATAATATTTTTACTTATTAAGAAGTAGTAAGAGCTTTTAACTTCTATATAAAAAGAAAGACTATAAAAGCCTAAATAAGAAGAATTACTAAAGAAGCTTTTAATTTAATCTTTTATAGTAAGGAAGATAAATATTTTAATAGTATTATTAATAATTTAGAATCTAAAACTAAAGCTACTTTTCTAAAGAGAGTAGGTAAAAGAAAAAAAGCTTATTTTTATATCTACTAAGCTTGCTAGCTTTCTAGATATTTTTAGTAAAAGTATTTCTATATTATTAAAAAACTTTTAAAGAAATAAATAATAATTAAGAAAAAGAAATAGTAAATTAAAAAGCTACTAGCTAATAACTTTAATTAAATAAAAGAAGTAGAAGAGTTTTAGAAATAAAATAATAGAAAAAAAATTAAGTTTTAAAAAGAATAAGATAAAGATTAATTATTAGTAACTTTATATATTAAAGTTATATTCTATATAATAAAAATAGTTTTTTTCTTAATCTTTAACTACTTTCTAAAAAACTCTATTATACTTAATTTTAAATTAAATATCTATATCTTTAATTAACTTAATTAATTTTATAACTTTAGGCTAGCTTATAATAACTTTATATTAGTAGGAAGTAAGTAGCTTCTAATTTTAGGTTATAATAAAATTAAGATTAAAATCTAATATTAAATATAATCTATTATCTTAACCTTTAAAGATATAGCTTATATAGAAGCTATTACTATTAATTTTATTTTACTAAGAGAGCTTTACTAAGCTAGATATATTTAAGATTATAAACTAGGTATTTATAATATTATTTAGTAAATAGATAAGTCTATTTTCTACTTTATAGTAGATATAGAAAACTAATATATATTAAAATATATCTTTATTAAAATAGATAAAATAGTTTTCTATATCTACTAAAATAAGCTTAGTAAAACTATTTAAAATTATCTATTTTTATTAAAAGCTAAAAGTATAAAATAGTATTTTAAACTTAGCTATTTAAAACTAAAAGCTTTTAAATATCTTATTAATACTTCTATAAAAATAATAATAAAAGACTTAACTATTATTAAGTATAATTAATATAGGCTAGGTAAAATAAAATATAAAATTAGAAGAATTTTGAAGAATAGAGAGTATCTAGGCTTATATAAAAAGATAGCTTTAGACTTTTATAATTTTAAAAAGAGCTATAGAGAAATAAAAAGCCTTATACTACTAATAGATATCTACTTTAAAATAATATAGAACTACTATCTTCTAAACTAAATTACTTTTACTATTATTTCTACTTTTAACTACTTTTAAAATATAATTAATAAATTATATAATTTAAAAACTATTTATATAGAATATAATAGAAAACTAGAAGTTAAAATACTAGGAATAAAGCTTTACTTTAAAATAGTTTACTATATTATAATTAAATTCTCTACTTTATATATTTAAAAATAAAATAGTTTAATAAAGTGCTTAGAGGGTATAGTAAAAAAGAAGATTAGAACTATAATATAAATAGTTTAGATTAGGAATAAAAAAGGTAATATAATCTATATTAAACTTCTTAATATATTATAGCTAGAAATTTTAAAAGCTAGTATCTATTTACTTAATAAAATTTTTAAATAAGCTAAAAAATAGAAGTCTTTAATTAAAGTATTTTAAATTATTATAGTAAAGAAAAAAAGCTTCCTAACTTTATTAAAACTACTTAATTAATTATATTTAAAAACTTATAAATATAAAGCTTTTACTTTAATTATAGAAGTAATATAGAAATAAAATAGACTAAAATATCTAAATTTAAAAATATAGGTTAGTTATCTTATAAAATATAGCTTTTTTAACATCTACTAAATATAAAATCTAATTACTAATAAGATTATTAATATTAAAGATATTATTTTTAATAAAAATAAGCTTTATCTAAGAAAAAAAGCTATTAAAAAATAAAAATTAATATTACTATTTAATTATAATATTTTCTTTAATTAATATTAGATCTTAAAAGAAAAAGAAAATAAAGAAATCTTTAATATTAATATATTATATAAGCTTAAATATAAGCTTAATTTAATATTTAAAGAAGAAGATTAAGAAAATAAAGAGGGAATAGCTAAGAAAAAGGAAATTAATTTTAAAAAGAAATTAAAATAAGAAATCTAATATTAAATATTTTTTTTAATTTTTCTAGATTTTTTCTTATAAAAATTATCTTTTCTTTTTATTATAATTTTAAAATAATTTTTAAAGCTTTTAATTATTAAGGTAACCTTATTTTAGTTATAAAAGGCTATTTTTACTATTAGAAAGCTAGCTAAAAATAGGAAGCTTCTAGAAAATAAAGTTATTAATTAAGCTTAAGTATAGTAATTAGCTTAGAATAATAAAAACCTTAAAGTTTTATATAGGAGCTAACTATTTAAATTTCTAAAATATTATTATAAACTTATATATTATCTTTTTAGTTTTTAGTTTAAGGAAGCTAAGAAAGTATATTTATAGAACTATAGAAAAATAAAATCTTAATAGAAAGAAGATATTAGAAATATTAAGAACTATTAGATATTAGATTATATATAAATATATATATATAAATTTAATAAATATTATTAACTTTAGAAATTTAAAGCTTATTTAATTATTAGAGGAGACTAGTAGATAAAATATAAGGATAATATCTATATTACTATATTTATAGTAAGGTTATTTTAAATTATTATAACTATTATTACTTAATTTAATCTTAAACTAATATAATTTAATATAATTAATACTTTTATAAATATAATATTAAATAAAATAGTATATATAAGATTATTACCTAGCTCTAAGAGATCTAGAAAGGTCTATTAGCTTAAGAAGGTACTTTATAGTTTAAAATAATTATTATTATTATAGTATAAAGAGTTGAAAAGTATTTTGATATTAATAGGTTTTAAATTTATAATTTATAAGCTATATTATTTAATTAGAAAAGAAGTAATTATCTTTTTCTATATAGATAATATTAGTTTTATATATAGGAAAGAAGATAAAGAGGAGGCTTATAAGCTAATAAAATAGTTATAAGGATATTATAAGCTTATAAAAGAAGAAGATCTTTAATAATTTTTTAAAATTAAAATTATTTATAATAAAAAGAAAAAGAGAATTTATCTAAATTAGAAATTATATTATAAAAAGATTAGTAAGCTAATAAAAATAACTTTTATCTATAAAATTCCTATAAGAACTAAGAAATTATTTTCTTAAAATAAAATAATAACTTTTATTTTAATTAACTAATATTAGAAGAAGATAAGCTTTATCTTATATATAGCTATAACTATAAAGCTAGATATAATATTTATAATATTAAGAGCTACTAGGTTTATAAAGAATCCTAGTCTAGTATATTATAAAATAGTAAATTAAATACTTTAATATCTTAAGAATATAAAATTATTAGCTTTAATTTTAGGAAATAGAAATTACTTTATTACTTATAGTAATATTTCCTTTACTAATAATAGCTTTAATTAGAAAAGTTTTTAAGTATATATTATAGTTTTATTTAGAGGGCTTATTAATTAGAAAACTATAAAATAGGATATTATAATTACTTTAATTATAGAAGTAGAACTTCTAGCCCTCTCCTAAGTAGCTAAGAAAGCTATTTTTACTTAATAAATCTTAAAGGAACTATCTATTATACTTAATAATTACTAAATTCTTTTAAAATATAATAATACCTAAATTATTAAGCTTATTATAAACTTAGAAGTAAACTTATAGATAAAGCTATAATATATAGATATCTATAACTACTAGTTAA
This sequence comes from Scedosporium apiospermum, assembly GCF_000732125.1. Lineage (NCBI taxonomy): Eukaryota > Fungi > Ascomycota > Sordariomycetes > Microascales > Microascaceae > Scedosporium > Scedosporium apiospermum. The sequence goes on from NW_015971756.1 coordinate 73,166, forward strand.
AGTAGGAATAGAAAAATAAGAAAGTAGATATAGACTATATAAGCTTAAAGGAAATAGTTATTAATAGTTTTATTAAAGTTCTACTTTTATAGAAGTTTTAAGCTTTTATCTATTAAATTAAGATATTAGATATTACTTAATTAGCTAGAAATATTTATAAAAACTTAAAATAATTAATTTTTATAGAAATCTTAATATATTAGGATCTATAGATATTTAAAATAAGATAAATTAAAGACTTCCTTATTTTTAGGATATTAAGATATTTAGAGAAGAATAGTCCTAGGAACCCTTATTTATATAGAAAACTATAGTATATAGGGCTTATTATTATATACCTCCCTCTAGTACTTAAAAAAAAAAGAGGCTGGAAGAATGGGCTGTTTTATGAAATAATTAAAATATTATTAAGTGGGAATTAGAAGTTGTAGCTATCATAACTTGTTATGATAGCTAAGGGGGTGTGTTGGCCTATATGTAAAAATAGAACCTAATATTTCAGGCGGAAACTAAGTGGAAATCGGTGGCTATTTAAGGAAGGTAATTAGGGGCTGGAAATGGAGGAAATTTCAGTTCTGGAACAATCACGGTTTTCACACATGCCATTTCTAGCCTCTAATTTGATGCTGATATTCGAACAGGACGCTGTATATGTAACCCCCTTTTTTTTTTGTTGACTTATTTTGATTGTACTTCGTATACGAAGGAGGAAAGTTGGAGAAGGCTTGGCGTTTATCGGAGATCTATGTGGGCGGATGTGGGGGAAAGTTATTAAGGATTATGCTGGATCATTGATATTTGACCATCCCTGCAAGGTATCAAGGCCACCAACACTTTGTTTGACATTTCCATAGTACACAACAGTTTGGAGAGGTTCGGATAGAGCACAGACTGGCCTGAACCATATTATGCCCGTTGACCAAACGAAGCAACCCAACATGGGAGCTGAAAGCGGAGAATCTGACTGGGGTACGAAGTACACAGGTACAAAGTGACCAACTGGGAGAAATTGGGGTAGGATTATTACCCCGGTCACCTACCCCCCAAAATAATTGTATCATGTTGGTGCGATGGGCTGAAATCGTCCTCGTGCGGGGTAGCGGGGAACCCATTTTGAAACAGCCTGCACTTATCACCAGGGCATCTTGTTTGTCTGCCTTGCATGCCTGTGCTTCGTCGGCAGCACGGTTTACGTGGGTTATCCTCGCCTGCACCAGACGTGAAACACACGAGTGGCTTGCGTCCAAATGCAGTTACGAAGGGTTAGAGCGTGCAGAGAAGTCGAAGAAAAGACCTAGTGAAATGGATTCGCACTTCATTCAGTTCGGTACGTCCGTGAATCCTAGCAAACGCCACCAGATTGTGTGGGTTCGGAGACGCCGATGTACTTCGTAGCATTAACCCCATTAATCGAACTTCACCTGGTGGCCATTACTATTGGTCCGTCATGATCCCCGTATGAGTGCCATCATCGCCTGTATCACGCACTTCCTCTGGATATTGGGAATAGATGGTCCCCCATCGCATTGAGCAACCAACATTGAATCTACGCGAGTCATGTTGTTCCGCGGTCTCGCCTGGAAGGTGTGTGGCAAGATGGTTGGCCTCAGCTGCATTGCTGAAAAAGTGGCAAAACTGTGCTCTTCTGACGCAGATACTCCAAGACAATTTTTCACGACACCGCAGATGGCAAAGGGAACTCGCTATCTGTTTAGCCCGCCTGCAGCGGCTTCGTAGACTCGCCTCAGATACTTTGGAATTCCAGGCATACCACACGCGTCGACGTTTACGAATCGGTGGCACAATGCCTGGAAGGCTTGATGATCTCTGCGGAGTAGAGCTGGTGGCACTTTCCCCAAGAGACTGCGGAGCAGGATGAGGTAGTGAATTTACGGTGGAGGCTGAGGAAAACAACCCAGTTCGACCTATATTAGCATCCGATGACGACGGCAATTTATTGTTTAGCAGGTTTTAAGGCAAATGCTATTGCATCTTGCTCCATCGAAGCAGGAGCAGCACTTGCTCATAGAACAGACGTGATTTTAATCTGGACTGTATTATGTGCAATCGGACAACTGATACCTCAGTATATCTCGACACAAACATTGATTGTCAGGCATAATAGAGGACGCCCATGACGAAATGTTCAAAACCAGGCCCGGGTTGCAAAAGTGATCCGGCCTCAACCGTTAGTACTCCATACGGCGCAGCCACTAGGAGCCATTTCTTTACGAGAACAGAACTGCCACCGGGAGCAACAACATCACAGGGTGGCAATATGCTAAGCCTGCAAATTGAAAGTTCTAAGAGCTGAGCAACTTCTCAGGTGGCCCAAGGCGCCCCACCAATGCTCACCGAAACGGAGGCACGCAAGATTTGAATTACCAATGTGAAGAAGAAAAAGAAACGCTCGTTGATCCGATATATACCTAACCGTGATATGTACGCTAATCCACCATGGCCCCCAACCCAAATAGCCAAGTTAAATATAAATCCGTTTCTATTCTCTCGATGCAAGTACAATAAATAAAGAAATAATGCCACGTCGGGCTAGTAGTGTATGGTGTATACAGTCGTGTATACCATAGAAGCGAAACCTCTCCCTTAATTTAAGTGGAAAAGCGGTACCTGGGGCTCAGTTCACCCATGGCGTCAATCTCGATATCAGTCTTACCCTCCATGAGGTAGTCCTGCTTGCCCTCATCGCGAAGTTTGTTCTGTCGCCTGAAGTGGACGTGGAGTGCCGTGACCAAGATCAATGAAACGCCGAGCATGCCCATGCACACAGCATAGCTAGTGACGTACGTAGGCGCAAACTTGCTGGAGAAGAGGAAGGGCGAAGCAACACCAGCAGAGTTACCAACAGTAAGCTGCATGCCTCCCGCGAAGGCACGCTTGCCATACCTTGGGTTGTTTGCAGTGACCCAGGCAACCGAGATGCCAGTTGAGGTAAAGATGCCGATAGATACGAAAAATGTTCCAGCGTATGAGAGGGCGGAACTCTTGTTGGCGAGAAGCATACCGTAACCAGCAACGGCAAAGACGATGGCTGCCAAGATGAAGTAACCGCGACGTTGAGTCTTATCGCTGATGTAGGCAGCGATCAGATAAAGAATAGCTCCAACAGCGTAGACAGGGACAGTCAAGGCCTGGACCTCAGCAGAATTCCAGGTTCCGAGAGCCTTGATAATAGTAGGGAGGAAGACAACGAAGGAGTAGAGCATAATCAAGCAAGGCCAGATGGCAAAGCAGAACGCCCATGTGGTCCAGTCCTTGACACCATCCATAACATCAGACCAAACGAGGTTTCGGAGGTTGTGTGCCTTTCCGAGCTCAGACTCATGCATGTCTCGTAGGGTCTGCCTGTCGTCATCAGTGAGGAACTTCGCCGACTCAGCATCATTAGGAATCACAAATGGGATAAGGATTCCAGTGAGGACGGTGGGGACACCCTCAATGACGATAATCCAACGCCAGGCGCGCCAGCCACCGTCGCCATCCATGAAGCTGATACCATAAGCAATGAGGCCACCAATGACACCGGAGGCAGCAGCTGTGCCGAAGAAGTAGGCGATGCGGAGAGCCAAGCTGTTACGGCCGTAGAACATGGAAAGGTATAGGACAACACCGGGGAAAAATCCAGCTTCGAAAAGTCCGAGGAGGAGACGGCAGACGAGGAGACCGGCGAAGTTTTGGACGAAAGCGCTAAAAGTCGCGATAAGGCCCCAGCCGATGGTCAATCCAGCGAGGTAACGGGCGGGCTGAAGCTTCTTGATAATCAAGTTCGACGGTGCTTCGAACAGCTTCGAGTATGAATCGTCAGTATTGGATTTAACCTGGAGGATGAAGCCAAAGTCGACTTACACAATATGTGACGAAGAGTACTGAGACGGCCAACTGGAATTGCTGACCCTTGAGGCCCAGGTCCTCCTCCATACCGAACAAGCGGGCGTTACCAATGTTGACTAACACACAAAAACGTCAGCTTGAATGACTCGCACCTTGTAGATAGAGCCGGATATCATACCTCGATCCATCATGTTCATCAGGTAAACCCACATGATTGTGGGGATGATTCGGATGTCGAGCTTCCTCATGACCTTCCTCGCCTTCTCCTTGTCGACAACGATCTCGCCGGAGCCCGCAGTGGCCTCGATCTCGGCCACGGCCGAGGTGGAGTCCCATTGCTGCGGGGGGATGGCCTTCTTCTCGGAGGCGCTCTCACTTGGCGCCATTGCTGATGTGGAGAAATAGAACTGAGAGAATGTAAGGGCTTTGGGTGTAAAGCGTTCGAAATTCCCAAAATGTCGTTGGGAAATGGTTTATAAAGATGCAGAGACCAAGACTTCGTGTCTGAGCTTGCTGTCTACTTCTGTTCTCTTGGGAAGACAATGAGAGAAGGGATCGAGATGTAACGCGGCGAGAGAGCCTTCTTATAAAAGGACAGAAGAGACACCCATGTCCTGATATTTGCGGCTGAGATGGGGAGAGATGGGGAAAAGGATCAGCGGAGAACATCAAAAGGCGGAGAGGTCCAAATCAAGCCCGCTGTCCCGGGGGCGGATACCCCCGTTCTCCCCAAGCTGGGGAAAGACACTACCATTACCTAGGGCCGGGTTGCGGGCGGGGGAAGTGAGTGCCACATTGATCAAATCTCACTCAAAACATGTCATTTAACGCTATAGGAATATCTTGTTGGGGTCGGTCTCGAACAAGCAACGAGTAAGTTGCCACCCCGGCGCGGGGACACCATGCCCATGTACAGCCACCCCTGCTCTTAGCAGGACAACGCGCCTCTGCCAAGAGAGGTACAACATACGATGTGATCTGTGTTCTAGGCTTTCGAGCTCTCAATGGTGATCGGATCGGGGACATGGATTAATGAAACGAACACTATGAAGGGGCAACTACGCTAGTTCAACTGCCAAGAGGAAAAAATTTGCCTTTGCCAATCAGACATTTGCGCCAAGGACGCCAGTCATGCACCCCTATGGCTTCGTTCGTCGTAAGTCGGGCGCGCCAATGCAAAGAAAAAAAGATCCTGACTTCCATTTCCAGGTCTGTGAGTCTGTCAACTGCAACCTTGGTGGTAATTTACGACGATTGAATGTCCCGCACCTGTCCCACTCCCCGACCCTCCTCATCCCTTGGTCACATTTCTCGCCTGACTTTCTCCAACCTTTCCCCGCATCCCCAATTGTCTCCGCATCGGCGAGAGCTTGAAATGTGGAAATTGATTTCGAGTCTATGCCCAAAGAGGCGGGTGCCCCGAGGTCAATCACGAAGTATACGGGTAAAGATGGAGAAGACAAACCGGTCTCGGTTAGTACAGTTACCACCCCCGGATCAGTGATCGCACATCCCAGGCGATGTGACAAAGTCGCGCAGGCTAGGAGTCGAAAAGTCGGGGAGACGAGGAATCGGGGAGGGAGTAGAGATCCTGCCCGCCATTTTTTCGCGTCGTTGGAGTGTCCCGACTCCCCCCAACTCATGGTGCGGGCACTTATCACGAAGGAATGGAGAAACTAGGATGAACACGTCGTCTACCCCGCACGTCGCCATTCCTTTCGCCTCTTGGCCCGCAGGAGGACTCGCCTCTTAGGCATTTTGCTAATAGATCGTCATGCCCAATGAGGGCTTTAGGGAATAAGACTCTTTCACCGCTAGCTAATTCTAGAGAAACCCTTCCCGCAGCTTGCTTCGCGGTTCATGGTTGCCATGTGGCAATGATGCCCGCCGCGAAGCAGCAGAACTTGGCACTGCGCGACCGGTTGCTCTTCTTCGCCTCCTCTCTCTTCTTCCCGTCGTGGCTGGTCTTTCATCGCCTACCGGTGGGAGATACCTTCGGACTCGAGGGGAAAATCCCGCCTTGACCCCTGAAGGCAAGGAAATGTCGTATTGCCTCGGCACAACTCATACTCTTGAAGTCCCATAGTGCTCTGGATGATACTCCCAAAGGATCACCAAGGCTGCATCGACACACCTACGCGCAGAGTCAGTTATTAGCTTCATATGATATGGGCAGGATGGGGGATTCCCTCCTCCATCCCTCATACCATCAGACATTATCGCAGCTGGTGTATGTGCACAGTTGTTGGGGAGCCAGTTTAACTCATGCGGTAGAGTCTCTAGATCGCTTAGCGCTGCAAAGCTTATTCCGTCCGTAGAACCGATACGGCCGAAGGGAGCACATGGGTGGGAAGCATGAGCCAATTGCACCCTGCCGGTAGATGCGTCCGGCTTTTCCAAGCCTCGCAGCTTTTCAGGTGACCGGCAAACGAAAACGGCTATCGCCTTGGCGTGTTCAAGCTATTCCGAATTCTGTCGAACCCCATTTCCCCATCTCCCTGGTCGACCCATTGGACACGAAACATGGTGCGTGGCAAGGGTGGGGATATGCGGGGGAAATGGGGTTTGGAGTAGCAATGTTACTGTTTTTCAGATGCTAAACTTACTTCGTACTGCGCCCGCCCGTAGCTCGGAGTCCGTCAGACTCCTTCGTGTGCGGAGAAAGATCTGGGGTAGGCTTATGGGACCATTTGTCTACCTTTGTCCACTAGATCCCCCCCCCCCCCCCCCCCCCCCCGGCCTGAAAAAGGGCCTCGTAGATCTTTCCCCATTCATTCTTAGTGTAGCGCACGTTCCTTTATTGGGGTAAGATGATCATTGGAGTTTCATTTCGCTATCTTAAATCACGTACCATTTCCAGTGACGACCTCGCCAAGCCCAGGATGGCGTTCTCCTCCTCTCCACAAGCGTGCATCGTTTCCCCAAAAGGGGGAAACTCCAACAATAATCCCCTCACCTGAACCCCCCCGCGAGGAGTCGATCCTTTCTCCAGGTGGGCGAGACTTGAGAACATGATTTAAACTAGCTCCTTAAAAGACTAGTGTAGTTAATTCCACTCACTAGCTTGCTTGGTTCGTGAGCTAAATCAAGTACGGCGTGGACACGAGGCATTAGTATGTGCAAGCGCTGCGGATCGTGTTGAATCCTTCTCCCTACTTGTCAAGGTTTTATGCCAAGACTAACACACTAGATCCTGCTAATGACTGATGCCGAAAAGAAACTTCGTACTTCATTGCCTGGTCGTTCCATCCGAAGAATCCTTCGGGACACTAGCAGCACCCGTGTTGTCGATACTGGCTGAAGTCACTGACTTTCTGCGGGAGTCGCACGAAAACCTGGATCGCCTGGCATGATGCGACTACCCATGTGGCGGATAAAGGGGTATATGCCGCTATATTGCACCATTTATCGATGAGTTGGAGAAGAGTCTGGGCACCCAAGAGAATTTGAACTGCATGAGATGGGCATCTGCCTGTACGAAGCACATGGTCGGACCCGCCTTCAGCCACGACGCGATGCCCACGTTTCTTTTTTCGTACATCATTGCCCACTGCCGAGGTACCCAACTAAACCAAACCCTATCTAAATTTAAAATCCATGTTTTTTGTCCCCATTTTTGAACTCATCGACGTCTCCATTTCTAAGGGGTTAGTCATATGACTTGCACAGTCCATGTTCCATGAGCAAATGAGAATAGTTTATTCAGTTGAATGCTTGTAATTTCCCAACGTATTTGCGATGGAACGTCAATCTTAATTACTAGCGCCTCGGCTATCTGGGCGGAATTTTCCTCGTTTGATCCGGCTCGGAAACGTCTCCCTGTATAATGACGGTCAATTCCGGCGGCGTGGTCAGATGGAACATTGAAGCTGCAAAGCATCAATAAGGTGTAGATTAGAACCTCGCTCCTTTGGGGCCCCACCGGTACGAAGCAAGATGCCCAATGTTGTCGGTTGTGGGTTGTTGGCCATTCTCAGTCACTGATAATGTGATCGTCTCAAGAGTTGAGCTCCATTCTAACCCAAGAAGTCAAAGGGCTAGATGTCCACTTCTCCATGTACGCTTTCCCCATCCTGCTTATGCGTCAGTGACTCGCCGTTCCTGCGAGCACGCATGCTCAATATCGGTGGTGCCGGGGAAGCCTACTCGGACGACCTCTTCACAAACGACCCCCAACTCAGTCACCCGATCCCAGTGCGTACGGAGTTCCCGAGCCGCGTGTCCCTTTGAAGACCACACACGGGCGCACATTTGCTTGGCCAACCGGTCCGAGTTCTGTGACTAATACCACATGTGCACAAAGCTTGCTCGAACAAGGCCGTCGTTGACCACCAGAGGGTGCGATGTTTGATCTCATGTTTTGAATCTTCATCGTCTTCAAGTCCACACAGGCTATCCCAAGAGAATCCACACCCTCAAGGCAGTCAAGTCTTCATGCTAAGAGTGGCGAGCGGACCTATGAAGTACAGTCCAACACCTTCTTGGCGGCGCCTCGTTGCGATTAACCTGCCATAACTGTGGCAATGCCTCACTTTGTCTCTCCGTTGCCTCGAACTCCCTAGTCGATACAGATACACCCGGCAGCAGGAACTGCAAGAACTATTTCTTGTCGGGCGGTGTTACCTAGGACACATTTTCCAGTCCCATCGCTACGCCTCCAGTCGGGGGACGTGTGGTTGAGAGGTCATGGTCCCATTCAGTCGATAGAACCATTCTCGCCATCACCGACTGCCTCAATTCATGAGAGGACTCGGTTGCCATGGAAGTAAGCTTGACTGTACCACTTGTTTGATAAAGAGACTGACGGATACAGACGGATATTACAGATGCTTTCTCACACCTGAAAGATGACTCCATCAGCCGGAAGCTCGAGTCCCCATCCCAGCACATGCTTCTAGAGGATACCGAGACCTAGATGCACAGGTATCGAAATGGCGCTCGCCGGTTGGCGTAGTACGCAGAGAGTCATGTTTCCGATGCAATAAGGAAGACTACTATGATGGTCCGGAGGACATTGCCGAGAGATCATAGCACTTCATCCATGTATCTGCCGGAAGGGAGCGCCAAATCATCGACGAGCAAGGGCCATCTATGTACGCTTCTCGACCATTGGACCATACGGAGAGCCTATATCGAAGCCTCCTAATCCCGATTCCAGTGCCACCGGTGGCAACTTGGCTCACATCGATATTATAGTTCCTTCGAAAACTGATCCTGGGGTAAGGGTGGGAGAGGGCCCATCGCTAAAATTAAGAGGTATGCAATATCCCGGTACAAAGATCATGGCTGACGACTCTATGACTCGAGATTTCTTCGATGGTGAGCCCTTCCCTCGACACTGGCCTATTTCTACCCTACTTCTTCATCCACCCCCGACACTCCAACAATCGCTGTTATTCCACCCTCTTCACTATTTCGAGAACGAGGTTGTTTTATCAAGTCTCGTGCCTTGAGCAATAAAACTGTCACCACAGCTTTCTTGATCTCCTTTCACAAGTACAACGCCAAACTGTCTGCGGCAGATACCACCCACCACCGCAGTTGCGAAGACACTTTAGGTAAACCAGGCGCAACTTAAAGATTTGGCCACGCTCTGTTCTTTCCCTGTCGTTCGGTTGTTTGTGCCATTCATCATACTTTGAAAGGATATCGACCGACGCCAGATAGACACGGATATTTCTGTATGCCGAGTAGAATCTGCCCCAATATGCTCATCATGAATTTCCATCTCCCTCCGAGGAACTGAAAAGCCCCCGTCTTGGCCTGGGTAATGGTGAGCAAGGGTGAGCAGGGGGTTGAATGATTTTGGGCCATCTTGACTCAGCCATCCTGTCTTCGAAGTGTCAAGACTAGAGTAGAGTTGCGGAGATGAAGTTCTAAACCTACTTTTGGGGCCAAGAACTCGAGATAGAAGATACTCCGTCGCCGGTGTCCCCGGGCTCTCAAACATGACGCAAGTCGTACCGCGAAAATACGTGCGTTTCGAAGCCCATGCGTGCCGCTTTCGTCACGACGAGACTAAAGCAGGTGGCTGCTCATCTGGAGTGCGCGTTTTACAGTAATCGGAGAAGTTTGTAGACTGTACCTAGCATCTACCAGGACTCACTGATGACTGGCGATTTTCGCCTCCGCATTTGTGACGTTGAGATTGGCTCGTCCGAGATTATTTCTTCGTCTTGTACATCAGCCCCATTCCAGTCAGGTCAGGATAACGATGGTAGGATGCCTTTGACAGATCATTGCTTCTCGCTTTTCGCGCATGCGAGATACGACCAGGAAACATAGCTCAGCTAGGTCATCCTGAGATTGAAGTCGCGTGCTTTCTAATATTCACATTCTTCTTCTCGCCAGAATTATATGGCCGAAGCCTCTAAATGTATTCACAGAGTGCGAGATTCCGCCAGTTTTGCCGCCCGGCCAACTCACAGATGGATGAGTAGCCGAAGGGCCCTTCACACGAAGGGCTGATATAGAAGCTTCCATGTAAGATGAAATCTTTGGCTCTACGTCAAAGATCTAGCTTTTATTTCAAGAGTCTTCGGTAAGTCAATTCGAGTCTCGCTTATGCCCCATACATAAAATACGGACATCCACTTCACCAGCCAGTGTTATTATCATGAGACGACAGTCGTAGTAATCTGCTATATATATATGTATATTAGGACTTTTCTCGACAGGGAAAAGTAGCTAGCTTGAAATTGAATGCAAGAAAACTGGAGCTTTAGCAGCTCAGCTTGCAAATCTAAAACGAATGTATAGAAGAGAAGTTCACCTAGTACGACACTGCCTTGTTCAGTGTCATCGAACGATCCTGTCCCTGAACAACCTGCTGATCATTCGTACGTCGCAGACCATAATCCACCAAGAGGTAACAGGTACCTGAGCCTACACGCGCAGGATCTGCAGACTGTGAAAACCTTGTTCAATCCACATGGACGGCGCATCCCCGACGCCGCTGCGCACAGCGCAAACTTCGTCACAGCCATCGACGAGCAATTCCACAGTCTTTGGAACATCGGCGTCGGCGCCTGTGTTTGCGTCTATTATTGTCAAAATTAATGATGAGTGCCTGCGGCGGGGAAAGAGACCTGTTGGGTTCTTGAATCCTGTCCTTTATAAGTTTCCTCATGCTCTAAATGATGTAGTTCAGGGATCCAACACCAGATGTGGTGGTACTGGACGCGGGTTTAATGCGGCCCTAGGGTGGGATCCGGCTACAGGGCTGGGAACACCAGACTACGAGCGCCTCCTGCAGCTATACTTAAATCTCCCTTAGCTGTGGCTGAAAGAGCGAATGCTCTAGGCATGGAAGCTTAATAGTACCCGAGAATGAACTGTAGAACTCGTTCAACCACAGCATCACATTTAAAGAAACAGAAAAAAGCCCCTCCGGTACCCTTTCATCATTTTTACTAGGGTTGTTTTTCTCCCCTGACTGCTTCTTGCATCTGTTTGATAACTAACAATTGCCTCTCCCAAAGATCCGGATAGTCCTTTAACGCATCTTGTGTATGTGTGAAAATGCGGGTGATGACCTCTTCCCTAGGGGGGGCCTTAGCTAGGTCACCATTTATTTCATTGACAATATCTATAAAAACTTGGTTGTAATGGGTGAAGACCTCAGGTTGTGACTTAAACCGCTCCTATTAGGGTCCAAATAGCATGAGAAGCAATCTTCTAGATGACTCGATGTAAGTTCTTTCTCACCTGTATATCGAGCGCCAGCTTCATGGATTCGCTCTCCATAAGATTCTTCATAAACTCCTCCGATTTTGCAGTGCGACTGCAAGATGGCCCTGATGTGGTAGCCATGGTGCCTTGGGGAGGGAGGCGATGTCGGGGATAGCAATCTAAAAAAGAAAAAAGGAAAAAAGAAGAAAAAAAAGAAAATCAATAGTGGGGATCATAGAGAACTTTTAAATACTTCATTCAGCATCGTACCAGGGAGGTCGGAGGTCAGGTGGTCAAGTGGCACAGCTGGGCCGGGCCAGGCCAATCATTGAAATACCGTGTTCGTCCGTATTGGGAAGTGTATGCGTGCCCAAACTAGGTCAGACTCCGCCGGAGAAAGGAGTTTGCAACAGCGGGAATGTGGCAAGCTGTCTAATAAATTACCCATACATCAGGCACCTCACACAATACCACTACATCGACTAGTCCCCCAGTGAAGCTGGTAAGATTCAATCAGATCCTGGTGCTATTTGAGATGAACTGAACCTAGGCCTAATCTTCCCTGAGAAAAGGCTGAAAGTGTCGTGTGAGCACGAGGGCCAGAAGATGGCTAGATTCGGGGACATGGCTACGTCTAATTGACAGATTCCGCGTCCTGCTGATCACATGTTGGAAAGCAGGGTCACCAGGTTTAGCAATGAACATTGCTTTCGGTCTATGGGCCAAGGTAACGACTGGGCTCGCTGTGGACGGCCAGAACTGGAGTGCCCCGAGAAGATCAAGATGCAATTGTCTTTTCAGGTGTAAGACAGAAGGCACCCAGGCGCAATTGAGCTTAACTGAAATACACTCAAGACATGAGATAATCTACTCGCAGTCCTGGGCTGTCTCACATCTTCCCAAACTCTGGGCAAGTGGACAGTTTAGTCGAATTAACGTAAATACAAACCGCATCCTGCTTTACTCATGCATCTTGTCAGTCGAGCCCCTGCAAAGAAAAATATACAGCCAAATATCACAATAGAAATTACCAAGTATACTACTTTAGAAAATTTCCCCTCGAGATTCTCCAAAGACATAGAGCGCGAATGGCAGTGACATTCGGCAGCATCTTAACGTTGTGGTATTTTGATTGTTCGAACAGGAAGGTGCGAGGAACAAGTCGTTCCTTGCTGACAACCTGAATCCCAACAGCATCATGACTCCCTCACCTCTTTTTTTCCTGTTTCAAATCCTTTTTCCAATACTTTTCCCAACCCTTACAAAAACAAGAAGCCCGGAAAACGGGGCTGGTGCTCAGTTTTACTGTCGATCGAAACGCACCGAAAGCTGCGAATTATTCAACAGCCCGCAGTAGGCGCGTTTTTCCTACTGCCCTCTCCCCCTTCTCTTCTTAACTTTGTCTAACTGCTCTTATAGTTGTCGTTAGATTCCCGCCCAAGCATTTAGAATGCTCGCGTCTCGTGTTCTTTTGGCCTTTGCGGTACCTCTCTTGGCACTGGTCTCCCAATCGACGGATAGCGATCGTGGCGTCCAGGTCCCAAGTGCACCCACAGCGTCTCTCGCTAATGATCCGTCTATTTCCTTGCTCAAAGCTCATCTCGCATCGGCCTCGCGCCTGCCAACAAAGGGCAAGAGCATCGACACATCAACCAGCTCTAACGAGACAGTGCGAGCTAAGAGTGGCCGCCCCGAGTTGGCATTCGCCATGGACTCGAGTAACACTTGGCCTAAATATTCGGACGATTTCACCTGCACCGGCGCTCACTACTACAAGCCCCGCGTAACAGTTACGTGCAGTCGTGCTCGATCCCCCAATGACCAGGACTTTGGAGTCTTTGGTTACCACCGCTATATCATAAGATTCTCACCAGCTGGGCTCAGCTACTCAGACATAGGGACTGCCAGGTGGGCTAGAAAGCTCCTGGTCGAAGTCAAAGCCGCACTTCCGAATATTAACTTCGATGTGGCGGAACCCCACTGGGAGGGGACGCTGTTAAACAACTGGGGGAAAGATCTGGTGGTGACTTTCGATGCGATAACGGGTATTGGGGAGGAGCGCCTACGTTGGGTTGACAACGCAATTCTATGGGCCGCGACAAAAGCTCTCTGTGTCAACGACTCGACTCTCTACTTCGGGGATAAGGCTGTCTGCAAAGTTAGGGAATGGGATAACTGACTACAGTGAAGACTGAAACTAGATGTGGGAGCATGGATGAGATACGAAGGGTAATAATAAATGCATAATAATCTCCGTCTTGACACCGTGACTTCGAATCCATCCACCGCCTCTGTGACACACTACTTCCTAACCCTGTATTTTAATAGACGAGACTGAGTTATGATGTGTGTTCAGAAAAAGAGGAAAAACGAAGACCTCGAACAAGAACAGGACCAAACTATTGACCTCAAATAATTAGAATAGACGGCCTTGCGCATGCTTGGCAGATCTAATCCAAGTCCTCGATGCCCTCAGCTACACTCGTTGAAAAGTCAGTCCACCCATCCTGACCGAAGTACTGTTTCAACAACTGTTGCGCTGCAGCAGCGGGAACGACTTCCGTGAGGTCTCGACCGTCATTTTCCGGTGGATCAGGGATCAACTTGTTGTCGGGTCTTAAGCTCCTCAGCGTAGTTATGAGATCAGTGATGTTGACAGAGTGCGCCCAAGCGAAGAGCCTTCGAAATCTGACATCGGGGCCGAGGAGGCCGATAACATGGAGTCGAGCCGTGTCTTTGACATCAACGGAATATTCTTTCCTCGGGAAAACGAGTTAGTGATGAGGAGAACTTGGAGGATTCTATGGGATCCACGTTGATTGACGAACCTGGGGGGAAACGTGAAAAGAGAAGCTTATCCCCTTTCAAGAGGAGACGGACCCAGCCCATTGTGGAGCCGTGAATCTCTGGGTGAAGGATTTCTCCCGTCTGAATGAACAGTGTTAGTCCCCTAATACCAGTCATTTGTGGTGTGGGCGAGCTGCAGGATCCTACATTAAAGCTTGGAAGTACCGTGTTAAAGACGAAGTTGGGTTTGTTTTCCTTGATCCAGTTCCAGGCAGCCTTCTCCCCCTGAGTCTTGGAAGCCGCGTATACGGCGTAGAATTTAAAGTCATCTGGGGTTGCAGGATCCCAAGCTGCAGTTATCGCAGCTTCATTGAATGTGCCTACATGTGCAGGTTAATGATATAAAGTAATCATTTTATTTCTTTTCCATCGAATAGTTTCGAGGACGGTCTTACCTTCGCCAACCCGGACGTTAAGCTTATCCGCCACAGGAATCACCGCCGCGGTCGAGGATGAAGTCAAGACGAATCGTTTGACCTGGGGCTGGGAGGCGGCAGCGACGAGCATATTTTCAGTGGCCTTAACCACCCAGGGAATGATTGCTTTCGGGTCGCTCCCGAACGTTAAGTCGGTTGCCTGGAACACCACAGATCATTAATTCGACATTTCTTTTCCATCTTGAGATGATATGGAAACCCCACCACATGGATAACGGCCGCTACCCCATCCATTACTCGCTCCAGACTTGGCACGTCATCGAATCCGCTCAGTAAGGTGGTCTCGAAAACTCCTTCACCAAACTTGGCCGTAAACATTTCGTCGAGCCATGGTTTAGGCGAACGGACAGTTCCCCTCACCCGAAACCCTAGTCCTAGGAGGATGTTAGCGATGTGGGAGCCAATATAGCCGTTCACGCCCGTAATGAGGACGATCGAGCCAGGATGAAGGGCATTCAATTGGTGTGTCATTCTGAGAAAGAGACGCTGATATCTGGGAGGTAATAATTCTTGCCTCAGATTCAAGAGAAGATCTGATGCCTGTCCCTCCTTCAAACTAAGATTCGCCGTCGTTTTCCAGCGACTTTATACTCCCTAGAACATCGAGGCGCCAATGGATACATCAAACTAAAACTGGTATTAGAAAT
The DNA here is from genome assembly GCF_000732125.1 of Scedosporium apiospermum. NCBI lineage: Eukaryota > Fungi > Ascomycota > Sordariomycetes > Microascales > Microascaceae > Scedosporium > Scedosporium apiospermum. The sequence continues at coordinate 88,617 of NW_015971756.1, forward strand.
CAAGGGGAATGCGTTTTCTATTGAAAGAAAGTTCTTCACTTTTCGTTCGCGTTTCAACAGAGGCCAAATCCCCGACTCGCCGGTCGTCGTGTTAGTTTCGGCTGTAGGAAATATGGCACTGGTAGCAATTGGCAATTGGTAATTGACAACTGACAATCTCCTCGGAGAAACCCTTCAGTCATTGCAAGTTATTATTGGTCGGCTCGCAAACACTCGCTCGGGAAGCCGCGTCTCAAACAGGCGAATTATTAAGCACACATCGGCGAATCTGACACGCGAGCTCCGGCTTCTGTCTATCCCTTCCGATTTCACGACATTTGAAATTTAACACGACTTACTCGGATGCCGAAATGACTGCCGAGAGGACCTTTGAACAGGAAACGCCGGCTGCCGACAGAGCCTCCATAAAACCACGTGGATTGGGGTCGGCTCCCGGGACGTCGCGTCTCACGACCCTGGCATTCAGGCGTTCAGATGATTAGCCGAAGTTATTAGGATCTTTCATGCTTATTTTGAGTCGAGGTTGAGTCAGTTCTGAACAGCCCTCTCCTCAAAACTCACACTGACATCCTTAACTGTTTCCACACTCGAACACTACTCTATGAGGAAGGTAGCTGGAAATACTCTTGCCCACTCGGATCTTACGGTCAACGTTGCCGTGTGGTCAAGACTAACTTTAAGAGTATCGTCCATCGTCGGGAACGTGCACGTAGAATCCAGACTGCCATTGGAAGAGGCCATTTGAACCTTTCCCATCTCGGGTGCAGTCTAGGTGCGGCGGCGTGGGCAAAAAGTCAGACGATGCTTATTGTATTCAACCTAGACCGAACCGCTATAACGAGATAACTTAACTTAGAATTCCAGCCCTGAAAAGGGGGCTCTTACAATTCAGCGCAGACCTCTAAAAAAAACCGGCGGAAACTCTCTAGCAACTGTGGAAGCGCATGACAGGTGAGACTAGGAGCGGAGAAACGGGTGAAGAAGCCCGGTTTATGTTGGGTCAAAACGACGCCATCACACGGTTCTTAAGCACTGAACCACGGTCCGTTCGCCTTTACATACTCCTCCCAAGTTGTCAGCTTATCCGCCGGATCCAACTGCGAGTGAAGCCATTCTAGCTCTGCACGACCAGTAGGCCCGTAATAACCCGTATCTGTCAGGAACGGGTTCGGTCGAATGACGTTATCCTCCATAAAGCTGCCCGACGACACGGGAAGCTCTTCGGGGGTGGCATGTCTCACTTTCTTTCCAGTGATACGAGACCAAGTATCTGCAACTTCCTTGGAACTGTAGAAAGCGGTTGCTCCAATGAGTTGCTTCCCATTATACTTAGCGGGATCGCCAATGGCAGGTGCCAGGTATTTGCCTGTATCAGTCACATCAATATATGGCATCTCCAGTTCATCGGGCCACGCATATGGAAGTACAACGGTTCCATCGGGATTCTATATAGAAGTTTAGCAAGCTGGTTCCGTTTTCTGATCGTCGAGAAGCTGGACAGAATGCTGTCACATACCGTGGTGGGTGGAGGAAACAGAGGGTGCTTCGAGTTTTGCATGTACCAGCCGGGCAAGTAGAACACACTGCTTGGGAATCCCAGCGTACGAATATAGTCCTCAACCCTCGATTTGCTGTCGAAGTGGACAAAATTTGTTACCCTTCCCCCTGTGACTCTGGTTATATTGGGAAGCGAGGACCAAATGATCAACGAGACACCGGCTGCCAATGCTGCGTCTGCCACAGCTTTGCCTTGAGCTTCTTCAGCTTCATGGCTTCCCGTGTCCCAATCTGGTATTGGTCGTTAGCGGCATGGCCAAAAAGTAGCTCACACAACGATTTACACACAGTTGGTTACTGCAAAGACGGCATACGCGCCTTCAAGCGCAGGGGCCAGTGTCTTGGGATCGCTAAGGTCTGCCTAAGCAAGGCTGTCAGGGGATTTCAACTATTATTATATCCAAAACACGCAAGCTCGCACATACTCGCACAATTTCGACCCCTTTCTCACTCAAGTCCTTAGCAGCCTGCTTTGAAGGATCACGGGTGATCCCGCGGACTCGAAAGGTCTTTGAGAATTCCGGGTGATGGATCAGATAGTTGATCAAAGAGCCGCCCTGCTGTCCGGTAGCTCCGAAGACGACAAAGAGTTTCGACATTTTGCACGATTTTATAAAAAGCCGGAAGCTTGGTAGAACCCGCAGAATTGGACGATGCTATCATTTAACGGTATACCATACAGGACCGTGCTACCGGCTTAAATTTAACGCCATTTCGGTGAGCAGCTCTTGCATTCAGACCAGGAAGGCTTGATTGATAATCAGATGCGGAATCCCGCCAACATTACAAATTCTGCCCGAAATCGTCAATGATGAAATTCAAATAACAAGTGATTGGTGAGACACACCAGCTAATCTACATTCTGACATGTACCGACCGTCTGGACAGTTTACGACCGGAAGGATCGACACTCCTAAGCGGGATCTAGTCCGATATTGAGGAAGTAAGGATAAGATTGTCTCACGACTTTGAGGTGTGCGTACGGAGTAGAGAGTAAGGCTTGGCACACAGGAATATCAGGAGATGATAAGGGAACCGGGGCGGAGAGGAGAAAACACAATCGGGACCATACTCCGTACGCGTCTGGGGGAGCGCAATGTTCCCCGAACCGTTTTTGGCTGGTAGGGGCTGGTTCGTGGGCTTTCAGTTGAGAGGGAATCTTGCATCAATGTGATAGCGTAAGCCATGTCACGCCTCCATCGGCTTCTCTTGCGTGATTCCGCAGAGGATTGTGGATATCCGAGATCAGCAGATTTTACTCCAAGTGTCGACGCACAATTCTCCACAGCGAGCGCTCTCTTATCTTTGATAGACAACTGAGCCGTATTTATCGTATGTATAGAGTTTACCGTATTTGGAGGCTTTACGCGAGTGAGGAATTCCTAAGTCGACCAACGGTAGACTCGTAAGTCATGACGGCTCCAGGCTTCACACTCCAAGCCCTGATCTCTCTCCAGCCCCATTATACATTGTCGGGTGAAAGCGTTCATGGACCCGACCGATTCGGATCGGGAGCCGCCTCGCTCCAAACAGGGCCTCCCGGGGGAATGTATTCTTGCTGGCCCTGGTTAACCTTCCACAGAGGGACAAGGATCTGTAGCTCTCATTAGAAAGTCACCCTCAAATAATTACCCAATAGGCTTCTTATAATGGAAATTAATAAAACTTACCCCGGCGGTATCATCGGGGTCATACGCGCCGGGAAGCGACACGCCCTCAGGCAGTTGACTCGATCCTCCCTCCGTGACCCGAATATGTGTGCAGCTAGGATAGAACTGAGCCGCCATCCGCTTATCCACAACGTGGAGTCCGAGGATCTCGTGACGGAGAAGATACTCTCCCGGCGCCAAGGTCGGCGGTATGACAATGTTCCATTTGGCCCCTTGTTCGCGAAGAAGATCAGACGCCCAGGGTGGTTGGGCGCTCGGGTTGTAACCCAACTGCGAGATCTTCACCCAAACATTGCCCTTGTCGCCTTTGAAGGACTTGCAGTCGTCATTGGTGCAATGCGCAAGATAACTATCAGATTCTGTCAGCAAGTGAGAGACATCCTGAGATCTGGGCTTAGTTTGATAGGATCCTTACTTCATTACTGGCCCACTATGCGAGCTTCCCCATTGATCCCACTTCATCGTGCTACTCCATTTTACGTCAGCGTATCCGAATTCAAAGCCCATATACCAACATGGAAATGCAAACACTTTATCGCCTGCCTTGAGCTCGATTGTTCCTTCAGCCGGAATGTTGCCTCCAGCACCGCATCTAATAACCAACTTATGTTAGTTCTAACCACAACCGTCCCTCACGGGTAACATTGGTAGGGACCCGGTCTCACGTTATGTCCGCAGTTGTGAAGTTCGGCACGGATCCATTATCCTTGAGCTTCCTGGCATATCGGACTGGCGGCGGAGAGAGGAAGTCATCTTGGTCAACTTGCCATGCGAGGTAGTCTTGCCCGTTTACCTGGATGCTCTTCAAGTAGCCATGGCATACCACTGGGGTAACGAACCCGAGGAGCAGACTTGTCGCTACTTGAGATACCCTAACCATTTTGAGCTGCAATGTTAAATGTCGTGAGATTGGACATCGTCAACCAAAGCAGGCGTTGGCAGTGAGTTCACGCTGTTAATATCGACCTAGATATTTAAACACGCTATCTACATACTAGGAGCCATTCAAGCGAGGATTCGAATTCCCGGTTATATCCCAACGGCGTGCGGCGGCCATGAGTTATCCCACATTGGCGCTATTTATCACACTCAGCTGATTGGCTAATATGGGAATGTTTCCTCCGAGAAAGCCGGAGCATAGACATCCGTCCGTCCCTGGCTCTTTCTGGATATACTTAGATGCTTGTGTCAAGAGATCGCAGCCAAGAGCGTGCCCAGTCTGTTTATTGACGAGAATCTCCGGACATTGATGTTGATATCCCGGGCTTGTTAGAAAACCAGAATTCTCGTTTGTCGCGCTCGCCTAGATTTTGACCCATCCATTGAGTGAGATGTTCCATCCAGAGTGCCGGCGCCAAATCCCGCAGTTGAGAAGCTGGGATGAGTTTTGAAGTTACAAAGAAAACCGATCCCAACCTGGTTGTGCGATCTTCCAACCGAAGAATCCCACGCCCCATCCATTTAAAGCAGTCATGAAAAAAAAAGTCGCCCCTGAAACAAACTATGGTAATTAAGAAAACCGCCAATATTATGTGTGGCTTTGCTGACTGCCTGGATGTCATCACATCCCCTCCAACCACAACCACACCAGTTATCTGGAAACAACATCCATTACTCGATTCCCCATCTGACACGGTTCAAATGCCGTTGTCAAATAAATGAATATCCAACCCGACTGACTATGATTGGGCTTAGCAAGTTGGGGTTGCGGGGAGCACGGTAATCCTTGTGCCAATTCATGGAGGGCGACAATCAAGGACGCATGTCCACCCTCCGCCTTGGCGGTAGTCACTTGAGGTCTTTCTCACTGTTGACGGGGATATAATCTCTACCTGTTATCCATCTGAACCTTGGAGATTGTTTCCTATCCCTAACAGCTGCCATCTCTCTCTACATAGACAAGTTTAGTATTCGAATGCGCGCCGCAAACAGCCAAGGTCAAAATGAAGCTCTCTCTTGTCACAACCCTTGGTTGCATTAGTGCAGCTGCCGGCCATACGATCTTCCAGGCAAGCAGAACTGCCCTCAGGCTCAATTGAATCATATGCACGTCTAACTGAGCTTCTTCCAGAAACTGTCGGTCAACGGCAAGGACTATGGCCAACTTGTCGGCCTCCGTGCGCCGAACCAAGATTATCCCACGCAGGACGTCAACAATGCTGATATGACCTGCGGCAAGGTCGCCTTGACATCCAATGAGGTCATCTCCGTCGCGCCAGGTGACAAGGTTGGAGCATGGTGGGGACACGTGCTTGGAGGCGAACAAATCCCCAATGATCCAGACCACCCTATCGCGAGGTCGCACCACGGCCCGATCACAGCATGGCTTGCCAAGGTTGACAACGCCGCTACGGCTCAGATCGGAACCAATCTGAAATTCTTCAAGGTGGCTGAGGACAATTTCGATGTAGCTACTAATACGTGGGGCGTCGACAACATGATCAAGAACGGTGGATGGAGCTACTTCAACATGCCGACGTGCATTGCGCCCGGCGACTACATCCTCCGAGTCGAGCTCATCGCGCTTCATGGAGCATATTCCCCCAGGGGAGCCCAGTTCTACATCTCCTGCGCCAATATTCGGGTCTCTGGAGACGGTACCTTCTCGCCAACCGAGACATTCAGCTTCCCGGGAGCTTATCAGCAGAACGACCCTTCAATTCTTGCCAACATCTGGGGCCCCACTCCTAATGTTGCCGATAACAGCGGCAAGCCGTACCAGGCACCCGGAATGCGCCCAATTACTTGCTAGTTTATGCCTGGAAGTTATGCGCGGATTTGCGTGGGAATGGTTCAATCATTATTGTTCAACAGGCATCGCAATACCAAATACCAAACATCGCATTTCAAAGATTTTGATGACATTCGGTGGAGGAATGTAACCCTTCAAAGATTATACATAACCATTTGATCACTCTTATGATCTCATACGATCCCTCATTCGTTTCTGCATAGTTCATACCAACAGAGACTCCCTGCCACGTATCCCAGCTGCAGCCTTCCGAGATGATGACTGGCACTTTCCCTTTGACGTTTGGGTGACACGTTGCCTCCAAACACAGAGTCAGCATCTGGACTTCTTTCGGAAGTGTTTGTGAAACTGATGACGCGGGAAGTGACTGTCTTGTTGAGGACGGGTCACCGGTGACTCAGGGATATTCTAGAATCCTGGAAACCTGCAAGCATTGACACGTTCTGCGTTATGGGAGGGAGTTCAAAGTTCCAGGCAACCACGCCCCCTTGCCGAAATGGACTAGCCTGAGGGGCTGTACTCCTTGGAAATGTATAAAGTAATTTTTGACTTTGCTCATTTTCTTTGACGGTCGACGGTCTTAGTCTCCCAGCCGCACCGAGGCGCCCGCATTGGCAGGAATTCAAAGGATCAATCGAACCAGATCTGTGACATTCTCGCAAGTCCCAAATCAAGTCAAACCAAGTGACTCAGTACAACGATAATTTCATTCGCCTCACCACTTCAAACTTGGAACGAAGTTTCATGGACGTGGAACGCAGCATGGATTTCATTGCGGTAAATCAAAGTACCATATGCAAGCTTGCTGTTACCAAGCATGCTAGCAATAAAATAAAATCCGGCTCAAAAGACCCGTTCGAGCCTTCAGCGAATACTCTCAATTGAACACTCTCAAACATTGTTAATGAAGAAGCCTCAATACAGGAATAAATGGGACTACAATTGTAAGCGAATTGTCCCCACACTTTTTGCGAGGAGTGGGGTATGTGTATCTGATTGGTCCATCATTCCAACTTTCTTCTCTCCGTTGGTACGTACCCACTCCCTCCCCCAATCCAATCCGAATCTGGAATGTCGGCCCTGGATGACAGGGACGGGCAGGGACATGTCACATCAGCCCTGGGCTGAACCAGGCGAGTGAAGAGCATTCTCAGGCGTCAATCATTGGAGGGCCATAGATAAAGGGACACCGATCTCTGAGTTCGCCTCGAAACATTCTGTCTGATTCTGATCCCTCAAACGGCAAGCAGCCAGTCGAGCCATTAACCTTCACTGGTTCCCCATCACATTCGTTCGCTCCTCTGTTCTTGCCCCTACAGTCAGCCAGAATCCCATGTCATCGAATACTCCCAGTCTCAATTATTGAACGATCAATTCGACGCTCTGTCACTATGGCGTCCTCGAAGACTCTACCGACTCGGAAGAAGAACGAGGTCTTCGACCTCCTAATCCTCACTGATGCGACCTCCTCCATGAGCACCTTCCTCAACGCCCTCACCAGCTCCTTACCTGAAATCATCCGCATCTCCGCCCTGACCGACTGCTTCGCGCGTATTGGTGTCGTCGCCTACCGCGACTACTGCGACGGCAAACTTCTCCTCGAGTGGTCAGGATGGTGCTACCCGTCTCCAACGGCCCAGCTCCCTGCTAACTGCGGATCTGAGCCATCTGACGCGTCGAATAAGAACCCATCCGCAAAGCGGGCGACACAGGCGCAGCTGCTAGAATTCGTCAAGTCCTTACGACCATACGGAGGAGGCGATTATCCCGAAGCGACGAAGACCGGCCTGGCTATGGCCCACGAAGTGATGCGAGCCGAGGCGACGACCATCATGATGCTCTACACCGATGCACCTCCCCACTTCGAAAAGACCGGGGGTATGGAACGGCAAGGGGAAATCAAGGCCCTCACCAAAGAATCTTACGGTGGCTTCGGGAAACAGTTCGCTGATTGGGTCACTGCTGCAAAGACTCTCACCGGCGAAGGCGGAGGAAAGAAGGCGCATGTGTATTCCATTTTGGCCGGCTCTACGAACGCCATTGTCGGCCCCTACACCTACCTATCCACTGTGACCCATGGGTTGTCCTTCGGCCTCTCTGTGCATTCAAAGACTTTGATCTCGGAGCTCACTATCGGAATTCTATTGGCTTGGATGGGCGTCGACACATCTGGGGTGACCTCGAAGTACAAAGTGTCGGTAAAAACCTTTACGCAGCCACATACTCTGACGAAACTGCAAAAGGAAAAGGAGCTTGAAGGCCGTGTCCTGTTCCACTCCTTCGACACCTCTTTGAAAATGGCCAAGGGATTCGAGATCGAAGCAGAGGACCTTGAGCTTGCAAATCTCTCACGTGTTGTCCCAAGTCGGGCGAGCAGGATTGTCGATTTTTCGAAACGATACAACAGCGACACCGCCTACAAGGACTTCGTTGCCACTCAGCTGCGCGACATCATCACCGAAAACGTCACGGCCATGACGGTAAACCCAATCTTTGGCACCCTCTGGAGAGCAGTGTGCAATGACCGAAAGAACCCTGCCAGGGATGGCCTGATTCAATTGTTCGGTGCGCAGGTCGATAAGCTTACAACGGTCAATGACGCAAAAGCGAAGATGAAGGCCTGGCTTGAGGAATCATACAATTTTGCCGAGGAGATCGAAAACATGATCGCTGAGGTTCCTGAGCAGGACAAGTTCCCTTGTGTGTATCTCGACCCCACCCAGGACTTCACAGTCAAAGATGGCCCCGATTCCGGCGACGACAACAAGCCTCTCAACAAATTCACGCGAAACGAGCTCTTGGAAATTGGCCGCTCTTGCGACTACCGTATCCTTCGCCGACTCGGCAAGGTCTTAACCCGGCTGTCTCACGTCGAGAAGTCCGAGGATCTGCCTCTTCATATCCGAACCGCCGGTCAGGACCTTGTTCCCAGGATTCCCCTCGCGTTGTCGAAGGAGGAGCACAAACGCGAGTTCTGGAGGGTCCTGCTTCATGTTGTCCTTCCGGGAACTATTCTTGCTCGACGCCCTGCTGCCCTCTTAGCTGCTTTGGCCCTGCGGATGGGCATCCAGACCCTCCGTGATGTGGCAGATGAGGAGCTCATCGGCTACAGGGACTCATGGAACACCCTGGAGATTCCTGAAACTTGGAATATTGGGTGTCTTGGTCTTCTTTTGGATGCCGATAATGACTACGCCCAGAGGATCAAGGAGGGTACTACCAAGGCGAAGGACGAGGTCGGAACCATCTTGACGGCCAAAGACAAGGCCCTGTTCAAGGTACTGGTGGACCACAAGATGCTGGAGCTCAACCTCAACACAACGGTCACTGCACGAGTTGGTTGGAGTCCCCGAAAGGACAAGGCTCCTCTCGGACCAGTCACCATCTGCCGCAAGTGTCAATTCCCCCGGTCCGTCACAATCATGGGCCCCAAGAACATCTGTGGAATGTGCTCCTGCGGGACCTTCTGCAAGTGTAAAGTGTGCCAGAAGGCCGACGATCACGACTTCCGCCTGTCCAACTTGGTGAGCCAGGATGACTCTGAGAACACGAAGGTCACTTGGGTCGAGTGTGTGATGCGGGAATGCCGCGCGCAGTACGTGGTGTACAATCCCCAGGCGCTCAACGTGCGGGCCAAATGTTTCTACTGCCGCCATCCGAATGACTACAAGTGTGGCGACGCTCCAGTCGTGGACTGCACAAAGTGCCTCAACAGGATGGTCTATCCGGAGGAGTATCGTCCAAAGGACTTTGATGCTTCCGTGTGGCAATGCCCCCACTGCGTCGGTGGCATGAGTACCGTCGTTGACGCTGATACCACGGCCCAGGCACTGATGGAGGAAAATGGATCGGACTGGCTCCTCACCAACCGAGACAGGGCTCTCTGGGACCCTCTCAGAGTTAGGACTGTGTTTTACACGGCGACTCATTGCGACCTTGAAAACCTCGCACAAAAGGTCGAAATTCTTCCCAACTCGAGCGTGGAGCTGAAACTGCGCGGCAAGCTCGTTCAGAACATGGATGAGGTCAAGGACTCCCTTCGCAAATGGGTCTTGTCGAGGCGAACTGAAGCCACCCAGTGCTCTCTATGTTTCGCAACGGTGGCCAAGTCAGCCATCCACCCCGCCTGCGGCCGAAAGGGGTGCCACCAACTCGTCTGCATAGATTGCCGCAAGGGCTGGTACGGTCTCAACGCCCCAGGGAGGATCCTCAACATCGCTGCGCTCTCGTGTCCCTTCTGTCGGCGTATCCCTGCCCCAAGCATTGTCACCAGCTTCGGCCTCACACGGCTGGGACACGCGCAAGAAGCAATCAAAAATTCCGGGGAGTGGATCTACGGATGGTGCCGTTCATGTGGCTTTGCAAAGCAGTACATTGAGCGTGTGTGTGCCCAGGCGGCCCCAGCAGAGCTGCAAAATTGGTTCTGCGCGGACTGCCAGGCACTACAGGAAGCGGCCACCCAAAGGCTCCTCAATGTGGAACGTCCACCAACGGTTTGTCCCTCTTGCGGCGTCATGACTGAGAAGATGTTTGGATGCGACCACATCACCTGCCCGTGCGGCGCTCATTGGTGCTATGCTTGTGGGGTCGAGGCAACGGAGGAAACCATCTACGACCACATCAATAAGGAACATGAGACCTTGTGGTACGAGGACGAAGATTTGTATTAATGGGAGTTTTCTTTTGTGAGGGAGTGAGGGGATCCCGGAGAAAACGGAAATGGAGTCCATTGGTCAGTTCGAGCTAGGCCTAGAAAATACGAAACGTAATTTGTCTGTGATACCCCTTTCATCACCTTGAAGTCCCCAAAACTACCTGAAAAGTAGTCGATGATAGTGAGCGTCCAAGAGTGCCAGCAGCGGAAATTGTGACCTTGGGCAGTCGTAAAGTGGCATACTCGGATCCATCGAGAAGGGGAGCCGTTTCCCTGAGCTTGTTCATCATCAACTCTAGAGCTTCCCCCTCAGGTAAGTCACTCGGAGCCGCGATCAAACTCAACTGGGATGACCTAGTGACATCAGAGTGAATTATGAGGCAGAAGGCATCTGAACTCGGGATATGTCTGAAAACGAGGACTGCGGAAAATCCGGCCTCGTCCTGTGGCTTTCGTGATAGAGGAACCAACAGGGTCATGGTCTCTGCGGGGCTAAACGTCCAAGAGTCGCGAGGGCTGGCAGCAACGAATTCAAGATTGTTTATGTATCCGTCTAGGCCTCGTATATGATATTTCAATGGCCTGTAGTCGAGCTGGTACTTCTGATCTCTCTTGGCGAGAAAAACGGAGCGACTGGAATGTAGTATGGCGGCCGGGTTCTGAAGCGGAACCGTGACGGGAGAAGCGCGCAGCCGACTGAAGATCGAAGGGTTGGCTGGGTCACACCGGACTTGAATACCGACAAAAGATGATACATCTCCAGCATGGGTGCACGAAAGGATAACCACTTGCTCGCCCGGAAACCCGGAACGCTCGATGATGGGGACCGATATGTTCAATCCCTTATTAGTGAGAGAAAACGGCTCCCCGCCAGCCAAATTGGGCTCGATGGACGCTCCATCCTTGAAGTATGAAGGAGACGTCGCGAAAATTCCGATGGTTTCAACCGACTCTGGTTTATCCGCGGCGTCCCAGGCAAATATCGAATGATCGTCGGACTCCTTGATGATTTCCTCCTGCAGCCTGACAAAGGCACGCTCTCCCTCTCCGTACAGCATAGGCATGTGCACATCAAAGATGCCAAGGAGACAATAAGCCATGTCTTCCATCTGTGTCGTGACTCTGCCCGCTGCCCAAGCCATCCTCTGTGAGATACTGGCAAAGGGCCACTCGCCGGTCAGGACAACCTCCTCGGCAATGTTTGTCCGAAGAGATATCCGAGATGCGAGGTCGGCTTTGCTTCCGATCCAGGCCCAATTTTGGTCGAAAAACTCTACTTGACTTGGCGCCAAAAGCTCTTGAAGTGTCCAGCCCCGAGTAAACCATCGAGCTTGCTCAAAGTCGTCACCCACGGTACGCACCGACGAGTCGTCCTTCGTCGGCAAAGCAACGTCCTCTAAGAGTGCAAAGCAAATGACAGATTCACGATACCAGCGGAACATGGAGTTGATTGCTTCTGACAGTTCCGAGCTGCTGGTTTTGTCGATGCAGCACGTGTCTACCCAAACGTATTGGACTGGGCTTTTCAGAAGATTGGACTTGGCGATGATGGCGTCTCGAAATCCTACGATTTTTAGCCATCCCCGTTTTGTGCCTAGATCAGGGTGGGGGAGGGTCACGTCCTGGAAGGTGACCTCGCCTTCGCCCCAAGTATGAGAGAGAATTGCGTAGGGAGGAGTATTTCCGTAGAGAAAGGACTCTAGCCTCATAGTCCTGATGTTGAGGAGCCTCATCGCGCCGACTATGATTTATACGGAACTGGCGGAGTGTAGAAAGGGAATTGCAGAGATTTTCCAGGATTGATGGTGCTGTCCAGAAACGGTTATCCTCTTCTATTTGTACATGCAGCATGATTCAAGGACTCGATGAATTATTAGACCGAGCTGACGGACTGTCTCATTAGAGTTTAGCGCATGCACGAAACAGCAAAGACAGTGGACAAAGAAACGCTTAGGAGTCCGTAGTATTATCGACATCTCCTATCAAGGTGTCCGATTTCCATTGCTCAAGCGGCAGCCCACCCACACCCTTACCCGGCCATTGAACATTTTTCTGACGAATAGAAGCTATCTGCGAACCTATGGCTGTCTTATTAGAAGCCCCGGTGGAAAGGTGCTCCGCCCATGCCCAATCTCCGTCTTCGCAACATAGGAGCTCCGCCAGACTCCTCTTCCTCACATATCTCCAGTGCACCACATTCTGGCTCGCAGGCCGTTCCGGACTCGGGCACAGATCCGTGCTCAAAATACTCCCTGACGAAAGCCTCTGTGCAGTTGCTTCGCGCTGTGACAAGTGCACAATGACCGACAGACTCCTGGATTAAGACGGAAGAGTCGGGATGTCCAGCAGCCATGGCGAACGCGTTGCGAAGTGGCGTTACCGGGTCAAGACGGCCTGAGAGGAATAGGAGGGGCGCTGCCGGCTTGCCCTCAACAACGGCCGAGTCAGGTTCCGGGGTTTTGAACGGGCCGGAGTACCGGTATTTGGGACGGATATCCCAGCCCGAGCATAGAAATGAGGCTTCGGCCCACGGGGAGGCAAGAACCTCGGATTGGTTCCGAAGTTGGGAGACGTAGTCGTCCCAGTAGTCAACACCCAACTTTGTTTTATCCTCCCCGTCGGAGCATGAAATGATTGCGAGGGCATCAAGAGGACTTGGTGGGGGGTTGTTGCTCGGGCAGAGGTTGTCAAGCTTCGGATATATTGACTCCCAGGCAGAGCCGAAGGCGTCGTAGTTCCCATTCAGTAGTATGTACAAGCCCTGATAGACGACTGGGAAAAACATCTTGGGTTGATAAAGAGCGGTGCGAAGGACAGCATAGACATCAACGTCTCTGAGAAGAACGGGGCCGGAGGGCGCGTTGAAGGATATCGGCGAATCTCGAAGGTTGGCGATTACGTCGCCGACCCTCTTCTTGATATCCTCCCAGCTGGTATCAGTATTCTCCAATAAGGGACATTGAGTTCCGATTTCAAAGCAGAGTTTATAAAAATAGTCGATGATCTCGTCTGCGTCTTGCAAATTGGTCAACCACGTCTGTTCAAAAAAGTTAGTGCCTTGGTAGTCTCCATGGAATAGTAACAGCCGCAAGCGAGAACTTCAACACGTACCCCGGCGGTATAGTCATTAGCATCAGCGACTCCATCTAGGACCATCCTTCCAACACGCCCAGGGAACATTGAGGCGAAAGTATTTCCGAGAATAGTGCCGTAAGAGAACCCGAGGTATTGAAGCCTTGCTGGCTGCTTTTTGCCAATATTACACTCTGTGACGTTTCTTGGGATCTCTGCTTCGCTTTCCTTCTCGCGCAGTTCTTCGATCTTGTCGATAATCTCTACCATATCCCGGGCCACTGACGCCGTGGAGGCGTACCTTAGGATGCCTCCTTCGCGGTCCAAGGTTGCAGCGCAGCTCTTTGCGTAGGCGCTGTTCAGCGCCATCCTCCACTTGGTTCGGGCATCCTCTCCCGGCTCCAGGGGCCCAATTCCACTGACCAGGTAAGTGTTCGCAGCCGCGGTAAGGGGATCAGGATAACAATTGGCATGGGGAGTGGTGAAGTTGACGCCGCGCGGGTCGAAACCGATAATTTCGTAGTGTTTATTCCCGTCTAGGATGGACTGTGCCTGCTTGCCCCATTCAAGAGCAAGAGTGACGCCGCTACCACCAGGTCCTCCCGGATTGAGCAGCACGCTTCCTCCAAAGCTGGTATCATTATCGGGTACAGTGGCGGGAAGTTTGATGATGGCAATGTCGACCTTGTGAGGGTTTTCTAAATCCAACCAGTCCAAACGGACGGAAAGGCGGGCGCATTTGAAATCGTTGTAGCAGTCGTGGTATTCGAGGTTTGAAGACGGCTCAATCGTCTCCCACACAAAGCCACGCGTAGATGTTGGTGCGAGTAAGAGCGCGAAGGCCGAGGTAAGGGACCTCCAGAAGTAGCGGGGCATGTTGAGTTCGTCTCCAGTCAAAGAATCCAAATTATCCTCAAGTGTTTGATTTCAAGAAAACCACAATTCTGGGTTGGGTGATGCCTTAATATATTATTGTTTCTTCTCCAGAGATAATATTTCCAGATCTCCATCTGGGCGTATGACATCCACCCCCACATCCGCCGTTGCTCGCGCCCTTCCTGCATGATGGACGTAGGAATACAGAGAGGCTTACAATCCGACAAATTAACCTGCCTCAATCCGAATTAATTTCCGATGCGCCGTTGTGCAGGTGAGGCAGATTTGGTTGCTCTGCCGGCAGTGGCAGTGGCGGAGTAAAGTCTGACCCGAGGCAATGAAACCCTGTGCCGCGATATTCTAGGGGAATTTGCCAAAGGATTCACCTTTTGGATGCTTCTTATTGCGCTTTCGGGGGCACGCGGCCGCGTGGAGCGCTCGTATATTCGTAGCTATTACGTGGTTGGAGGATCGTGAGCCACATTCTGAGGCCCACCTTAGGAACTATACCCGCATCACCTCTCAATGGTAGACCTACGCTAGCCGCCTGTTTAAAATCGGAACACTGCGAATGCTGATGCGCTCTTCATTGGCATAGATTACGTGGCCGCGGAATATGGAGTAGCTCTCCTTGCGCGTCTAGGTCTGAGCGAAATACCGCCCGTCTTGGGTTGGTTATGAATATTTTGGGTTCCTGGAAGCTGTGGAGAGCCCAGGTACCATCATCGCCATGGCCGTCATCAGTAGTAATAAGACCAGCATTTATGGTATGGATACTGGTGAGATGGTGTCAAAAGTGCCATCGGTGGAGCCGGGCACTGAGAGGAGTCTTCCCCAAGGTGTAGCAGTGGGCTTGGCGTGTGTGACGGGACGGAAAAGGGAATTTCCGGGCTTGGGAGAAGGGGGCTTCTTTCTCTTTCCATGCTTCTTTTCTTTTCTTTCAAGTTTTTGACGTTGTAGTAATTAACATCAGGCTATCATGTTTAGAGGATAGTTCCTCTGTGTTTCTTAACTTAGTTTTACGGCTCTTTTCAGCACAGGTCTTTGTCGCCAGGTTTGCTTCTGGGAAATCGAATCCATTCCTCGGGTTGCTAATTCAGTGTGTACCCCCTGTCGAGGATAGTAACGCGGGATTCTCCTTTCCATCCCACCTCACTATTCGCTCGTCTCTATTTGCTCCAGGAAACCCATCAAATCAGACCATGTTTCCGGCTTAAAATCACAGCTCATCCAGAGATCCCCATTCTTATCCCTGCCCATAATGATGCAAATAGTCATGGAGAGAGGTCCCTTTGGCTCGATACTCTGGGAATGGTAATATACGGGTTTTCCCGGGGTGGGGCCATTTCCAGCTTTGACAACTGCAGAGCTGAAATCAGTCCTATCTAGCAACTTCCCTTTAGACCAGTTAGACATGACAGTGAACTGCATGGTGCTATCTCCAAACATGGGCTGGTTTCCGTCAATTTTCATTCGTTCGTACGCGAGGGACGCCATGGCCTTCATCTGACCCTCTGTCGTCTGCGCTGCGACTGCCTTACGACACTCGAGAGCCAGCTCGCCCAGGGACATGTCTTGTGCGTTGTTGACTGCGCAATAGACAAACACACCACAAGGTGCGTTCTGCACATAGGCCGTGTCAGACCGGAAAGCCGACGCACGTTCTCGAGGATCAACGGCCATAAGAATCCCGATGGTGCGCGTGGAGCCGGCGGGCTGGCTTCGAGCGTACATTTGCTGCATCAGGGCCACTATTACATCGTTTTCGCTAATAAAGGGTTTTTCGGCAGTCTTGGCGTCAACAACCTGGGGGAGCTGACTCCGTGCTTGGGCGATAAGGGCGTCTATCGTTTTGCGCGGGATGCTGACAATGCGTGAGTTGTACGTATACCAATATGACTCGAAGAGAAATCTGATGCCAAATACGGCCAGTCGCCATCCGGTAAGCAACTTAGAGGCTAGACCAGCCTCTTCAAGCGGCGCTTCTTTGGTAACTTCGGGTTTGTAGAGCGCGGCCATGGGGTCGCTGCGCCAGCCGGCGAGCGGAGGGACTTCATCTTTGCGTCCCGCCAGAACTAAGCTCCACGCAGAAACGATGGCTGCCAGCCCGCCCATGTCGCTTGTCGTGTGGCTATGGTTTAAAGAAACCAGAGTTCCGTCTTCGAAGGTGACAACATGAAGAGCATACAGCGGCATGTCTGAGTAGAAGTAGTCGTCAATGCAACGCGGGGATCCGGGCCCGACTCCGATTCCGGCATAATTACGCGCACTCGGGAACGAGGCCGGCTTAGATCCCGCGACAGGGAGCTTGGAAGCTTCCGGATGGTCGGACATGCGCATGGAATGGTGTTCTCGAGTGTAGTATACGGCGGGCCTCTTGGGCGTAAAGGCCCGCGGAATATGGACCTCTGCCTTCCCGTCCGGCTATCCCATTGTCAATAAGTTGTCCTCTCGACTTAGAGAACGATACCACTCCCACTTACCCTCAAACGTAGTCTCCCACCAAGTCGCCTCCAACTATCGATTTCAAACAATTCGACCAACGCGTTATGGAGGATATCCGGGTCCAGCACATCTTCGAATCGGAACGTCCACATTAACGTGTACGATCGGATAACCTTGGTGTCGTCCCAAAAATGACAGGCAAGAATCTCGTCGGTTGGGTCCGTCGGCGGCGGGGACCGCTTCGGCCCGGAGCCCAACAGACGCGATATGAACGAAGCCATCGTAGATTAAACTCCCCGTGTGTCTCTGGCGTCGACAAAGAAAGAAGAGGAAGAGGTCTCGGCCCCCTTTTTAATTGTGATCGCGGGACATTTAAGATTGGCAATTGGGTGACGTTTGACATAAGCACTAATTTTCAGGCGACATGGATAATGCAGGGTTGACCAATTGAGAGGACTTCCAATCTCCAATCAGATTCATCAGAGGCGGGATTTCCCTCTCGAAGGATTCAACTGTCTTGGGCTCGAAGAATTAAAGACCTCGAGGATAACATCCCGAAGATGCCGCATTCGGGGATAAACCCCACACGTCTTTGCAGCCTCCGGCATCATCGCCCTTCCACCATCGCATTCGCTGCTTCGCCTCATCATGTTGCATCCGGTATGGATCCCAATCGAAGTGCCGACACTTCATCTGTGCCGGATCTTGGTCGAGTTGTCCTACACCACACGTGGCATCTCATCGATTTCTACTTCGTAGCACGGACCGTTTTCTTGCAGTTCGGGGTCGATTTGGCTTCATTGATACTTTAATTGAGACGGAAATGACCAAAATAGAGTCGTGTATTACCGCTCGCTTGCGTCCCATTTAAGTGATAATCTTTCCCGCTGGTATTAAGTCCCCAGTGCCCAAATATTCCAGAAGAACGTAGTAAAATCATTAAGATAAAAACAGAATAACGACAGAGATGATTATGTGCATTTTCCTGGCTTCCACATCTTGATGTTCTTCACGGTCATGCCACGAGAATCTCCCTGGCCCCAAGTTGGCTCCCAGACAGGACGTGCGTACCAGAACTGGCGCTGAGCGTCTTCGGCCCCGTCCCGCCATGGCTTGCGCCCATATCCGTCTCTGAACTCATGTTAGCACCAGCCGCTTATGTAGATAGTTGAATAGAGAAGGCCGTTCTATTGTGAGATGAGAAACATACAGGAAATAACCGTTGGTCGTCCCAACAGCCACATTCAGGATGAGGTAGAATGGCCGGTCAAACGGCGCGTTGGCATTGGGCGATTTGGCCCATGGGTTTTCCTAAAATCCGTTAGAAACGCGGGCCTCGAATGGAGAATAATTGGGAAGAACAAACCGGCACAGTCTCGTTAATCTCCATATTGCCAAACCTGCCTCGTTGATAGAGAGTACCATCCCGTTTTCGGAAAGAGGTGTAGATGGTCTGGACAAGGACGGAGTCTACATAGATAAAAATGTAATCCGAGGACCCTATAATTAACAAATTTAATCAGCACCCATGCGCATATCTGAACTTGCATTGCCCCAGCCGCGACTTACATTCAACACCGAAAGTATGAAAGGCTTCTGAATAGTCAGTGCGCCGTAGTTCGCGCTTCCCTGACGTCTGCCTAAACATGTCCAGTTCTGCAGTCGGTCCCCAGTGCAGGGTTCCCCCAACCTTATGTCTCGCTGTCAGCCTATCAGTGGTGATCTATTACAGTGATAGCCTTACTTCGTTTCGTCCACCCTTGTAGTTGGTTCCCTCATTTCCGCGAGACTCCATGATGTCGATCTCACCCGATGCTGGCCATGTGCCATAGAACTCCTCTTCAGGCATCATCCTGAGGCCTCGATGTCAGCAAGTAACTCACGAAATTATCATAGCCAGCCGTAGGTTTCGTGTCGTACCATAATGCTGGCCAAAGCCAGTCACCTTTGGGTAGCTTGGCGACAATCTCGACTTTCCCATACTGAAGGGTGTGCTTCCCCTTTGTGTTCAACCTCGCGCTGCGGATGGGGTTGATGATTTCGCCAGTGGTTTTGTTTGACGTGATGCCGCATGCCTCAATGGTTGTGCCGGTACACGTCCCGTCTGTCGTGAGGTTGAGCTTGTAGCCATCTAGAAGCTCGCCTTCGCTAATTCCAATATCGTCAACCGTCAGTGTTGGGACAATGTGCAGACCCTCACCGTCGCTGTACACGTTGCGAGGATCATTTGTGGTCCAGTCAAAGGCACCGGAGCCAAACCCGCCGCGCTGGATCTCATAGTTCCAGCTGGCTGGGTCGATGCCATTGGAGAAGTTGTCTTCCCAGATAAGGCAGAACTTAAGACATGAGACGTCAGTGAATGTAAACTTTAGGCTAAGGAGGAATGATGGACTCACATCACGGCTACCATACGAGTTCCATCCATCCCAGCAAATATAAGCTCCAATGGCGGAGCCCACCAATGCCATAAAATAGAATATCCATCTGTCATAGGAAATTCGAGGGTCGCGCTTTTCTAGCCATGGCTTGTCGTAGTCGCCAATCAGTCTCGAACTCTTGAATCTCCTTTGTTTTGGAGGGGGTCTCTGGATGCCTGTGAAATTAAATGCAAGTGAGTATTAGCTCCAGGTCCACACACTGTTGGGCAATGAAGACGAAACTTACATGATGCTATGAATGAGGCTCTGCCGGATAATATCGTCGATGCTCGAACGCTCTGGGCACGGGTTGGCGTCCTGAAAGGATCTTGAGCGAGGAAGTCGGTGTTGTTAATCGACCCTCGGTGCGAGGAGTTCCTTGATGCAAAGGCCATGATCCCGACGGGATGTTAAGATCATGAAGGGGGCGCAGGAAAATCAAGAAAGAAGAAAAGAGAGCGAGAACCATAAGACGAAGAGCGAGTCGACAAGCGGGTCAGCAAGCGAACAAGCGAAGAGACAGACCGCGAGAACATCTCTCACTATTTACTGCGAAATCTAGCCCAACACTTCATCCTTCTTTCAGCTCACTGCACCTTACATTCCATGGATTTCCATCCTCAATCTCGATATCTGCGCCGAGTGACAGCAAGCGCAGCGCCACAACATGTGTTTCTTCGATTGACAGGGATGTCAGCTTGATCCTTTTTCCCTTTTCCGCTTCGATGATAAGATAGGAGACCAATATTTTCCAATTCCGGCCACTTCTTTCGGTCGCTGGGTCCAGATCCACAATTAGAGTTGGCAAAACCGTTAGGTGGGGGGGCTGGTGGGGGATCGTCGCTATCTTGGCAGATGGAATCTATTGAGTCTATTGGATTGATCGGTCGAGAGTATGTC
Source organism: Scedosporium apiospermum (assembly GCF_000732125.1). Classification (NCBI taxonomy): domain Eukaryota; kingdom Fungi; phylum Ascomycota; class Sordariomycetes; order Microascales; family Microascaceae; genus Scedosporium; species Scedosporium apiospermum. Next base: position 108,960 of record NW_015971756.1, read on the forward strand.
ACTGACCTGCACGAACGATAACGCACCTCCCTTGTCAAGTTTGCTCCCCTGGACCCATTCCGTCCTATCACGACAGCACACGCCACGACTAGTTATCATGCCGTGATGCTAGTGGATGGTACCTTGATGGGATATCGATTGATCGAGCCCAAAAGGGCGGTTTCACGAAGGAAACGACATGATGCCAGCAGAGCCTCTCCGTTTCAGCCCAAGGCAAGCTGCAGTTTTGTCGCCCGTTTATGCGATATCGAACTCTCCCTTGAAAGGCCAGGACCCGCTTCTCTTTCCGTTTGGGACATTGACTACTACCCTGTCATCGAACAAACGCTTGTCCCGCCCTTGTAGCTTGCACTAAGCCCGGAATGCCCAAGGCAATATTCTCGGTTCGCCATCGCATTGATTTCCCTTTCCGAGCGCGCTGAGGAAGATTGTGCCTGATATTTTCGGACCGTGGCCAATGGCGCTTCCCGTTTTCAACAGGAGAAGCACATCATATGTCCCTATCGACTAAGGACTACTGTGGAAATCTCTAATGCAAAGCCAAAGCCGGAAATATTGATTGAACTAGTGCTGGCTCGTATTTCATTGCGGCTGAGATGGCAAGATCTTTTTCTTTTCCTGAGGACCGGGAGGGGGTAGATTGTTGGGGTCTATCAATCCTGAACAGCGGTAAGAAAGGGAGGGGGATGGAAGAACGGAATAGCAGGCGCGTATTAAGGCGTGATAGCAGAGCCTGGTAGCACGTGGAATGAAGCCGGGAATCCCATCCCAATCTTTAGATGGTTCTCTGGCCCCGTGTTTTCAGAGACTCTCCAGTTTCTTGCTTTTCTTGTTCTTTTCCTTTCTTCAAAGACCCGCAGTGTCTCTTGATAACACCACTCTCGTTACTCAAAGACAGTCTTGTCGAGATGGAGGAAGTCAAGTCAGTGTCTCAAGGCCTGGGCCATAGGTCGATACGCATGTCGACCTTCCAGCTTCCCGTGCCCGAAGATGGGCAGGGCGACGATGACAGCCAGGGACGGTGTAGCACGGTAATATACGCCTTGGTGAAGATCGTCTTTTGTCTCACTAAGTTCTGACACTTCTCTTTAGATGGCTAAGTTTCTCCACCGTCGACTCACTGCTCAGGGTTGGGTCCACTCCACACCCGATGAGAGTGGCAGACAAGGTGGCGTTGTCCTTGCAACTGGCGATGAAGCCATCTTCGTCTCCGAGCCAGACAATTGCTACCCCGAGCTAGTCGACTTTTGTCGCAAGGCAGACATTGCCGCTCTGTGCACGATGCAGGGTGATGTAGTCGGCCACATCTTCCAAAGACTTCATCACGACACAACCGAGATCACACTGGCATCCGATCAAATAATACCAGTTGTGTCTTCACTCAGTGACCTTGTACGCAATGACTTGAGCGTAAGGCGTCGTGACTTTGCTTGCTTCGTGAGGAAAGAAAAGCTTCTTCTTGCCTGGAGCCAAACCGCAGATGGGCTGATACCTCACGCCAACCATCTCGAAACCAAGATGATGGGAGCAGTAAGTAACACTCATCCTCTGATAATAATAATATCACCACTAACCTTTTTGTTTCGTAGATATGGGGTAGCAGCCTTGAGGGTCTCCCGACACCCCCTGGGAGGACGGGAATGCATACTCCCGACTCCAGAGGCTTCGAGAGACCAGTCAGCTACTATGGCTCCGAAAAGGCCATCGAAGCTGACAGCAGCTCCATCTCTCTCGACGCTGAAGATGAAGAAGCCCTCAAGGTACCACCTCGGCCCTTTGTCCTCACCCACTCCATTATGATTGGCCTCGCAATGTGTCTCTTGATCGTCGTCGAAGCTCTCGCCGTCCGCGTCATCATCGTTGAAATCCGCCTACTGGGGTCGGCTGCATACAATCGTCTTGCCCTTCTTGCTACTCTCCCCATATTCATGTTCATGGGAATGTTCGTCTTCACTGTCCTGTTCGGCTGTCTGTTCCAGGCCTTTGGTCCTATGCATGACATCAAGAGCGGAAACACTCGCTACTTCAGCGCTCGAGCACCTGAGCTACGCCGCCACCCCAACATTCAGTGGCCACACATCACTATCCAGATGCCTGTCTACAAAGAGGGCTTGAAGGGCGTCATTATCCCTACAATTAACTCTGTCCTCCCGGCAATTGCCCATTACGAGCGACTTGGCGGTACAGCTTCCGTCTTTGTCTGCGAAGACGGAATGCAAGCTGTGAAGCCCGAGATTGCCGAGATGAGACGGAAGTTCTACCGCGCCAACAACATTGGATGGGTCGCCCGTCCCCCGCATAACAAAGACGGCTTTGTCCGTGCCGGCAAGTTCAAGAAGGCGAGTAACATGAACTATGCGCTCGACTTCAGCCTGAGGGTAGAGGATGAGCTCCTCAAACTCCTGAGGGTCAAGGCAGCGCATCTTCAATGCCGCGAAGAAGACATCTCCGTCGAGATTGAAAACGAGTTGTACGAAGAGGCATTGCAAACAATGCTCGCTGCTGATGAAGGTCGGACGATGGCTGCTGGTAACATTCGCATGGGAGATATTATCCTGCTTATTGACTGCGATACTAGGGTGGTAAGTCTACTGGCAAGCTGCATATAACATTGAAAGCAGCGCTAACGTCTATCGTTTCCCCCCTCCAGCCTGTTGATTGCCTCTCTCTTGCCGCCATGGAGATGGAGGAAAGCCCTGAGGTCGCCATAATACAGCACGCATCGGGTGTGATGAATGTTACCCACAGCTTCTTCGAGAACGCAAGTAAGTACCATTCCACTGATATTCAACGTGCCCAATTCCCCAGCATAGTCCCTAACATTTAATCTTTAGTCACGTACTTTACCGATCTTGTCTACCTCCTTATCCGCTTCTCCGTCGGCAACGGCGACTATGCCCCATTTGTCGGCCACAACGCATTCCTCCGATGGAAGGCTCTTCAAAGCGTCCGGTTCACTGATAGTAAAGGACGGGAGCTGTTCTGGAGTGAGGATCACGTCTCAGAAGACTTTGACATGTCGCTTCGTTTGCAAACGGCTGGCTTTGTCGTTCGCCTTGCGACTTATGGTATGTTTCATCGCCTTGAATAGCCCTCCTACCCGGCCTCTTTGCACATTCTAACAAGTGGCAATAGATAATGGCGAATTCAAGGAAGGTGTGTCGCTTACCGTCTTTGATGAGTTACTTCGCTGGGAGAAATATGCCTACGGTTGTTCTGAACTTGTAGGTTCACTAATAATCTATCGATAATACAATACGCATCATGCTAATCGTTATCAGATCTTCAATCCCATGTACACATGGCTCTGGCGGGGCCCCTTTACAAAGCTCTTCTTGCGCTTCCTCTGGTCCAACATGAAGCTCTCCTCCAAATTCACCATCCTTGGATACGTCGGTACCTACTACTCTATCGCAGCCGCCCTCCCCCTTGCCCTAGCAAACTACTTCCTGACCGGCTGGATCGCCGGTGACATCGACCAAGCGTACATGGACAGCTGGAACGTCCTCGCCGGCCAGCTCGTTATCTTTGTGGGTGCTTCGCCCATCCTATTTGCCTGGTACCGCCACCGCCTTGGCAATATGAAATTCTGGTGGGCGCTCCTCGAGGCGTGGAAGTGGTTGCCTTTTTTCGTCGTCTTTTTCGGCGGCCTTAGTTGGCATCTTTCGTATGCTTTGCTGGCACATATTCTCTCGCTGCCCATCGAGTGGAGCAGCACGGCCAAGGAGCTGGAGAGTTCGGGCTTCTTCATTAGCTTGGAGAGAGTCTTGCAGACTTTCAAGTGGGCGCTGCTCTTCACCATTCCCATCGCCGCTGGCATGGTCTATTTGGCCCAGTTTGCTCCAGTCGGGTGGGAGATTTCGGACTGGACTTCGATTGTTCCGCTTGCTAATCAGATCGGCGGACACATTGGTCTTCCCCTCCTGAGCATCCTTCTTTGATTTTTGTTACTGGTAATCTGCTTGGATATGATATGGCGCGTTTGGTGCTAGGAGATGGAACACTGGGCCTTTTGGTAATGATGGACAAGGATACAGAGACTGAGACATACATACTTAGAAACTACAATGGTCGGTTTATAGGTGGGATTATACATTGGGATTGTTAGGTAATTTGCTAGCTGGATCTTGATGGCTGGTACTAGTTAGATCTGCCCATGCCTTCCTTATTTTGCTCATGCTCCTCACGCAGCTGCTTCGTGCTCACTTTGAAGGCGAACCATTTGTTTCTTTGCTCGCAACGGGCTACCGGGGCCACGAGAATACCGTCCACGACATCTAAACAACACAAAGATCGAAAACCATTTTAACCTGCTCAAAGATGATTTGGACGAATGATCGCCAACTCTTCGCCTCCCCAGTCTTCCTTTTCTGCTTGTCGCGCATCCCTCATCAACCTTGCAGGATGTAGGATCAAAAATGCGAGCAAGACCAAAAACATCAACGTCGCGTCAAAGAGGTAAATGAACACCTCGTGCGCCATAACAAATCCATTCTCGCCCTGGATATATTCGACTGCTCGTACCATGCTCCGTACAATTACCGCCGCCGTGATAACTTTGATAACCCTGAAATGGTTCTGCCAGTTTATCGAGCGGCACTTCAAGGTGACAGGTGTCGGGTTCCTCTTTGTGCGACGTTGAACGTGCCAGGAAGTCAAGATAAAGAACGATAGGGCGACAAACTGTACTATTAGACCCGTGATGACAATCTTCCGGCTCAGTTCGATAGCTGAAGGATCACCGGATGCAGGCATGATGGAACCGGCAATTTGGGTGCCAAGAGAACCAATGTCGATGAGGACGTAGAGTTTTGTCATCCATCGAGGGCTGATGAATGCGTGGCGTTCAGCGGCGAGGGCACTTATGACGCGGCCGAGAGCCATGTATATCGTAGCAGCGATCATCGGCGCTGAGCTAAGAAGCAGGAGATTTTGCAGAATGAATGGGCCGACCTTGTCGGGCTCATCGGAAGACTGCGCACGACCAAAGTATCCGAACACCTCTCCTGGGAAATCGACCAGCCACATTAGCAAGTGTCTTGATTTCAGCAAAAAAAGGGTCTTTGGACATACCGATGCCGCCTAAGATGAGAGGGATGAAAAACCATGCTCGAAGGCGGACCAAGTAAACTAGGTGCCCGAGGGTTGCCAATCCGAAGAGAACAATGAAAGTGTAGGCAGCGCCTTTATTTGGACGGTAGTAGTAAAAGACCACGACCTGGGTGCCGTTGACGATCGGTCCAAAAGGTGGCTCGGCGTTCATGTTCAAAATTGTCTCTTTCTACCTTTGAAGGCTTTGATCTCTTCACGTTTGAGAGACTCGAAGAATAAATGCGTTGACCGGGAAAAGAAAAAAGAAAAAGAACAAAAACCGCCTCTCTCACACATCGGAGACGAGGTAGAATATTTAGAATATCCATTCTCGATGCCATCTGCGAATCTTCCAATATATATGGACCAAATCTGTTCAATATCTATGAGCTCGTCTGTTCCAGAACGCGGCCTCCAGCATTATTCGCATTCCCAAATCCGAAAATTGGTTGATTTTTCGCATTCTAAATGCGAAAATTCAGACCAATCCGCTCATTGCCTGAAAAGCTTAATACCAACGGCCCCTTTTAGTGCGTCTGTGAGTCGTTCCCCCTTCTGGTCAGTCAATGCCAAAGGACGCGTCATTGGAAACGCCATGTTTGACCCACCCCCTGCGTGAGTCTGGGAGTACTGTAGGAAACGTAATGGTGCCTGGGAACTAGGTTTTTATTGGATTTTTATTCTGTTTCGTGAGACTGGTTCGAAGACCATCTCTTTTGGGACCTATTCCAGGTCTGGTCATAAAATAAGCAGACTCGTAGCACGCACTCGGTGTCGTCTGGGCAATATTCGGTCCTGCATTCTCTTATTTCCACCATCGCAATGGCAACAGAGTCCATCATGCCCATCCGCCGAGGGTCATCAAAGAGACCTCATCGCAAATCACGGGCTGGATGTTTGAACTGCAAAAAACGCAAAGTAAAAGTAGGTAATGAATGGGCATTGGGGTTGCTGCCGACTTCTACTAACCTTGCCTAGTGCGATGAGGAGAAACCCGAATGCACAAATTGTATCCGGTTCAACGTCCCTTGTTCGTTCGGGCACGACCGTTCGGGCACCCAGAGCCATACACAGTCATTCAGTTACCTTTCCAATGCTCGAACGTCACAGGGCACAGACGATAATAGCAGTCCCCCTCGCCGCGGTCGAGGCCGACCCCGGAGGGACTGGACCCCCGTCATAATTAATAGTGTCGAATCCTCTGACATATCGATCGACACTCCGTCCTCATCGTCTCACGACACACCAACGTCTTCAACAGAAACGAGCATCGTGCAGCCCACACTCAATGTTGCTGAAGCTGAGCTCCTCTTCCACTTCATCTCTAGAGTTGCGCCAACTTTCGTGGCAGTAGATGAAGAAGAATCATGGCGAGATCCTTTCGTCAAATTTTGGAAGGACAATGTCCCTCGTCTCGCATTTATGCACCACTTCGTTCTCCATTTGATGTATGCCATCGCAGCCTACCATCTCGCTTTCACGAAAGACGACAGAAATGAACGAGACCACTACATTACTCTAGCCGGAGATCATCTATCACGGGGCGTTACGGAAATGACTAAAACGCTATCAAGTATCAACGACGACAACTGCCAGGCTTTATACATTGGCGCGGCGCTCGTATGTTACTCCACGTTCGCGGCTGGCCCTACGGGGCAAAGCGATCTTCTTATCTGCGACGTTGACGATGAACGTGAGCATAGATGTGTTAGATTGATCCATACCACCGTGGACTCGTCCATATTATACTCAGGACTCATGGCCCCTCTCGGGCCGTCGGATGAGGTGAGCGATAATACCGGGCCAACGTTTGCGCGCGAAGGATTTCCGCGAATCGCCTGGGAAGGGGCTCTGGATAAGCTCCACAACTTCGTTTCCGATGATGAAAGTTCAAATAGGGATATATACATCCGAGCTTTGGACGGTTTGATCCAGACTTACAATGCCATATTCGGCATAGGCGATGGGGAATATGACGGACCCCCGGAATATGGGTTCGTTTTTGGGTGGTTGTACCGGCTAAACAACGACTATATATCGTGCGTTAGGAGGCGGGAAGCACCTGCTTTGCTCATTTTGGCATATTACGCCGTGCTTTTTGGGGCTATGAAGAATGCCTGGTTCGTACAGGGGTGGTCCGGTCATTTACTTTCTCGAATCACGAATTTTGTCGGCGATGAGTATTATAAGTGGTTAGAATGGCCAAAATGCCGTATTCTGGCTTCTCACGATGAGACAGGTGCGAGCTCTGTGTGAGGGCATCGTCATAACGCTGGAGCTCACATCTCTCGACTTCTTCGTTGAAATAGGTGCGGTATAGTCTTAAAAGAAGAGCGTGAAGATGTAACGATAATGTACCTTCTTTCTCCTTAGTATTACCTTGGCTCTTGATTCTAAATTTGATGAATTGTAGCTTAATGCGTCGGATATATTCCCAAATGCTACTTGAATCACAAACTCTGTGGTTACTGACTTCTCTTTCTCCAATACCATTCGGCCCTCTAGTTACAATGTAAACACGTCCCTGATCTAACCATCGAGGACTTCCATCTTCAGTAGTTGGTGTTGGTAATGGACAGTCCTATTGGCGCGGGTAGTGCATCTTGTTCTGACCGTCTTTCCCAGCATCCGGGTAATTCGAATCAAGACGGATTAGATGGCATTCCATGCCCCTTATTGTCTCGCTCATCAAAGAACATTAAAGGTTACCGGTCAATGATTCGAAAGCATACTAGGCTCCTCACGCATACATCGATCACTCGGCAGCTGCCGTGTCCAACATCCGTGGGAAACCCGAGTTATGGAGAGCATGGTTATTGTCCCACAGATAGATTGCACGTTCATTTAGGCCAGAAACATGGGACAATGTGCCATTTAATAAAGGAACACCTTATCCACCCAAATAGCGGCCATGTTACAGCCCTTAGTTCCGGGCACCTGCCGCCGCTTTTCCCCATGCGCACTTTCGAGACACTGAACGAGATAAACAAGTGCCCCATGCCCCTCGACGGGGACAAGTCGTATCCAGCGATTACATTCGCTCATTCACATTGATAATTGCATTTCTACTCAGCGCATTTTTTTCGATGAAGCCAATAGGGCTCTCTTTCCTGGTCTTCAGCCCGGGTCTGGTGGGTGCATATGCTCTTCCAGAGGCCTGTTCGGGTATCTGCACCAATTCTCACGATCCTTCTGTGATTTCCCGTCCAGATGGCACTTACTTCCGTTTCTCTACTGGTGGAAACATCGCTGTCCATACCGCACCGGACATCTCGGGTCCGTGGACATACAAAGGCTCAGCCATTACGGGAGGATCTGTCATCAAGTTGCCCGGGAACAGTGATCTTTGGGTTCGTTTTTGCTCAACCTTCATCACCAGTGCTAAGAAATCTAACGAGCCCCGATGGCATAGGCGCCCGATGTAAGTCAGGTCGGCGACATGTTCTACCTATACTATTCCGTTAGCACTTTTGGCTCGCAGAGTTCTGCAATTGGCGTTGCGCGATCTTCCACCCTGGACGTAGGCACCTGGCAAGATTTGGGTTCCATTGGTCTGGACTCTGATCCAACGAAACCCTATAACTCAATCGACGGCAATTTTTTAATAGACTGCAATGGAACGGCTCTTCTCTCTTTCGGTAGCTGGTGGAAAGGGCTACACCAAGTACAGTTGGACGGTGAGCCTACATCAGTCAAGCAGGATTCACAAGCCGTGCAGCTTGGCTTCGACCCAAATGATCCGGCCACAGAGGGTGGCTACATGTTCAAAAATAGAGACTTCTATTATCTGTTCTACTCTAGAGGCAAGTGCTGCGGGTATGACAAAGATCGTCCGGCTGCCGGCGAAGAGTACAGGATCCTAGTGTGCAGATCCACAACGGCGACGGGCGGTTTCGTCGACCAGGACGGGACATCCTGCACGAGCGGTGGTGGAACAACGGTTCTGAAGTCTCACAACTGGGTGTATGGACCTGGAGGCCAAGGCGTTTACCAAGATCCTACGCATGGTCCTGTGAGTGAACTTATTCCCGGAACGTGTAGGATCCAGTCGGAATTAACGTGAGCTTTAGATTCTGTACTATCACTATGTTGACACTAGGATCGGCTATGCAGACGGCCAGAAGCGATTCGGATGGAATAAGATTGATTTCTCCAGCGGCTGGCCTGTTGTCTAATTGTCTAACGAAGAGTTCTAAAGCATCGGATCGAAAGGAAGAATAAGGGTCCTAAGAAAGGGACATGAGAACTATAGCACAAGTTATAACACTAAGCTCGCCTCAGCGCGCTGTTTCGCCTTCCCGCGTTTCGAAAATCTTCCTTCGCACCTTTTCCCAAGCCGGAAAGTACACCTCCACGATGGACTTTAACTCGTTTTCATCGAATCCCTTCACCCTCTTCCAATCAAAAGCCGAGAGCTTATCGCCTCGTGAGGGCCTCGGAGAAGTCGTATCAGTTCAATCTTGATCCAGGCCCACCGCAATGCTAGACTTCTGAGAGGCACTCATCAGGGGAGCCATTTTCGAAGTTATTTCATCGCGAGCCTTGACGTCGTCAACACTCATCGCCACGAAGCCCTCAAGATCCTTTACGACCACATTCTCATCTTCCCCCCTCGTTAGGAAAGCGTAGTGCACTCTATCGACATGCGGCCAGAGGTCATAAGGGTTGTTGCTACGTATCGTATATTGTTGGTAAAAAGGAGAAGAGTCCACTATCCCTCTTCAACTTCTCGGCCCTGCGGTACGAATTCGTCGAAGGGATCGAAAGCGTTGCACCTGTAGGCACGGACTGGGAGGGATACATTCTCCATCGGTCCTAGAAACGCGCCGGCGGTGTCAGTAAAGCCATCTGTGTACATATGTGTCTATGTAGTGTGCAATCATACCTGAAGGCCCGACTCCCAAGGCCATAGAGGATTTTCTCATTCAGTTAGGCTTAGAATTAAACGAGGACAGTTCAAACCGCATTAGCTGCCAAAACCACTCTAGAACTTGCTCGCCCGCCAGCAAACGTCATAAGCAGGTATATACCGCGTCCGCATAGTTTGCTCGGATTTTGAACTAATTCTTCTGCGTCTTGCCTCCACGGAAGACCCGATGGGTCACGTGTTTCTGAATAACCTTCCCCGCCGGTTCGATTCGCCCTGGGGAATGAGTTGTGGTGGAACACTTGTATGACGGTATCTCTAGCTTGTCGCAGGCCGACAGCAGTGCTGGACATAGCCTCGATCTCAGGCGCGAGTACCCGTCTATTGCTGGCCCGCGGTACTCGGAGATTTGAAGTATGCCAGATGCGATAGAGTTTTGGTTCGGCGCAAGCTGCTTGCAATTCCTCGTAGAGAAGTGAGGGCGTATCGATAGCGGACAGGAACCTCATCTGTGGGCATATCTTGACCAGAGACGCAATGCAAGACGGTGTAATAACGTGAGGGATGTTGGAAACATCCACTTCAACAATCGAATCCGATTTTGTGATTTTCGCAAGATTAATGGTATCCTCATCTGTTAGCGACGGCCAAGTTGAGAGGTCCAGGAGCTTTCCGTCTGAAGCATGCAGAGAATGCTAGAGGGTCAGAACTCCGGCTAATCGCGAAACTAGTTCCGGATTCTCTGTCGGGTGTCTGACGAGTCTGTTTCTAAATCCGGGTATCTCGACAGAGGCGAGAGCATGCAAAGCGTCCTCACTATCGACCGCCGCTTTAGAAGCCACGTTGAATGCCGTGTGTCCGAGTGAGGGGATAGACGGAGCTGATGCCTGGGCTGTCGAAAGGGGGACAAGGGCACTCTCCCTATCGTACCCCAGTACACTTGGCCACAAATCTCGCAGCGCCGCAGCATCAATCAACCTGGCAGCGCCCATCGATGGCAGGGAGGTGTGTTAGGGTGGAAGGGATCGGCCAGCCCATTAAATATCCAGTTTTCGATGATCTCCTAATTCCTATCTAGTATTTCAAGTTCAGCCTGCTGGGAAGCAGGGGCTGGGAGTGGAGGATTGTTGGACATTTTCATGATCGTCGACATGCTCCCGTGCAGGAGCCATCTTTAGTGAATATAGACTCTTCCCTGCGACATACGAAACTCATCAATATTCCAATAGCACCGGATTTTGTCATCTGGAGCAAGACCCTGGTGTTCATTCCACTTGATGGGACACAAGAATGATTGCCTTTATGATCAAACATCGACGATATTCATTCCGCAAATTCATGAGATAGCAATCTCGAGGGCTTTTTTCTTCGTCGAGACAGTCTAGCGTAGGCTAGCAGCGGACCACAACTCTATTGGGTATCAGAAATCGAAAACGTATCGACGTGTAGGGAACGCACATGCGATTGGCGTGGAGGATATATCAGAAAGTGCCAGTGATAGCATCTCCCGCCTGACTCGGCATTATTTAGCCTGTTTGATCAATCGTGGCTGGTGTTGCGCTCTAACGCTCTTCATAAGGAAGTTTTAATTTATGCTGATCATTCGAACAACGACGGCTTTGCTGTCCTGAACTTCATTGCCCGCATCCTGACTGAAGGCATAGTCATCAAATGTCATCGATATATACGGCAGTTCCACCGGACGAAGATGACCGGGCCACCTCTTGCCAGAGAAGACCAATATCTCTTTGGAGTATTTGGATCGCAGGGGTAGCACTCACAGTTGCTGTGCTGACAATATCCTCTTTCATCATTGGCATGGTCGTCGACCAAAATGAGTCCGATCTGCCTAGCACATCGGCTTCGATCCCTTCGGCAAATGGCCTTCTGCCTCCACAGGCATTTCTTCCCGAGAGTGTGATTAGAGCAACGCCCTCCAAAAGCGTCAATTAGCACTGACGGTTATCGGTAGTACCCATGAGAAGCGTCGCCTTTGACTTCCCCACCGAATATGAGGACACTGGTCCGGAAGGGGATCAACTTTGGAATGACCTCATGCCAGGTAGGAATTGATATCAGGCCCATTGACAGGCTCGCGCCATCAGCGACACAGTAGCCATTGACGTTTTTATGTTTTCTTTGAAGATGGTTCGGGCTTCGTTCGGGTCCCAAATCCAAGGCGATTTGACATGCCAGTGAGCGAGCCCATCGCCGACGACCCCGAGGAAGCAGAAGTCTATTCTCTGTCTGTTACCCATCAACTCCACTGCTTAGTATGTCTGCGGTTGCCACAACTGATACCGAGCACGAGCTGATTTTCTCTAGGCCGTTTTGCGCGATGTCATCATCAAGTACGAGAAGCGTGACAAGTCTCGCTTTGCGGGGAACGGGCATGAATATCACTGTTTAGATGTAAGTATGCCTCAACTAACGAGAGCGTACATGGGGAGTCTTTGGTTCGTTCTAACTTTGTCGAGTAGTACATTAGGCAGGCCATTCTCTGTGCTGGAGACACGACACTAGATTACGCTGATGACCAGACAGTCGGGCCAGATGGGCTGATCACAAGATATGGATTCACAGGGGCAAAGTCAATACACCAGTGCAGAGATTGGGATGCCATTAAAGCGTTTGCAGAAGAGAATAAATCGGGAGATAGGACCGGTATTCTTATTTGACTTGTTTATAGCTATCCACATTTTCGGCTTTGAACTTTCAGGTCTCTGTCGTGTCGGCAGTCCACACTGACACCCCTGGAAGATATCGCCTGGAATCCGAGAGTAACCGGTTAATTAAATGTATGGGAAGACGTCTGCGAAGAGACCTTTGCATCTGGTTCTTCCTCGCGGCAGCACCTTATGTCCGTCGTCGGGCTATTTGCTCTCGAAAGTGGCGTTATATTAACCATTTCAATTTGCTCAACAGTCCAGGTTTAGAGGACTCGATGCTGACTGGGCCAGCTTCCATGTTGTCTCCCGATGGCCTAGTGAGAAAATAGATGCAAGCAAACCAAAAGGCTGGGGGTGAGAAAGCCTAAATTTCACATAACAAAAGCTGTTGAGTATATCACACCTAGAACCGACGGGTCATATATTTCGGATAAGAGGACAACGGGCGGAATCCTCTTCTATGTCATTGATATTCTACGCCACCTGGTCAAAGGGACACCCTCATAAAACGTACAGTATGTATCTCCTCATATCCCCTCATAAGGTAGCAGGTGCTCCCTCGGCGTACTCCCGCGAGACCCTATTACAAATCCCACCTATGTCGCAGTGGCATTGCCTACTGGTGGCGCGCCTCCGGGGGGCCCTTCCTCCTCTGCAGCGGGGATGAATGCTGCAGATGCCAACGGGATCTGACCAACCACGCCACCAGCAACTGTCGTTCCGTCAATATTCGCAGGAGCGCCAGCTGCCAACCTGGAGTAGCTAACGAGCTGGTCGGTACTCAAACTGGGTCAAGACAAAGTTTGGTTAGTTTCCGAAAGACGATCTTGGCGGGGAGAGGCGGCTCAGTCTCTTACGGATTGACAATCATGACCTGGCCGGTCTGACAATGAGGTCCAGTAGCGCAGTAGAGAAACATCGTCGCGGAGCTCGTGACGGGCATATTGAAAACACCGACGGTCTGCTGGCCCGCCTGGAAAGGGATGTGGCCGCTGTGAATCGCTCCAGGAACGGTGGCTTGTAGAGGCTGACAGGGAGCGTTGGCGGCGCTCTGCGTCACGGTGTGGTTGCCGGAGCTGAACTGGAACTGGATGATATCACCGGGGGAGGCGGATACGATGTTGGGGATGAAGGTGTCCTGGGGGCCGCCGACTACTACTGGGATGACACGGGCAAGCCTGACGGTTGATAGAACTACACAGGGAGGTTAGATGGCTACCCATTATTATCAAAGCCAGCGACTTACTTGGTATGCCACCGATAGCAATGAGAGGCGCCGCCTCGGCCGTAATGGCTAGGAGGATGGAAGCAAGTGTAATCCGCATAGTGTGGCCAATGTGACCAAAGATTATACTATGAAATACTTCGACGCAGTTGAAGGAAACTTAGGGAATGTTGGCAAAAAGAGTGACTTGGGTAAAAAGAGTCCTGCTCAGCGACAAACCGTTGTAATGACAATGGATATGTCAAAGAAATAGAATAGAAGAGATGCTGGTCTACAGCTCTAGATTAGTGCGCTCGCGGAGGGCTAAATCAAAAGAAACGAAATATCAAAAAGAAGAAGTGAAGAAAAAAAGATGAGAAAAGAAGGAACGAAGTGTGCCCCCGGGGGCCGAGATAATGTGTTTTTGTTTGTCGAGGGTCAGGACGGATTACCAACCCAAACTGCGGACATTCTCCTTCACTGCGAATCGCCGTGTCATCGGAAAGGTGGGGGTTCGCCTCCGACTTGCAGTGAAGTGAGGCCCCACCCGGATCTAGACCAGTTTGGTACGATCTCGATACCCTCATAAAGGTGGCTCTACTGATGGATTTCCTGGTCGAATGCATGTCACCGAGCATCAGCAGTCCCGCATCAAAGATGAGACTCGAGACTCCGATTGTGGACCCCCCTTGTTCTTTCTCTTCGGTAGCAGCTGCCACTCGCGAGCGGCAGACCAGGCTTAAGCGAGTAATCGGGATCATTCCGATCTTGGCAGATCTTGGTGTGACGGTTTGAGACGGCAACGTGGGCCAGGTGGGTCATCCTGTCCTTGGGACGGGCGTCAGTGGCAGGTCTGCGATAATCCCAACCGAGCAGCGCGATGGTGGGGGACCACATTCAGTGCCGGGCATTGTGGATAAAATCGATGTCTGCACTGCCCCTTGTTTCGAAGGACCTGGGATAATTTTTGCGGAATCTCGATGACGTACCTCTTCAGAGCCACGGAGCAACGGTGCTCGGGACTCTTGGGAGGTGACTAGGCAAGGCCCGGCTGTGCGTTTTGGGGAAAAGGTGGTACTTTCGCGGATCATGTCAATGCACAGGGAATTCCAGGATTGGGAAGTTCGAGAAGGGCGAAGAAACATCTTCACCCATTTTCATCTGTTATTGATAATAAGAGGTTGAGAGTCTAAACATCGAAGACTGCAACACTTCTAGCGCAATGCCTCCCTAATATTTTGGCGATATTATTTTGACAGATGCATCTGCCACAAGATGCATGGATGAGCAAGTAAACTACTTCGGCCTCATGAGTCAAGACCACCAACACTCAAAAGATGTCGCGAATGGAAACCAAGATGGTGCGGACAATTTGTTCTTGGCGTTGCGGGATCAGGCCATGCCTCCTCAATAATCCATACGTTTCTTGTATCGGTTTCAAGTTGGGTGGAGCCCAAATCGCTGAATCGCCGCGAATCCGGGGTAAATAGTTGGCGTGTTCCAGGTCGGCCACAATGGTCGCGCCCGACGGTGTTTCATGTGGTGAACAAAAATGGCTGAATTCGCCTCATGAGATTTCTCTGTCACCCTCCAGAAGATCGCCCGATGACGAGTCCCAGGGAACTGTAACATGGACGTTGCCCAGCATGTCAGGGATCGCATTTGATCTTATCAAGCAAATGCAGACTGACAAAGATTGCTCGTTGCGGACGCCAAACGACCTGCCAGAAAAGGAGAAATTATCCTTCTTGGGACGCGATCTGCTCTGGAGCCTGGACAATGCGTCCTCTTAGACATGGCTTTTGATCACAGCAAATTGGCCCACGCCTGTTTTTGGAATCTAACGTCATGGACTAAGGCATTAGAGAAGCAATCTCGCACCGGGATTTCCACGGCTCTGAACTTGCCTCTTCCTAAATATTGAAGAGAGTACTGAGGAGAGAGAAGTGGGGGAGGAAAGAGGGAAAAAAAAAGAACGGGGAAAAGGAAAAGTGGAAGAGAAAGAGAAGGGGAAAAGGGAAAAAAAAAACGAAAAAAAAAAAAAGGATTTCGGATGTGCCTTCTTAGAAGGCGCATTGGGATTTGAGCCCAATGCGGGGGTCGAACCCGCAGCCTTGAGATTAAGAGTCTCACGCTCTACCGATTGAGCTAACCGGGCAGGTTATTGATTGTTGATGGTTAGTGTCTATTTGTTTGCTAAAAGACAATGCTGAGGTGATTCGTTACTTGCTGACTAATCTCGGCAGAGTCTAGTGACCACCATTCATCCACTATTCCTATGACGATGGGATGGGTCTTGACCAGGCAGCCACTCTCCTGATGTGTCGATGTCAATAATATCGCCTTGCAATCTAACAAGTCTAATCAAATAATATTGTTCTTTATTCCCTTTAGCCTTGAAATGTCGATCGTTCAGCTCTCCCCGGAGATTCTAGTGCTAATTTTTGATTACCTGGGCCCCGACTTCTTTCACCAGGATATCCGTCGTCTGACCTTGTACAAGCAATGGTACCACGCGGCTTGGCAAGTCTTTGTCCGCAGAGTCCCCGTTTCGGCCAGGTCTCTAGGACAACTTCTGGGCTCGCCCGGTCGGAACGACATTCTTGAGAGCTTCTCCAAATTTACGAACGAACTGGATATAAATCTCCATGGCTTCGAAAATTGGGAGTCGGCGAGGCAACCGCGTTATGATGTCCTCCACGTGAACAAGAGTGCCAAATCGCCAGTTGCGACTAGTGAAAGACATTTCAAGATGGAGCTCGTTGACTCATGGACGACTCAGCTAAACCGCTCTCTCGACACTATGGCAGCAGCGATGCGGACGTCAAGAAAGTTGCGTTCCATGAAAATCACGGCAAAGATAGAAGTCAGCCCTTTGGTCCCCAAGAGAATTCGGCCCTACCTAGAGAGTGGTCCATTGGTGAAACTGATCTCACTACGACACTTGACCTCTTTGGAAATCGACCTGGCAGGTACTGAGATAATACGCAGGAAGGATGTCCCTCTTGACTCGCACATCTGTTGCGCGATCCGCTCCTTGCTTCCCACTCTCCATCGCCTCCGCTGTCGCCTCTCGCATGTATGCGAGAAATTGCTGGACCTCCCACCGGACGTTACTGCCCCCTCGCTCAAGGACGTGATAGTGAACTTGAACCTAACCAAGTTTGAAGACGATCGTCTTGTTTTCTCCAACTCAGAGCGATGTCATTACGACTCTACTTCTGAACTGGCACCCGAGAGGGCCATGGAGATCCAAGCGACGGACCTCGCGAATCGGCTCAAGGATCCTAACATGGTTAGGGTTATATACAGGAGCAACGTGTACCACAATACCGTGGCCATTGACGTCTTGACAGGAAGACGAATGGTGCTCCCGCCGTTCCTTCCCTGGGATGTCCAAGGTGCTTTGACGACCGACCTCTTTCAAGCTGGTCAGCACTGGCTGGCGCAGCTTACAGATAACTTCCAGACAGGAACCGACTTTTGGGACCACAGCTACGACGATTTCTTTGAGTGATTACATGGCTGAGGTGTAGCTCTATCGGCTCCTGGTTGTCGTCGGCTGTCGATCTTAGTCCCCCTTTTGGACATGGTTCTTTCAGCAAACAGATAATCCGGTCAACTATGCAGTCCAGAAGAAGACAGACAAAACTCATAAACATATACACTGATGTGATATTTGTGAGTTGTTTCGGCTGAGAAGAATGACATGGGTGGATCGCCCTTTTGCTAAAGGACACTTCGACAGAAGATGAGAGGTGGAAAGTGGGTGAAGTTGGCTTAAATAGGTAGTTTGAACTTGCGAGGAGAGGCCTTTCGCACTGGGGTACGCGCCCTCTATCACACCACCCGCTCTCCCATTATGTTGACATCAAGAGTTCCCCGCCCGGTAACGGTGCCATGGAAGGAGATATGCACTGTGATTTAGAGCCACCGTCGAACTGTCAACGATATCCTGGAACCCCGGCCGACGACGATGGGAAAGGGCAGAAAACCCCCTCTTCTCGTCAAGAAATCTGAAAATTTTGCAATGACTTCAGTCTCCGGTCCTTGCTAGCTATTCTACCCTTCCCAGGCATGTCATACAAGCGCCGTCTCTGTCTGACGCTGTCGGGCTTAAGGGCTTTGCTGACGCAAGCTCACTTAACTCCGGTCGGAGATAGAAAATGCAGAGAAGAGCATCCATTCAAGACCAAGCTTCCCCTCATAGTGCCTCATCTATAATAATCTACATTACCCAATTATTGCCCTTTCTCACATACCCCCTCCCCGGCTGGCCTCCCGTAGTTTTTACCGCCGCTGCCATCAATATGTCTGTAGCGGCCTGCTGCCTGAAGGGCTTCGCCTGGAATGGCACTCCAACTGGTCGTGTTGAACAGCTCACGGACCGAAACCAAGCCTACGTGACCGGAAACAACACTGACATCGGCGTTCTCGTGGTCCACGATCTCTTCGGTTGGACATTTCCCAACATCCGACTACTAGCCGACCACATTGCCAACGAGGTCGGCGCCACCGTCTACGTGCCAGACTTCTTCGACGGCGAAGTCCTCCCCTTTAACGACATCCTGGAAGAGAAATTCGCCAACCTGAACATCCCCGCCTTTATGAAACGCAATTCACGAGAGGCCCGTGAACCCGAAATTTTCGCCTGCGCTCGAGCTCTGCGCTCTAAGCACGCTAAAGTCGGCGCGGTCGGCTACTGTTATGGTGCCTGGGCGGTCTTCCGGCTCGCGGCCGCGGAGCACCAACCTCCGATTGTGGACTGCGTCTCAGCAGGTCATCCGAGCCTGTTAGTCAAGGAGGATATCGATGGGGTCCGCGGGTCCGCGGTGCCCGTTCAAATTTTGGCGCCGGAAATCGATCCGGTCTACACAGCCGAGCTGAAGTCGTATACGTTTGAGACGCTTCAAAAGAATGCGGTTCCGTTTGAATACCAACATTTTCCGGGTGTGGCGCATGCTTGTCTCGTCCGGGGTGATGAGCGGAAGCCTGGAGAGAGGGAGGCGATGGCCAAGGGCAAGACTGTCTTGGTCTCCTGGTTTAAGTTAAATTTGTCTTAACTCAAACAGGTAGCAAATTGCTAACGAAAATTCGAACCCTGCTCTTGGCTACCTAACCCGTTAAAGTGCACTCGCGTCTGACCCGTCTCTACCGGATTCACAGGGCTTATTATCCCTTTGGTTCGGTAACACTTTCCGGTTAGAGGCATCCTTCTCCCGCCTAGGACAACAAGCAATATGGATAGCGAAGAAAAGCGATGCGCCTCGAATGGCAAAGGGTCTCTCAGAATCGATTAAGGCAGGATATCAGGTGGGAGGAAAAGTTACTATTAGAGTTCCACAATACCATCTACGTCGATGACGTCATGCTGGGTGTGCAATACTTTCTTTATAGGCTTTTCGTTTCTAATTTTGAGTCGACTTTTCCTCTACTCGCTTCACGAAACCACCGTGTCGACCTGGCTAGGTGTGATAGTTGATCACTCAGGCTTCCGACCCCATATAACCTTCTGCCGGTAGTATGGATGGAGCTTGCCTTGGCGTGCCTCACGCCTGAAGTGGGCAAGGTAGACCTGGATTTCGTCCCTCGACCAGCCCAACGTGTTGGCAATGAATAGTACGTAGCCCTCGGTATCTGCCTCCATTACCATCTGCGTGAGCTGGCCCAGTTCCTTCATCTTCGGGTCCTTGGGCCAGGTCCCGGCGGGGAGCTATTCGCCGCATAGCGGTTAGTTATCGCAACTCTGGTTGACAATTTATCCATCAATTGATCGGTGGTGGGTCTTTCACCTTAAATTCAAACTCCTGGATGTCGACGAAGCCAGCCTCTTCCATACCCTTTCGCTGCAAATCTTCTCTTACCACGGTAAACGGCCTTCCGGTCTTCTTCTGGCCCTCGGCAAAAATCTTTCCCCACTGCCCAACAGCGGTATGATCCGTCACTGTGTCATCGTCGCTTTCGAATTTGCACTCGGGTTCGAGACTTTCAACCCAGCCTCCCGGCCGGCATGCTTTGTAGGCCTCTGCCAATAGCTGCGACCAGTCGGGAATGCTGCCGATGAGCCAGCGCATGTGGATGTAGTCGAAGGAATTAGGCGCAAAGGTCCAGGGCAGAGTGCAGTCCTCTATTTCGCTGGAAAGAGGGGAAGGGACAAGTACCAAATTAGTACCGATCAGTGACTCGGTAACCGTTATTGAAGCGTATTTGGAATTCGTCTAGATGGGCGCTCACATACAACTTGAGATTAGGAGGGACCCAGCCAGGCTGAATTGGGGAGATATCTGTTCCGATAACTTCGGCCTCTGGGAACTCGTCGGCGAAGTCGCTAGATAGGTGGGTTGTTAGCTATCCCAAGAGACCTCAGATGGGCAGTAAATGGCACGCACATGGCCCAGAGACCTATAAAATCGGGGTGTTAGATCATGGAAATAGCGGGGGATACACACGGGACGCATCATCAAACCATCGTACCGGTTCCAGTTCCCACGTCAAGGGCTTTCTGTGTTCATCAAGGGTTAGTCGGAAGGTCAATGCGTCGACGGTGGTGTCAGTCTGTAGGTAGGTGCAGCTGAGCGATCGAGAGGTATTCTTACGCGAACTTTACCCTTCTCCAAGGGTGCTTGGTATAGTTTCCCATCACATGCAAGAGTCATCGTGTGGTGGCTAGTCATTGATCGTTAGAAAACTACTCTATTTCGGGTCCAATGCCGAAAGGAGGGTGTCGTCGGCACTGGGTCGGATCGGAGCATCGCAGTGTTGACGTACTTGATATCCATCGACTCGCTCTGTCTTTCGTCGTTCGCTCCCCTTAGAAACGAGTTACTTTAGCCATAGCTACTCAATGAAGTCTGTTTCAATCAGCGCCCGATTGGGGCCCGTCACAATCTTACCAGTATTCCGCATTGCCCACCTCACTATGATACCTCCGGCCGTGCAGTGTGCGATATTTAAGAATACTACAGGAGATGGAAGCGGTCGATGACGGATCAAGAGTTCCAATAGCCGACTCGGCATCGCCATCGTCACCTTCACTCTATACAAAGGGCCAGTTAGTTGGGGATGTGCAAAGGAGTGCGGATGAAATGCAATGGGTCCCGACGGACCGGCGCTGTCTCAACCCAATGCTGAGGCGGAAGAATTCCTGCTGCCTCCTCTTCCGGCGTCGGAGAAGCGGGGGACTTTCGGCGCGGACTGCTGGCTTTTTCGGCAGCTTTGTTGTCGGCCATCTTGCTCAGAGCTGGGATTGACACCAGTGCCGGGGGAAACAGGCAGATTACTACTAAGGTGGACTTTTCTTGGGTAGAGACATGAGAGGGAAAGGCAGGGAATTATACCTGAACCTCGAAGCAGAGAGAGGGGGCTTCCTCAGACCATTGTTAGTAGTTTGGTAAATTCGGGACGGACCGTCACTCCACTCGGGGCTGCTCAAACCCCTTCCGCGACCTGCAGTGCAACACTGGACTGTTGGTCGTGCTGAATATCTCCACATTTTCCAGCAGAAAAGAGACATGTCAGAACGTTGTGCGCCAAGACAGATCGCCGTTGGAGCCAACGAACAGAATTCTGGTTTGTGGTGCATACATCTCTTGCCTACTGTCTCCAATTCAGGGCATATTCCCGTGGTCCAACGGCTTCGTGAGGGGTCTCCATGCCCGGCGTAATAGCCAATGCCCATGTGTCCGTATCCAGCTGCTCGTACTTCCGGTATGTTCTTTTGCACGCGGTTCTCCCTCTTACGAAGGAGTCGATTACTATCACAAATAGCGGGTCACTGGCTCTGGCGTCTCCATCAAATATTAGCAGTCTTACCACTCTAACACATCAGTGAGAGTATTGGAGCTTGGGTAGCAACAAGGTATTCACAATGTGGGCTAACATCAACTGCCTTTCTCCAGTAATGCCTGAAAGTGTCCACTGCATTCTACACATCGCTCTAACAAGGTAGAAAATGACCTGTAACATGCCAACGCAGGGAGACGATATTGCAGATGAAAAATGGGCTTATAATCCCACTTTATTAATACTACTTTCCTAATTCGCCGCGAGGATTCCTGGGAAATACCTCGTACACGCCATGATTGCTTGCGAGAGCAGCTGCGGCAGGCTTACGTTAGAGAGCTGCGATCCCCGCTGTTTAAATCGGCGTTGTCACTTACGAAGACGTTCGAGATTTGCTCCTGCAAGGGGCTCGGATAAATGTACTGATTTCACTTCCACATCATTTATGCATATATGCGTATTTGGTGATGTTTATGTGCTCGGGGCTCGCTATGTCGTCGATCCTTCCTCCTCTTTCAGCGACTGAGACAGATCAACGATGCCGTAATGTCGGGAATCTTACGAAACTAGAGAAGTTTGTGTAACACCAGACCATTTCATTCACATCGTATATGTATCACAAACCCCCGCATTCCCTGCTTCGACTCTCTACCTCCATCATTATGATTGCATTGGCCATTGATTCCACTGCGTGTGGTACAGCGTGCACTCCGAACCTCTCTCGCAATTCTTGCTTCCCCAAACATGGTTCGCGAACCGGAGCCTCCTGAGGCACCCCCTCTCTTCACCACTTCACCCAAGTCTATTCTCGAAGACGCTGAGCGTGTGGTAGACACATCCCGAAATGCTCTGAATCACATAGCAGAGTCGGTCGATGTCGCTTCCGCTACCTTTAACAACGTCCTCCTGCCCCTCGCACACGCCGAGAACGCTTTAATGTCTCAGGCTTATATCCTAGGCTTCTATCAATATGTCTCGACCGACGAAGGGCTCCGGGAGGCTTCAAGCAAAGCTGAAAAAATATTCGATGACTATGATCGAGAGTGGAAGATGCGAGAAGACATCTATGTTCTTGTCGACGCTGTGAAGACAAATACTATTGAGACTAGTGCCCTTGATCCCGAATC
Organism: Scedosporium apiospermum; assembly: GCF_000732125.1. Taxonomy (NCBI): domain Eukaryota; kingdom Fungi; phylum Ascomycota; class Sordariomycetes; order Microascales; family Microascaceae; genus Scedosporium; species Scedosporium apiospermum. The sequence goes on from NW_015971756.1 coordinate 131,700, forward strand.
CGAGCACTTCTTGAACCGAGTCCATCACAATTTCATCAAGAATGGCATGAAACTCCCAAGGACTGAGAGGGAGCATCTCCGCCAGATCCAAACGCGCATCACAGAGCTTGCTGCTGAATTCGGGGACAATTCTTCGCGAGGCAACGAGGGAGGACTATGGTTTACACCGGAGGAACTGCAGGGCATTCCCGAAGACCGTTTAGCCGAGCTTCAGAAGGGTTTTGGCGAAAATGAGGGCAAGCTCTTCACCTCATTCCTCAAGGACGTCAGCCTCGTTCTAAGATTCGCTGGGAGCAGCGAAACCAGGAAGAAAATGCGCGTCGCGTATGACCATCGATGCAGAGAGAATGTGCCACTATTTCGGGAAGTCGTAGTCCTTCGGGATGAGGCAGCCCGGTTGCTTGGATATCCGAATCACGCTGCGCTCGAGCTGGAAGAAAAAGTCGCAAAGACTCCAGAGACTGTGAATGCATTACTCAGTGACCTGCTTGCCAAACTGAGGCCGCTCGGATTAAAAGAGTTGGAGAAGTATAAAGCGGTTAAACAGAAAGATCTTGAATCCAGAGGGGAGATTTGGGACGGCAGATACTACCTTTGGGACCAGCCATATTACAACAAGAAGCTACTCGCGGCCGAGTATTCACTTGACCACGAAGCCGTTGCCGAATGTTTTCCCCTGAAAAGCACAGTCAAGAGTATGCTCGAGATATTCGAGCAGCTATTCGGTCTCGTTTTTCGAGAAATATCGAGCGATGCTATCCCTCTGGATGTAAAGAAGGCGCGTGTGTGGCACGAAGACGTACAACTATTCAGGGCCTGGGACGACGAGACTGGTGGTGCCGGATTTCTTGGTTACCTATACTTGGATCTTTACACTAGGAGTTTCAAGCCTGGGCCATCGACTTTTCCTCTTGTTCCAGTCAGTCGTTTCCGTGGACATGGATGCCTTCTAGGCTGCATATTTAAAGAGCTAACAAGGCCTTTTAGGGTTATCTTCGACCGGGAGGCACGCGGAATTACCCATCGGTGGCCTTGTTGTGCAATTTCCCCAAGCCAACTCCAAAAATTCCCAGCCTGCTACCTCACGGAGATGTTGTGACGCTCTTCCACGAGCTTGGCCATGGAATCCATGACTTGGTGTCGAAAACCGTCTTCGCTCGTTTCCACGGGCCCCAGGGGACAGCCGTAGACTTTGGCGAGGCACCAAGCCAGATGCTCGAGAACTGGTGCTGGGTCCCGTCTCAGCTAAAACTGTTGAGCCGACATTACTCGTCCCTCTCCCCGGAATATCTGACCGCGTGGCAGGGAAAGGTAGCATCGAAGGGATCAACCACGCCACCCGAGATACACATTCCCGACACCATGATAGACAACCTAACAAAAGCAGAGAATGTGCATAGGGCACTAAGTCAGTTGAATGAGCTCGCCATCTGTTTCTTCGATATGGCGATTCATCAGCCCGAAACGCATGAAGTCATCGAGAAGATGGATATCTCTGCAACATTTAATCGTTTGCACCGTGAGTGTTTTCCGCTGGATGGGCTTGGGACTCTGGGCGAGGAAGAGAAATGCGGCCACCCATACACGAGGTATCGAAACTTCATCAAGGGAGACTACCATGCAGGATATTATGGATATTTCCTGTAAGATTTACAACCCGTAGTAAGTGACCGGATCCACTAACTTAATTTCTTCTTTGAGGTCAAACATCTTCTCCGCAGACATCTTCGAGAGTTGCTTCAAGGGGAACTTGCAAAATGGCGCAAAGGGGCGAAGATATCGGCACGTACTCTTGGAGAAGGGGGGAAGCCGCCCAGAAATGGAATTTATAGTTGCACTTTTAGGGCGCCAACCAGATCCAACAGCGTTTTTCAAGGAGTCGGGACTAGTGTGAATCGATCATGTATCACATCTTTTCATTCCACATTTCTTTCTTCTATAGTAACGACGCTTAGCAAGTGCGATGTATTTCTAATTTAACCCATCATATAACAAGTCCGAGGCATTGTAAATCGACGGAGAGAAAAGAATGAACCGAAATTTCGGGATTGGTATTGACCGCCCAGTTACAATCCAAAGAGGTAGACCACATCAATATATGGGCTAGTATTAGGATCACCCATCTCGAAATGGATTTCAATCAATTACGGGGAGCATTGGGCAAATGAATAATTAATAGTAACAAATAAAACTGGGAGGAGTTCCATTTTGGATCTTTCTCATACTCTATTCTCTTTGAGTCTCTCTGCATTCTTGGGATATCTTCTGGGATCTGCTGCGTCCCGGGCGAGAGACCATTCCCGAAGAGCTTCGTAGTCGCGCCACGTGTGGTCGACATCAAATATTGGTATGATCTACCCACGATTGTCATCCCATCGGATAGGGATCAAGTTCATATCACCTGAGTACATGAGGCTCAATCGGGTTGAGTGAGAAGAAGTGAGAAGAAGTGAGAAGAAGTGAGAAGAAGTGAGAAAGGGCTCCCACTTGATAATGGTTCGCTAGATGTAGATGCACCAGATTCTCTGGGCCTATCGCCTCTTCATAGGGCAGTAGAGGTCGGCTCCGAATCACTTATATTGTTGCTCTTAAAGTATGGAGCCAATATTAACGCCTAATTAAGGAGCCGGTTAGTAGTGACGCATGGACACATCAGCGACCAGTTTTCTTCATCTCGTCACAAACGTAAAGATCACCCTTTTCAAGGCAACATTGAATGGTGATTTTAAGAATAGTAGTGGCAGACTTCGCAATACCGATATTATTATTCCTGGAGACTGTGAAGCTGAGCCGTTTTATACCCACCCAGCGCCGTAATAATAGTTTCAAAAATGAGCACCAATACCTCGCTGCCTTAATCGCCTCTCACCTACCATCCTGCAGTACCGACCCAGACCGTGATGGGGATCTACCGGAAATCAGGCCCTTTACCGAACACTCCTACCAGAAAATCCGCGCAATGCATAGTGTGCTCGGCATCCGCGGTAATGACGTCAAGGTTCCTTTTCTCCATAAACGCCCGGAACTGTTTCTTCCAGATCGAAGCGCAGTGAGCGATGCGATCTTTCATGTTGGTATAGTAATACGTCATCTCGGACATTTGTTAAATGGTCAGACGCTGCTGCATCTTGGCCTCGTCCGCAAACCCGAACCACGTGCCGTCCTTCTGATATTCCTCGATGGCAGCCTGGTCCACGCAGACAGCAGGTATCCAGTGGTTGGTGAGAATGTCATACTGGCATCCGGATTTCTTTGCTTCTTCTGGTGTCTTACTGCAGAGAATGAGTTGGGGCTTTTGGATGGGGTCGCTGTGACGGGCTGGTGGGTGTTCTCGGTGATGGATGAATTATCGCCTCCTTTTGGAGGACTGCGAACGGCGGGAATAACAACGGCGGCCCATAATAGAGAAGTGAAGGCGAAGGTGATTGCAGAAGTCAAGAAAAGTAAGAATAGTGTCCCTCGCAAATGGGCGGCGGGTCTTCTGGCTCCCGATTGTCTCGGTAGGAGGCTAGCCCAGCCCGACTCGTGGCTGGTCACGTCCGCGATAAACGGTATTGACTCGTCGGTTTCATCCATTTTGATTGTGTCAGAAATCATGGCTTTTCTGTTTTCTGTGACCATTCTCTCTCTTTATGTGGGTGCCTCAGTAGGTGTCTGTGTTTTGTCCACCAGGCATCACGGATACAACTCGTCCATTGGGTGGACCTTGCCATGCGTGAGATGCCGGTCTGAAGCGAGGTCACTGGTGTGGGATCTGGAAAATGAAGATGTGACTATCGGGGTGATTGCCATACTGCACTGACAAGAATTGGAGTTTCTCACATCATTCGCAGAAATCAGTAATTTTCCGCGTAATCCATGGTTCTTGCAGTTCGGCATTTACGTGCCATGGCTCTTGAGTGATGCAGGTCTATGATCTCTTGTTCTTGCCTGCGCACTGCCGAGCTCAACGACTAATTTCAACTGTTAGTGTTAACAGTAAATATTACCATGGTCTGCTTGCTTCTGTAAGTGACGGCTTTCGTATACATATGTAGCAGTCCAAAGGAAAAAGTAGAAAGTAGTGAACTGTGCTTTACTACAAACTCTAAATTATTCTATTGGATAAAGAAAATAATATCTGCGGAGCCCGTCTGCTTGTTTGGAGCCGCCTTCGTTTTCCGTATGCCACAGAACAAAACCCGATACAATCAAACTCCAAGAGGGGAGGTGAGAAGCGTGGTTAAATAAGCAATGCGTCTATTAATGAACGGCCAATCCATTCACCCAACTCTGATCCAGACATTTCCCGTCGTTGCCAGCATCCACCATGACGTTTTGATGGCTAGGCCTCTTGAGAGTCCTTGAGGGCACTCTAGGAGGCTCAAGGCTTTCGGAGAATGAGTCTTAATAGTACTTCGGTTCCCCAAGTCCCTCTGTGTAAAAAGATATCACTCTGGTGCTTCGCTAGTTGTTAAATGGCAAGGAACGTAATGAGTCGATGACGAAGAATTACTAACAGTCTATTGGGCTCAACCATGCATGTGAGCATCCTCATATCGTTTTCCAGCGGCGACTTCACCCGGGAAGCTCTTGGTGATCTGGTAATCGGCCGTGCCACCGCCGTCACCAGGTATCTCTTCCTTCACAGTGAGCAACTATCTCGAAAATGCATTTTCAGCTGAGAGAGAAAATGGCAGGAAATAACATATGCGGTTCGAACTGGAGCCGCAGCGACCAGCCCAGCGAGGAGAGCGAAAAAAGCAAAGAGGTACCGTATGTTGAGACGAGGACTACGTTTGGACATCCAATATCGGGTTATTCTGCGAAAGGAGGTTCTTATTTCGTGGTGAGGAACTCTCGTCAGGGTGCCAAAGCTGTTTCGGAAAAAAGAACGTGTCCTGGCTAAATACCTGGCATTAGGAAATCGCGAGAGGCGAGTAACATGAACTTACGTCTGCCCCCTTGTTCTCGAAGTGGTCATATCCTCTCGTCCCGTCAGAATATGGGCTCTGCAAGTGGAATTAGAGATCAGGACATGGATCACCTCAGACTTCGTCGCATGTAAGTACGGAATGGCAAGACCCGTTATTACGTGAGAAATAATGGTACGCGAGAATTACCGTAACGAAATCGTCGCCATCGGCAATCCGATGTTCAGTCTTACACCCACCAACGGAGCTCCTGCGTAATGCCGTCTAGTCTCTCTAAGTCCCATGGATACTGTGGAGATAGCCATAATAGGAAGGATTGAACTCATGGTATCGGAAGTTATGATTCATTTTCGGAGTCCTGGTCACCAGGGTTCCCCCTCGTCACAGAGACCGTGCTTGAATGTCCTTGAGAATTGAACGCAGTGACAAGCCACTTGAGGCGACGCGAATAGAGCGACCTGTTGAGAATCTGCGATTTTGAACCTGGAAGTGTAAGTAGATTCCTTGATGAGCGAAAGTGCTGGCCATTACATCGATCCAGAAGCTTCAGCTTCGTCATGTGACAAGAACATGGGTATTAATGCGTCTCGAATCGTTCTGCGCGTCTGTCACTTGGAGGCATTTTTAGCCAATCCAAGCACGATGATCCATTCCAGGCACCTACATCCATGAAATGAAGCCAAATTCAGGAAAAGCATCAAACCTTTAACCTTTGAGGTTCCCCCGAATTATTCGTTTTATCGCCATCATGTCGCAGTTACAGTCCTGTCTCATTCCTTACATCTTGCCTTCATCCCCTCGTTACCGATGCCTTGACCGCTTCAGCATCTCCTCTGAAGAGGAGGATGACGAGGGCCTCGTCTCCTTCTGGTCCATTGTCAAGTCACTCCTTCATCGAGAGACCTTATCACTTGACCATGTCATCGACATTATCGATACCATCATTACAACGCGTCTCGGATGTTGTCCTGAACTTGGCAGCTTCTCTACCCTGCGAGACTTGCTCTCTTCGCGGGTTAACTTCCTCACCGAGACCTGGCCAAAGCTTGCAACCGTCGCCCTGGACCTACCCAAGTATTTTCCTAACGGAGAGCTGCCAGTCTTGACACCCGAAAAGTCATTGGGCCTGTCAAGAGGGGCGGTGGCCTGTCTAGTCGTCCACCAATTTCTCTGCACCATGAATGCGCCATTTAACCGAGAGTCATATTATGACTTTAGTATATGGTATGGTCCCGAGCAGCCGCATCCAAAGGCGGCTGAGATGTACCTGACTGCGCTATGCCATTATTTGGAGAGTTTACCCTCATCGTCAAACTTGCTCGAAAATTCTCTATTATCGGAAGAGGTTACATACAAACTCCACCAGGGTCATCTTGATTTCAGCGAGACTAAGTCTCTCACTAATTTCGATGTCCAATTCGTCCAGGAATACGATTCAAGCACCTTGCGGCAGGACGTCCAAGGACCAAATTCCGCAGTCGTCATATCCGCCAACAAGCTGGTTGGATTCGGGAAATCGGCGACCCAAGAGGAAATTTACGTTGGTGTTACTCCCGAGTCATGTCCCGCAGTCCTCTTCACACCAACTTTGACCGATGATACCGTGCTCGTTATCTCCGGCGCACGATCAACTCTACATGTCACGGGCCAGCGACGGAACATTTCCTGGACTCGGCTGCCAATACCTGACGGGCAGAAATCTTACAGCGAATGGGCTTCTGGGTGGAAAGGAGGGACAATGCTGTTCATGGACGCTCTTGAACTTGATATGGCTATAGACACCAGCGGAGATCTGGCCGATCTGAAACCCCACAACCTCGAGAGAGATCTCCGCAAGGCTTACGTCGGATTCTCATCGTTTTCATTCAGGACCATCATTACGGGACCTTGGGGCTGTGGTGCGTTTGGTGGCGATCCCGCCGTCAAGGCCACCATCTTGTGGATGGCAGCGTCGTTGGCGGGCGTTCCGACTCTCAAAATTCTGCTCGATCCATCGCACTGTGAGATCGGAGAGAAGCTTCAACCCTTTATACAAGCGGCGAGGGCGATGACTACAGGGCAGCTCAAGGCTCTTTTAAGCCATGTTCCAGGGAGCAGGCGCAAGGTAGAGATTTTGGACTGGCTAATAGATCAGATTGGCAAATAAATGGTCCATGTATTCATTACCTCTGCACTGCCCAATAGAGAGAGGAATAAGTAACGGCTGGCTACTGAAGCGTTTCGGCAGCGAAAGGCGAGGGGACAAAAGATGGGGGAACAGAACCGATCCACATTGATTCCATTTTCTCACCCAGTGCCACTTCGCCGATTGCCTAACCGACCCACACGCCTCTGTTTCAAGGTGGCTTAGGGGACAGTGTCTGGACCCTGTGAGCGACGAACGTTAAAAGAACACAGCAAGAAAGGGGTCATCTTCGAATCAGGGGCCTCTGAAGGTCCCCTTGATGACGTCAAGGTCAAGATGGGGAACTAGGCAGCGTGTCTTGAGCCTCACATGCTCAAGCCAAACCCGTTGAGGAGTCTGTTGTCCAATAATGTCTCTCTCTATCTTCGCTGCTGGCAATGTTGCACCCACTAATATCAAAATCGAGACTTTTCAACCTCGGCGCGTGCTGGAAGATCTCCTGCTGGGATGTGAATTCCTTGTCTCCAACAACGGCCTCGCTCGCTTCAATTGCAATAGTCTCCAAGCCGGGACTGCCTCTGAGCACACTTTCCAAACCCGCAGCCAAGATGATGCTCTCTTGTAATATTGAGGAGGCGGATTCCATCGGGTCACAGCCTGCTACCGAATGCCAGAAGAGTATCGGAATCCGGGGAGCCGCAGCTCCAAGATGTACCAGCTCATCAAATTTCATGCCCAAACCCCGTGTCTGCGGGTCTAACCATGACATGGAAGAGGGGCACCGACGTGTTCCGGAAGCAGTAGCAGAGCAAGACGTGACCATATCTAGTTTTAGTGTCCAATCTCTCTAAGTTAGGGCAGAGGGTAACCAGAATTTCAGTTAAGATCTCTATTATGCACCTCGTCGAGAGAGGATAGTCCTCACCCTTGGGAAGCGTCACAGTATAAGCTTATGCATTTTCATGTCACAGAGACGGAGATTTGTGAGGGGGACGATTTATTGTCTAACGGCCGAGTGAACGATAACCTCTCAACTGCGGGTCTGGGCAGCTCATGAAAGTCCTTGCCAGTCGCCGCCATATCTGCAAGTTGGGCTGCGATACATATGTGGGGCTGCGATGGCTCCACAAAGCATGCTAAGTTTAGCTCGAACTGAGGCAGCGTGACGGTGGACGTGAGACCGAGCGGACGCGAGTTGCTTGAGTTCTTGCACCTCCTCCATGCTTCACCACGGAAGAAAGCATGGGAAGTTAATTTTCGTGTACAATTAATGTATAATATCTAGGAGATATTTTCGACGATCTGGATGGGGATGCTGAGGAAAATTGACGTGGCAAAAGGACGAGATGCATGTCTCCAGAGCCAAGGGCCTCAAACAGCGAAAAATGAGGGAGGAATTCTCGTGAAGGCAGAAACTGCCAATGCAAGTATTCTGGAACCGAATATGTGGCGGTGCCGCCTGTTAATTGTGCATCGACGGTAGTACCATAGCACCTTCCCACCTTTTGCAAGAGGTGCTTCCCAAACCTAGATTTGATAAGAAACCTTAATCGAACACGTTTTCCTGCAAAGAACCAACAGGCCAGTCTATGTCGCTTTTAATGCTGGCATAGTCTCACCTCCCCCCTCTACGGGGAAATCAGAGCCACGAGGTATAGAGATTCGTGTTTGAATTCGTCTTCGCTATTGACAGCAAGAAGCAGCGGCTGCCCGCCTTTTTTCTGCCAACTCGAAGGGTGGCGGGGCTGCGGCTTGGCCGCACAGTGCGTTCCCACATTTCGATTCGCGCTGGGTTACTGAGGTGGAAGGGAGAAGAAATGAGATTGAATCAACAAACCGGAACCAGGGAAGGATGGAATGGATGGAATGAATGGACGGAAGCTAACTAAGTTGAGGCCACCAGACACCATGAATTATAAATAGTCTTCACTCCGAGACGACGATCAACCCGGGCATATCTCGCATGCTCTCTTTTTTTTTTTTTTTTTTCCCCTGCCCTGAGATGTGTAAGATGAAGCACGCCAGGAATAACTCCTTTTCATTCCGGCGGTATTAGACTGAAGATGCCGCTTGGGTCTAGCAAGAGGTTTCATTTGGACAGGAATGAACCTCAAAGAAAAGGAGTGTGTGGAATGCGAGTGAAAGTGCCACCATGTTCAAGTCAATGATTCTAGAACTGTGCTCTCAGAAACACGAGTCAGCATAATCAAGTAATGAACGTATTTCCCTGCGATAACTTAGAAGAAGGTATCGTTCCGTTCTCTTGCTGCTGGGACAAAATGCCAGTGGTTGTAGTCTCGCATTCCCTCAATGATATCCCGCCTGCAAACAGAAAGAGGGGAAAGAAGGGAGACAGAGAGAGAAAAATCGAGGAAGTCTGAAACACACGCCTAAACGGAGAGAAACCAGGACGGGTGCGTCTGCCCTCAAAGCCGCGTCAGTACAGAGGCAAACTCCGGCTCATGCCAACATTGTGTCGCCGATCGGCTCTCCCAAAATCCAGCCAAGCAAAGTTAGGAAATTCTGCCAGCTCTCAGTGTCGGCCTTAATACCCTTCTCAAAGGGGACGAGCTGGGACACCCGGAGCTCGACGTCATTGGTGCATATATTGACCACGCCCTGAACGATTCGAACCGTTCTATGTGATGCGCTCACCACTGTGAGCTGCGCTGGTGCGTTAGTGGTAGGAAGAAGGATGCAGGATTGGTCTTCTTGGGGGTATGGTCAAGGCAGCAGGAGGTGGAGGATGGCTTACAGGAAAGATTGTTTGGTGGGCGTAATCGGGGAGCAACGCGCTCTGACACGTAAGCCAGCAAATGGCCGTCAGCTCACTGGTGGAGATGAATCCGTCCTTCAACTCCTGCTCGTCGACTAGAAAGCAGGTTGTATGCGGCTTCGAGGGGTCAACGTATCCGTCGAAGTGGAGGTCTAAAAGCGGCTCGGTGCAGTAACGCCACACATCCATGACATACCAGTCACAACCGATATCATCGCGGCTGTATCGGAAAAGTTGGGTGATGTTGTGGCTAGGATAAAGTTAGCGTAACCGCTACTAGTTAGAAAGAGTCCCAATACCGTAGGAGTTGTAGAAACCACCAACCCGAAAGCCCGCCACTTTGTGCGGTCGGGTATGATACATGCACCGCGGCGATTCTTGACCTGACGCTGCGTCAAGTAGTAGTTAATAAGGACGTAGAAGGACCACGCTTCTTGGCGCCGAGCACCCGGGAAGTCGGGGTCATAGAAGGGATCGATGAAGTCTTTGTAGAGGGGTTCAGAGAGGTCATTGAGCAACTTCTCAACATCTACCTGGGCGAGAGGCCGAATCAAGGGCTCAACACAATTTGGAGATGTGCCCGTGGCGAAATCGAGGGGGGTAACGCGGATTTTCCGCTCCTCGGCCTCTCCAAAGCTGAATCGAGGGCGGTAGTCCTTGTTGGCCTTCAGGACGAGGTTCTTCAGGAATCGGTTTACGTTGGTCCTCATCTCCTTAGTTGTCAACATGGAGGGAAGCTTCGAGCTTTCGTTGGCCATGTTTACTAGGGTGTGTGATCTCTGCTCTTGCTTTGAGCACCTTCTAGGGGGATCAGAGAGGGATTATTGAAAGACTGCGCGTAGAGAGTATTTTTTTTTTAGAGATCAATTGATGTATTATATGTTTTGTGTCGTCCGACCTGGCTGTTACTTCGGTGACCTGGCTCACCGGCAATATCTCCCACGTGATATCCACCTTTTTCTGTAAATGATTAGGCGCTGGTGTTAGACAGAATGGGACTCAGCTTTTTGTCTTAGCCATTGTCCTGACGTAGAAGTCATTCATCACAAAGCAATTGTCAGAACACAAAATGCACCACATTCACAAATTGATTGAGGTAATCGATTACCACTCGTCGTCACCACCATCACCGATATACAAATCTTGTAAAACCTGTAGAATTCGAGAAGCAATCAAACCACTCAATTGAAGCCTTGAAACCTGCACCATAGGCCAGGGATAACGATTTATTTTATTTTTCAGAACGACGCTGGGCCAAACCACCTTGAATCGACAATGCTAATAAAATCTCCCCCAGCCTCGACATGGATTTCTTCTTATTTACCGGGAATGGCCCATACGATTGCATCGTCAGGAACGAAAGGTCTGCATCATTGTCGCCGAGGACATAACGGACATAGTCAGAGTCAAAGCTGGCGACGTTAATGTATATCTCCTTTGCGTCTTGCGAGATCAACATGCGCCTACATGGCGGCCCAGGTTAGTCAAAGCCCCTTCCGAAGGCCTCTTCGCCTATTACAGATGAATCGATTTTCTCTCACGCACCTGTACGTTGATGGCTTGCTAGTCTTTCTGGTCTTTCCGGCCGAGGTCCCGTCGACTTGAGGGGGATGGTCACAGATCCATGCAGCCATTTGAGCCGCCTCCTGCATGAGGATGGCCTCTGTGTTGGTTTTAGTCTGGAAACGAAGGCATGATTTGGCCTCGACGATGATTTGCGTGTCTCTTGACCCCTTCGCCCGAAGAAGGCCATCAACTCTGGCCTCATAGGTTTTGTCGCCCCGAATATTCATTTTGAAGCGCTTTCGGGCGAACGACCATTCACTCTTTACCTTATCACAGTGCAAGGTGAGCGCATTCAAGAAGTCAATGAGGGCGTTGACAATCTGCTCGTCCTCGACCACGCCAAAGGACTTCGCGTCCACACCAGTGAGAGGCAAAGCAGGTGTCAGCGGAGAGAGCACCATTTCTTCCCAACTGATATCCTCGTTTTCCTCGGCTCGGAGCTCCAGCTTGACGAGGGATGCGTCAAGACCTTCAAGAGCTGTTCTCGTGGCAAGACGATTCGGAGTCGGAGTTATTGGAAAAGCTGCCTGGGACTGGGACGGCGCCACAGCCGTGCTCGGAGCCGAGGCTAGTGTGAATTCCACTTTCCGGAGCAAGTCCTCAGGCTTCACCTTTGAATTCTTGCATGATAGGTTTTGATAGTGACGAACGAGAGCAAATGTTCCTTGGTGCTTGGCCAGAACGCGGCCGTCCATCCCGCTGCATTCCTCATCATCATAGGTTCCAAGGTATCTCTGCCAAGACGACAAATTTTGCAGAAATTTCCGAGCGGTCCTCAAGTTATTGAGTTCGATGAATCCCGTACAGGCCGTCTCGAAACCCGTTTGGCTAATATGTCGGGGCCACAGAACCCGCAGGAGAAGGAATTGCTCCATAGTAAATTTGGAACCGGAGTTCTTATGTTTGCTCTCGTGGATAGACCAGTGCTTCTTAAGCCGAAACCCCTCTACTTGCTTCTCCCACTCTTTCCTATCAGCTGGTAAGTCCATCGCGGCGATAGGAAGGAAGTAAACCGAAGAGAGAGCAGCTGACAGATGGGAACCGAGACTGAAAGGATGGCATTGCTCGAACTGCATGCAGGTAAGGGATGGGATGGGCGCTGGAGATACAGGGATCAAATACTTTGCTCGGGAGGTGCCGGGGTCAGGCCAGCGCAGTGCAAAGGCAATGGACCGGCCGTCACAGTGCCCGAAGCCAATCATGAAGCCTAAAAATGCGCGGTGAGTAAGTGTTTGGGCTTGTCAAGTTTCTGAGCAATGTGATGAGCTCGGCGCCCTACAACTACCCTTCTTTCAGACCTGTAAAACCAGCTGGGTGCAGTGGCTACTTACAGCCAAGTGACGCTGGTCGTGACACTTATAGCATCTTTTTGTTGTCATATGGCTCAGCTGTAAGTGAGTCAAACATGATAACACTTAAAAACCTGAAACCGAAACCCTGATCTGTAAGATCATGTGTCCGCCGGTTTGCTGCGGAAGTCGGACCAATCTTAGCCTCCCGGACAGCGCCCTCCATATTTCAGGCTATCCTTCCACATCCTTCCACCAAGACGACCTCCCTCTTTAATTACAACTAGTATTGGGGCTACAGAAAGACACCGTTTCAGGCTTCGCATGATTCTTTTACCTTGGACCTTGACTAGATGCTTCGCCGTTGAACGTGCCAATTCTCGGCGGTTTTTGGATGTGCATCATTTTGAGAACTATGATACGGTTGCCTGCCTTGGAAACAAACGTCGTAAAAGCACAATCTTGTGAGGTCCCCTTCAAGAATGTTCCATTGGCCGGATCGTGACAATGAACAGGTGGAAAGTTGTGTGGGCTCATATTGGGACGAACGACATGGGCCGGGCCTACCTGGGCCTTTGTGTGCGCGGGCCATCTGGTATCCGTCTTCTGGTTTTACCTTTGGTAATATAAACTTCAAAATTAGAGACATTGGGCAAAACTTGCACTAGGACCGATCCTGGAGCTTGTGCCAGATTATCACAGACGTATTGGGGGTTGGAGCATCATCCAACTCATTGTTTCCAGGGAGCTTAAACCGACCAAGCCCCCTTCCCCGCGCTAGAACAAAATATTGGCTCTTTCCCCCTTCTATTGCTAAACTAAAAATGAATTGGATTGTATATAAGGCTGTGCGCTTAAGCGCCTTTTATTTTCTGTATCGCCTGAGAACTGATTAATCGAGCACATGCGACCATTACCAAAAGCAAGATCAGAGACGCCGCTGCCCAGTAAGCGAAGGTAACCCGGATTTGAGCAATGTCCTCGGACATCGAGAACAAGGTGCCGATTAAGCTCAGCGGTACGAATAAAGTTGCGAGGAGTGTCAGTTGCTCGACACGCCGCGAATCGGCAGTGCTGATAGCCGACGCGACCACGGTTGTGAGTCGGTCGATTCGTTTTTCGTAGTCCTCCATCCTATCTAACATATAGGCGAACTCTTCTGCATAGGGTTCGAAGAGTTTTTCCACCCTTCCGAAACCGAAACTGCCGGGCGGGCAATCAAGGTCCTCAAGCTGGGACAGTCGCGGCTTTGCCTCCAAGAGCATCTCCCGGAAGACAGGAACCCAACGACGCCAATTGTGTAGTTTCCTGAGCACGGTATCAATTTGGGCCTGGGCCAGAAACTCCTTTGGGTGCGCAACTTCCCAGTCTATCGCGGAGAGACGTGATTTCAAGTACTGGCTGACCGTGAGCCACTCGGCGCCGACAAGACGAAGAAGAACTAGGGTGGGGATACAACGGGCCGGACATGTAGTAGGTTCCCTGTCCCCAAGGGCTTCATCTTTTCTTTGCGCGCAGGCTATAAAATCTTCGAAAAATGACGCTTCGTCGGAGCTTTCTGCCGACTTGGAGCTTGGTTGGACTGGGGCAGCTTTCACTGGCGGGAGCGGACTCCAGTTTCTATGCCCTCGCCACAATTGGAATCCTGCTTTGATAGTCGGGTCAAGTAATAAGACCCCTAGAATCGGGCGGATGATCAGAACTCCACTTCAAACAACGTCCAGTTCCAAGAAAGATGGATTGCCTACCAATATCGCATTCACCAACCCTGCAATTCTTCTTCCAAAAGGAAACTCTGGTCCTCATCAGCCCAACTCGTCCGTCGACCCTATCCTCATCCGTGGCTTTCGCAGTACCCTTTATCCAGTCATCGTTTCCTGGCGTCCGTGGTAGCTCATTTAATGCATGACGCTGGGCTTCTATGTTTGGCGTCTTGTTCCCCGGTGACTTTTGAAAAAGTTCGGTGGATCGCCTCACGACCCGCATGCTCTGGGCCCTCAAATTTTTTAAATGAACTGTTAGCCACTCCCTGAGGGCTAATGTAGCGTTGGTGATATTTTTTGCTGGGTCTCTGTCCCAGTACACTTTGTTCTCGTCATCGTAGAGTCTCCTCCCGACATTAAACCTGTTCGCAGCATCCTGGCCCTCGCGGAGGCTTTCGGGTGATGGAAAATACCGAGCTCTACAGAAGCGGATTTGGACCCAATTTCTGCGGCGAATATCCATCTGGAAGCTTGGCGGGTCCCAGAAGGGATCCCGGATGTTGAACCAAACGTGGTCATAGATGTGAGCCCTGAAGAAATCCGGCTCGATCTCGAGGTGATATCCAAGCGTCTCGATAACTTCACGTGAGAGGTCCTCGACAACAAAGAGCTTGAGCATGACCTCGCCTTGCGCGGACTTTTGCCTTTTTCGATCCAGAGTTGAAAGAGCCCTGCGAAGATCTTCTGGGGTCGTATACCTGATAGGAGGGGCGACTTCGCCGTCGCTCAAGTATTCAAGTTGGCACACATTTGTCCTGCGAACTCGCTCTTCTTGGTCCTTCTCTAAGTTCCACCACCTAGTCAGCCTCGGGGAAGCCGATCGTCACTCCATGTGGTTTCAGCTCACTTCTCTTATCGACATCACCCGGGTATGTATAGGCATTTCTGGCATCATCTCCAAAGAAATTCCGCCATCGAAGCGGGTCGGTCCCAACTTCCATAAAATCCGCCAGGGGCTTCAAATTTGGCCATTTCAACGAAACCCTCTTGACGTAGTTCAGATAAGGACCGGCATCGTGTCTAAGGAGAGGTGTTAGCAAAGCCGCCCAAGCCAAGCCAGTCTCGGGATCGGCCTAAGTTGAATGAACTCACGAAGAGACCTCCCAGCTTTTTCGTCGCTCTTGTTGCCGGCTCTCTTGGTAGATGTCTCCCGTATGATAGCGAGAACTCCGCCAATGCTCTTTGAACTCCCAGTGTTCGGCCATGGTGAACCACAGCGTTGAGACTCAGATCCCAGTGCGATCGTGGGTGACTGGCATAACGATGTCTAAGATAATAAACTACGACAGAATTGGGGATTCTGGGTGACTGGCGACATGGTGCAGAGGGAAATTGAAGGAGCGGGGCCGCAGCCTGGCGGACCGGATTGCAGAATATGCAGATTGACGAAACAATGTCGACCACTAACAGGGGCTGTTGTTGGGGTGACTGCAGGATGCATCGGTCAATGCATATTAATAGTTGATGCCCCCAGTCGAGCTGCGGATCTGGTAAACTGAGCACCCTTCCGAAGGCTGAAACCACGACACTTATTACTCCATATTTCCTAGGACACCAGCGATTCCATGAACACCGACCTTGGTTGTCGCGGGCTGAAGCCTTATCCACAGGGGAGCTATCTTCAGTCAAGGACAGAATGGATTATCGCGTATCAGGGAACCGGCAGGATGACGAGATCATCATCGGTAAATGTCGACAACTGTGCAGGGCCTTGCCCCTTCAAAACACCGCCATGGTGGGAAAAAAAACGTCGACATACCGGCCAGGTTTATTATTGGAGGGGAACCAACATGTGGATTCACATCCCGCACTTGCACGGGAACAGATCGTGACAACCAAACTTTAACCCGACGCCACTCTCCGGGGCGCAACAAATCAGCGCGACTGCCAAGCGGGCTAGGCCCTTTTTGAAACCCGCCCGCTTCGAGCTGAATGCAGGACGAAGCAGTGCAGGCGCCAACAAAACTAATCTTATTAGTGAAGCAGGCGCTTCGTTAAATGAGCAGGACGCGAGTTCCAGGGGCACAGAGACAGGTCACCTCAGAAAGATGACTATGATTATATTATCCGCTTCTCGTCTTCCAGTGTTGGTTGGAGACCTTCATTCCTTCTTAACTCCATCCATTCTCGAGTTTTGTAACACTTGACATACTAGGCGTTTGAAATCCACACTAATACCTCGCTCCATCTCTCCCTCCGAGCCCATCCCTATTAACGACAATCATAATGGCGTTGAGAGTTTGGCCTCCCAAACTGTCCCAAGTGTGGACCCTGGTCTGCAACATTGGTACGTAGAAAAACAATCCATGGTATCCAACGGAATCCAACGGAAGAGATCTAACACTGGAAACCGAAAGGCATCATCGCTCTCACAATCTGCGTCCTCGCAAGTTGCCGAACTCCGACGGAAAGCAACTACAGCCTAATGAACGCCGACCATGACTTTCTGCAAAAGATGCTGGGCGAACAGTGTTATAATGCCAGCGAGCCTTTCATCCCAGATTCTTACCGTATTGGTCTCTCGGGTAAGCTTCAATATTGAGTCATTGACGTACCACACCCGGCCGGGCGGTAGTGTTCATTTCTCTGACTCCCTTTTCTGCTATCCAGGAGCGTGTCGAATCGAAAAGGAAGCCACCGCCTGCGAAAACAGACTTCTAAAAGTGAACTGGGTCACGTTATTCGAAGCCGATGTAATCGCAGCCAACGCAACCGGAAACCAAGCCGCCATCCTCGACCAATGTATCGAGGGTCTTCACGAGGAGGGTGTCGATCACGCATTCACGAGCAGACTAGCGGCGGCTATCTTCGCCCTGCTCATCATCTCCATTTTCCTCAACGTGGGGGCACTCGCTGTGGCAGCTTGGACCGGCTCCGGTTTCATAAAGCCGGTATTCATCATCGAACTAGTGGATGAGATGATTCTCGTGACTTGCATTGGTATTTTTATTGGGATCATCAACCATGAAGTTGGGCGATATATTCCTGATACCCTCCGACTTCGAGATGTGGATGATAAGCAGATCCTTGGTGTTGGGTTTTGGATGTTGGTGGCGATGTTCGCTACGAGGGCCGTCTCTCATCCACTCTTGTTCATAACTACTCTAGTGGTTGCGTTGATTGTTGTCATTGTTCCGATTCTCCTGCTGCTTGCGTGCTGTTGCGGAGGGGACAGGCGGGAGGAAGTGGTAATCGATATTCGACACAGGATAAACGGCATGTATGGGGCTGAGGAATGGGAAAAGTGAGGATGACGAACAAAGAACTCAAGAACTTGAGTAAAAAAACTCGGACATTTTTCTTTTGCATATTGATGAAGCTTCAAAGGCATTAGTATATCATTTTATATTGATGCAGTGAAGGATACATCATTGGCTTGTGACTTCGAATAATACCGACTCTAGTTTTATACGCCGTCAAACCCCAGGAGTGAGCATGCTCATCGTATTTCTCCGCCTACTCCTTCTTCTTGCTAATTCGAGGCAAGCACAACCATAGCGCGAGCAAAATCCCCAGCAAAGCCAAGATGATGGGCTGCAAGACTTGCACGCCCTTCACTTGGGCCAGGGCACCCACTCCGAAAGGAAGTACCGCAGCACCACATCCACCAAAAGCGGCGGCGAAACCAATCACGACGACATGCAGGTGACGGGGAAGCAGGGCACTCGCAACAAGCACGATTCCTGGGAAGAACGGGCCAATGAAGAAACCCTGGAGGGCAACCGCAACCGCCGAGACGTAAAAGTTGGGCACAAGCCAGAAGAGAATCTGGAGGCCCATTGCGGCGGCAATGTAGACCTATACAGAGAAGTATTGTTAGAAACTTGTACTATTGCGTTAGACGGAGGCAGAGAGGACGGCTTACGGAAATCCCCAGCTTGACACCTAGGCGGGGGGTAACGAATCCCAAAACTGCACGACCCACCGTGAGACCGAGCCAAAATCCAGTTGCTGTCATGCCACTAGCAAAGGCGTGTCCGTCCCGGACCTGGATCATAAAGGTGACAATCCATCCCCCCAAGGCGACTTCGACACCGACATAGGCCAGGAGGAAGACGGCGCAGAGCCAGGAAACCCGGGCTGCGGGTCGTTTGAACAGAGCATCCTTCAGTCCGGTCTTGTTTTCCGTGCCGTGCTCTTGATGGTAGAGTTTTCTGTAGGCCTCGCCAGTGCAACCCCAAAAGGACCAGGGCAAGACGACTAGTTCTATGGCAGCCATCGCGATCTACACAGAAGATTTCGAAATCAGCATCGAGTTTCGAAACTAACCCGCTGCTGTAGAAAAAAGACCAGGACACTCAACACTTACCATGACATAATAGAAAGTGTACCACGGTAAGTGCGCCTTGGTAATCATGGTCGTCGCAATCAACGGGCTTAAAACCCCTCCTGCGCCGTAGAAAGCGTGCATGAACCCCAAGACTTCACTCGCCTTGGCCAGGTTACCGACCCAGGCATTCCAAGCAGCATCGCCAATGCCGTTGCCAAAACCGGCGAGGATAAAAGCGACGACAAGAACGGCATACGGGGGATGGAAGCATATGATGACATAGGCTGCGAGGTGGCAGGCGCCACATATCGTCCCGATTCCTCGCTGTCCGATCTTGAGATGGAGCCAATTGTTCATGATAGCAGAGGCGACATAACCCGCAAATGGGGACAAGAACACCAGAGAGACAATGGTGTAGTTTAGATCATAGTATTTCTCCAGCTATGGAGACATTAGCGACTGCTCCTAATCACAACTAAGATCTCGCAGACTCGGAGGAAACCTACGTAGGGAATCAATGCCTAAGAAGTAAAGACGTCAGTTTCAAGGAGCTTCTTTCTTCGCGGGCTCGATCATTAACTCACACCGTAAGCTGCATCGTTAGCACCCATGACCAGCAGACTCCAAAAAGTGGCTGGTACGCGGTAGGCATTGATACGAGGGTAATTCCATTTCTCAACAGCATTGACCACGGGTCCATCGGGACCACTGCCTCCCAATTCCTCGAAATCGACGAGTTCCGCTGGCGGACGGGAACTAGATCGGGAGCCGGTCCGAGTCGAAGAACCCAAGCGAGCGGCCCCTCGGGTCCCCGAAAAGCACTTCCCGTCTTTGGTCGGAGAGGGCCGAGCGGGGAGCACCGAATAATCGGTCAGCTCTACAACGCAAGTGTTGGATCCGGACGCCATGATTCTTGGGTGTGACTCTATAGAATGGCAATGAGATTGAGTTTTGGAGAAGACCGGCCGAAAACCCAGAAGAGCGGGGAAGGTGAAATGGGCAACAGCCACGCCCTGCCCTGGACAAAGTCAGACAGACAACCGCGTCCTACACATTTCAACGTGGCAAATGTGGTTAGTGATTTCGAGGTCCACTTCCCCACCGGTCCTTTCCTCGTATCGGCATTGTCGGGCCGCGCTCCGGATCCGTGTCATTGTCAACACGTGGCAGAGCGACACTAACCCGGAATCGGAGCAGGAGCGGACGGGACCACCTGGTTGACAGCTGTCCACTTCAAACCATCTCTTGAGCTGGGATCTTTCGGTCACACATTCACATTAATGATATCCTTACTTCACATATTATTGTTTGGAAGTCTTGGGCGTTAATCGTAGATTGAGCATTCCCTACCTCGGGCGAGACTCTAGCATTACACCTTGATCACATCATTCTCCCCTTCAGCTCAAAGTAACGATATCAACATAGGAGGTGTGCTCGGGACAAGCTAGTCAGGAGGTTCAAGGAAGACGCTTTTCATGACCTTATTAAGGACAGAACAACTCTCACTTTCATCACTCCCCATTTCTTTCAGTGCATTATATGGTGCACATGTATAGATTGAACGTCGATCTCTAACTGCACTTGTCCAGCCGGGAATTAGAGTTGTAAAACTTCGGTTAACGGAGCCAAACAGAGCAAGTAGGAGCACCCCAGATCGAGGGGCCGCGGGGCTTCTCATTCATCTATCTAAAAATAGAAATGTCCGGAAAAAAGAAAATGGAAAACAAAAGTGGGTAATGATCATCGTCATTCTTCGTATTCACCCATGCCAAGAGCAGCGAAAACTATCCATAGTTTGGTGCGTGCTAGTTTTGAGATGTTTCGGGTCACTGAAGTACTAACCCTGGTCAAGTCTTCGAAGTAGATATATGATATTAATGATAGCTATCTCCTTCGGAAATGTTGTAGACGGAAGGGCCCTGACATGAACGATGACATTCGCCCACCCTGGGCGGCATGTGTTGATGAGGGTCGGCATTCTTCCACCATCGGGTGAAGGTTCAAGAGAGGAACGCAAGGTTTTGTGGTTGGTTGATCAACAGAAAGCAAAGCAGGAACACACAAAGGGCTTTCTTACGGAATGGCAAACCGATGTGAGACCCGGTCTGAGTTCAAGCGGGTGAGGCGAGATTCGATGTCAGCACCTATCCTGACTGCCCCACCCACATCCCGACGCTCGGTCGTCGATTACTTAGTATTGAAGGCCGGTGAGAAATAGTAATCATAGGCTGTAAGGCGGAGACGCCACATCGTCGCGAGAATGAGTCCACTTGACATGTCGGCGGAGAGCATGATGAGTTGAGGAATGGCCGAGGCAAATATCCCCCCACTCACATCAGCGCTTCAGCACGTATCCCTATCTACTGGATCAACGTGCAAGCAGCTCCGAGATCCAGGGACTGTAAAAAGACATAGGATGGGTGATCGGGCCTCCGGGAAGCTATCGATGCCTTCATCCACTGCACAGCCCTCGACGACTAAAGTCATCCCCTTACATGATCGGATATGGGGAGAGAGTACCAAGGTAATTCACCGCGATTGGTGTTCTCGCTGGTAATTAATGGCAGCACAGCATTCTGTCGCCAGCTGCATCATGCTACAGCTAGAGGCTGGGTCAAACCTCGACCCCAGACGTGCCTCACATGCGGGGGTTACAGTAGCGCACGGCAACCTTGTCTCTGTGCAGTGGGTGAGGAATATTGGCTGAAGTTGAACCGCAGAGCATAATAAAGGCATCTTGAACAACTTGTAGTAGCTGAGAGCTGACAGGCCCTCTCTCTGGCTAACATCTGAGTCTCTCACTGCTAGGCATGCAAGCCCTCCGGAAATTCTTCATTTTTGCGGAGATCCAAACTCCCGAGAGTGGACGCTATGATAGACATGCAGCGGATATTTGGTGCATACCAACACACTCACATTTGCCAGCCCTCGGGCTTGGGGGGAAGGGGAGGGATGTGAGGGGTGACGAGTGACGTGCTTGAGGATCACTTGGCGGGTTAGAGTTCTCATCAGTCGGGGTAAACAACGGAAGAGGAAAGATGGGACAACAAGGGCGAGCAGAGACTCCAGTGACTATCAAATTCGGTGATATCCGCCAAATGTTCGAGGTACAGGTTCCATGGTGACGAGCTAGAATATAGAGAGGGAATCCCAGATTGAGCAATTCGCCAGTTTCTTGGTACTGTCTGAAGCGGTTCGAGAACCGGTAAAAATAGAACGAGAAACTTTCACAGCAGCCAAGACCTGCATCCAGAGTATGTTCATCCATAATTCTCGCCAATGGGGGCGCAAGGCATGCTAGGGTAAAGGAGTAAGTGAGGTCATGGTTCATGGAGACAATCTCAATATCAGTGGCGGGGAAGTTGAGACGCAGACCGAGTCATGAGCAAAATACCAGACATTTGCCAGTAAGATGGGCGAAATAATTGTCCCGAGTAGCCTGTCATCCACACCGTATTCTTTCAAATAAATGGGAATCGGGGCCGGGTCGAGGCTCTCTGTGCTTTTTTATTAGTTTTTCCTCGTAGAGGCACAATGTTTCTCGGTGTTTTTCCTATTTCCCACCTCTCAAGCTTTGCACAGCGCCCCTGTAAGACGCAGGGAGAGAATATGCGCCACAGCCAAGAAGACGAGCTCCTTGCGTAGGATCATCAGCAAACCTCTTCCCACCATTCATTGTAAACCGGAGATGCCGGGGGTCAGGCCCGGTTCACGATGGATGGTCTTGGTGGAGAAACTAGGCGAGAAAACGGGATTATTCGCTGAAAGGCCGTAGACTTACACAATGTTCTGCAGATGTCCACTGATTGGCACGCGGGAACCTGTCTTCTTCGCGGGCTGGCGAGTTTCAATGCGACTGTGTCGAGCTAATTCTGACCATCGTAATATTTGCGTTGACCCGCAAAATGTCTTGTGTGTTGTCCCATTCGTGTCTCTTCCCCCGCCTCAGCATGCATGGCGCCTCGAGGCATGGGGGGTATGAGACTTCCGAAGGCGCTGTCGCGATGCGTCAGACTTCACTTGGCGTCGGACTGCACCAAGCGATTAATAATCCCTCGAATTGATGTCTTCCTGGGGTTGCGGTCAGTGCATCGGGAAAGATGAGATGACGGGGATCTATCAAGGATTGGACAGCCCTACACTTCGCCACGCTTATGCCTCCGGGCTCGGCGGCCCAATCAGCCCCAAAATCGAAGGTCACTCATCTCACTTCTTTGGATAGATTTGATATGTAAAAACATCAAGCTAGGGTTAGGACGAAAGCGCGCAGAAGGCGGGTCCGGGAACAGTAATCTTGCGGCTGGGATAATCTGCAACTCATAGATTAGGCCAGTCGGAGACCAGGGAAGTGAATTCAGGTCCTGAGGCGAGGAAGCCGAATGAGAGACAGGCAGGGCAGGGCAAGCCATCAGCTGACGGGATCAACACAAGTCAGTCTAAGGAGGCCGTAAACTTAAGCCTCTGCTCGGAGCTTTGTCTGCTTCCATACAGGTCCTCGGCTGGCTGACCACGCCCTCCTTCCTAGCCCTTGTTGATGTTCTTCGTTTACCAAGGATGTCCAAATCAATGAATTGGAAAGAACAAATCGAACGCAGCACATTCGCAGGAACTCCAGAGTTTGAAGTGTGAAATTGGGAGCGATTTCGGACAGGCCAAGAAAACAGCTGGGATTTGCAGAAGATCAAAAAAGAAACCAAAAAAAGTAACAGCCCTTTTCATTTGTGCCATCGAACAACGACTATTGGAGGAAATTTGAGAGGACGTCATCGCCAGCATTGGACCCTCACGACACCAACAGACATAAACTACGCGAAATATCAATGTAGCATCTGGTCCGGGCCTGATTGCGATTCTCGCTCGGCCTAGCTAGCCATGCATGCCCAGCCTTCTGCCAGGGTAAGATCAGCCATTCCACTCAGTGTCTTGGAGGCCTGAGTGCTTTCCGTCGTACTTCGTAAAAGCTCAACACGGAGTGATCGGCGGCACGTCTCACTCAATCGGCAGCTCCACATTCCAGTTCAACCCAATTGAGTGAATCTGCTGATCCTCTCCTTTAAGTGGTGGTCTGTTTCTGTACCTCAATGAGAGAGAGATTCAGCTGCAGGGGACAATTAACCCTCTCCCGAGTCCCGTGGTTCTGCAGTAGCGGCACATCCACACCGTTGCGAACAATGTACTTCGTAGATCCAGTCCTATTCTTAGGAATCATAGAGTTCTCTGTTTATTAATTTTTGCCCCCATCGCTTCCTTTCTTTTTCGACGGACCCGTGACGGAGGGCTTAGACAGTACGTTTAGGGGGCGGGGGCGTAAAGTAATTGCATCGCCAATATATCCATCAATATCCGTCGTTCTGTTCTACTACTCTAAAGATCCGGATCTCTTCTTGGATATATAAATCAGCCGGTTCGCCCGCTTCCCCATCGGGATCAAGTCTAATTTTCCTCATCAGGTGTTCAACAACTGAAGGGACTTCTCCCTTGACATGCTTTAATAATCAGACGAAGATTTCAATATTGTTGAATTGTATTGTTCCTTCTTCACCTCAGTTCTGTTCAATTCCCTCCCGCTCAACCACCTTCGCTTCATCCCTCCACCCCGATCACCATACCATGCTCACCCTCCGACGCATCGCCCTAGCGGCCTTCGTCGCCGGGGCACTCGCCAACCCGCTCGCCAATCCTCTACCCACCGACACCTCCACTGGCGAAATCACCCCTTGTGCCACCGTCCGCTGTACTAAAGACACCGAGTGCCAAGTCATCGACGGAAAAGCCAAGTGCGTCCCCATCAAGCTCGAAGAATGCGGTCCAGTCACCTGCGGGCGCGGCGAGGTGTGCTGCAATGACGGCTGCGGCATTTGCACCAAGCCTGGCGAGGGCTGCACCATGCAGCTCTGTCCCAAGACCGGTCCCAAGTGTGGTCCCAACCAGTGCTACGAGGGCGAGGAGTGCTGTAACGAAAGCTGTGGAATTTGCGCCAAACCTGGGAAGGGCTGTACTAAGCAGCTCTGCGTGAAACCTCCCGTTGAACCAGTCAAGTGCGGTAAGAAGACCTGTCCAGAGGGAGAGGTCTGCTGCAACGAAAGCTGCGGTATCTGCGCCAAGCCAGGCCAGCCCTGCACCATGCAATTCTGCCTTGAGGAACCCGATGTCCCTGTTGAACCCGAACCTGAGCCGGTCCAGTGCGGAAAGGTCACTTGCGCAAAGGGAGACGTCTGCTGTAATTCCAGCTGCGGCATCTGCACCAAGCCAGGCCAAGCTTGCATCACGCTCTTCTGTGGGGACGAGCCTGAGGTCCCCCGGCTTCCAGAGGAGCCCGAAACACCCGAGGAGCCTGTTCAATGTGGCAGCACTACTTGCAAGAGTGGAGACGTCTGCTGCAATCCTAGCTGCGGTATCTGCACGCCTCCTGGAGGCTCATGCATCGAGATGTGGTGCGGAGACATCCCCGAAGAACCCGAGGAACCTGAGGAACCTGAAGAGCCTGTCAAGTGCGGAAAGAAAATCTGCGACGCTGGCGAAGTGTGCTGCAATGACAGCTGCAGCATCTGCACCAAGCCCGGCGAGGGTTGCATCAAGATGTTCTGCCTCCCCGATCCCGAGCCCGTGCCCTGCGGTCGCAGCGTCTGTGCAGAGGGCGAGGTCTGCTGCAACGATAGCTGTGGTATTTGCACGAAGCCCGGTGAGGGATGCATTGAGAAGTTATGCCTCCCTCCCAAGGAGGATGAGCCCGAACCTGAGCCTGAAATTCCGGAGGTGGATCAGGACGCTTCCCCATGCGGTGGTAATACTTGCGGAAAGGGATTGGTGTGCTGTAATGCCAGCTGTGGGAGGTGTGCGCCGCCTGATATGGCGTGTCCGATGATTGCTTGCGATTAAGCTAACTTTTTTCTTCATCTCCTGTATTTACATATTTTTTTCTTCTTTTCCTCTTTTTATCTTTTCTTCTTTTACGAAAAGAGTAGTCGTTTCGGTGACAAGGAGAGAGGGTTTTCTCGGCACAAGTGTCATGTTTGGGGAAAATTGCATTTGATTTCGATACGTGAGGCACTCGGGAAGAAAGTGTTCAATACAAGGAAGTTCGTTCTTCACTTCGACTGCACCCGGTTTCCGGGGCCTGTCGGAAAATAAAATATCGGGATCATCTGATCTCCACAGCGTGAGTTGACCCATGAATACAAAAGTGGTATTCGCTCTGGTTCTGTTACACTAGAACACTGGACGGGCACATCGAGTCTGGGCTCGGGAGAGAGATGTTTGGTCGGGGATTGATGATGGGATGAGTTATCCATGGTTGCTAAGAACGGGCGGTGGATGCAGGCAGCAGAGGAACCCACGGATCTGAAGTTAGAGAGCACTTCCGTGAAGGCAGACACACGACAAGAAAACAATCATTCTAGAAGAGAGGCCAGCAAACAGATTATCCTTCTGCATCGCCGATTTCAAGGTTCGAGGAAGCTGAATGAGTAACATTGAGTGGACATGAAGAAAAAGTCCGCTTAGTCATTATGTACCAAGGTACATCCCCTCCCGTCCAGCGAGCCACTCATGCTCCAGCTGCTCCCAGGCGCAAGACCCACTAAAATTCCCATGAAACCGTTCCCTCAGCAACGTTGACAGGGGTGCAAAGGGGCATTTTCCACGCCCAAGAATACAACACGTCAACAAAGGTCAACGAAAAGAGACCAGGAGTTTGACCGCTCCTGCCTGCAATGTGAATCCTTGACCAGCCCCATCGTTCCCTCCGAGCTTCATCCAGCAACGTTCCTCGAAACAAAACAACTCCGAGAAAGGATCCAGGAGCAAAACAATGTTTTCCTTCACCAATTGATTCTCTTCTTCTCGCATCATTTCGGAAGAAACCTAAGAAATCGCATCAACATCGAACCCTCTTGTTCTGTTCCTAATCTAGAAAGCAAATCGTTATTTCGTATCTCTCACCGCCAAACACCCTTCCATTCACGCAGCTGCAGACGAAACCGAACGATAGCACAAACCGGGCGAATCCATCATGGCGCCTGGCCCTGGAGCGTCCTCGATCTCGGTCACTGTTCGTGTCCGTCCTTTCACAATTAGAGAAGCGGCTCAACTGTGAGAGACTTCCCTCGCCCTCCCTAGTGTCTCTCTGGCACTCTGCTGCTTCGCATTGGTAATGCTAACTGGAGATGCTCAAGAGCTCGGACAGATGATAGCACGGTATTTCTAGGTGACGGCTCGCTCGCCGCTGCTCCGGCGCCGAAACTACACCAGAGGGGCCTCCGATCAGTAATTAAGGTCGTTGACGACCGGTGCCTGTGAGTAGATAGTTCTCTCTGTCACCAACCAATTCGCCCCCTCTCCCGGTTTGGCTGGATTGAGGGGGAGCACGTCGATTTGTTTATGTGCTAACCTCCGCAAGGGTGTTTGATCCTCCAGAAGACAACCCTGTCCAAAAATTCTCCCGATCCGTCGTCCCCGCCGGCAAGAAGGTCAAGGACCAAGTCTTTGCCTTCGACCGCATCTTCGATGACAACGCCACGCAGACGGAAGTGTACGAGGGCACAACGAAGCAGCTCCTCGACAGCGTCCTTGACGGCTACAATGCCACGGTATTCGCCTACGGTGCCACCGGATGTGGCAAGACGCACACGATTACTGGAACCCCTCAGCAGCCTGGCATCATCTTTCTGACAATGCAAGAACTCTTCGAGAAGATCCATGAGCGGAGCGACGACAAGGTCACCGAGTTGTCGTTGTCATACCTCGAGATCTACAATGAGACCATCCGTGACTTGCTCGTGCCTGGCGGCAGCAAGCAGGGCTTGACCCTTCGAGAGGACCTGAACCACGCCGTCACCGTTGCGGGCCTGACGAGCCACCACCCCAAGGACGTGCAAGAGGTTATGGACATAATTGTCCGCGGTAACGAGTACCGCACAGTCTCCCCCACCGCAGCCAACGCCACATCCTCTCGGTCCCACGCCGTGCTGCAGATCAATATCGCCCAGCGTGACCGCAATGCAGACATTAGCGAACCCCATACTATGGCCACCCTCAGCATCATCGATCTTGCGGGCTCCGAGCGCGCTAGCGCAACGAAGAATCGAGGCGAGCGTCTCATGGAGGGCGCCAACATCAACAAGTCCTTGCTGGCCCTCGGAAGCTGCATCAATGCGCTCTGCGACCCTAGGAAGCGCAACCATGTTCCCTACCGAAACAGCAAGCTAACGCGACTTCTCAAATTCTCGCTCGGCGGGAACTGCAAGACCGTCATGATTGTGTGCGTCAGCCCCAGCAGCGCCCACTTCGACGAGACGCAAAACACCCTAAGGTACGCCAACCGCGCGAAGAACATCCAGACCAAGGTCACCCGTAACGTCTTCAACGTCAACCGCCACGTCAAGGATTTCCTCGTCAAGATCGACGAGCAGATGGCTCTCATCAAAGAGCTCAAGGCCCAACAAAAGGAGGCGGAGTCCATCTTCTTCGCCAAGTTCCGCAAGCAGCACGAGAAGAAGGAGGCAACTACGCGCGAGGGCGTCCAGAGGCTGAGGGCGGCGTACGACAATGCGCTGCAGCAGCGCCAGGAGAAGATTGCGAGCCTGAAACGGCTCAAGGCCTTCGAGAGGCGCATCAGCCTGCTGGAGGCGTGGCTGTCGTCTTTTGATGCCGTTTGCGAGTCGCGGGGCGCCTCGGAAGAGGACATGCCCGATTCGCTGCGAGCCATTCAAAAGACCGCCAACGGCATCCTAGCTGAGTTGCAGACCAGTCGACATCACTTGCATCAGAGGCTCGAGAATTCGAACTGGGAGCGAGTCATCGACACCGCGCTGCAGCATAGTATCCGACTTCTTCCCGATGGCGAGACCGCCGATAACTCTTCGCAGATTGCCACCCTCCAGAGGGAAGCGGAGCTGCTCAGGACCACATTTTCTAAGGAGATGTACCGGGAAGTGCTCGAGCAGGAAAAGGGTGCCGACAGGGGTACCATGGAGGTTCTACTGACTGCGCAACTGGAGATTATTTCCTCGCTGTCTGACACGCTCTCCATGAGCGAGGAGGACGCCGTGGCCCACGCCAAGAACATCATCCATAAGCTACTTGAATCAGGCGTGGCCGCCGCGAACTACGTAGTCAGGCCCGACAGCGCGCCGCCCAAGATCGATGCATTCCTACCCAGCAAGAGAGGTACGCCCAAGAAGAGGCGGCCGGCACGAGATGCGCCCCGCGATGTCCCCCAACCCGTCTTCAACGCGCCGGCTCCAATCGTTGTCGCTCCGCAACATCCCCTCTCCCCCATTAAGGGTTCGCCCAAGCGCCGCAAGGCCCCTGTCGCCGCTAGGAAACCCCTTACCTTCACGCCCAAAAAGAAGTCTCCTTCCAAACGCACGGTACGATGGCGAGATGACGACGGCGAGGATGGCCCACTCGTCGAATTCCAGAAGACGCCACAGCCATACGAGTCAACTTCCGAAGTTGACTCTCCCGCACCAAGACATACTCCTCCGTCCCCGACCGTCTTTCATTCCCATTCCATCCAGACTATCCAAGAGATCAACTCCTCCGACTCGAGTCCTTCCCTCGAAATCCTCGAGCCTACCATCCAGCTTGGCAAGCCTAACAGGTTCCAGGCTGGCTTCCTCTCCAAGTCCGGGCGCACCTCCGCCCAGCGCGACAGTAACTCCCCCGTCCTCGTCGCTCCCTCTCTCTCGCTCAACCTCGCCGCCGCGTCATCATCTCCGAACACGGAGGGCAGCCTCACAGCGCCGCTTAGATCGCTCGACGTGACGCGGTCCTCCAACATGTCTCCCCCGAGCGTTATTCCCGTGCGGCCCTCTAAGATCGCGAGCCCACCTATCGCCCGCAACTCGTTCGACGAAAATAACCCGCCCGAACAGAACGGCGGCGGCAACTCCTCGGGGTCCGATAGCGAGTCTACCTCTGATCTCGACGCCCGAAAGATCGCCTCGGCTATGTACTCGGCGAAGCGCCATTCCGCCTCGGCCCGTCGTATGTCCTCTCTGACTCTGCCCTCCGTTGCTGCGTCTTCCGCAGCCGCCTCCAAACGCGGCATGGTCCCCGCCGAGCGAGCAAGCGGACACCGCCCTTCTCTCTCGCTGTCGTCTGTGCCGTCCTCGACGAACGGCATCTCGCGCCTTAGGAGGAACAGCGGTGAGAGGAGGAAGAGCCCGCCCATCAGCTGCTCGCCTCCCGAAGTGAAGTCCGTCACGCGCGCCTTCACTGCCGGGCAGGCTCGGAGGATGAACCTTGGTGGTAGCGTCCGGGTCGAATCCAGCCCTACCGCTCGAGAGGGCGCGTTGGAGGTGTCGAAGAATAGGCGGGTTACCATTGGTGGTGTGGCTGCGAGGGCGCCTCGGCCTAGCCTTGCGTGGAGGTAGATGTGAATGATACCCTTCTGCCGCCGTTATGATGTTTGGAAGATGCATGTTGTGTAATGATTCTGTTGGTTTTGATGATGAGAATGGGGCTTTGAATTGTTTTGCTTTCAATGGCTTGATGAAGAATTTGTTCGTCGAGCTGAGCTGCATTGATGAATATTGGGATGGAGGGATTCATTACTGACCAAACCCATTGCACTTGATGCAAACTTTGGCGTCTAGGCTTTTTTTTGTTTTCCTTGGGTGTTTACTTCATTTTCTTTTTCGTCTCTTCCTTAGGGACCTGGCATGGAACAAGATTGAAGTTTTTTTTTTTTTCTCTTCTGTTGTTCTCGAGATTGTTTAGAGTATTCATTCCCGTGGGACTTGTACTAATAATTCAATTTGCGTTATTCACTTGAAATCAATGCTTGGCTCGTCCTGGTTCATCATGGCTCGTGAACTTTGTTGGCAATGTCTTGACCATGCTGTTGTATGTTACATGGCAAATCTTCATGTCGTTCACTAATAGTATACATAAATCCCCCAGTCCTCTTAGACCTTTTTGTTCCCAGTTCGTTGCAGGAAGCCAAATCCCTAGGCTTGCCTGCTTTCTATATCCCAGCTGACCAACAAGGCCAAGAAAGAAAGAAAAAGAAGAAATGATTCAACCTCAAATGAAGTGAAGTAAGTGTATGTCCCGTCCTCCCAAACCATAAGGATCCCAGATAAAAACACCATAGAAAACACCCAACCTCATCCGATCTAAGCCTCCACTCAAGGATACAACCAACAGGCCCCGTCAGTCAGCTACGCATGATTCTCACCCCCATCATGCCCATCCATAAGAACCCCATGCCTCATCCTAAACCCCCTCACAAGCACCGACCCAACCTGCTCCCAACCAGCCTGCGCATCCCCGTCCACAACAACCGGCGTAACAGCGAGCTCCCCACCTGGGGGTAAACTCGCCGTCCAAGGCGACGGCCGGATGTCCATCTCAGTGCCGCCGGCGATGATGCGCTCGAGGTCGCGTATGTAGAGGAGCATGCGCTCGCGCTCGCGCTCGACTTCCTGGAGGTAGCCGCGGCGTTCGGTCCTGCCGGAGACGCGGTCGGTGACGAAGCATTCTACCCGGGCGGTGGTGCAGGCTGAGCAGCCTTCGGGGAGGGCGTCGCATTTTATTTTGCGCACCTGTTTTGAAAGGGGTGAGCTTTTGGTCAATTGCGCTGGGTGGGGAGAGGAAGGAGGATGGTTAAAAAAGGTGGGAGGCATTGACGTACTTTACACCGGTCGCAAGCTTGTCCTGTCCTAGTGTATGTTTGTTGTCGTGTCTTGATGGCGTGGGAGAATTCGGCCGGGGCATTAGCCGCTCTGCGACCTCGGGGTTTCGTAGAAGGTGATTGCAATAGCGTTGGGTGTTGTTGTGATGATTGTTGCGCCTGCTGTTGTTGTACGATTTGTATTTGTTCCTCGTCCAGCCTGTGTCGTTTCTGTCTATCGAGCTCAAGATTAAGGTCCGGATAGCTGGACATCTCTCTCGGAAGTTGCGCCGCCTGCTGATGAACTTCGGCTTCCCGTCCTCCGCCCCCTTCTTCTTCGCCTCTTCGCGCGTCGGCCGCGACGGCCATTAACAGCGCGGGGTCGTGTTGTTCGTAGCTCGCCTCGTCGCGTCGGCGCTTCTCCCCTACGTGTACTTGATGCGTCGCGGTCGGGGTTGGCTCGGGCGGCCGTGACGGCTCGGGGCTGATTGTTGTGGTTGCGGCGGCGGCTGTCATCATGTCGATGGTGGCGTCGGTTGTTGGGGGTGGTGGGTAGCTTGATGATGGGCCGTCTTGGGCCGGGTCGTGGTGATCTGTTGACATTTGGGGGATGGATGTAAGAGAGCTTGAGATGCGGGTGTGGATATTGCGGGTTGGACGGAGGATCCCGTGTGTGATGGGGAGCTTTGGGGGGGTCTAGTGGGAACGGGTGATGGAGGTGGTGGGTATGGAGAGGTACGACGTGTGAGGTACCTGGATTGAGCAATCATTGATGATTGATGATGTTGAAAGTGGGAAGGGTCGATGAACTGGGCTGATCTGATTGACTGATTGGCAGGTACCGAGATGTGGGTACGGGAGTACGGGAGTACATCTCTGCGGGTTAGCTCGGGGAGAGCTGGAAGTGGAAGGAAGGAAGGGGCATTGCGCCTGCTAAGAACCGTGTCATCCCATACTGTGCAACGTTAGTGGGCGCCAAACTCACATGCCATGCACAGATCCAGATCACTGTCCATGTGGGTAGGTGGGAGTGGGAAGGGGCTGTCTGGACTGGAATATCGATGGAGGTCGAGCATGTGGTTTTCTGATTCCTCCCAATCTCGTCACGTGTGTAGGCCCCTATCCCGTTCATTGCTCATTGTTTTCGGTGTGAGAGAGCCCCTCTTTTGATAAATATCAAGTACCACTTCCCTCCGCAAACATCAATTGACCTCTTTGGTGATGGCAACTGAAGAATCAGTAAGCCCCGCCTACATCAATATACGAGTCGACGACAGCTACAAGCACAGAAGGAGCGCTCTCAATTACTCTGCTTCTATTTGAGAGGGATTTGTCAAATCGCCATTCTGGATGGACGCCAATATCAACTCTAACATGACTACATTTGATAGCTAACCCGCGTCCCTTTGCATCCCAAACTCATCTCTGAAATATGTGTTCGTCTGCCTGAAGGCTCCGGAAAGACTCATTCTAACCCCCGGGGACGTGGCTATTGACCTCAAAGTCCTAACTCCCCGAATCTTATCAGCACCTTGTCTCGGCGCAAGATGGGTTGCTTGGAATGTTTTGTTGGCTGCGACACCAGCATGTCTTCCAGAGCTCGTCTGGGCAAAATACACCCCACCCATACTCGTGAGACACACTTCCAACTCCCAAGCGTGGGTCGTATTAAAATGAGAGAGAATATCTCGCGCCACCGCAACCGCTGAACGCATCACCCCACCCTCGGTTGTGAAAGTTTGCGATAGGTCTGCACCATGCTCGGCAAACAGTCGCAAAACCTGACACCAGGTTCGGCCATATTTCTCCCTCCAGTGCAATGTCGTCATTGCGTCAGATGGGGGATTGGGATTGAAATCGGTATACGCATGGTTGAGGGCCCTAACCCATGGTGAATCTCTCGCATCCGTCCCGTTCGCCGCGAGACCTTGGGTAAGAAGGAACTCGATCAATTTCGGACTTGGCAGTTGGGGCGCTGGACGAGGTTAGAACTCGGCAGTAGTGAGTACGGGTGGTATTGCAATTTGCAGAAGTTTGCCGAAACCGCCCATTTGATAAGTACGAGTCATCTGGATGAAATGCTCACGAACGAAGCTCGTGAGCTGGAAGACGACAGCGCAATCAAGAAACGTCTCTAGTCGTAGCTTGCGGAAACCGAGACCACCACGAGCAGATCCCAAGAAGTTGCTCCAGTGCACCAAATCCTGGTCCTTCTCACGGAGCTGAGCCCATCGGTTTGTTGTGATTTGGTCAAACAACCCCATCAGCCTGAGCCCGAGGCCATCTCCCCGTTCATCGGCTCTCTTGGCCGCTTGTAGCGCACATTCCACCGTGTCCCAGAAATAATGAATATCGCCGTCATCCCCGCACGTCCAATCTGTGCGCCAGAGAATGTTCAGGACTGAGGCGCGGAGGAGGACCACGTCTGCCGAAAACTCATCGTCTTTCGACGCTTCGCGAAGGTATTGATGCACCTCTGGCAGTTCGAAGAAATCCCCTGCAGTCCGGTGGAGAAATCCAACAGAACCATCCGGCTGAACCTCTAAAACCCCGGCGCAGATCGTTTGTAGACGGAGCGAGAGCCTGGCGACTCTCTCCTCCCTATCTCTCTCCTCTAATGCCATGGGGTTGGCATCAATGGCCACGCTACCACCACGTTGGGCCACATCGTCAACCAAGGACAATGTCACAGCAGAAACAGGCTCCGGAACCCGACAAGATATCTCGAGTAAAAGCGCCGCATTCTGTAGATGAATCGGTTGAATACGGCCCAGCATATGCCAGTAGAGGTCCAGCAGGTCCACTGGGAGCTCTTGCAGCCGACGCTCCAAGTCGTGAATCGTGTCATGGTTGATAAGACCGATGATCAGTGACTTGGTAACGAGTGTAACCCAAAGGAACGCCCCGGATGCCTTCTTTATTACCGTTTTTGCGAGGTTGACGGTTCTATCGTGATGTGCCATACTGAGCCTCTTTATGGCCGGGTGGCCGAGAAGTTTCTGATTCACCACCCTAATGATGTCGTTTCTTGTGAGATCCTGAAGCTTTAGCATTGGCCCATTACCCAGCTCAGCTTCAAAAATTGGTAGTGGTCGGCTAGAAATGCAGAGCTTGACGCTCGGGGACTCGGATAACTGCTGGAAAAAATCCAAAGCTTCAGAGTAGTCGCCTTCAAACTCGTCCAGCCCGTCAATGAAGAAGAAGAATTTGGTGTTTGGAGCTGCCGTGCTTGTGAGTTGGCGAAGGGTTTCCATAAGATCCCCGGCAGACCAAGTCTGAATCCGCTCGCGTAAGTTTGGAAGAAAGGTCAAGGCGGCTGAGGCAGAGGCATTTTGTGTAATATACCAATGGTCACGAATGGCTTCTTCTGCTTCTGTGATGCGATCCTTGAGGACAACGCTCACCAAGTCAGGGCACTTCTCAAAGACACGTGCCAGCATGGCCCTTAAGAGCCCAGGGATGCTCCTCTCATACTCGACGCCTTTTCTCCAGAAGAAATGTCGTGAGGTGATAAGCTGGTCAGAGCCAGACCATTTCTTGAGGTACAAGTAGGTGTCCCGGTGGGTAACGAGGAACTTCATTAACGTCGACTTCCCCGACCCGGCTTTGCCGTTGATCCAGTAGATCCGATCCACGCCAGATCGACCAGAGTCCTGCAGCCAACGGGTAAAGTTTGTCCAGCTGGCGAAATCCTGGTCGTTTGGAGAAAGAATCCACTGAAAAGTACCACGGACGGCTTCTGGAACGGCGTCATATCGATGATCCATGGCGGGGAATGCTAAGCTATCCGCCACCATCTTTCGGGCAAACTTCTTCGCTTCCTCTTGTGCCACGTGATAGGATATCTTAAGTCCGTCTGGATAGTCCATCTCCAATCCTTTCAACGCAAGATTCGAGATTGCCGAAAGGATTTGGTGCCGGGTTTCTGTATGTTCTTTGGCGATGTAGTCTCTGTGAGACTGGCCTACCCAACCGATTTGCCGTTGAGTAGCCGCATGCTCCTCGATCGATAAAGTGCTCAAGTCAAGCAGCTGTTGAAAGGCAGAAGTCTGCGAAGTTTGCGAATCCTGAAGCTGAGTCCTAAGTGTTACCCAAGTGCGGAGTTAGTGGTTTCGCTCTTGCTTAGATAGTTGAGATAGCCGGGGGCTTGGGGCAATGCCCCAGATGTCTCTTGCGTGATCTAGTCCCACTACAGGGTATCCGTGTGTTGTGTTGGGTTTCAGGTACGTTGTGGACTTACTGGATGGATACTATCAACAGTGTGTTGATTTCGCCTCTGAATCTCTCAAGTCGCTGAAACAACGTATCGACATTGGCCTTGCCCCATACGGATTTCAACGCTATTCGGTAGCTTTTGGCGCGTGAGAAACTGCGACCGCCCGTCGTTGGTATAAGCCAAAGGCGGCTAGAAAGCTCGTCGGCCGCCTCGATACAGCCCTGACACACATGTTGGATGGCTCGATTCGTTTTCCACTGCTCCAGACACCGCGCCGGGCACTCCGCTGGGTAATGCTCCGGGCACCGCTCCGGGGCCGTCGCCGTACTCTCTGCATTGGCTCGGATTGCGCTCGCCAACTCCCCAAGGCGTTCTGCTACTTTGGACACTTCGAGATCTGCGGGTTCGATTCGACCAGTCCTGACAGCCTTGGCCTTTCCGACGACTTTTGTGGCAAATTCAATGAATTGCAAAATGTTCGCTGCTAGCCCAAACGCAGCGAGGCTTTCCATCACGGCGAGGTTCAACGGATCACGAAGGATGGGCAGACGTCAGATCCCAAGTCGCCACACGGATTCATCTTTGAGAGGAAGAAATGGGGTCATGGGCGGCTGCGGTGGTGGTTCGCCTTGCGCCACGGACGAAATATGGCCGGATAGGAAAGCGGAAGTGCGCAGGGCGATCTGGCTGTCGTCCGCCCTACATTTCTCGCAGCTGCAGGGTGTGGTCCATCCATCAGCATGCGCCACTTTCGGCACTATTTTGGAGGCTGTCCGTCACCCCCTAACATTTGTATGTGAGACTTGCAGCCTGCAAGATGTATATGACCCATGTACATTTGCATTCAAATTTCTCGAATTTAAAGGTTTCCATTTCCTTCTTCTAAGCTAGTGTTTTCTTCTCCCACCATCTTCCACTCTACTCGCCCTGTTTTCTCGGCGCGACTCGGGGACTTTCTCTGTTAAAGTTGTGCTGCTGCTGCTGCCGAGAATACTGCTCTTGAGCTGGTGGATCGGCGCATTTCAACGCCACTGGATGGCTTACGGGTGATAGCTATGAAGTGATTCCACAAAGGAGCGCGAGGAAGCTCACAGGGCCCCTCATATTGGTAGATCCTCGTGGAGTCGGGAACTAGGTACGCATTCCGGGACAATGGGCAGGAGAGATATCCTGCGATATGATGGAGTTGCGGAGAAGTAAAGGCCCGCCGTCTCATGATCTAGGGCGGCACCCCATTGTCTGTACTATTCCCCAATAAAGCCGTCAACTCAGACAAGACCTCACTCGCAGACGCAAAACGCCCCATCCAGCACTTCCAGATAACATCGCCCGCTAAAACCTCATCAACGGCCGGAAACACGCACGCGGCGAAGCGCTTATCCACCTCCTCGCTCTCAACATCATGAAACGGCTCGGTGCCGGTGGAGATGTAATAAATCGTCGAGCCGAGCCCGAACAAGTCACCGGCCGGGTCGGGTTTCCGACCGCGACGCCACGCGATATCAGATGGCGCGTAACGAATACCGGCGCAAATTGAGGGCCGCGATCCGTCGACGGACGACCCTCCGAAGTCGGAAATCTTGAGACTGAGCTTCTCATCGAGTAGGAAGTTGTGCGGCCCTACGTCGTAGTGCACCACGCCCACGTCATGTACGAGCTGCAGACCTTCCGCGGCTTCCCTAGCCCAGCGAAGGCGCTGCGCTGTCGAGATATCGTCAGGATGCGCCTCAATGTAGTCCTTCAGTGTCCCATTCGCCATAAATTCCATGGTTAGAGCGTGCTCCGCCTCGTCCCAGGAGATAATTGGGACGAGGCGCGGGTGAGGCCCGATGCGCTGGTAGATTTTGGCTTCAATTGTAAGCTCGGCGGTGGTGTCGTGGTGGTGAGATTGAAGAGGGGTTTTGATGATGTTACCGTCGGCAAGACGCTCGACAAAGGAAGTTGCGCCCACGGCCACTATCTCTACGCCCTTCGCCTCGATGATAAAGTCGTAAGTCGCCGGATTTGTGTCTATGGTTGGGGATGGCGACTTAGGAGGTGGCGCCGTGACTTGGAAGGAAGGTTGATCCTCCATTCCGTTTCTGGTAAATGTAGAATAAGGCGCAAGAGATGAGAAAAGGTAAGGGTTTATAACTAATCTAAGGCTAATAGCGCTTCCAACAGGCAATATGCAATGAAAGAACAGAACAATTCGAAAGACAGTGGGCAGCGACTCCCTCAGCGCCTGAGGAAAGTCGTTGTTGGCGAGAAAGGCGTAGAGGGAGCACCCGTGCGCGCATCAAATGAATTGCAAGAAACCATTCCAGAATTAATCCTCCAATTCCTCGCTCTTATTCCACTAACTTGAACTCAGCCCCGCAGCCAGGCTCCCACCAACTCATTGGAACCCCTCAATCCATTGTCCACGACTCCAGACAGAGCAAAAAAAGAACACGGGAGAAAAGAAAAATTAAAAAGAAAAGAAGAGGGAAAAAAAAAAAAAAGAAAAAAAAAGGGAATATAAAAGAGAGGAAGAATCAATATCGTTTATCACTGTAACCCTCATCACAGTGTGTCGGGCACTCGGTGCGACTAGTTCGGAGACCGGCCCTCTGTGACTTGGGAACAGCGCATGTAACGCCAGTCTGTAGTGCTTGCTCGCACTTGATAAATTGCGTGGTAGTCAAGTCGCAAGCCCTGGTACACTTGGTGTAGCGGGTGACGATAATAAGGTTGGTGCACATTCTGCCATTGATGTTGACGCTGTTAGTTGTGTTCTGCCCATATGGCTAGGGTTCACTGCATCACAAAACGGAGGAAGAAGACCAACCTGTTGATGAGAGGGTTTCAATCAGTAGATCTTAACACGGTATTACTTCACCAAGTAGTAGAACTGAGTTGATATTGGGAAATCGGTTGTTAGGTTGGCAAGCAATGGAATTACAGCTGGACGAGGGAATCATCGAGGATTTTATATAGATGAACACCACTGACAGAGCATGTCCTGAACGATTGGATTTCTTCTGTCTCCAGGCAGCAAGCCGTTGGTCGCCCGGATCTCGCGCAGTGATCTCATGAACTAGCAAGCATGAGGCTGGCCGCGATAAAGGCCGAGGGCATCACACAGCCTCGACCAACAGCGTACACTTTGAGGCTTCATGTTCAGTTTACCAAGTTGGTAAGGAGTTAACATCTACTTCCGCATGGCGTACGGAGGCGAAGTCTTCCACGAGCACCCTGTGATCCAGGAGCCAACAAGTAACAAGGCACACTCGCCTCGACTCACAGCTCGCCAACCCTTCTCCTTCTCATCACTTTTTCCATATTACTTCACCTCTGACCAGGCACGAGGCAGTTGCTTAACTGCTCAGCAGGACAGGGTGGCCTGGCCCGTGAGAAATAGCGCGTTTGTCGAGGAAAGAGATGGTAAAGACGAGCATGCATCAGGGTGGGATGAGACGACGCGGTGACTGTGATGAGAAGCCAAGCCATCATGGATGGACGCGGAGAACCGCGTTTTCACGTGACGAAATTATGGGAGAACGAGCTTCGGTCAGGCCCCACCAAATTTTCGAAGCGGGGGCGGGGCAGCTCTGAGCAGGACAGGCATGAGCGACGTTGGCCAGACGCATCAATCTCGACACCGAGAGAGCGAGAAGACGGGGAGAGTGGATGGGTTATTGTTTGGAAAGGGTATATTTGGTTCGGTGAAAGTAGAATAATACACCTGTTTTGAAAGGATATTGTGGCCAAGAGTGCAATTGGGCTTCAGGCAGGAGTGAACCTGTTCTTAGACTTGTTCCGATGAATGTTCCCCTACTCCTTTGGTCTCCCATGAAAATTGTTCACCTCATCAACATCTGTTCCAAATCTCCAGCTTTCCTGCCAGAATCTACCCGACGACTAAAGTCACGCGCAATACTCATTCCAACTCATTAGTCCGTCAGACCCGAAGACCGAAGCAAGGAGAAAGAGTCGCACCCAGCCATGGACTCGCTCACCCTTGAACATCTTCCAACAGACTGCATTGTCCACATCGCCCTCTTCAAGAACATCAAGAACGCGGCTTTCCTTCACTCCCAATTACTAGCCCGCAATGCCGACTTTGAATATGCCTTTATAGACGCATCAATAGTGAGTGAAATCTCATCGGGATTTAGCTGGAGCGGAGCTCACGGTCAACTAACCGTGAAAC
Organism: Scedosporium apiospermum; assembly: GCF_000732125.1. Taxonomy (NCBI): domain Eukaryota; kingdom Fungi; phylum Ascomycota; class Sordariomycetes; order Microascales; family Microascaceae; genus Scedosporium; species Scedosporium apiospermum. Next base: position 171,411 of record NW_015971756.1, read on the forward strand.
AGGTCGTCTCGAGGCGGCAACTCCTCGCAGCCGCCTACAAATCCATCAACGCCCTCCTCAACGACTCCCTCCTCACACCAAACGTCCACTCGGAAATAGTGGTCAACCTCAATCCCTCCACCAACGTACGTTTTCCTCACTTCCCAAAATTATCCTCGTCAAGCATGCAAGCAAGGAAGCAACGCCCTCCACATACCTAACCAAAACATATCCTAGATCTCCGAAGCCTACCGCCGCTTCGGCCTCAACCCCCCAACCCAAAACGTCCTCGTCCTCAAAATCACCCACCCAAAGACCAATCCCCCGCTCTCGGCCGACCAAATCTGGACTCACCTCTCCACCCACGTCGAGGGCGAAGCCCTGCCCCCGACGGACGAGAACATAGCTTCTCTGACGGACTGGCCCAAGGTGAGGAAGTATTACAAGCTGAATGGGCTGAATTGGTTGGATAAGATGGGGGAGGCCGAGAAGAAGGCTGAGGCGGAGGTTTTAGTGTTGGGCAGCATGGCGCTGCGTGGTGTATAGAGATTTCAATGTATGGGGAAAAAGGTGTCTGATCAATATAGAAAGTAAAAATCATCAACATTCTATGGATGCTACTAGTATATCCTATCCAACCTTTCATAAAATAATTTCATCACCGCTGTCTAGACACGCAGCGCACGCTAACCTAAAACTCCCAAAATCGACGAAATGAAAAATCTATCCCCGTCCAAAAACTCCCTTGACCCTCCTCACAAGCTCGCCCCACATGGCATCCCTCCCAACCTTAGTCCTCTGCACAGCATCGCGGTTCTCGTACGCCCTCCTCAGCAGATACTTCATGCACTCCCCCGTCGTTCCCCAAACAAGGTACTTGTACGCCTGCACGCCCGTCCTCTCTGGCACAGGAGCAGCGCCTCCTTCCTTCTTGCCCGCCGCGGGGAGCAACTCGCAGCTGACCTCGTCCGCCATACCCATCAACTGCGCGAAGGCAATCTCCGTCTTGGCCTCCCCGCGTTCGCAAATCTCGCGGGCTTTGAGGACCGACTCGGCGTTGTGAGAGGCGAGGATGAGGCTCGCGCCGGGGTATTCTCCCGAGCCCGAGAGGGTTTCGTTCCACTTCCGAGTCAAGACGCCTTCGGCGATGCCATCGTAGCAGGCATCGGTGTTCTCCTTGGTGTCGTGGATCAGGTGCCGAGGGTCTGATCCGAGGTAGGCACCGCGAACAAGCTTAACGCCCAATGTGAATGACTCTTCTTGCGCCTTCTGGAGATGTCCCGCGAGAGTCGCGGGGCAGGACTTGAGGTAGGCTTGGTACGTTCCGTAGATGGAGGCATGGCCTGGTTTGGTGTTGTACTTTCGCATGTACGAGAGCGTCCAGTCGTCGATTCCAGGCTGGATGGCGGCTTGTTCGGCGTCGAAAAGGAGACGGACGCCACGCGAGACGGCACGAGAACAGATGGCGTCGATTGCGCTAGCAAGTTCGGGCGGAGGTGCCTCTCTCGCGGTGAGACTGGCCATGGCTAGTCGACCAGCGCCGGTAAACCTATTGGGTTGTTAGCTTTTCTGTTTCTTATCTCTTTCCTTTTTTTTTTTTTTTTTTTTTCCTCCCATTTTCTTTTCTCTCTTATTCATCAGATTCTAGAAAGGAATTCACTTACTTTAGCGAGACGAAATCGCCGGGCTCGGCCAAGTCGACAGTTTCAATCGTTCCCTCAGCCCACGGAGTGACTTCGTTCCTGACGCACTCCTCGACATCGAGCCCCTTGACGGAGGATAAGCCCTTGAGCTGGTCCTCAGTGAGCACGATCTCGCGGGCATACCCAAGAATAACCCCGCTGAACCCGAGATTCTTGAGGCTAGTGATGGTCCGCTCAACCTCGCCGTGGGAGACTCCCGCGCAAAACTGGGCGTAAAACGTCTTCTTGATGAAGAGCCGAAGAAACGGGTTCTTATCGGGGTTAAGTAAAGGATTGGTAGAGGAAGCAAGGAGAGACATAATGGAGAGTGAGGGTGGTAGCAGAAGCCGGGAAGAGGAGATGGTGGAAATGGCGAGAGAGCGAAGCACCATCTTCAACGGGAGGACCGCAAGGGGAGGCGGGGATGTCTCGTGGCCACGCGGAGGCCCGTTTCCGCCGTTAGAATGATGGGTTTCGGTCTCGGCCATCTTTGCGTGGTAGGTGCCTACGCTGGGTGCCACTGGCTGCGAGCGAACGAAAGACTGCTGGTGTTTCCTGGCCGGGATGGAGGATAGACACCGAGAGACAAATGGCGCTTGGGGGGAGTAAGTAAGGAAAACAGAGACTTGATGGCCGTTAGTCCGCCATGGTTGGAACCGAAGTCGCCCGGTATGGACAAGGCGATGGGGCTGGAGAGACATTGGACCGTGTCAGATCAGTTGCAGCAAGACTGGGTGGTGGTACTACGTCAAGGGTATTGTGTTGAAAATTAAGACGCTATGTAAAGAAGCCGCAGAGACAAGAAATAGAAAGGCACAGAGAGAAAAAAGTATAATCTAAAACCTAACAGTTGTAGATGGAGGAGGCGGCGAGAAGAGGGTTGATATGGGAGGCAAGGCTTATAACACAGGGTACAATAATACAAGACAATACAATCTCGCCATACCTAACTAAGGAGGAGGGTCCAGGTCCAGTTTGGCCGACTACCCTTTATCTACTATTTGGTTAAGGCGAGAAGCCACCTCTGCGAATGCGGAGCTGCAATTGCATGAGCCGCTTGCATCTGATGGCCAAAGCCGATTCGAGACGGAACGTGTGATGATAAGGTTGAGGCTTTCACTGCGTCACAGGTACCCGATCGGCGTCCCATTTGTCGATGATTTGATAGGAGACCCCGGCAGGTGGCGGCTGCTTTAGCTTATCGTGGCGCATATGCCGAGTCTAGCCGCCGTCATCAACGATTCAACCACGAGAACCCGAAGCCCCGCGATGTGGACCGGGTCAGGAACACCGCCGAGCAAAGGAACTGGGAGTGGGGGAATTGGCGAATCAAACACGAAATAGTTCCATCTTACAATTTCCATACTGCCGCTAGTGTAGTGAGTAGTGTACAATGCCTTAAATGCCTTAGCTCCAGCGAGGAAATCGCCGGTTGATTCCAATGCCGCCGGGGTGGAGAGAGCAACCTGTCCCATCCGTCATCGGACTTTTCGTGTCTCGTGGCCCGAGAAGAATAATAAAAAATATGATCATAAAGCCTTTGGAGCGGTGTGGATGGGCTATCGGCGGCAAATGCGCCTGAGGAACACAAACTGCAACTCGCGCTGCCAGTTGCCCTAACCGATGGGTGTCGTGGGGTTCCCATCACCCACTCGAGCCCGCCCTCGCCGAGCAGGGCAGGAATACCCTGTGAGTGGACGCCTCTGGGAATAAAGGCTGCCGCTCATGCAGATGAGCTGATAGCACATGCAAATTCCTGCGGTATTTCCATCCATCCATAACCCCCGCTCACAAGCGTCATTGTCACGTCTTCTCGGGTGTCGGGCTAGTGGTTCCAGACCTCCCCAAACGCCGCCTCACAAAGTCGACATACCCGATAGACTGCCCCCGCGCCAGAGCCAGTGCATCCTGCAGCCCGCCAAAGACCAATCCGAATGCAAGTGCTTGTTTCGTGGTCCTCGCGGTCGTCGTCAACGGGAATCGATCTGGACCGGCTGGTGTCAGTGATCGAACCCCGTAAACATGCATGAAAGGATCAAACATTTCGAAAAATATGACCGGTTTCGGGGCACGATTATTACTTACTCCATAGACTGAAGCCCCCCGACACAGTAAGACTGGCGATAACAGTACTAAGCAAGTCAGACTTCCCCCGATACCTGTCCACGGTGTGTTCTAGCCAAATCATGGATATAGCCCAGAAGCTCAGCTTGCTCCCCATCTTGAACCCTTCCTTCAGACCGCCGTACGCGGCGTGGTAGTTCTTGCTCCGGTGGTAAAAGTACCAGTCCGTCGTCGTCGTCGGCATCTTGTGCGCGTGCTCGGCGCGGAATCGCAGCTGCGCCATCTTACCACCGTGCGCGGCGCCGAGGACCATGCCGATGCTGAAGGAGCCCAGCGCCGTGAGGGCCAGCCTGGAGGGTGTGCTCATCGAGAGTCGGGGGTATTCGTGCGGGCTCCATCTTCGTAGGTCTTTGGCGGTAATGTCTTCTGAGGTCGGCGGACTTGGTGGGGTTTTTATCGCTGCCATTTTGTCGGCATGTCGAGAGCCGGGTGGCTCTTTGTGGTGTTGTGTTGGGCTGGATTCAGATGCTTTAATTTTTTTCTTCTCTTTTTTTTGTAGTTTGCAGCTTGACCAACCATGCATGAAGCTAGGCTGGTGATCACCGGTTGAGCCTGGCCTTGGCTCGGTGGACTCCAGTGAACGCGAGGTCACCTGATTTCGCAACTTCAATGGACCCATGGCCCCTCCCCCACTAATCTTTCCAGGTCCCCAAAACGCATCATCATGCGAGCATATCCAGGATTGAGTTCTTATCTTTAACAACAGCTTCCAGCTCTACATTGTGAGAATTGAATCATACTTAATATTCAAGGTACTATTATCCCTCCCTACTTGCCTTCTTGCACTGACTCACAATCTGTAGATGGATGGAACACATCTCTCCCTGCGCCTCAAGCACGGCGTGCACACCATCTTCCTCTTCGTCGACTCCCTGAAACCCTTTTCCGACATCAACACCAAGCTCCTCGACGTCCTCCGAGAGCGCTACCCTCAAGGCACCCTCACCACATCCCAAGGACCCACGCCCATTCCCCCCAGCGACGCCACGACGAAGGTATACTACGCGCGCCTTAACAACCCCGTCGACCCCGCCGACGGCTGGAAGCCGCTCGATATTTCGGACAAGGACACGCCCGTTAAGAAAGGAATCACCGATAATACCGTTCTGGCTTTTGCGATATACGAGGACGGGAGGGAGCCTGACGAGGTGGAGTTTCTGGTCGATTGGCCGACGTTGGATGATTATGATGAGGAGGCGGATGCGAATGGAGATACCTAGACTGGGACGATGAATTAATGTTTTAATGACCAAGGGCTATACATTTGATGATTGCAAAGGAGTAACGGAGAATTTTACATTTGATCCTTTTCGTTAACATCTCCCGTGGGCGAGCGGGCTTCTCTTCTGCAATTGATCTCCAGAATTGATATCGAGATCCATGATCTCATCATTCGATCAACACACCAGGTCTTAGCGCAGTGCTAGACCAACCAACCACGAGACACAATTGATCCAGCAACACAACATTGAACCTTCGGAGATTGAAGCAGCACGACCAACCAACCACTGTAATATTAGTGTCTCAGAAGTCCGCAGTGCTACATTGCCCACTGCAATCCCATGCATTTATCCCCACACCGAGTGGCACCGCTAATAAGCCACTGGAAGCACTGGAAGCAACCCCGAGGAAGTCAGCGCTGAACCCTGAGCTGAGACCCAAACATTAATTTCACTCACATGCGCCTGTCAACTGGAATGTTCAATGTTCCTTCCCATCGGACTTGCCGTTGATTCGATGTTTATTTTGACCCTTGCCAGGGGAGGTAACCTTGATTTTTCAACCCCTGAAGTTTCTTCGTTACATCACCACCCTTCGTTTCAACTAATTTTCCAACTCTTTTTTTTCTACATTGATTCCTTTTTTTCTTTTGCTAATTTTTTTTTGGGTTCTTCATCGCGGTTTTAGGGTGTCCCAGACCTCAGCCTCTGTACACTACATCCCTTCTTCCACCTCCCTCTCCCTCTCCCTCCGCCCATCACTTACTCCCCGGCTTCACCACATGCCGCTATTATAGATGTTGATCGCGGCCCTCCTCCGCCATGGCCTTCGCCTGCTCTTCCCCATCCTCCTCCCCATCGCAATAGCCTCCACCATCTGGCTCTACCTCTACCCCATCTTCCAAGGATGCGCCTTCCCGCTCCCCGCGCCGCACTCCGCCCGTTCGGCCTTCCTCGACACCGCCAACCGCCATGTTGCCCTCGACAGCAGCTTCGCGCAGCGCCGCGCCCCCTTCCGACTCCTCACGCTCGGCGATCCGCAACTCGAGGGGGATACCTCCATCCCGAACGTGTACCTCGGCGTGATGCCGCACTTGAAGAAGTTGATCAACCATGTCACCTTTAAGACGAAGCACTATTCCCTGCGCCAGCGCGTGCGCCAGATTATGCATTCGTTAGTGGACGTGTACTTCGAGGATATCCCCAATGAGCTCGAGTCAATCCGCAAACGCATCGATCATTTCGGAAACGACTTTTACCTCGCCCACATCTACCGCACCCTCGATTGGTGGACCATCCCGACGCACGCGACCGTGCTGGGCGACCTACTGGGAAGCCAATGGATCGACGACGAGGAGTTCGAGCGCCGCGGGAACCGCTTCTGGAATCGCGTGTTTGCAGGTACGCAGCGGGTCCCGGATGATCTTGCCCAATATCCCGCCGACGAGTACGACATCGCCGGCTACCTCGGCGACTTCGAGCCCTCCACGGGCAACGACAGCAGCTCCTCGCAGGGCCTAGGGGATCCGACGGAATGGCGCCGACGACTTATTAACGTCGCGGGGAACCACGACATTGGCTATGCCGGCGACCTCACCGAGGAACGCCTCGCCCGCTTCGAACGTGTCTTCGGCAAGGCGAACTACGAACTACGCTTCGAGCTACCCGTTACTGATCCGGCTCTCGTCGCCTCGCTCTTCGACGAGGAGGCGAATATCGACTCCGACCGCTTGATTCCCGAGCTGCGCATCGTCGTTCTCAACGACATGAACCTCGACACACCAGCCATCAGCGTGCCCCTCCAGGACGCAACCTACAAATTCATCAACGACGTCATCAACACGGCGTCGGCCGTAGAGTTCGTGGGGCATTTCACCTTGATCCTCACGCATATCCCCCTGTATAAACCTGCCGGCGTCTGCGTGGACTCCCCTTTCTTCGACTTCCACACGGAAGCTGAGGGAGGCGGCGTCAAGGAGCAGAACCTCCTCTCCGGTCCCGCTAGCAAGGGCATCCTCGAGGGCATGCTCGGCCTGAGCGGGAACGTCCTCGCTGCCGGTGGTGGCATGGGGAGGCGCGGGCTCGTACTCAACGGGCATGATCACGCCGGCTGCGACACGTATCACTTCATTAACCAGACGAACGGGACGACGTCCTCCGAGAGGTCTTGGGAGGCGATGAGGTGGAACGACGCCGAGACGCGCGGCGTCCCCGGAAAGGCCGGACATCCCGGCGTGAGAGAGATTACAGTAAGGAGCATGATGGGCGATCATCACGGCAATGCCGGCCTCCTGAGCATGTGGTTCGACGAGGAGGACTGGACGTGGAAGTATGAGTATGCCGAGTGTAGGCTGGGCACGCCGCTTGCGTGGTGGCTTGTGCATATTTTGGATCTTGTCGTCGTTGTGGGGATTGTTTTGCGCATGGGGCTTGCTGTATCGGGGTTGAGTTTAGAGGAGGAGAGGAGCGACCGGTCTGCTGGTCGGACGCAGAGGAAGAAGTTGTAAATGAAAGTTGGTATTTAGAGAGTGCTCCATACGCATACACACTAGCATTTCTTAACTATGTTTACATCACACTTTTCTTGTCACTGTTCTATTAGACCTGTGATCTCGAGCAGCTCACGACCAGGACTGCTCCTTAATGGCGTCCCCATCCCGTAGAACGAAAGTAGGATGTTGTGTTTTGGAGGCTATCATGTCTCAGTTTGCATGAGTGGATGGGGTCCGCCAGAAAATGGAAGCAAGTCCTTTGCTATGAGCCAGGGTATAACATATTTAATACACATACACACATCATGTCGTCAATCTTCAATCTTTTAAATCTAGAGTTATATTGGTACAGTATTAGTACAGAAATATACGTTTCTCTATGCCAGATGTTTTTCAACCTCCCATCTTCCAAAATCTTTCCGCACGCCCCTTTTGAACCAGAAATAAGAAAAGGACAGACATGCAAATGTAGGAGAAGAGAGGAACGAAAAAAAAAGGAAGAACACCCCATTGTGATGCCAGATCGCCTAATGTCGACAGTTCGTAACATCCCAACCCGTATATATCCACTCACACACACCCTCTCCATCAACTTCGCTCTTAATCCTTCTTAGGGGCCGGCGGCGGCGCCTGACCATCCTTCTTATCGACAAACATGGTCGAGAAGGACCCCATCATACTATTCATCATCTCCTGCTGTTGCTGCTCCATCAACGCCTGCTGCTCCTTCAAATACCTCTCCCCATTCTCCCGAATATCCTTCTCTAGTGCCTCCACATACCGCTGGCCCCTCTCGCGCGCGATATCCTGGATCATCTTACCCTTGGCGAAAGCCTCGCTGGGGCTCGGCTCGCCGTCGGGTGACACCATCATGCTCATGTTGGAGGACTTGAGGCCGAGCATGTTCCCAAAGAAGCCGACGCCCGAGGAGGCGCGGCTGGCCTTCTGGCTCTTGATCTGCTTCTGGAACTCGGCGCGGGCGATGGCCTCGCGGCGGGCGAATTCCGTGGGGATGTGCTGACCCTCGAAGGACTTGAGGACCTTGCGCACGTCGCCGTATTGCATCGTGTGGATGTACTCGAGGAAGGGGATTAGAGAGACGAGGTCGGAGTTGTGGGCGTCGCCGGTCCACTTGGGCAGGATGATGGCGTTCTCGGGTTGGGCGCTGACGTGGGCGGGGTTGGTGTCGAGGATGATGACCTTGGAAAGGTCACGGTTCAGGTAGGAGAGATCCTGGGGGAAAGGGTGAAGGTTAGCAGGGAGCTACTAATTGAGAAGGTATGGGAAGTGCTTACCTTGACGAATTCACCATCTTTGTACTTGGTCGCTTCACGGAACAAAGGGAACATAATCATCTGGAAGGGATCGAGCTTCTGGATAACCGGAAGAGCAATCGCAGAAGGCACGCTAGTAAATAGAACCAGCTCGTAGTACTGGCTCAGATACCGCAAAAAGTAATCGACGCCAGGCCTCTTCGCCACCCGCCAACCGTGCTCACGAGACCACTCGCTATGCACAAGCATATCCTCCAAGCTAATGCACAGAGTATAAGGCTTCTCAAGCATGGGATCGACCTTGGGCAGAAGGGTCTCGAAGGCAGGTTCGCTGAAATATGTCACGATGGTGTTGGACCGCGTCTTAGCCCGCTTCCACCATGCCGCGGGGTTCCATCCGTTTGGCGCTTCGGGGAACCTTGCTTCCTCATCCTCTTCCCAGTTGCGGCCGAGGTAGGCTACGGCGCCCACCATGCCGACGAGCGCTGAGATGAAGGACCATTTGGCGAAGCTTTGTTGTTTCCTGTCGGATGACGAGATGTAGGCTGAATCGGGAAGTTCACGACGGCCATCCTCGCCGGGCGCGGCAGTGAGTGCGGACCTCGTGGCTCCGGCGGTTTCGTATTCGAGGGTAGATGGGATACCCTGGGTTAGGTCGGGAAGACGGAAGGCAGGCTTGCCCTCGGCATCAGTTTGATTGCAATCAATGTCAGACTTCTCTGCCGCTTGCGAATCCGTAGCTTCTGGTTTCGAAGTTTCTGAGGGGCTTGAGGATTCCGGGTTCTCTGATTTGGATGAATTGGACTCGGCGGGACTCGAGTTCCGCGGAGGCTCATTGTTCGCCAATGTCCGCGTCCACGTAAAAGTTCGCGACCTCGCAGCGTACACGGCGAGGAGTGGTGACACTCGAACCGGGCGGCTCGAACGAACGAGCCGTAGCGCTACTCTTGAAAGCATGGTGATCTGTGGGGGGAATTACGTTCACCACTAGATTTCAGGAGGTGAGGCGGATTAATTCTTTTTTTTTTTTTCGCTCGATCAAGAGCTGGGCCAGAAAATCGGTAATTATAATGGCATGACGAACTTTTCTTGGGGGTTCCAAGCTCTTTCCATGCCACCCAAAAGTTTTAGAGCCGATATTTAACCGACGCCATTCCAGACTTGGACTTGGTCAGGGTACAATGTACATTACGTCACAAGCGCGAGAGCGCAAAACAGCGCTGTACCTCATACTTGTTCAAGGATCTCAATGGGAGGCGAAAAAGTAACAATGAAGACTGTTCAATTGTTCGTTTTTAATTCAAGCGAGTTGCATTTGTCCTGCAGGACGCAGGCAAGTTCATGATTGAGTGGTGTTGGTCGTCAGCGAAACTAGTAAAGCTAAACTAGGAGCGAGCCCATTAAACACAAAAAGTAGCCGTTCAAGAGAAGATATCGATATCCCAAATTCCCTGGTCCCCAAGAAAAATCAAAGTAAAAAGTAACAAGCCAATTCGGTCCATGTACGCCTTATTCCCTTAATCCCACTTAGGCTGCTGCAATTGCATTGACAAGTGAGAGTTGATCAAACCCGATAATATCGGCAACAAGGTTGTTAGAGCGTTGGAGGTCTTCCTCATCCAAACTATCAGTCCATCCCCTCTCGGGGCCCCAAGTTAGGGTATAGCGCGGGGGCACCGACTCCAGCAGCCCCCGCATCATGGCGCCAGACTTCTTCACACTTTTCCAGGCGTCAAACTCGATAACCTCGACGGACGGCATGTCCCTGAGGATATCCTGCAGCAACGAACGGGAAAATTCTTCGTAGAAACCGTCTGCGCGACGGAACCCGTTGAAGATGTTGTCGCTGGGGTCGCATTCGACGAAAACTTTGAGTTTCCGCGCTTGAATGCAGTGGCGGAGGCCGAGGGCCTCGTTGACGACCCACCCGCGGGGTGGCCTATTCCAGCCAGGTCCGAGCCGAAGCTCAAGAGTCGTGATGGACGCGCGCTGGGCCGGGGAGAGCCTGGCGAGCAGCGGTTTCTTGGTCTTGAAGAAGCGGCCAGGGTGGGTCGGGAAGATGCGAAAAGTGGCGCTGCCGTAGAAGAAGGCCGACGCCTCGTAGTAGACCTGGTGGCAGGTCCTGAATAGAGCCATCTTTCGATGGATCCGTTTGTAATTGTCCGGGTCGAGGTCGATGACGTCTCCGGCGATGTCGGCGAAGTGGTAGCCGTAGACGCGGAGACGTAGCTCGGCGGGGAGGTCGAGGAACCTGAAAGGCGCCGGCTTCTTCTGTCGCGTCTTCGGGGCGGGAGCGAAGTCGGATTCGTCCTCCGAAGGATACGCAGACGGATAGGCCGAGCTGAGCGGAGTAGGGTACGCCGAACTGAGGGGGGTGGAATAGGTCGAAGCGACCGGGGTCGGCAGACCCCTCGACGCCTTGGATCGTCTGGCCATGGCGGACGAATTCACACAATCGCCTGCAGTTCTTCTTGGTGGATTGTTTTAGTCGATTGGAAAGTTTGATAATGCGCGCTGTTTTCGAGGTTATGCGGCAATCGCTAATGAGCAGATTCAACACACGTGGTGGAATTGGGGCTTGCAGATGAGGAGCAAAGTCTCGTTGGACGAGTCAGATACCAGAGGGTGGTCCATTGTTAATTGTCTGTAATGGGGGAATCCACCCTCTAGAATGCAGCATTCGTTGCGGCCATCTTGATCGCGATTGTGTTGTTGGAAGCAGAGATGAATTGGGAGAAAAGGGGGGAAGAAGCCAGCGGCGAGTGATGACGATATGTATGGGAATCGGGAAACGACTTCGGAGGCAAAGGGAGGCGTGGGCGGACTGGGACTGACTGGGACTGGTGGCTGCAATTCCCCAGACCGGCTGAGGATGGGATCATCCACTTGGGGACACGTGAGCTCCTGCCAGAGGGTAGCCAGAGGGTACCTTGTCCATCGGCCCAGACTGGCGCCGGATAAGGTGTTGTCTAATTAGGCCTAATCTGTGCGGAGAACAGTACGAAGTATGAAAGGGGGATGCGGGACATCTGCGAGATACTTTGCATCCGCACTTCGGGAGAGACAAAGAGAGTCGTTTTCCAACATTCTCAAGATGTTTATCCAAACAGTGTGAACGGCAGGAGCGATGAAACCCATCTTGCATAGCCAAAAGAGTGGTAGCGGTCCAGAGACATGACCGACCCAAAACTAGCGTACCAGAATTATAGTGCAGAGATGCAGAGACAGTGGAGAAGGGCTACGCCCAGTTGAGCCATTTTAGAGGATATTTCACGATGTACCCTGTAGCGCCTACGAAGTACGATCGTTGGATGCTGCAATCACTCAATCCTGTTACAGTTGGTGTGACTTAGGATGAACTTGCACGAAGTACACCACAGTACAGTGTACCTCCCGGTGGAGAAACAGGAGGAAACGACCACCAATCAACCAACACAATCGCCAAACGAGCAAGCCCGGAAGGAGCTCCCCCACCAGCCCCACCCCGAAACGGCGCTGAAGAAATCCAAGTCAAAAATTCACCTTCGCATCTCAACGTCCACCGCTTCTCCTCGCCGCAACGAAACCTCCAACCTCGACCCAAATACGACCGACGCCATGTCTCTCGACACCTCAACCTACTCCCTCGCCCTCCTCCGCGTCGACGGCCGCCGGTGGAACGAGCTCCGGAGACTCAATGGCCAGATCCGAACCCAGCACGCCTCGGACGGCTCGAGCTACCTCGAGATGGGCCATACAAAAGTCATGTGCGTCGTGACGGGTCCTCACGAAGCGCCGAGGAAAGGTGGAGCGACACAATCGGGCCACGCCCAAGTCAGCGTCAACATTGTGATTGCGGGCTTTAGTTCTGTGGATCGGAGGAAGAGAGCCCGGAACGACAAGTATGTTGATGTCTATTTTTTCTCTTTCTTGTCGTAGTCGCTCTACGGCGCGGCCTCAATGCGCTGCCCATATCTAAGCGCGCACCTTTGGAGTCCTAAATATCCCGATGCTAACAATCGGAATTCAACAGGCGCACTCAAGAACTCGAAGCCACCATCTCAAACGCCCTCACCGCCTCCCTCCACACCCACCTATTCCCCCACAGCACAATCCACGTATCCCTCCACGTCCTCTCCCAAGACGGCTCCCTCCTCGCTGCCCTCATCAACGCGTCCACCCTCGCCCTCGTCGACGCCGGCATCCCCATGACCGACTACATCGCCGCCTGCACGTCGGGTTCCACGTCCACCTACGCCGCCGAGGACGACTCGGCCGATCCGCTCCTCGACCTTAACTTGCAAGAGGAGCAGGAGCTGCCGTTTTTGACCGTGGCCACGCTGGGCGCCAGCGACAAGGTCGTTGTTGTCGTGTGTGAGAGTAGGGTTCAGGTGAGCAGGTTAGAGGGCCTGTTGGCTGTGGGCGTGAGCGGCTGCAGGCAGGTGAGGCAGTTTATGGACCAGGTAGTGAAGGAGAAGGGTAGCGAAATGATATAGACCTCGAAGGAAAAGAAGAAAAGAAAAACAAAATAATGTTGCACGACTTTGACACGATTGAACGGAATTGTTTTTCATTTATTGAAGCGCTAATACTACATCGCGGCGAATATCAAAAAAAACCCCAATGGTGAGCATCTACTCCTCTTTCCTTTTTTACGTACATTCTGCCCGAAAAGAAGAATGAATTACAACTCGTCATGACCATCCTCTGGCTTGGGGGATTCTGACTCGGCCTCAGCAGTCTCAGTCTTAGTCTCAGTCTCGGTAGCCTCCTCGGACGAGGTACTCGACTCGCCAGCGATGATACCCTCCGGCAGCTTACTCTTGGCTCCCTCGCTCAGGCGGATAGCGTCAACCCACTCCATAATGCTGAGCTCGGAGAAGTCGCCTTGGTAGTGCCTCCACCAGCTTCGCTTCGCGTTAATGGCAACGAGCTCTACAGATCCGGAAAGCTCGAGGGACTTGGAGAGCTGGGTGTGGGTGGGGTTGAGACTAGGAATAGCGTAGAAGGGGAAGAGCTTGCGGTCCGCCTTGACATTTCTGTGTACGAGGTCGGCAAGGTTGTCAAGAAGCGCATCGGCGGCCTCGCTCTTCTCCTCAGGGACGAGGGCGAGGACACAGGTGCCAGACTTGGGCTGGAGACAGGCGTTGGTGATCTCGTCAGAGGTCAGGAGCGTGGTAATGGGAGGAATATCTCTCTTCGGCGGCGGGGGCGGGGGTGGCGCCTCGGCTTCCGACTCGGGCTCGGCCGGTTCCTCGACGATGATATCCTCAACAGGCTCCTCGGCCTTGGGCTTCGCCTTCTCCTTGGGTTTCTCCTTGGGCTTCTCCTTAGGCTTATCCTTCTTTCCAGAGCTGGGTGAGGCGGGATCGGGGTTAGGCTCAGCTGCTTGCGAGAGGAACTCAACCATGGGGCCCCTCTTCATCTCGCCCTCGAAGACGATAGCCTCCTGCTCTCCACCGGGAAGCAGGACCAATGTGGGGAAAGACTTGATGCCAAACATCTCCACCGTCTTCGCCTCCTTGTTGCGGACCTGGCCAACAGTCATCACGCCGAGGAAGTCAATGGCAATGCTTCGGAGCACTGCGCTCGTGGTGCTCTTCTCCGTAAAGAGGATAGCCTTGGGGGCCTCCTTGTCGTTGGAGAGGAAAGTTTCGACGTCAGCATCCGTGATGCGCTTGACGTGGTTGTTAATCTTGTCCGTGACGGCCTGGACGATGCCGCTGGCGGTGCGAGGTCCGTTGTAGTCTTCTACGATCGGGTGCTTGCCCTTCTTGCTAGGCTTCACGATCTTGAGGGTAGGAAATCCCTGCACGCCCATGGTGCCGCAGAATTGCTTGTTCTCGGCCGCATCGCAGTTGACGGCGGCGACCTTGGCGAGGCCCTCGAGGCTCTTTGCCGCCTTTTCGTAGGCGGGCTTGAGGTTCTTGCAGTGGCCGCACCATGGCGCGTAGAACTCGACGATCTGGAATTGGCGAACTAGTGTTAGATGAAGCTACAATCGAGGGGGAAGGAAATGCTCATCGTAACTCACCGATGTGTGGTTGGACTTGGTAATTAGCTTGTTGTAGTTTGAGGCATCCACTTGGAGGACGGAAGAGCTCTTCGAATAGAGGCTAGCTTGCGCCGCACCTGCGAGGGTGAGGGCAGCTAGGAGCTGCTGATAATGCATCGTCTTGGCCGAGACAATGAGTAGACTCGAGAAAATATGTTGTCAAAATGATCCAATTGGCAAAAACCTACCGCAAGTGAAGAGGTTGTGGAGGGAGGAAAACAAGCTCTTTCCAACAAAACCAATGTGGAAGGGAAGGGAAAGGTTAAGAACGGCGGGGGAAAAAGGCCACGGTGGAAAGTATAGCCAAAAGTGGTGATATTCGCAGCTCCTTCCGGCGGGTACGAACTGGAGCTTGAAAAAGACCACGTTCATTTTACTGTCGCGGTTTCCACAAACAGGGCAGAGCACAACCAAACGCAGCACTGTGGGACGAAGTACCCGCCACTGACGAATGAGCGGGCCAGGTTACAACTGCACCGTCCTGGATGACTGGCGTGAAGGGGAGGGGACGTTTTGGTACAAAATTGTACTTGGCGGGGTCTTGGAATGGACAATAGGAATTGATCCACATCAGCCAAGAGCTTCCTGCCGCTGCCGCTCATGTCATTCTTCCAGCGTCCTCGTTTGGCGGCATTCCTAGAAAGCAGAATAACTTGGTATTCCTAGCACGCTCCAACAGAATACACAATAGGCTCTCAGTGAAAGTCAATAGGAAGTAGCCATGGAGCACCCATCCATTTTATTCAAGTTCCTGACGGACTTTAGCGCCTGTCGGACTTATGATCACGTGGATAATGGAGGTACGCTGGTACCTCGTAAGTACTACAAAGTATATATCCACATGTCCAGATCAGCTGGCGCCACCTTCCAGGAGTACGTACTTCGTAGCTATCGATGAGGTCAGACCTCCAACCTCGATCGTTTTCCGTTGCCTAGATTCCTCCTTCACAGCTCCAGCAAAACACATAAAACTCTCCGATCACCATGGAACAAATCCCAGCTGCGCTGAAGCAAGCCGAGATAGCTCGGTTCGTTCACAGAGCGAACCAGCTAAGGCAAGTCAAGCCTGCCATTACATATTGGTGTATGTTTACCCCGCCAGCTCTCAGATGAGCGAGCGCCAGGGCAGGTTTGGCTACGGGGGGACAAGTTGCTAACCGGTCATTTCCTTTTCTTTTGCTTTTTAACAGGTGAATATTGGGCGGTGAAGCAGATTCTTTCCAAACAGCTTCATACTACCGATGAAGAATGTCTTGGGTTTACAACGACTCTTATGGACAGGCTGGAGCAGGTATGTGCTGGTAGCTGCTCGTCGCGTGGGGGAGCGTAGCTGCTGACGAGGACCACCAGTTGAAAACAGAACATCCCGATGACGACGCCATAAGCGATGATGCGGCGGGACAAGCTTATGTAGAGCAGTTCGCCCAGCAAACGTTTGACAGGGGAGAGAAAGTCCTCCTAGCCAACAAGGTTACGAGGTATGGCTAGGCCGTTCGACCTGCTTGTTACCCTTCTTGTACTGACAGGGTATTCTGTATAGACAAACAGCGGATACGTTTGATGCAGCTGCAACATTCTTCCAGCTTATTAGCATCTGGGAAACACCGGACGAAGAAACGCAAAAGAAGATCAAGTACGCCAAGTGGAACGCCGCACGCATCCTCCGAGCCATCAAAGAGGGCAAGGACCCGAACGAGTCGAATCCGGTGCGCCAGGAAGAGGAGCTAGAAGCCGAGGACGCAGTCAGCCCCGGTCTGCCAGAAGTAGGGACGCCAGTTCCTCTTGAGCATCCCGCAGGCCAGCCCTCACCTCCACCGAAACTCCCATTCGATCCCGCGGCGAGCGTCCTGCCCTCGCGCCCCCTTCCCCGTCTCCACCAGCAACCACCGCCCGACTTTACGCCGCCATCTCCCATCCATCCTCAGGAACGAATACCGTCTCCGTACTCTCGCGTGAGCGTCTCTCCTGCGAACTCTGGCCCGTCACTGCCTCCGGCTCAAACTCCTCCCCCACCTAGCGCTCCCGCCCCCATCTCCCCACGAGCGGGACCAGGCCCTCACCCTCTCCATTTCTCTGCACCGCCCGACTCTCACCACATACAGCCCCCGACTCAACCCCAGCTACCGTTCCCCGGTCCTAGCATTATCCCAGCACCTTCCCCACACCAGCACGTCCCGTCCGCCCCGGCGTGGCCACCGGCGCCGGGCCCTCAAACCCACGGCTATCCTGCGCACCCGCCCCCGACGAGCCATCCTCTCGCTTACGCACATCACCCTCCGCCGCCGCAGCCTCCCGTCATTGATGAGGTCAAGATTGCCGAGGCGCAGAAACATGCTAAGTGGGCTATCTCGGCACTCAACTTTGATGATGTGCCTACGGCGGTGAAGGAGTTGAGAAAGGCGTTGGAGTCGTTGGGCACTCAGTAGTGTATATGTGTATGAAAAAGGAAGCAGTGCAAGAAATGGGCGGCAAAGATGGATTTGAACATTATGATAGTAATATATCCAATGCGGACCCAGAGGTCCTAACTCTTTTACATTCCAGCTCTTGTATGATTGCATCTCGCGTGTTGGATTGGAACACGTGTATTATGCGTTTTACTTGAACCTTAGATTGGGAACAGCCTTCACTCCCTGAAGTAGCATATTACTTTCACATCTTGGAATCCACAGTGACACTCTGGACCAATCTCCCACCTGGAAGGGACAGGAAGTAATCTTTACAAACACAGACAATTCTTAGACTCGGGAATGCGACAGCCCTCATTACCAGGGAAAATACTAAAGAAGAAAGAAAAGCGAAAAGGGGTAGAACCAGCACTCTTGAGGCCCTTTTACATCGCCCCCCAAAAATGAAATGGCCATATACCTCGGCCAGTTTCGTAGAGTTGTAGGCTTGAGCGAGGTAGCTCTTCGGCCCGGAACCAGCAAAAGACTGGACTTATCCCCTGAGAAATGGATAACCGCCGCCAATACTCTCATTTATTTGTGAATGTGATCAGCTCCCCCCATTCCAGGAAGTGATGTAAGCCCTATCACACCAGTGTCAGCCCTCAACACTCTCTCGATATAAAGAGCGTCATCTCATCCCTCGAGAGAAAAGAAAACAGAGTGGGGGTGAGGAAAGAAGAAAACTTACAGCCATCAATATCCTCATTCACCATCGGCTGAACCGCACACTTATTCCCCTCCTGCAAGCTCTGACTCTTCAACGTCGGACAATTCACATTACAATTGGCATCCATAGCCCTCTGCAACGCATCCCCCTTCCATCCGAACACGTAATCCCCGTGGTTCCCATACCCCGTGTCGTCGCCGAAGCTCCACACGAAGGGCTGGCTGCCGTCCTCGGGCCAGAGGGCCTTGTCGTTGTAGGGGCGGGTGTCCCAGATGGCTTCGAGGAAGACTTGGGGCACCTTGATGGGGTGGGTGGCGGGGCAGGGGCCGCCGCTTTCGAAGGTGCCGGATTCGGGGTAGGAGACGTGGCTCATGTGGTCAGCGCTATCGAGGTTTTTGCCGTCCCAGCAGCTAGGAAGAGGAAATAAGGAGCTCGGTTTAGCATGGAGGTTGAAATCATTTCTGAAGGAAACAAGGTGAGGAGATAACAAGACAAATTGAAGAACTTACGTTGGGAAGCGGACGTTGACCATGATGCCATAGGGACACGGCTTGTTGGGGAACTCGAGCGTCTCGCCGCTTCGGGTACCCGGGCTGGTGAGGCAAGTGTACGTGAGCTGGCGGAACCTTTGAGCCTCTTCCTTGGTGCGATAGTTGGCATCACCGACGAGCATCCGGTAGCCCTAAGATCTTCCGCGTCAGCATAACTAAACGGCGATACTGGCAAGGAGACGTAAAAAAAAAAAAAAAGGCCTAACGTACAGGCGGGAAAGCGGTAACCTTGGCATTACCACGCGCGCTGTTCAAATAATAAACAGTAACGCCGCCGTTCGCCTGCTCAAAGCCAATGTTCCCCATCAGTGGGATGCGACGATACGTCCCGTTGCGAGCCTTGAAGAACATGACGGCCGTCCAGTAATTGGACAGATCCTCGCTAAACTGGCACGTCGTGCAAGATGACGTGACGGAGATGTCCTTGGTGGGATCCATCGTGACATTGAAGGAGTTCTATCCCTTTCGTGTTAGTATAAGCACTTCCAAAGGTATATAAAACCACGGGGAGAAGGGTTAGAACTGAACTCCTCCGACGATCTGGTGAAGATGGGGCGATGGAAGCTGGCCGGGGTTTACGAGCGGATCGAGGCGGTCGACGACGAGCTGGGAACAGGAGAAGCGGAGAACGCCTGCCTCGACGGCGAGCAGCGATGCCGTCGCCAGGAGCAGATTTCGAAAGTACATGTTGAATACGTTGAGATCCTCCTTGCGAGTGACGAACTTGTTTTGATTCGATTCAACTTTGAATGGATGGATTGACGGGAAGGACAGGCCTGGATACAGCGAATCCCTACCAACGATTCAAGCCCAAATGGGATGTCTGGTTCTGCATTCCTCTTCTTCCACTAACCACCGAGTCGTCTCTTGGCCCACCTCCATCGATTTATACCCATCTTCCAGAGCTCCCTCATCCCAAACACCACTCTTCCGAACCAGACTATAGAACCATCCCTCATCTACCGCCGCGCCCACTATATCCCGCTGTCTCCTAGACGAAAAGAGGGTCCCATCTCCGTATGATACTATCTCGCCCAAGTGCCGGGGCGAAATCACTAT
The DNA here is from genome assembly GCF_000732125.1 of Scedosporium apiospermum. Classification (NCBI taxonomy): domain Eukaryota; kingdom Fungi; phylum Ascomycota; class Sordariomycetes; order Microascales; family Microascaceae; genus Scedosporium; species Scedosporium apiospermum. Next base: position 190,943 of record NW_015971756.1, read on the forward strand.
AAGAGCAATATAAGTCCTGCCCGCCGCCAACCTATCGGGTGTTTCTCGACTTCCGGATTTTTTAACACCCTCGCTTCCAACTCCTCGCCTACTTGCCACATATTACCAGATCCGGAATTGCCATGCCGGCATTAGAGTGGGTTAGGAGGGCCTTTGCTTGGCTGGGGTGCATAGCCGAAGAGACGTCCGGACAGCGGGATCGGCGTTATTATTGGGTCTCTGGGGATCGAACGTCTAAATAGAAACATTCCTTTCTCCTCCAGAAGGCTCAGTTATAGCAGACAACTGTGTTATGTCCACTGTGAGCGAGGGAGTGATCGAATAATCGGGGTTGATATTGATGGACGACATTTAGCCTTGAACGGTTCAACGCCACGAATTAGATGGCGTCGCCGATCATGGCACATCGACGATCTAAAGCGGACACATTGAAGAAGAATCGAGACGTTATCGTTCCCCTTTACAGAAATGTCAACATGAGGCTTGAAGGGCAGTTCGCAGAGATATGATATGCAGCATATCACGTCCTGTTGATCTCGTCCATCCAAGCCTTGATACTCTTATATCCTATCACAGAGCTTCCGCGCAGAATTCTCTTGTTTGGTTCCCCCTGGGTGCATCTGGCTATATATGATCATTTCACATCTAAACAAGTTATTGGCAGTAATTGAATTCCCATACCGATGCGCGCCAATCATTCGCAAGAACTGGTCGTTCTATGGTCTCCTTTCAGTCCCAGTCACACGACTTGGAAGGAATCACAGAGGGCGAACGCAGGCTTCACCTAGAGGACTTGTTCTTCGTTCCACATCAAGCGACATGATATTCGCAAAATATGCAATAGTTTCTTTCCACGTAGATACACAGCATCGCATCATATCCCAAGGCTCTCACACCTGCGCCACGCCACACTTCCGACGCCACCAGATAGAACCTCTTCATCAAACACACTCTTATGTGGAAAACCCCGATGAAGATCCGTAAAGCCAAAACAGCATGATTGTCAAACAAGGAAAAAAAGAAGAGGGAGAAAAAAAAATGGGTATCACTCATCCTCAGTTCCCAAAAAGCCCATGTATCCAGCCCTCCCTCACTCCTAGGCGCCATCACCATTTCACGTAGTAAAACATAGTCAGAGAGAAAAAACCACTCCCTGCACTCAGCATGTCATCGTAATCCCTGAGCTCCCTTTTCAAGAATAAACCTAACAGGCTTCCTCGCCCGCCTCGCCCTCCCAAAGCCCCTCCCAAAAGGCCTCACTGCAGCTCCAATCGGTAGTGTAACAGCCGGTGCCGCGGCCTCCTTACGACCCGCACCGCTTACCACCACGGCCGCATTCTTCCCACGCTCGTCATACCCCCACCTCGAGACACCTCCACCAAGCACCCACTGCTCCAAATGCCTACACTGGCTAGCATCGATCCACTTCAGCGACGCGCACCCGTCAAGGACATTCTCCACCCCGGCGCCCGTGACCCTAACGCAGCCCCTGACGCTGAGCCCCTCGAGGTCATTGAGGTGCAGCGCGATGCATCCCAAGCTCCCGTCGCTCACGGCACTACCGCAGAACGCGAGACGGAGCTCCCGGAGCCTGGGCAGGCCCAGCGCCACCACCTCGGTTGACGTGTCGGTCAGGGCGCAGCAGAATGAAAGGTCCAGGTGCGTGAGGTTCTTGGCCGCGTTCACCAGGGCGACGATGGCGTTGTCGGAGAGGTAGGTGCAGTCGGCGAGGCAGAGGTGCGTGAGCTTAGCGAAGTTGAACGGCGCCCAGGCTTGGAAGCCGGCGTCGGTGATGGACGTGCAGCGTGTGAGGGACAGCGACTGGAGTCGGCTGGAGGCGTGGGCCGCTAGATGCGCCATCGATCGGTCGGTGATGTGCTTGCAGTATGAAAGGTTGAGACGGCTCAGGTTGGGGCATCCGATGACTGTTCCCGGTGCCGGCATATTGGGAGGGCGTTGCTCTTGCTTGGCCTTTTGATCCTGCCCTTGGCTCTGGTGCGCTGGAAGTTTCTGTGGGGGGATTGGCTTTCCTCCGGGGCCTGCCGCCGTGGGCGCCTGTTTAGTAGGAGGAGGGGCTTCGGGCACCACCCATCCAACGACGCGGAGCAGTAAGTTGTCGCTGACTTTACGGCAATTGCTCCAGTCAATTTCTTCGAGATACTTGGCATGCTCGCTCATCTCAAGAATTTGGCTGGCGGAAACATCCCACACGGACCGCATGTGCCATATCCTGACATTTCCCCCGCACGACTTCCAGAGCGCCGCAAAGCCTTCATCCGTGACATGAAAACAGTTGCTGATGTCGACCGACTCCGGCCGCGTGCCAATGAATGGTGCTAAGATATTCACGAGCACGGCGTCGTTGATGTACTTACTGTAAGGGGTCAAATTGACATGTTTACAGAGCTTGTCCGACGTTGTCGCAATGTTTCGCCAGTGCGTGCACACCTCGCGAAGCCGCATAAGCTCCACCGGGTCTAAGAACTGCATAAAGGCGGCCAGGAGGCTGTCCGGTAGAATTGGCTTGGGCTCATTCGCCATCGAACTCCGTCGAGAATGAGGGAGGATTCGTGCTCGCTTCAGGGGCACCTCGGACTCGGTCGGAGAATGGACGAACGGCATGATGAACTTGATAGGAGACGTTGCCTCCGACAGCGGCGATCGCACGCCGTTTGTAGTCGGCGATATTGCGCCGTCTGGAAACCCGGTAGAGGTGGTTTGCGGGACGGGAGGTGCGAGAGAGTTCCTCCGACGGTTTCGCAGATTCTCCATGTCGACACTCAGGAAAGGATCAGGATCTCCAGGTTCCATCGTCTCTTCGTTGACATTATTTTGCGGGCTGTGTTTAGGTGCGGTCGTAAAGATGTGCGGTACGGATTGCCTCGAGCTACCAGACAGTTCCTTAGTCGCAGACGTACCGTCGCCTTTGACATCCGCCATGTCAAGGTCTTCGTCTTCTCCGGGCTTCCGATATCGTTTCCGGGCCGTCTCTTCGACCTGTTTCCTAATATTGGGCGGACACCGCCTCCATAGCTCATCGAGGGCCTCGCCGCCTATCATCAGACACTCAACAGTCGTGATGGCTCTCACAGTTGCAGTTCTGCCTCGCGAGAGACCAAGGCTGGCGACCTCGCCAAAGTACTGCCCTTGCCGTAACCTAGGCCGCTGATAGAATTTCCGATGCCTGGCAGGGTCGTCCTTGCCTTTGGGCGGCTCATGGATGACTTCCGCTTCTCCCCTAACAATAAAGTAAATGTCGTTTCCGTCGCTCCCCTGTCGGACGATATCCGTGAAAGGTGGGTAAGTCTTCGGCTGAGCGCTGAGACCGAGGAAGTGGAGGATATCCGCTGGCAGTGTAGAGAAGAGGGGTAGCTCTTTGAGCGTTTTCCGAATGTTAACGAACCCGCTCCCGAGGGCGCTTCCTGCTGCAGGGTCTTCGATCACGTTGATGCCAGGGCTTGGGGACTTGCGCTTTTTCATATTCACAACACTGCCCTCCTTGATTATCCCCATGTCACCTGTGGATACTTCTCCGGGAGCGGGCTCCCTCGCCCCGTTGGATCCTGCGGAAAAGCCGCTCGCCATCCCCCTTTCCTGTCTTTTCTTCTTCAGGATGTTTAATCTCTCTTGCGCCTCCTGCCTGATCGCCTTCTCCATCTCGGGAAACTTGGGTAGCTCTGCCTGAAGGTCCTCCTTCTTAAGCACAAGGAGCAGGCATTTTGATCGGGCCACGATGGTGGCAGTTCTTGGCATGTCCATGAGCACACCAATCTCCCCAAAGAAGGCACCTGGCTTGAGTTCGGCATAAACGGCCTCGCCATCCCTCGAGATGACGGCGACAGCACCGCGCACAAGCCAGTACATGGCCTTAGCCTCGTCTCCCTCACGTAATATTTGATCATGAGCAGAATGAACTTGGGGCCTTAAATGGTTTCCAATGGCCAGAAGGAACTCTTCGGGCGCAGACATGAAGAGCGGAAACGATCGAATGCGATCTACAAGATCAAGCGGCATGTCTCGTATCGTTGATGTTGCCAGCGGTGAGGGGCGTACCGGGCGAGCGGGGTTCGTTTCGACATTAAACGACCGGACTACCGACATGGGATCGGCAGACTGAGGATTAGCGGCTTGGTGGTGGGCGAGCGCCCTGTAGGACGGCGAGGGGGATCGACTGCGTCTCATAATAGCTAGTAGTACGGGAAAAAGTGTCCGTAAATGCGAGCGTAAGTGCGGGTACGAGCGCGAGTGTCAAAAGCGATGTCTTCGTCGTTGAGAGATGAAGAATATGTCCAAGCTTGAGAGTCCACCGTAGATCGAGAGTCGTTCGTCCGCAGGAATTTCGAAGAAGGATGAGGGTACCGGCGGTCTAGCGGCAAACGGAGTTCGGATAGGGAGATATGAAAGCGCACGATTATACACCAAAGGGTATAGGGGCCGTTATGGAGGTCCTAGATCTAGTGGCAGCGTGCCAGCAAGCGCACCTGAGTCTGGCAGCGTCTGTTGCCTCCTCTTCCTTCCACCGTCCCACTCCGCAACGCCGGAGAATGTACGTGCCGTGTGCCAACGAAAATGGGGATCGCAAATGGCTACGCTCATAAGAATGGACGCTGGAGGGCAAGGTCGGCTCAGGTAGAGGTCTCCCGCACGTCTAGATTCATAATAATTGTTTCCTTTAAGCTCGCCGAGTAAATTGTGGGGTAATTATTGTGTATCTGGTGCCCAAGTCTTCAGTTGTCCTCGAAACAAACTCGACCGTTTTCGAACCTATCGACGGATGAGGGATCGGACAAAGTCGCGGGCTCGACGTTGGTGAGGGCTCGTGCCAAATAGGGATATACTCTTCTCAAAAAGCAAGTTTTCAGTGGTCGTTACACTGGCGACCAGCTCTTCGAAGCGAGGGAATCAGAATGTGGCGATTGATCGCTCTGCGAGCGGAGTAGAGTTAGTAGTAGCCCCCGAGATCATGGAGAAGAGATGGAATTGACAGAGTGGCAAGCAGGCTCGTGTGCTTACGGTTCCGGGCTCGACTGAGAGTAAGAGGCGAAGTATCGCGACGAATGGTGATTTGTCGGAGGCAGCTGCGGCTCGCGCAGTCAGCTTTGGACAAGCTGGGGGCCAAAAGAGCCCTAAGCTGATTGGCACGGACCAGGACGTCAAGCAGAAGCGCGGAGCCAGTTTGCGTCCGAGGTGGACAAGAGTGTGAGAAAGAGGAAGACGGTACGTCAAGTTTGTGCAGGCCGGTTCAGCGCCGGGAGGAAAAGCAAACAGAACAACGCAGATTGTGGGCCAAGAGAGGTCGTGGGTCGTGGTTATCGACGGTGTCACGGGAGCAGGTGCAAGAAAGCGGGTATACTCAGGCGGTGATCTTCAAGGGCTGAAGCTTCGTAGCATAATCTCTTTTCTCATCGATCTTTGAAAGGGTCTGGTAGTCGAGTAGCTAAACCGTGGTCGTGGAGCCGCGACAGAGAAGGAAGCAAAAGGAAGAGGGAAAAAAAAAATAGAATCAATGAACAATGTTCGTCGTTCGTCGGCAGTGGGGGAATCGCAGAGATCGGAGACGTAAGGGGCCGGGTCGGGTTTGGGCTGCGGTGTTCTCCACGAGGGGCAGTGGTTGAAAGTTGAGATGGTAAAGGGACCCGGGACGTTCGATGAACAAACTGAACTGGAGAGGGTGGCCAGTCAGGACGATCTCGTCTGGTCCAGCCGCGCTCAAAGCTATTTTGGTGGGGTGCCGAACCTGAACGAGATACGCAGATCGAGATCCTGCGCTGTTGCTGTCTCTTGGATGCAACTTCCTGGTGGTGTTGCTGTTGGGTTCAAGTACCTGAGGTACTCCGAGCAAGTGGGGAGGATGTGGTCCGAGCTTGTCGAGATAAAGAGTACTTTTTAGGTACATAGAAGCATGCGTCGATAATGCGGATTATCAAGTCCTAATGTTGTTTATCTCCAGCATTGAGGTCATCTCATCAGTTCCATCACCTAGTCCAGTACCTTCAGGCGGTACTTCTAACTTGGAGTTGAACCTTGCTTGACCTCTGGCATCAACATCAACATGAATGCCCTACGACCTCACAAAGCAAAGAAGTAACCAAGCGAAGCAAGGGACAAAAGCACGCATCAATTATAAGCGCCGGAGCGTTGGATCCATTGATTTCATTGATTCCGCTTGGGACGGCCCAAGACCCTGCAAGGTTCTGTCCCACCAATATTCAAAACGAATATTCCTACCTGCTGTTGTTTCCTACATTTTGAGCTGGAAACGCTCTCGAGCTCTTCTCCCGACACGCTGGCGAAATGGGCTTCGAGCAGTCGGATTGGTAGATTGATAGGGCAAGCTGGCCTTCATTCAGACCGCTTTGTCCTCGCGCCCCTGCCATTTTACTACTGGTCCTGCCTGTTCTCTGCACTGCACTCCATTCGTCCCCAGAGCGTTCGATGTCCACGCAGCACATCGAGCACGCTGCATCCCCAAGACCGGGAGCACCCCTCTCCGCGAACAGGTGCTGGATCCACCAAGGTCCCCTCTGCTCCAACAAGACACAACACGCACGAAGTACAGCACATTGTTACATCCATCAGAAGCGCCACCACGGCATTGGAATGTCGGTGGCGTTGAGATCCAGCACAATGGACAATGGCAGCGCCAAGTGTCAGAAGCCATCCATCTGACTCTTATCTGTCCGCAACGCTAGTGTTCATGCTTTGGTCCTTGACTCTGTGGTTGGCTGGTTGGCCAAAGCTCAAGGCGTTGTTCGGGACCCTTATTCTTCCCATCCATCCAATCCCTACAACAGTTCCAGTACTTGTTTTTCAGTGGATTGTTGAGAGCCTCTTTTTTTTGCCTTCTGAAATAATGCCTGTATTTTGCGTCGTTCAAGGAGGCTTCCCTCACTGTGCCCCCAGCCCTAGGAGATTTGTTTCAGCCCACCCTTGTAACTTTCGAAACATGCCCCAATCGCCGCGGCGAAACCCGAGCATCCTGGGGTCGGGAATCCAACCTTAATAATCATTTGTACGCAGCAGGAGTGTCTCGACTGGTCGGCCCAGGCATGCGAAATCGGCCGAGTGTCGCTCGGCAAAGAAGAGACGGGCACACTGCCACGAGTTCGCTGAGGGACTCTGCTTTAGAGATGTCGAGGGAATCGAAAAACGACGATACTCCAGGGCGTAGGAGTGCTGGCTCCATCGTCAAACGTCGGAAAGGCCCTTCTCATTTTCGGGCGATAGACCAGCGGAAACGGAAGTCCAGTCGAGAGCGCTCAAACCTGTCATTCGAAAGGTAAGACATCATACGGCATCGCTTCAAGAGGAGACCTTCTAGAAACAGGATGTTGCTGCTTAGCTTGGTTGATACACTCGTCCTCTAAACTGGGATCAAATGCAACGTGAACCTTCGAGACGACCTCGGGTCGAAGCTGAACACTTATCTCACCAACTTCCCAATCTGGATCTGGTGGGCATGAGTGTAAGTTGTGATCATCATTGAGGCCCGCCTCCTGCAGATACCCTCAATGTGGACGCCTTTGGACATTTTAGCGTTCGTGTTATTGAATTCTCTTGTTAGCTAGAGGCCTTTTTGACTCCAGGTCTCTTCACACGCGCTTTGACTGCCTGCTCCGTCGATTTTGAAAATGAATAACCCAACGCCGACTCCTTGAATCCAGATACCAACTGGCCCCATCCCAATGCAACAATGAACCAACACAAGAACGCCATCCCATGCTTAACCATGTCCCTACTCTGTAATGCAGACCCATCCCTCGGGGACACAAATAGTCTGCTCCCTTTGTAAAGGCTGCTCTTCGAGCCTGTACTCCGTTTTTAAATACTGCATATTCCATATCCGCAAGCAGCTCCCTCGGGATAATCACAGCAAACAACTCCAGAACCACAATAACACAACAGCGCCGGCCGCTTTTCCGTGACGACACCAAGCGTATGCATAAAGTCCCTCAGGCTCCTTATGATGAGAGATAAGGAGCTTGGCTCGATTTCTTCGATTGTCGTGTCTGGTGTAGAATGAGGCAGGGTAAATGGTGACTGTGATTTCGCTATAGCCCTTGCTCTGGTCTCTGAGAGGGAGAGATAGCCGTTGGTGGTAGGAACCGATAGAGAGGAGACGAGGAGGGCGCTTGCGGCCACTTGAATGGCGAGACTTGTTGATATCCTCATGCTGTCGTTGCGATTGAGCGATCTGGCATGTAAGTGGGTTGGCGGATCCCGATACGGAGCGGCAGCTGAGGACGTCTGAGACCGAATATCTCAGAAACTAAACTGCTAAAGAACGGAATCGTTCAATATTGTATAGGTTCCGCACCCTCTGCTAGTTTTACGATTCGGCTCTCAAGAATTGGAAGTATCGTTTGCACAGCAAACTACGACGAGATGGAAAAAAAAGAGAGAGAGAGAGAGAGAGATCACGAACGCGTAAGTCTGAGGGTGAAAATGAGCTGAAATGCTTTTCTATTGACAACGGCCGAAAGCGAGAGCTTCCCCTTACCTGGGGAGCTCAGCTACTTTATACCACTCTACTCCACGAACTCAGGCTGCCCGGTAGTTTCCCCTCATTCCGGACCCAATGCCGCCCCTCAATCTATTCGATCAGAGTGGTCAGCAATAGACTTTCTCCGGTCAACACGGCGATCTCACAGAGCACTACTGTATGGCAGGGTTCGGAAGGCGGGTCGGGAAAGTTGGTCGCTTCAATGTCTCCATTGCTGCGTCCCAGGATTCTCCGCACCCATAGAGCCTAAATGCAGGCCTGCACCATGTCTGTCCATTGGATGTGGGAAACGCACCCAGGCCCCAATATAAATATATTTGGCGTACCACACTTGATAGGGCCGTATAATATGCGGACGGTCCTTTAATGGTTTCTGTTTTATTGGGAATGAATGACACAGTGTTATTGTTCTCTGCGACCTTCCTCTCGAAGATCTGGCTCGTCGGTGAGACGGTGTCGATCATGCATGGAAGTCAGATGGTTAATTCTTCTGAAAAAACGCTTCATTTTTGTTACCTTTCCTGAGCCGTTCCTTTGATCCCCCAAGGAGCCCATGAATTGATTAAGACCAGAAGGCGCTTGGTCCCCAAAATCCCGATTCCTGCGCAGCAAGTGCGTACACGACCAGCTGTGGATCTCTCTGACTGCTATTCCAGGGAACGAGGTCCTCCCACAAGCGACGACGAACGGCCAGAAATCAATCCCCATCGTCGACTCCTTCCCTAAGTAGGTGCTAGTGCCTCTGACGATGGATAGGATGACCTGACACGGGGTGGAGGGACGGTGTAGGAGTTGCTAGCTCCAAATCATGGCCGGCGCCTTTTGAGAGGTGGATTTCATGGATTGTTGTTCTTTTAAGCGCTGTGGCTCTCGTGCATACTCCCACCCCGAGATGGTTGCACCCGGAGAATCCAACATAAACTTTCCGTTGGCTACTGGTATGTATCTTGAAGAATCCTCGGTATCTACCGAGGTAATATTTGCTTTGCTGGCTCCTGTCAGTTGGGTTTCCCTCTTATTGGACGAATTGTAACAAAGTGTCGCCGTTCGAGTCTTCGATCCACCAATCTGACAAAAGAAGCTCCTCACTCAATCCCGGGAACAGCCGCTGCTGTGAAAGCTAAGCTCTGACTCACGGAGCGGCGGGAGCGCTTATGTGAGCATTGAAACAACGATGACTAGTGACCAGAGACATTGTTCAATAGATCCATGTGCGTAATGAAGACGCCTGATTCCCCAGTGTTTCCACGATGCTCCCGAGAACAAGCGGAGTTAGGTGCGATGCTGTCTCTAACACCGAGTAATACTCCGGATGGCAGCTATTGGCAGCTGTTGACAGCTGTAGTTCACTTCTCTCGGAGCTTCCAGGAGCTTCCACACGTGATTGAGACATTACTAAACATTCTAGCTGCCGAGCATCCCAGGCTTCAAAGACGTCACCAAGATCTTCACGACGTCTTCTTCCGATCCCATAAAACCAACTCACCCCTCTTTTACCCCTTCTTCCTCCACCCCAATCATCAAACAATCGACTTTCCCTCGCAAGCAATATCAAGTCGACTATCGAAATGACTCTCCTCGGCCCTATCCGTCAGGGCACCGCCAACGTGGCGCGGACGCTCCCCCGCCTGACAAAATGCTCCTCCACACTGCCCATCCGGGCCTTCCACAGCACTCCCAAGACCCAGACCTTCTTCACCTCGCGGGCGCCGCGGGCCGCCAGCAACAGCCTTTCCTCGAACCTCGTGATCCGAAGCTCGTTCGCGCGCGCGCGCGATGGCGCGAGGACCTACATGCAGGGTTCGCAGACGACATATCAGCAGCAAGGTCAGGGTAGTGCTCTGCGCAAGCTCTTGATCGGCGGTTCCATCTTTGGTGGCACTCTCCTTGCCATCAATGTCGTCTTCAACCGGGAAACCCGCGAGGGCGCCATGCCTAAGTTTGAGAGGGAATATCTCAACAACACCTTCCTTCACACCGGTCTTGGTGTCGGCATCATCGGCTTGACGGCGCGGCAGATGGTCAATTCTGGTTTTGTCTACAGGATTATGGTTACCAACCCTTGGATTGTCGCCATCGGTGGCCTCGCTCTCAGCTTCGGTACCATGATTGGAACGAGGGCTATTGATCCTGACAAGTGAGTTTATAACCCCTTCAATCTATCATTAGTTTCTTGATGAAATATTTTTTTAAGTGGTGCTAACAGGTATGGAAAAATAGCTACATCCCCAAGTACGCCCTCTGGACCGCTTTCAACGCCACCCAAGCCGCCTTCATCGCCCCCCTCCTCGTCTACGCCCCCGGAGCCCTCATCGCCCGCGCAGGTCTCTACACCGTCGCCATGATGGGTGGTCTTTCCATTGTCGGAGCGACCGCTAAGCAAGACAAGTACCTCTACATCGGCGGTCCCCTCCTCGCCGGCGCCTGCGTCGTAGCCGCCTCTGGTCTCGCTCCCTTGATCATCCCCGCCACCGCCTACCGCGCGCTCGCGTTCTCCGAGAGCATCTGGCTCTACGGTGGTCTCGCTCTCTTCGGCGGTTTCACCCTCTACGACGTGCAGAAGATTATGCATCATGCCAGGCTTGCCCAGCGTGGTATCATCAAGGAGGATCCCGTTAACGAGAGCATCGCACTCGAGCTTGACTTCCTCAACATCTTTGTCCGCATGGTTCAGATCCTCATGATGCAGGGCAACAGGAACAGGAGGTAAATGGGCTGGTGGCGAAGATGATGAGTTCGGAAGAAAACAAGACAAGAAGAAAAAAAAAAGCGAAGAAAAGAACAAGATCCTCTACGACGTCGCGGATGTGGGATTGCGGGCGGATAATAGGGAGGAGCTGTTTAGATTTTTGGTGTTATGGAAGGCGTCTCAAATCCCTCCAGTGTTTTAATATCTCCTCTCCGGCATAGCTACTGCCCCGTCCTCGGAGCATTCTCCTATCAGATAGCGCTCCTTGATAGACCTTTCTTATTGTAAATAAAGAAATCATCAAACACCAAGTATGCTTTCGAGTAGTTCTATTTTCCCGAACAAAAATTAGGTTTGTGATATGCACATTATGTTTGCTATCGTAGACAATTCGTTTCCATCCCAAACTCGTCGCCCATTCCCTGTACTCGCCAGAAACTTCCCCGCCTCACACTACAGCGGCGGGAAGTCCCTCACAAAGTGACTCGGACACTCATACCCTCCGGGGTTCCTATCCAAATACAGCTGATGATACTCCTCGGCATCATACCACCTCCCAGCCTTTACAATCTCCGTCGCAATCTTCCCACCCGTCCACCACTTCTTCCCCACCGCCTCCGTCACCTCCCTCGCGATGGCCTCCTGCTCGGGGCTATTGTAGAAAATGGCGCTGCGATACTGGGTGCCCACGTCTGGGCCTTGGCGGTTCAGTTGCGTGGGGTCGTGCATGCGGTAGAAGAAGAGGAGAAGGTCGCGGTAGGATACGATCTTGGGATCGAAGATAAGCTGGGTTGCTTCGGCGTCTATTTAAACGTTAGCGACGTGCATCAAATGGCTGCATTTGTTCTACTTACGCCCTGTTGCGCCGGAGCACACAATCTTATACGTAGGACTATCAGTCGCGCCGCCGATGTAGCCGACTCGGGTATCAAGCAGGCCCTTGCCGTGGCCGAAGTTCTTCACGTAAAGGTGCTCGACGCCCCAGAAGCAGCCGGCGGCGAGTGTGGCGACCTCGGCGCCTTCCGGGATAACGGCCGGAGTTGCTGCCATGGTACTGGTCGTGAAGGGGCGAAAGATGCGGGCGAAGAGAGAGGTCATCAATTAGGATTTAATTTCGTTTATGAAAGTTCTCTTCTGGTGCTGCGATGGAATTGAGATCAGAGCTTAGTGGGAATCAATCGTTTGAATTGCGATGAGCTAGGTAGGTCTTGTTTAAATGTTTTTTGCGATGCCGGGCCTTTCGGTGATGACGTTCCTGAGGGGCACGATGATGTGCATTGTTGAGTGGGGCATGACAAATCATCAATCCCAGATTAAGCAACTGAGATCTCTCACAGACCCAAGCCTCACAGTTCCAAGCCTCGCCCAAGAATACCAAATGTGAGAATGTCAACATCACTCAGCAGCGAGGGCCCATGTGCTGAGTAGGAAATGTGGCTCATCACTTTCCAACAGCAGAGATGGAATCAGAATTTCCCAAGCCCGCAACTGTAATTCAGCCCGGGTCAATAGAATGTGTCATTCCTGCGACAAATACTTCCAGACTTTCGGCTCTCCTCGTGACAGCTGTCGGTGATCTCAGCCCAGCTTATCAGACAAGTGATCTTCTGGTTCTGTGCTGGGGACGAAACAGCAAGCTTTCCGAGTCTAGAAAGGAAGATATTAGAATGTTCAAACCGCAGTCGGAACAGTCGCAACAATAAATCCTCCTGCAGGTGGAACAAGGATCGTATTCCATTGGGATCGAGGGCTCAAAGCCGAGATCAAATGATCTTATCGAGCGATCGAAGTCACACCGGTACCACGTCTTGGCTTGACTCTCTGTTCCGTCCAGTCAAACGAAGCATGCAGGAGCTTACCTGGGAGATGTTAAGATAAACAATTTCAAATGCCCTGACCCCTGTTGCTGAACGTACATTGGAGGGCTCGAGTCCTTCATAGCGCCAGTAGGAGAAGCCGATACCCCAGATTCACCGTCGACATAGCGTAGGCCTAATTGAGATGGAAAAATATCCCATCAACCAGAGTCTTCGGTGCGTGAGTCCTCTCGGTAATCTTACATATTTTTTGGAAGCGTCACCAAGTGTTGCACCCATTATGGGGAGGAGGCTCCTCTGGCGCCATCGTCGATGCAACTCTACCTTTTCCTCCTGCACGAAGTAAGTACGGAGCAGATTAGATGATTAGAGATTCGCACGCAGAGGTCCCTGGCTCATTCTAGCCGAAGAATACTCGTCTCGCCGATTTCTTTGTTGACTTCCTGTTTCGCTTGGTTGCGTTGCACGCTATCAACATCCGTGGCGTTGATATGGGGTCGTGAAGGAGTGCGAGTCGCCGAACGCCAACATCATTGTGGAGCAAGACGAGGAACGAGAGCCGGCGTGGCGTCAGAATCTGTGCAACTAAGGCTCAGGCGGGAGCTTGGCCGGGCCTATGTTCCGTCGAGAACGCTTGCTGATCCAAGGCTCTGGGTAGACAACAAAATAAAAATTTCCATTCGCCTTTTCAGCTTGGGCAGAGTCCTGCAAAGACATCAGTTGGGTGATGATTGGGATGGAATTTATATGCAGCTTTGGCATGTTGATGCTTAGCATCCAGTCTCCGATGTATCCCAATGAACAATTGCCCCTTCGTACGTAGCTGAGCTGTTTTCGATCTGACGGGGCCCTCCTTCGTCGACATCAGTGGCTCTACAGTTTACACTAGCAATTAGAAAGCGCTGAAATATCTACTCTAAAAGGTTGTTTATTCGCGTCCGTCCGTACCTCCCATTCCAACGGGTCGGGCCAAGATCAGCGGTAATATGCCCATGATTGCCTCGTAAGGTTTGTACCTATTTTAGCTTGCCTGGGGAATGCAAAGCTTTCAAATCTCTAGGGACCGCTTCGCAGGAAAATACCTGTGTAGAGTCAGGATCATTAGCTGGGAGAGTCAAAGATCGAGCACAAGGCCAGTGAAGCCCGATTACCCCTTCTGCTCAAACCCGATCGCCGAGCCCAGGCGACGAAGAGGTGAAGCAGGTCGCTGATGCATCTGGCCAAATGTACACCCGGCGTTTCTGGTGCCGCAATACCCCATCAAGGGCCTTGTTCCATCCCGTCATTGTTAGTAGGGCTCGCTAGAGAATCTGGTTAAAGTCCAGTTGGGTTGCTCGACTGACCAGGTGCTCTGTATCCTATTGCCTCGTGGCCACGTACGAAACAGTGTACGAAATATTGAGAGCCGTTCTTTTCATTCAAGGGAGGGTATCAAGCCGTTTTGGCGAGATTCGCTCTCGATACGTCATGGGCCACCAGAAGCGAAGCACACCCGGCGCGACGGAGGCCGAAGAGCCGCCCCCCTTGAATAGGAATATGAAGTGGTGCTAATCTACTTTTAGCGTATAAAGCGACCAACGCACACCCCTTCCTTTGTTCATTAGCGATGTCACACAACAGGCAGATCACAGATCATAGATCCCACTGGGACCGGAGAGTAGTCGAGAGGGAGGGAGTAATGCGAAGCGTGAATTTGCCAATTCGCACCTCATGATGTTGCTGCTTCTGAGACTTGTTCCATCAATCGATCAGTTCTCTCTGGGGGCACCTGCAATAGTGGTCAGGGCTACTGAAACAAGATCTGACGGAATCCGTCTCCGCTCGCGTGCTACACATTCATCGTATGTAGATGAACAGTAAAGGCGAGACCATAGCATCCCCGAAGGGGACTAACACCAACGACCATGTTCGGTATTCTAGGCCGTATCGCCCTAAACTTGCATACGCTAGGCAAAAACATAACCCTCTTCCGATGAGCCTTGCGTTTTTCGTCCATTCCCCACAGCAGACAAGACGGGCGGAAGTGGCAGGCTAACCAATCCAATCGCCTCGCGTATCACTCCTGTCCAAGAGTTATTTACTAAGAGTTGGTCCATCCAACTGTATGCCCGACGTCGTCCTGGGGTGCGTCGGAATCTCTGCCGGGCCGGACGGCGGTGTTTAAGCTAACACGCACAGTTGCAGTCCAGCGCGGAACAATGTGTTCCATTGACCACCAACCGCACCTGCCATTGATTGATCTCGCCTTCACATGTCGGGATTATCTTTAATTGAGCCACACCTTCCCACACATCTTAGTCAGTAGGGGACGAACTGAAATTGAGGCTATTACAAAGCTTGCATGCGAGGTACTTGCTTCGGAGCCAGGCTGCTGTGGTGGTTAACGCGGTATCATCACTTCGATCCACCAATTCCTTCCTTGCTGACAGTCAACAAAAGGAAACCACCCTGCAGTACGAGGGAGACACTTCCCCCGCAGAGTCAGGTCTAGATACTGAGATACAGAGTGTGGGATTGGTTTAGTGCCGCAATATTGACGCCTTTGCAACCCTTGATTACTGAATCAACCTGCAGATTCTCTGGGGTCAATCAATTGATCTGTCACCGACACCAGTTTATGTCCCTTTTCCCCGCGAGAAAGGCCGAATTTACATAATGGAAGGCGCTTCATCTTGACCCGGAAGACCTCCACGGACGCGACAGATGGCGTATTCCTCCAGGACTCGTCCTTAGTTTGATTCGTTCTTCGCGACTTCTGTACTTTAGCCCCGGCCTGGGTTCTTGCTCACACTAAACCAATCGCATCGAGGTACCTGACCTGGAGCTCGCTGGTTGCGAATCGCACCTCCTCGATGCAGTGTTTATTGGGTCTAGACGGGCAACAACAGAAGTCGGGATCCACTCGGAGCAACCTTGACGAGCTGCAGCTTCGGCGATGTAACTCACCTTAACTCACCTTAACTCACCTTAAAACGTTCAATTGTTGGCTCATGGCGAGCATCTGAAGAAATCCTCCACCTGACCTCTGCCCTGTCTTGCTCAATTGAACCATCAAATGCAATACTCCTGGAACCAAAGAATCGACGGCCGTTCATGCTTTCGAGGAATCCCGTTCCTTGGCTGATATTTCTTGTGTCTCACACCAATGATCGCCTATCAAACCCCAAAACACCATCCTCCGGAGGCTCTTCACCCGCCTTGCCGGGTGCCCAATTGTTTGACCATGCCATTCTTGGCACCGGCCATTGACCCCATTAGGCAATCTCTTCCACAGCAGAATCTGTGCATGGGAGAGAGTCGCACATGGTCCCCCAGTTTCTCACACGGTCCAACACCACCGATGCCAGAGTTAACCTTTCCGGATGGAGGTCCTCCAACCGCTGTTCGGCCACGAACCCTTACCGGGATGGGTAGATTGAGCCTGCAATACGGGTTCAATCGGCCTGGGAATTTTTCATGTCCTTGGTCTTCGGGACTTCCATGCCTGTGAGCATGCATCTTGAGTCTTCAATGCGGCCAGTGCCGTCTTGTGAAAACGGTCAACGTTGCAATCCTAGATGCCAGTTCGATTTAGGACCGCCGCCAGAGCTAATGATGGAGCATGGGATTGGGGAACACTCGCCCGACGCTCCGCTTCCCGTGATGAATGTGGAGGAGCTCAAATCTCGTCTAAGTGGGACCTCCAGGGCGACATCAGGCGTTGCTACTCCATCCTGCGAAGCGTCTAGCCCAGTTATGCCGCAATGGCAATAAGGCCCATCAGCATGGGTGACTTATTGCCAACATAGTCTCTAATACCTTTCACTCCAACTCTCAACTCCCCCAGCTTTGCTCTCCACTTCCACTGCCGTCCGCAACCCGAGCTCCCATCTTGAAACCATCGTGGCCATCGGCGTTAGGATAACACGTCCGCCAGACCTGGGAAACATGACATATGGTCTCGAAGAGCCCCTACTCCCTGCAGAGATCGATCGGCCCGTTGCTGTGAAGGGGGGGTTTAAACAAAACCAGACCCATCACATACGGCCGCCGTCCGTTCTAGTTTAACGGATTAAAGGTGGCAATCCTGTCGGTGCAAACAACCGCTGGGCCGCCGTCCAACTTCCTTGCGGCGGCCGATGAGCGCGGGGTATCTTGCCCTTCACTGTCCGGTCCCTGTCGTCTCAATTGCTCAAACCCAAACTGGAACCCGTTTCGGCGCCAGTTTTTCATTTCTTCCTGGCATCGAAATTTATCCTCACGTTGTCTCGTATTTTGTATTTTTTGACACCCATAGCCGTCCACAGAGGACCATGCCGCTCCCATATTGAAGGACCCGCACTTACACCCTCTTCACCCCCTCTCTTCCACACACACCCTCCCCGACCTTCCTTTGTTACCACCCTTCCCCATGCCACCCCATACTCTCTAGTGCTGCAACACCCCATTCATGGCAAGGGGTTCATCGGAATCAGAGTGATATGCTTCCTGAGCTCATCTTCCTCGCAGGCAAAAAAAGCTTGACGGTTAAGAGCATGAGCTACGGACGCCGTACTTGATAAGATCGCACTTCTCCCCGACTCTTTTCATGTCACATATTGATCATCCAAGCCTTTCTCTTCTTTCTTTTCCCTTCATCCATTTCCATTATACCCCCTTCCCTTCCCTTCCCCTTCCCCCCCTTCTCACTTATAGGACTTGATACACCGGGTTTGGACATTGAGCCTCGAGTCTCTTTTTTTGAACCCGACTTCCCCCAACTTTCCACTCTTCCTCCGTTGCTGCTCGAAATAAGCCCTTTTCGTTTCTGAGCCGAGAGGTATAAGTAGTCACGATGGTTGACAAGCTCGAGAAAGATGACGTCGTCCACGCGGACATCGTCAACGAGGTACGAGCTTGGTTTTCTTTCTCTGGATGGTTACCGGTGACATCACATGGGACGGGAGCTTCCATCAACTCTAAGCAGTTCTGAGCATGCTTTTATGAATGGACTCTTTTCCCCCATCATTTGAAACAATGCCGGAAGCAAAATTGACATTGACTAACGCGGAATTGCCCAACTGTAGAAGGAACATCTCCGAGAGAAGATCATCACTGGTAATGAGGTTTTCAACGAGGCGCTGCTTCTGGAGCCGCCCACACCCTTCAGCAAGAGCATGCTGCTCATCTATGCCTGCTCCATTATTGGCATGTTCTGCTCGACGATGAATGGCTATGACGGCTCCCTCATCAACAACCTTCTCCAGAACCCCGACTTCCGCGATCGGTACCAGGTCGAAAATGACGGTGTTCGTGCCGGTATCTTCGCTGCCATGTACCAGATCGGTGGTGTTGTTGCTCTCCCCTTCGTCGGCCCCGCTATCGACACTTGGGGCCGACGGGTTGGCATGTTTATTGGTGCCTTGACCGTCGTTGTTGGTACCATCGTCCAGGGTGCGGCGCAATACCCCAGCGCTTTCCTCGGCGGTCGTTTCCTCCTCGGTTTCGGAGTTTCCATCGCAGCCGCGGCTGGACCAATGTACGTTATTGAGATCAACCATCCCGCCTATCGCGGTGTCGTCGGTGCCTTCTACAACACGCTTTGGTTCTCCGGTTCCATCATCGCTTCTGGAGCGACCCGTGGCTCTCTGGACGTCTCCTTCCCTTTCTCGTGGCGCCTCATCACCTGGCTCCAGGCCCTCTTCTCGGGTATCATCGTCGTTTTCTCGCTCCTCCTTCCCGAGTCGCCCCGTTGGCTCTACGTCAACAACAAGCAGGAGCAGGCCAAGCAAATGCTCACCAAGTACCATGGTAACGGGAACCCTGAATCTGCTTGGGTAAAACTCCAGATGCGTGAGTACGACGAAGCTCTTGACCTCGACGGTTCCGACAAGCGCTGGTGGGATTACCGTGCGCTCTTCCGCTCGCGCGCCGCCGTCTACCGCCTCATGTGCAACGTCACTATTTCCATCTTTGGTCAGTGGGCCGGCAACGCGGTGCTTTCGTACTTCCTTTCGTCGGTCCTCGATACCGCCGGCTACACGGGTGTGTTTGAGCAGGCCAACATTACGCTCATCAACTCTTGCCAGCAGTTCCTCTGCGCCATCGTCGGTGCCACGCTCGTCGACAGGATCGGCCGTCGTCCCCTCCTCCTCTTCTCGTTCGCTGGCTGCAGCGTCATCTGGCTCGGCATGACGGTCGCTTCGGCCATGTTTGCGAAGTCCCAGGATGGCTTCGACGAAGACGGCGAACCCAAGTACACCAACGAGGCCGCCTCGAAGGCCGCCCTCGCCATGGTCTTCATCTTCGGATCCGTCTTTTCGTTCGGCATCACGCCCCTCCAGGCTCTTTACCCCGTCGAGGTCCTCTCTTTCGAGATGCGCGCAAAGGGTATGGCGTTCTCGTCGCTCGCCGTCAACGCGGCCGGTCTGCTCAACCAGTTCGCCTGGCCAGTTTCGATGGCCAAAATTGACTGGAAGACGTACATCATCTTTACCATCTGGGACGCCATCCAGGTGATTGTGGTCTACTTCTTCATCCCCGAGACCAAGGGTCGCACTGTAAGTTTAGTCTTTTTGTGTTTAAGAATTGGGAATCTCCCTCCAATGGCAAGGCAGTTAACTAACTCTGCTCACAGCTCGAACAACTGGACGAAATCTTCGACGCCAAGAACCCTGTCAAGATGTCGACGAGGAAGAAGAAGGTTGCTGTCGACGATGAGGGCCATATTGTTGATGTTCGCGACGCCTAATTAGTTGTTTACGCAACCAGCCTTTCGTCATGCTCAGGCCCGCGAAGATTCTCTAGCAGCCATTGTCTCTGTTTCCTCCGTTCTCCTTGTTCCTTGAAAGCATTTTGGTTGTGTAACCTGTACCTGCCCATTCGCAAAAAGGATAGAGTAAGAGAGCAGGAAGCAGCATGACGACACTGGGAACTTTTTTTTTTTGGTGTTCTAGTACTAGGGCAAATCTTGTGGATTAACTGTCAGAAGCCCCAGAAACCAAACATTTTTTTTTAATACTTGTGTTATTTATATTTCGAATTCATTCACCTTTGTTACGTGGGGAGGCTTTGAATGGTGCATCATCTACATTTACCAAAATCAACGCCACTGCGCATTGCCATTGAGAATTTTTCTCCTTTTCCCTGTTGTTAAGTGCTGTCATGCGCTGATGCTCCTATGCTTCGTACTCACTTCGTACTCGCTTCGAAGCTACTGTGACGAAATGGGACGAGGTGAGCTTCGTGAGCGCTCAGAGGAGCAAAGGTCTCTCCAGCAAAAGCAATGAACAGAGGGAAATTACGCGTCTGGATGTCCCGCTTCGCTGGATATGTGTGGCGTTAAGCTTTCCATCTATGATCTCTTGCTCGCTGAACACGGAAGGGGGTGGAGGGAGTCGCACACCCGTTAACTGGCGGGATTGAAGGTGCAGCGGAATCCTTTCAGAAGCAAGGAGCATCTTCCGTGCCTTCTTGATGACCCGCAGGAGGAGGAGAAGTGGATTCGCCAGTCGTGGATTCGCCGACTGGCGAAGATGGAGTTTGACGTGCGGGGGCAGCTACACAAGTGTGTCCCTCAGTTGTGAGGGGGGAGTCTTACGAAGTAGCGAGGGGAATGAGGTCAGCTTGGAGGGGAGATTGTACGACATGACACGGCAGAGAGGGGGGCAGGAGGCTGCAGGTCTCAGAGCCAAGAGCAGCTGAAATATCGTGGGTCTTTCTTAGTGCGCCTCACTAAAAATATCCATCTCGCTTTTTTTTCTTTTCTTTCTTTTTCGTCCGAGAGGCGGCTCCACTAGATGTCAGAAAAAGTGTGTGGGTGCCACTGTGGTCCCATCACACCGGGAAGAGACGGGAAAAAAAAAAATCTGATTCGGTATGTCGTATTCCGGTACGACGGCACGCGATCTCGGTAGCTGAAGGATCTCAAGCTTATATGCGTGTCTGGAGGGTGTGGGATAGGATGGGGCTTTCGGATGGGGGACTTTGAAAGATGGGTGGAGATGTGGAGCGAGATCTTAGATCTGTCAAGTTTGGGGCTTGTCAGGCCAGTTTGGTGTGGGAAATTGGGGTGGTGGTTCATTTCGCGATGCAGGCGTGGCGTGAGGGAGGAGGGGGGACGAGAGGCTGTAGTGGATTTTTCTCTCTTCTAGCCAGGCGAGAAAATGTTTCGGAGGGTTGGACCAGGCTGGTCTTTGCTTTCCTTGTGCTGTTTTCGTCGTATTTTCGGTAGTTGGCTCTCGCTTCATTTCCGAGAGGATTCACTTACCCGGTGAACGGGCTGGTTTAGTCTTGGCCTCTGAGAGACGAAGTCGTCGTTTCTACGAAGCGATTATCACGATGGGTTCCTGGTCTTGGGAAACCCCAGGTTATTGAGAGACCTTGACTCTGGATCTGGATCGGATCTCACAGGTCTTATAGTTTACAAAAATTCGAACATCAGATGGGGAAGAAGAGGCCACGATGACGACAATGGCACGTTTTTCTAAAAGACGTGCATGAAAAGCCTTCGATCCATCTGCATCTCTGCTTCCATCCTTCTCTAGGCCCGCTGCCAGTTGCCCTTTCCCACTTAAATACATCGTAGCCTTCGCCAACGACATCATGTGGACGCTGTTCTATGCCAGCTGGCTCTCTTTGCACGACACTCATATGATCTCGCTGTAAAAGCAACCGAGCCAAGGCGCGAGGTCGTTTAGGGCCAAGCAATTCGATGTACGGAGTACGCAGGATAAAGAAGCCAAGAAAATCGCAAGCCTCGACTAGAATCGTGGTGTAAGACAAAGTCGAGTCTCGCCTCCCAAGCCTGACTCACGATGCATCCCCGCCCCCCAAGATGCAAGCGGTTACGAGGACATCCATCTTGCATAGGAAAAAAATTAAAAACCTATATTATTATATTACGAGTATTTAACAATGCAAGCCACTTGCAGTCTAGTATGATTTGTCTCCCAAGAAAAAGAAAAAGAAAAAGAAGAAAAAACTTTTTGCCATTGGCGCCCCTTTTCTTCCCGCTCCTGGTCCCCTCTTCCTGCATCAATTGATCGCCTTCGCCGTCTTAGCCCGCCTAGTCCAGGTCCAGAGCTCTTGACAGCGGGTCTGACCGTCTGTGTGTGTGGCAGAAGCCAGAAGGGAGGGACCCGCAACAGGTCAGTTCTTTCCGCTGACACCGCCTCTTCCAAGGGTGTGGAACGCCGGATGCAGGCAGGGCTCCCTTCATGCACACATGCACGCTTTGCAGGACGACAGGTCGTCTGGTCAGGTCGTAATTTCATCTCGTCTTTCTTAGCGGCACCCGGTTCCAATAACCAAAAGAAGTAAACAACGAGAACACCACGAATTTCCATCGTGTGTGTGTGTCTCACCCCCCTTCCCCTTTTTCTTTTTCGCAATTTTTCTTTTTATTACACGAGGTGCTTGTCATTAGGATGTGCGTGGCCATTTTGATTGTCAGGACCAACGCGGTACGTGCCGAGTCCATCCTCGTCCTGTCCCACATTGCAAGTGCTGTAATTGAGGACCTGAAGGAGCTTGAACACGGCAAAGGCCAACAGCGCGCCCAAGAGCGGTCCAACCCAGTAAATCCAGTGATAACCATGGAACCCCGCGATAACGGCAGGGCCGAAAGACCTCGCGGGGTTGACCGACGTGCCCGTAAGCGACACGCCCACCATGTGGCACATGAAGATGGCGATGCCGATGCCCAGCGGCGCGATGAAGGTGGCGCGGTGCTTCTCGACAGCCAGCATGTACACGACGAAGACGAGGTTGGCCGTCAGGAAGACTTCGATAAAGAGGCCCTGGACGACTTTCACGTCGGTGCCGAGGGTGTTGCGCACGAGGAGGGGGCCGGGGAGGAGGCCGTCGACGACTGCTGCTGCTGCTATGCCGGCGACGATTTGGGCGATGAAGACGATTACGCCTCGGATGGGCTTGACGGCGCCGACGAGGACGAGGCCTAGAGTAATCTGGTGGTGGTGTGGGTCTCTGCGTGAGTATATAAAGACGTGGAAAAAGACCAACACACGTAGTCGTTGTATAAAAAGAATTCGAAGAAGAAAAAGAACACTTACAGCAGGGTTAAACATGCCACCAGACACGCGGTAAAACGCCCACACATTAGCAGCAATGGCACCGCCAAAAGCCGAAGAAATGAACAGCAGCGTAGCCGCATCGAGAGGGGCGCCGTGGCGGGTGAGGAGAACGGCCTGCGTCGCGGCGAAGGAGAGGAAGAGGAACATGAAGGTGCCGCAGAACTCGGCGATGGCGGCCACGACCTCGTTTCTCAACGGGTGCGACATGCCAAAGGTTTTGGTGCGCTCGACGGGATCAAGCGTCATCCCCGCGCCGACCTCGCCAGGGCCCGCGGCGGCCGTGGACGGTCCTGGGGGGTAGGAGCCGTTCGAGGACATCTTATGGTCTGTAAGGTTCTTCGAACGGGTCGAGTTTGAGGAGTTGGTGAGGAAAATGGGGAGGTGGAAAGGACTGACGGGAAGAGAAGATAGAAGAAGAGAAGAAGACAATGTCTCGAGAATCAGCTTGATGAGGATGGAGGTCTTAATAGTATATATACTCGCGATGTCATATCCTTTTATCTTTTCCCCTTAGATTGGGTCTGGGTCATGCAATTGCTCTTCGGAAAGGTTCCTGGGCGAGGCACACACACCCCCCCTTCACACAGACTGATTGAAGAAGAGAGAGTCCGTTCCATGGTAGCCCATTGGAGCTTATTCCCACACCCTCAAGGACCACGCTATCATCGGTCCATCTACGTACGAAGCATGCAGCTCCTCCCAAGGGCCGGCGCCATGGGATAGCTCTCTTTCTCTGGCGCGTCTGGTCTGGTTAATTTCCAAAGGGTATGCACCTACCTTGGCCTTGCATCTTCGATATCCACCCGAAAACAGCCACTGACTTATGGGCTTCCCTCCCCCCTTGCTCGTACGTAGCCAGGGTAGTTGATACTTTCGACCATTTCCCCACCTTTGCAGCTCTCTCCCAAATATTGCAAATACGGCCGAAAGAGCGCACTAAACAAAAAGAGTGGAACAAAAAAGAACAATAAAAATAAGAGCGGTTGTGTAATGGTTGATTCATTACCCCGAGAACTCTTCCCTCAAGATGCGGTCTGTGGCGCCATCAAAGTTGGCCCAGCGGAACTTCGAGCGGACCCGGCATGGCTAAGCCAAACTCGAACTTTGAGTTTAAGTCGGCCGACGCGGGACCGGCTGGAAGAAGCTGAGGAAGCGAGCAACTAAGATACAAACGGATAACGAACAACAAGCCATCGGCGTAGCTTAGGTCTTACCATTGACCCTCTGGTGGCGTTAGAATATCTGATGGTGCGCGGGACCCTTAGCGCGGGCTTACACTGCGAGGCTTGCTTGGTGACCCCAAAAGGGTTGCATCGCGGTCCAGTCTAAAACTATGTGTGGTCATCCCTGGTCCAATTGTGGCAATCAGTGCAATCTTGAAGGAATTCAGGAATTCTTCAGGTGAATTGCAAGTCCGAAATACCAGGTCCTGCTTATTTTGTGTGTTGTTTGACTTGAAGACAGGTAACGAGTAGAAGAAGGGCGGAGAATAGGAAAAACAAAATACAGGATAGACGAAACAAAGAGCGAAAACCACAAGACCACGAGGAAATTGCAAGATCCAGATCATGTTGGTGCGTAGCCTGCTTCGTACCACCAACCCTCGGCTCATCCTCCCCAGCCCGGGCCTCGTCAATGGCGCTACGTGGACCCGGCGATGTGTGAAATACGAAATAAACTCGGATTCCATCCCTTTGGAGGATCCGGACCTTCATTTTACAAAACATACAGTGTTGCCGCCTCACACGTGCAGCCTGCTCCGCTCCTCTGCTGACGGTAGATTCAGCTTTCGATGCTAGTATGCATCTCATCAGAGATTTGATGAGATCTCTTTCGAACCGAGGAATTAGATCGAAGATTTTAGGCCTTCCACGCCGTCGGATGCAGGGTGGAAGAGTGCAGAAATTTCGCTTCTGATCGGGACTCCTGGTGTACGGGGTGTAGTTGTAGCAAATTGCAGTCCGTCAGTCCGTAAAGTACGGGGTGGTCAATGATACCAAAGGAGTTGGTGTCCTTTGCCTACGCCGATACGTTGCTCTGTCCGAGGAAAGAGCAGTTCCAACCCAAGTGTACGAAGTAGGCTCGAGGCCAATAGTCTTGAAAAATCCACGGCACTCCGGGTAAGTGAGATGCAAAAGGCCAATGGAGACGGGTGGGCAAGAATCAATGAGGGCGGAGATAGCACGAGACCAATACTCATAAAACGGCTCGGACCAAGAGACTGAGACCCGTTGATACCAAAGGGTCCTCAAGCGCATCCTTTTGAACCGTCCGGGTGGGTGATTCAGCTCATAAACACATGTTTCCACTTGTACTGCAACTGTGTCTGGCAAATACTTCGTGATCTGATCGGTGACACATTGCGGGGGAGCCAGGCGATTGCCGAGAGATCTCGATCGGAGGTCAAGGGTGGAAGCCAATTGAGTAACCATTCGGAGCAGAATATCGACCTGCCGATAGTAGGGGTGGGTTGCATTGCAGGCCGAAGGATCGAGGTGTGCAGGTCCGGTCCCCTCAGATTTGGGCCGGGGCAAAATAGCCAAAATAGCAAAATACGAAGACCCTCAAGGCCAAGCAGCTAAAGGACGGGCTGCCATTGGGACTATTGGATCTAAATTCTCCATGCCCTGAGCCAAGTCGGAGCCATGGACCGAGAAGCGAGAGGCCATGCTTCTCCGAGAGAGTAGAAACGCGCACGAGGGCTGAGAGTCGAGAGCCGGATCCGAATCCCAAGCTAGCAAAGGGCCCGACCATTTGAAAAGTGGCCGGTGCAAAGGTCCGGGGCTGCGCGAAAGCCGATCCGGCGAGCAGATGCTCGAGACACAGTCGCAGACAAGCAAGCTAGCGTGGTTGAGGTGCGCCGAGACGATGGTTACCATGGACCGGAAGACGTCACTTGCCAAGCAAAGCAGCATCCGGCTCGACTTTAAATGGAGTCGTGAGAACATGACTGGCTCGGCCAGGCACTAGACAGAAATTTGAACCAAGATTCAAGCTGATCCTGCCTCAGCTGGGGAGTTGGTGGTGGTTCTCGTATTCCCCAGCTTCCCGCAATGAATGCAACACAAAATCTCGAGCTCGACATTCAAGGTTTCGATTTCTGTCAGCCTCCTTGCCTCGGCCTCCCCGAATTGGTGGATAAGGAGATGGGGCCATGAGCCTAAAAGCCAGTGTGAGAGTCACCAAGAGCCACTGAAGGGAGATTGACCCAATTGATCTGTTTTGAGGAGGGTTACGGCAAGAGGAAGCTTTCCATTACCGTCGACTTATTCCGCGGCGTGAGCTGATGTGATTTGATGTCCAGCAGTGCTCGTTGCATGATTCTGAGTCAATTTACGCAGCACAGTGAGGGAAGTCATGTTGAGCAGTAGCCCTTCTTGCAAACCTCAAATGTGAGGCATGAATTTACAAATTCAGCGGAGCGGGAAGCTGGACCCACACACCAAGACAACAATGAATCTTCTTGTGTCTCTTCCACAACATGTGAGATTTACACCCACACGTACCTCTTGCAAGCCATGAGCGAAGCCGTGTTCTCGACTCATCCATCCACAAGAGGAGATTGTGGCTTGGTAATTACACATCTCACTTCTGGAAAATAGCGACTTGTGGCCTTTAATTTCTTCCTTGTGACTTAGGATTGTACTTGACAATTTTTGGAAACTGCTCACGAGCCTCGATTCCCCTTAAGGCCGCCAGAGCAATTATCACGTGATGATATTGACAACTCCTCTCTTTAGTCCTAGCCCTCAATATGTTCAGCGCGAAAGGATTCAAGCCTGATCTACCATAGATCATGCCCTCTATGGAGGAGCTTAGCTTCCTTGGCAAGATGGTCTCACATATGGGCGCCAGCCAATTACTCGGTCACGAGCGAAGGGACATATGGCAAGACAGTCTAGTCTCTTTCTCTTTATTTTGATATCTTGTCCCAACGCGGACAGTAGCTTGGTGGTTCTGCGACGAATGCTCTATCGCCCTTCTCTCTCTTCGCCCTGTTCCATTTCTCTCCTTCAGTATCTTCGAACCGGCCCATCCAAAACCACACTGAGTATATGTTACTTGGATGAGCCACCCCCGAGACCCGGCCAAGGTAACTTTACATTAAAGGCCTTTCCCAACTAGTTCAATGAACGTATCCGGCTTTGGGTCGACCA
This sequence comes from Scedosporium apiospermum, assembly GCF_000732125.1. NCBI lineage: Eukaryota > Fungi > Ascomycota > Sordariomycetes > Microascales > Microascaceae > Scedosporium > Scedosporium apiospermum. The sequence continues at coordinate 218,161 of NW_015971756.1, forward strand.
GCTCTCCAGCCCTCTCTCCATCCTTGAATAGAAGGAAGGTTGGCATGGCTAGAATCCCAAGTTCGTCGCTGAGCTCTGGGAGCTGGTCGACGTCAACTTTAGCGAAAAAGATATCTTTGTACTTTTCGTTGTTTGAGATCCTAGATAATTGGAACGGACGGTAAGCCTTAATACTGGGCACGTTCCAGGGGTATATCGTGAAGTATGAAGTGCTCGTCGCATCCGCGGTCACGGCGGGGAACAATACTCACTCCTCCACGAATGGAGCAATGGCTTTGCAAGGACCACACCATTTTGCGTAAAAGTCAAGGAGGACACACTTCTTCTCCTTAATGGCAGCTTTAACGCCCTCGGCACTATTTATCGTGGTACTTTGTTAGAGCGCTCCTATGAATGACTCGGAGATAGTCGCCTTGATGCGCAGAAATTTGAACTCGTTTCCGGTGCGGCTGCCCACAAACGAGTGGGGGTTACGTACGTTTCTAAGTGGTGGATTGCCATTCTTTCTTTCTTCTCCTTGGGATATTTAAATAGAATTCGAGCTAAGGGGGTCCTCTCCAGTCTTCTGGGCTGTCAGTTTACGTGAGGGTCGATAGGCGACGATAGACGATGGTACGGGAAACAAGGCTGATGTTCGTAGGGGGGAGGGAGCAATGCGCCTGGGGATAATTGGAGTACGTATATGGTGTTGATAAAAGGCCACATAGCGGCAATATGTCCTTCTTGTTGAAGGGGCGGCTGAAATGGGATCAAGGGATGTGTCCGTGTCCACTGGCATCCATGGCATATGCGCGACCCGAATAACACAACTTACGAAGTACGCGCGCATAACGTTCGATAAGTCCCTTCAATACCGAAATATGTCTTTTGCATAGCTTTCGGGATCATGCGGTTAGGCAGGGCTTTGAGAGATAAACCTTTCGGTGATCTACACATATTATGCACATATCGGAAGTTCCTTGAGAAAAGGACCGATTGAATATATGATATCAGTTTGAATGGAATGTCGGATATCTGGAGTGACCTACCTTAGACAAATGAAATCGAAGCCTCAAGTAACACAGCTGTGCGTGCATGAAGTGGGCGCTTCGAAGCTCTTGCTTCCTCGGCGTTCATGACATACTCCTGCGAGTGACCGGCTTTTCGGATCTACAAAGTTTGTGTTCATCCCTTTGGTGAATAGAGGGTAGCTCGGAGCCCCTTGCAGGGGATCCGCGACCCGTCGCAAGCGACCGAGTTGCTCCGTAGGGTTCACTCCTCGTTCAATATTCTGGCCGTAGACCATCCGAAAAAGAGCTTCAATCTTGGGAGTGGAATAATGAGTATAGCACTGTGAGAGAGTCGCAGCACAGCAACGCATGACAAGTACTTCCAAGACGAAACTGGCTCCCTTGTAGGGCTTCATTCCATTAGTTGTCTTAGCGATTCTTCTATTTTTTCCAGGCAGAACAACGATCCTCGAACCTCCCGCAACGATGTCTTTTGTCTCGTATTCACACCTCCATACTGAGTAGCGCTGCGTCCCAGACCGGGGTCATCAAAATGCCTTCCCGCCAGCAACGCTATATCCGTCTCCAGGCAAGACGAATGCTCCCGGTGGATACTCCATCGGGAACTTGCTCGAAAATTTCTTCACGCCCCCGTCCTCTTCCAGCCACCTCAAAATGCTATCAAAGTCCCTACACTTTTTCGCCACGCTGAAGTCTGGAAACGGTCGCGTCTTTGGATCGCTGTATTTCTCGTCATAGATCCAGTTATGGGTTATAATCCCGACGTCTGGGTTGCACATTAGACTCTGCAGGAGGATGTGGATGCAATGAGTCTTGTGGCTTATGTGGAGCTCGTTCCGTGGCGCGTTGTGATAGTAATAATCGTAAAAGAGCTCCTTCCGAAGCTCGTTCAGGCAATGAATCTGGTGGAAGACCTCGACCTGGGCTATGTAGGCGTCGTTCCCAAAGCCCCACGACGAAGGGGCTTTGACTGAGTGGGAAGGGTCTTTCCCTGATTTGACGATGTCTGATGAGGAAACCGTGATAATCTGTAAGTCCTCGGCGGAGATGCGATCCCAAGCTGCGTCAACTTCTGGTGAAGGTGCCATCCGCCACAGAGACGTATTATCGCGGAGTGCGCCATTAATTATTTTGATTGAAGGTTTGAGGTCGATCAAGTCGAGGAGAAGAGCTACACCGTTCGGTACTCAGACCTAGCTTTGTAAATGGGAAGGGAGAGACGAAATTAGTCAGTCACGCACAGTAAGACGATGTCTTCTTCAAGTCCAAGTTTAACTCATGATGTAAATATCGGCTCTTCGCGTCGGTCTCATGGCTGTTTTGGATGTTCTGGAGGTTCACCATAGAATATGCGAATAGGATGACGTTTGCGACTAGAAACAACGCGAGGATAGCAATGGAAATTCCAGGACGATGCTGAGCAATGTGGAGACATCTTCTCGCACTCGAGCCCCGTTTACCGGAATCACTATCACTTTTGGCATCTTGTGTGGTGTCGTCTTGAATAGGCCTGTAGCCGTTAGGTTTGGATGAAAACATTGCGGTTATCTGTTGGTGACTGGAGCAGTGTATAGTTGGCGTTGGGAAGAACGATATTGTGAGATATCTAGAAGAACATTCGACATCGGACTTTTTCCTCTTGGAATCATGGCACCAACTCTAATCCAGCTGGCCATATTCCAGAGCACACCGCTATTTGAATTGACCCTTGCATAGCGGCAAGGTTGGTCGCGGCAGGGTGATATAGGACCCAACATTCACCAATGTGACTTAGGCCGGCATCGCGGACCAAGCACAAAAAGCAAGGGCTAGTAGCTAATAGTCTGTAACAGGCGAAGCACAACCTAGTAGAACGTAGAGACAGAATGGGATTCGTGTCCCTAAGATCCTGGCTTACTTGACCAGGGCGACCAAGTATATAAGATGCCATATACCCCCAGAGTTCGTCTCCTTTGTCTATAGGCCATATCCATACCAACCACTTGAAAGCTCAAGCATCTGGCAATTACCCCCTGACATTGATATTATTTCTACCGTTTTCTCTTCGTCATTTAGCTTCTTTGCCGATCTTCAGGATGAAAATCAAGGCCACCGCCATTGCCGTCGCTGCGCTCGCTCTCAGCGTCGTTGCCGCCCCGACCGCAGAACAGGAGAAGCGAGCTACGTCCGCCACTCACGGCTTCAACATCAGAGCCTGCTTGCGAAGCGGATGGGGGTGCTGTCCGATTTGCGGTCACTAAAGAGGTATGGTCCGAAATCCCTGAACCGGAGACTTGAATGTCAACCGTTTCCGCTCATAGCTTCCCCTTAAAATGCCATGTCCGGTTGGTACTAAACTTCAGGCTGTGGGGGTAGTCATCTAAATCATTGGGAGATTGAAGACGAGGACGCGTCCAACAGCCGGGGATAAGGAAGGATGTTGTCTTCGTATCTCAACAATGGCGCCAGCCATCAACGAGAGCGGCTTCGGTATGGTCAAGGATCATGAAGGATGAGACATGTAATAAGGCCAAACGAGAACTGTTTGGCCTCACCTAGACTACTGCTACAATACGGCTACGATTGACTATTAATACACTGAAGAGTTGTATGCTGACGACGCCGAGATGAGAAATTGGATTCCAGGTGCGCCCATATCTGAACAGAGACTTTAAGGAAAACAATAATATTGAAAAGGAGAAAAAGGAGAAGAAAAGAAAATGGGAGAAGGGGAAGAAAAAAAAAAAGAAAAGGAAAGAAAAGGAAAGGAAAACCGGAGAAAACAAAAAAGAATAAAAAAAATCGGATGTGCCTTCTTGGAAGGCGCATTGGGATTTGAGCCCAATGCGGGGGTCGAACCCGCAGCCTTGAGATTAAGAGTCTCACGCTCTACCGATTGAGCTAACCGGGCAGGTTATTGATTGATGTGTGACAGTGCCTTGGCGTTCAGCCTTTGTTGGATCCTCCCAACGACTTTGCCCGCTCCACAAGTTGCCGATGCTTGTTCTTCTTAGTCTTCGCCTCTCTCCACCTTGTCCTGATTCCTGTTCTCCCAGTGACGGCAAGCGTATATTGCTATGCCCAACTCCAGCCATGGATCAATTGATATACGAACTAAAACATTTGCGGTCACCAAGCTGGACCAGCGCTCTAACGCTAGCCATTCCAATGATGGAGAATTACCTTGTGAGGCTTGTGGGGTAGTGTTCTGCGCTTGTGTAACATCACCTTGGACCCTTTTGGGGACGCATACAGATTCCACCACGACAGCCTACGTTTCGTGGCCCCCGGAAGATAGGACAAGATACAGTTTTACGCCAGCACGTCTTCAAGGACCAGTGGCAGTATTAGTTGACTCCGCCACGCCCCAGAGTACCCCGTCTCATGGGCAAAGCCGCAAAATTACTTGGAAGTTTCCCGGTAAATTGGTTTGGCTCCTTCTCTGTAGCGTGTCTGCCGGGAGGCGGGTTCGGGTTCCTAGCGGATCGATGACCTGTTTTCCTCTGAGCGGCGGAGTGGCTTCAATTTGAATAAGGTGACACCTCGATCGAGCACGATAAAGAAAGTCATTCAAGTGTAAGCTTATAAGTCCAGCTTGCCCCCGATGGCAACCTTGACACTCACTACGCAGTTCGCCCAGCCGACGGACTACGAATTGTTCCGTGATTTTACAACTATATCCTTGCCCTAGTCATACAATGAATGTAGTATCCTCAGTGCTAAAGTATCTGATCCGGCCGACGAGAGATATACCGTCTATCAGGCTGAGATTCGTTCAGTCCTGCTGTTTGCGCAGAGCCCTAGACCGCATCGTCGGTTGATACTGCTAAAGTTGAGAAGAAAGCCATTACGACCGCATATTGTTGTGCCATGTCAGTTAACCGATCACCGAGTCGGGATTTTAGCCTTACAATACTTTTAGTGGTTACTCTCTCCTAGCACCATTCCCTCTCGATCACATCACCGCCGCGCATATACAATATTTCCAGCTCCGTCCCTATCCGCCGCCTACCGAAACACTTACTAGTACCTCACTACTAGGCCAGGGATCGACTCAAGACTCTCACGCAGGGCCTTTGGTATATTCCGCGTGGGTAGCGTCGTGGGGGAAGTCGGATATCAGTGTCGTATCACCGCCACCTCCAACAGAGATTCCAAGGAGCGAACTCAGGATGTCCATTCCGGGACAGAAGCCAACAACAGTAACCTGGTAAGAGGCGGTAGCGGGCTTTCATGGGCGGGATTCGGTGTCGTAGCGGTCGGGATTCCTATCTTAGGTTTTCTGCTCATTGTCGGCTGTTGCATTTCGTGCATTCGGGAGAAGAAGAAGGAGAGGAAGATGTCACGGACAGGGCAAACATAGAGCGCCGAGGTCGATTTCGAGCGAGGTTTCGTCTGGAATGAGGATGGAGAAGATAATATGGTTCCGATGCACTGACGGGGGGTCCCCTTAAAAGGAGAAGTTCGAAAGGTTGAAATCGTTTATAAGCGTACTCTTCGCCCACGACCTGAGCCTGTCCTTGTGTACATTTCATATCTCGTCTGCGTTAGTCCCACGGTGCAAATCGAGGCTTAAGTTTAGACGCTATCGACTATCGCGGTGACAGTTGGAATGAACTTATTTTACCCATGGCGGAAACTCTGGAAGAGAAAGGAGTTGAATTACAAGTTTCTTATTCACACTCCACAGGATTCACCGTTTTCACCGTTTTGAGACCATTCGATGTTCTACCTAGCGAGCAACTAGATAGCGCCTGTTTGAGGAGCGATGGTGCCCTTTTGGGTTCAAAATAACTATTTGGGCTCTTGATAATCATGAAGAAAGTTTAAGAATTCCATTTTCATATACCCGAGAACAATGTTAGCAACAAAAGAGAGAGAAAAAAAAAAGCCGGCCTCTTCTGTCACCTCGACCTTTACGCATGATATTGATGTCCTAGACGCCCTCAGAATCCATTATATTTTGATTGACCCCAAAAGGAACCAATGGCTTTAACGGATTGGCCTATCAATTCCATTAGCCGCAGCTTGGAGGTAAGCTTCATGGAGGAGAACCTATTGAAGACGGCGAGAGGGGGAAAAAGCAAATAAATAAATATCGGATGACAGGAGCAAGAGAAAGAATGCCGATCACGGCCGATGTGGTTTAGATTATTGTTCTGCTGCAAGAATTCATGTGACAAAAAAAAAAAAAAAAAAAAAAAAAAAAAAAAACATCCAACGATTGCGAGAAGGGATCGAAGTTTCTCGGAGTCGGTGTACTGATACAATTGGCCCTACTAAATCCGAAATTCGGGTGAACTAATACCGGCATGCGGGCCTAAAATCCGTCTCGTAGGATTGGGCAGGGGTATTAGTACCTCCAAATTGACTCCAGGCAGTTGGCAACTGGGTTCAGACTGCTGAGAAATCAAGCGATGGAGCCTGCTTACGTTGCCAAGAAGCGCCCAAACCGCAAGAGGAACTGGGAAAGAGTTGAGGCGACAAAAAAGAAGGAGCGAAAAAGTGAGGAGAGAACAACAGAAAAATATTAAATTGGAGTTAGACTATGGGTCTATGACTCCATTAGTTTCATCACGAGTTCCCCGCGACAAGTCCAATTCCATCGGCTTCACGCTGCTCGACCTGCCTCCCGACGATCCAGAATCCATTCACGACCTGAAATCTACCGTGCTCCGCCGGGCCTGCCACGAGATTTACCGGCTCCAGGCGTCCGCTCCTCTGCGCCATCAGTCCGCCACGCCCTTTCATCCACACACCTTTCTTTGGCCCCCCCTCCCCCGCCTAATGTACCGAGGGAGAGAGCGAAGAAGCGCCCGCGAAGCGTGAAACTACCCGCAGCCCTCCGGCTTGCAGCATTGCAGCAGGAAAAAAAAACCAAAACCAAAACAAAAAAACCAAGCACCACCATGGACACAGATTTTGATCCCGAATCGCCCTCCGCGCCATCGGACGCTGGCAATCATGTCCCCGCCTTCACCGTCCTAGAGCCGGGCACCGCCGCCCCCACCCACATCCCCTCGACAGCTCCGTCGCCGCCCACCGGTTCCAATGCGCCGAGATCGCCTGCCCTGAATCCTCGCAGTTGCGTGACGTGTCGTCGTCGGAAAGTGCGCTGCGACAAGCGCATGCCGTGCTCCAACTGTCGGAGGAATCAGATACAATGCATCTTCCCGGCCCCTGGACGCGCGCCTCGCCGACCTCGCCCGCGCGACCCCGACGCGCCGCTGCCGAACTCTAAGAAGCGCGAGATTGAACTGTTGGAGAGATTGAGGAAGTTGGAGGGGATTGTTGAGGAGTTGAGTAGTCAGGTCGACACTAGTGATCTTCGTCATACGTCGGCGTCTGCTGCTTCGCCTGAGGGCTGCGGCCATGATGCGTGCGACGAGTATGGAAGTGGCAGCGGCGCGACACCGACAAGTAAAGAGGACTCATCGCCTTCTAGCATCACCGCCGTTCCTAGACCATCCGGCGGGCGTACGGGTCCATCGTACGCACCCAATTACGAAGTGAACGCGAGCTTGTACAAGAAGTTTGGAAGGCTGGTGATCAATAAGGGCGAAGGAAGGTATATCAGCAGTGCGTTTTGGTCTAGCGTCAAAGACGAGGTAAGTTCTTTCGGAGGACCCTATTCCGTCCCGGTCACCTCTACTCACTGCGATGACTGTTATTTAGTTCGACGAGATTCGAAGCGGCGTCCACATCTTGTCAGATGATACCGATTATACCTCGGAAGAAGAAACTCCAGAACCGGCCGAGTCGTCCGACCTACAAAGCCACGATGCTTTCATGTTCGGTTATCGAGCGGCCGACATCGACCTATCTTCTTTCCATCCTCCTCAGTCACAAATCCCTTTCCTATGGCAGGCTTACAAGGAGAGCGTGGACCAGGCGATAAAGCTCATCCACGTACCCACCCTTGACAAAACGTTTGAAGAACTGGCAAATGGCGGTACCCCCAACCTCACGCCACCAAATGAGGCGCTGGTATTTGCGATTTACTTTGGCGCGCTGGTCGCCCTTGAGGAGGACGAGGTATGATGATACATATATATATATATATATTTCCTTTGGCTCTCATCCCCTGTCTTCTTTATTTTCTTGTTCTTGTGCTAATGTAATGTTCCCTCCAGGTCGAAGCGCAACTTGGCTCTCCTAAAACACCGTTGCTGAAGCGCTATAGATTTGCCCTGGAGCAAGCGCTGGCAAAAACCAATCTGCTAAGGAGCCTTGATTTCACGTCTCTCACTGCCCTTACATTATACCTTGTGGTTGTTCGACGAATTGATGACACGCGGTTTTGCTGGACCACTACCGGTCTGGCTATTCGCATCGCCCAGGGACTAGGCCTCCACCGTGACGGCACTCATTTCAATTTACCGCCATTCGAGACTGAAATGAGAAGACGAGTGTGGTGGGTGATTTGCGGCATTGATATGCGCTCCGCTGAGGAAATGGGTACGGATTTGACTATAGTCAACCGTACCTTCGACACGGAGTTCCCCACCAACATCAACGACGAAGATATCAGCCCAGAATCAACAGAAATGCCACCAGCCCGCGAGGGGCTAACCGACACGTCTATGGCTCTTGTGCGCCATGAGGTTATTGCTCTAAGTCGTCGCCTCTTCGCCCTCGCTACCGCAGCCGGCTCGGTCTGCCCCAAGGATACGTCCTCCAGCATGGCGGAGAGGGAACGTATGCTTGTCGAAACGTACGCCAGAGTCGAGGCCAATTTCCTGAAATACTGCGACGACGAGAACCGTCCCCTCATTATCATGGCAACCTTAGTAGCTCGCATCCTGATGGCCAAGAGCTCCCTCATCATCTACCAGCCCGCGCTCTTCCCCGGCAACGGAAACGATCTCTCGGAAGCGATCAAGGAGAGGCTATTCATCTCGGCCGTCGAGATTATAGAATACAGCTACAAACTTAACAACGATCCCCAGTTTAAGCGGTGGAGGTGGCTCTTCCAGACGTATACCCAATGGCACGCCATTGCGTACATCCTTCTCGAGATGTGTCGCCGGCCGTGGTCGCCGACCCTAGAGCGAGCGTGGGGTGACCTGAACCGGACGCTTAACAACCGCCAGAACTTCGATCTTACCAAGACGGCTGATCACTTGGCCGTGTGGATGCCCCTGCGCAAGCTGCTCCTCAAGGCGCGGCGACATCGTGAGTCCGAAATCGTGCGGCTTAAGACTAGCCCCGACGAAGTCCGAAAGTTGGACTTGGCAGACCGGCATAGTCAGTACAGGCCGCGGTTTGGTCGCGCGCCTGGTCTGGACGTCGACTTGGAAGAGGTCCGTAAGCGGTGGTTGGAGCTTGTGCAGCCGGATACTGCCCCTGGCGAGGGAGGTGAGGCGACGGCCATTCCGGGACAGCCCCCCCGGCTTTCCCAGCCCGATTCCCAAATGGGGGGAACCCTCAATGACAATCGAGGAGGTTATGTGTCTCAACCGGCGACAGAACAGCAGGTTCGCGCTAGTGTGCAGCAGGCGGCATCTGGTTTAGATGCTACGAGAGAAGCGTACCTCAACGAGATGCTGGATGCGCCATTCGATCCCATCGTGTGGTGGCGAGTCATGTCACCTGGATCGACTCTGCCGTCTGCGGCGCCGGCACAGCCCATCCTACAAACCGGCGCTACTGCTGCCATGCAAACACCAAACATACACGGCAACCAGACGATCTTAACATCACCCACACAAGCGGCGGCGGGAGAAGATGCCCAAACCTCGCCGCAGATGGGCTTGTCGAATTTACAAGAGGTGCACGCGCAAGCCGCCAGCAACATACCGCCGTGGCTATGGCAGGATCCTTTTGGGACGGCGGCTATAAACTCGTGTGGTAGTGGTGGCGGAGCTTTAGGCCAAGCGCAAGGCCAGGGGCAAGCCCTGGGACTGGTGCCGGGTGAGGGGGGCGATGATGGGGTTATGAATATTGATGATTTTAACTGGCAGTCTTGGGGGGATACTGTGAGGGGGTTGGGGATGACGTAGACTGGGATATTACTGGAGATGGAGTTTATTGGGAGGTAGGTTCTGTCTGATGTCTCGGGATTTCTGCACTTTCTGTCTTCTTTTTAGCTATTGTGATACCTATTTTTCTTGATTTCGGCAGGTGTCTGTGTATGAGTTCAGAGTTCGAGGATAGACATCAATATGTGGACACGGATTCATTGTCTAATTTAGATGGACCAGACCGCAGGGAAAGGTTGTGGACCTAGGAACTCGTATCTGGAGTTAGCTATGCACATATATATTATATCGGCAGAGGATCTCTATGTACAAGAAGTATTCTCCTCTCTTATCTCGAGATCAAGATCAAAATAAATGATAATGTTCATTTCATCCTCAGACGCTTCACATCTCATTAGAGCTTTCCTCCCTTGACCAGATTCTCCTCCTTCATCGCCTCATCCTTTCCAAACACACCCAAGTTCCACGGCCCACCCTTCGCCTTCAGATTCACAACCACAACCGCATCCGCAACACCACCCCTCACCTTCCCGTCCCCAATAGCCTCCACCTCCGCCCCCGTCCTATCCAGCCCCAACACAAGATACCCATCGCCCCTAGCCTTCAACACCCTCGGGCTAATAATCTTCTCGGCCCACGGAATCGCCGAAGTAGGATGCCCCAACTCCCGCTCGCCCCCAAACGTAGCGGGGACCCTACCGATGAACTCGAGCAGGTCCCTCCGCTCGCGGTCGACGACGGAGCGGGAGGGCGTCCCGGCCTCGGCGGCGCGGGGGAAGAAGCGCGACAGGAGGGTGAGGAGGAAGTATTGCGGGGGGAACATGCTGATTTTGCGGGCGTGGTGGAGGGAGAGCCAGGTCGAGGGGGTGGCGAAGGTGGCGGATGTGTGTTCTATGCCACCGTCGGGGGTGGGGACGATGATGGGAGATGTGTCGGTGGGGATGGTGATAGCTGTTTCTTGAGAGGAGGGTGAAGAGGAAGAGGAGGGAGTGCTTTCAGGGTTGGGAGGGAGGAAGTAGAGGTACATTTGGGTGGTGAAGCGTTTGGGTGAGGGAGGGGGAGTGATCCATCTCGTGAAGGGGATGAGTCCGTCTTTTTAAACGCCGTGTCAGTCAAAGCCCTCTCGAGACGTCGAGATAAAAGAAGAGGAAGAGAAAGTAAAGAAGTTGGGATCCTGGACACTTACCAACATCAGGAACACCGCCCACACCCTCAACCCAATCCCTAAACTTGACCTCCCCACTATGCACCTTCCTCCTCCCCTCATCTCTAACCCCCTCACCCACGCTCACCAACTTCCCATCCTCCCTCCCCTTGGCTAGAAGAATCCCGCTCTCCTCGAAACACTCCCTCAGCGCCGCGATGCGGTACGCGGGCCCGTCGGCGTGTCTAAGTGCGCCTTCGGTGGGAGGCGCAACGGGCCCGTCGTGCAGGGCGTCGAGGTTGCCGCCGGGGAAGACGTGGGCGGAGGCGAAGGACGTGGAGGTCTTTACGCGGTGGAGGAGGAGGATTTGGTTTGTGGGGGAGATGAGGATGATGCTTGAATGTGTGTAAGTGGGTTTTGTTTTATTTTATCTCATTTCATTTATTTTATTTTCCTTTTTCTACGTTTGGGAGGAAATGGGCTTGGGAGGGTTCCTTTTTACCTGGCGCTGGGACGCGGCTCTGCGGCGGGTTGTTTCGCGCGAGGTTGCGATTTCGATTGCGATTGCGACATGGTTGAGTATGAGCGTGGAGATGAAGAATTCTTGGTGGTGAAGGCTGATTTCAATCAATCGTGAGAAAAAGAGACAGAAGAAGTAAGGGAAAAGAAAAAAAAAAAAAAGACCGAAGACTTACATTCAAGGATCGAAACCCGAACGAATGGCGACCGTCGCATCAAAGCGGCCATGTTCCCCTACTTGTACTCGGTATTTTTATTCCCTTTTCAAGAAGCACATGGGGTGAAAAGGAGGGGAACAGCAACACGCGAGGTTCGTCGACTCGACACCACCACACCTCCAAAGTTCCATCCGGCACAAAAGGGGGATTTTTTTTTGGGGTTGAAGCTAAGCCTTGATGGCAGCTGGGGGTGTGGGGAAAAGGTGGGAAATGTGGGAAAGGTTGGGGGAAAAGCTGGGGTGTTGCAAGATGCCGAGGTTGGATGGAGTTTTTGGACCTTGGGTCTTGGTGGATTGGCGAAGTCGCCGAATCTAGACGGCGAAACTTCTCGCTTTCGGCCTGGGCATCTCGTTTGGTGTATGGAACTAGGCTTGAAGCGGTTCGTTGGTATTTCATAACTATCATAAGCGCTACAAAGAGTAAAACAATACAAAAGAAATAGGGTAACAGTTGCGAGAATGGACTCGCTAGGACCAATACACCAACCATCGGTCTATATGTGCAAGTGTGTGGAACAGAACAGGAACAAAAGCCCCAAGCCCAAGAACACCAAACCCAAGCCGCCGACTCCTTAGCTCATATATATACAAGCCACACATCCAACAACTCGAATCTCCTTTGCCCCTTCATCCTAAAGTCTCTTTCTGTCCAAACCATTCATCCTCTGCCTCCACAAGCAGCAAACACTCTTCGACTCACACCACTTCTTGACCTGGACAGGTGACACTTCCGCATCACATCCCACCCTCGACAGCTGGCCCGTATTCAGCCACGCCGCCAGGTCCTCCAGTATAATCGACTCGTACATGAGCATCTTCTCGTGCCACGACGGGTTCTGAGGATCCTTCGATCGCGGCGCCGTCGTCACCGCCTGCGTGATGTACCGGAACAGCTCGGCCTCCTTTTCTGTGGGTGACAGGGCAAGAGACAGTTGCGTGTCGTCCTCGGTCGTGACTGAAATATCGAACGAAGGTGGCGAGGAGAAGACTGACTCAGGCGAGGACACGAGCATCTCCGAGTCGGAGTCGGGTATCTCTAGCACGGGAGCTTTTACTATCGTCTTCTTCTTTGGCGTTGTGGGGGCTTTTCCTTTCGAGGGTCGGCTTGGTTTTGCAGCAATGGCGCTTGTTGCAGTTTTCGTCGCCGCTGCCGTTGAATTTTTGCGAGGTCGGCCCGGTCGTCGCTTCTCTGAAACCACTTCGGGGACCTGTGACCACGGCGGCGGTTCATCACTATCGTCCGAATTCAAGAGAGGAACAAGGTTCTTCCGGGGGCGCCCACGAGGCCGCTTCACCGGACCAGCCGGCTTACTTGGAGGAGGCGGCATTGACAACGAGTCGTCAACCTTGCTAGAAGTGGAGGTACCTTGAGGTGCCATCTCGATCGCAGGCGGCGCTGACGCCGTTGAATACGCCCTTACAGCGCCTAGCTCCGCCTGGGGAAGGTGCTTGCTTTCCCAGCACTGGGTGAGAAGGCTAATCATAGCGTCTCGCTTCTTGATCGGCTTGAATCCGTAAGACGCAATCTGCTTGCTCAGCTGTGCATCTGTGCACAGCTCAAAGTTCGGCCGCTGGGGCAAGTTGGGCTCCGGCACGCGGGGCTCTGGCGCCTTCGTGGGAGATTCAACCCGGGAGCTTGCCGGCAACTCCGACTTTCCAGACAATGCTTCAAGCTCATAAATTCGAGGCAGCCTTTTCTGGGAGCTGGGCGGCGGGCTCGTCGAGCTAATTACCCAAGACGAAGGATCGCAGGATAGCATCGACTCTATCGGCGTACTCTGACTTGCGCCATTCTTCTGCAGTGTGGCCGTCCCCTTGCTGGCGAAACCGCGATTGGTAGTACTTGAGTCCACCGACTTCGTAACCCGAGATTGTTGGGTTCCGGTTGCCCGACTAGATGTAAGCTGGGATGGCCGCTTGTCCATGTTGACGTAGCCGAATGGATCTACATCATCGACTTCACCGTCCAGTCGTGGCGAATCAACAAGATCAATGATTTCCGTATGTAGTAGACCACCGTCTTCATCCCGCGCCGCCGCCGTCCACAGTCGCGGTTGAGCCTCGGGAGGTTCGATGGCATCGCTGTTGATGGGAGTAACAAACTCGTCGTCTGTCGCAGGGCCGGCTCTCAGTCTGGGTAGACCATCAGAGTTTGTAGCAAGTTGCTGGCGAGCCAGTTGACTTGAAGTCCCAAACACAAAATCTTGATTGGCGACATGCTTCAGTGCGGCTCCTGGGGATAGGAGAACGATTTCCGGCTCTTCCTTCTTCTTCGTCCTCTTCGTGGGCCTGGTCTTCCTTTTGGGCGCCGCGGCCTTGGTCGGTTTCGTAGTTATCGGGTTCTTGGCGCGAGTTTTGGAATCCGAACGGTCCGCTTCCATGTCCAGTTCAGGAGTTGCCTCGCGATCCCTAGGCACGTAAGCAGCCGTTGCCAAACCGGTGATTGTTCTGGCCTTCTTCTTCTTCGGCGCCTTTGACTTAGCAGGAGACTTCTCGGGTGGAGCAGGCTGTTCGGTATTTTCCGCTGTCGTCGGCACCATTTCAAGCAACTTGCGCTTCTTCAGTATTGTCTCCAGCTGCCCTGGCTCTGGTGTTGCATTCCTAATTCCTATGTCCTCTTCTTCATAGCCATACGAGTCATTGAGTTGCTTAAAGACATCTCGTGCCTTGACTGCATCTGGCACCCTATTCGTAGATGAGAGCAGCTCAATGATATCCGAAGACCTGGAGCCAAACTCTTTCACCGTATCCTTCGGCGGGGGCGTCCATTGCACTCTCCGGCTTTGTGCAGGGGGTAGGTTTAGGGGTTCGTCGATATCCCCAGCGGGTGGTTTCGGGATCGGCTTTTCGACCAGAGGAGGCTTGAAATGTTTACTGACTTTTCCCGTCGTTTTCCTCTTCGGTTTCGTGGGTTTGGAAGTTTTGGAAGTTTCAGTTTCCTTGTCATCCGCGAGTGGCGGCCTTCGTTCGGGAGTGCTACGGTCGAGCGCAGAGACGTCAACAAATGACGTTGAGGTATCCGCCACTTCTTCCAGTAGTATCCCATCATCGAACGTGGCACTTCTTCTCTTGGTGATCGTCGAGGTCGCCGTCGGCCGTATCGTAGACTCGTTTCGAAGCTCACCACATCTAGAGTTCGACGCTGCCAATCGACCATACTCCGGCGATTGTGAACTACGTGGCCGCCTGTTCTCCTTTTGTGAAAAAATTTCTTGCAACGTAGGAAATTCGGGAGAAGACGAGCGTACGAAGCCAAGCGAGTCGCGCTTGCTAGCCACCGCCGGTGACGAACTCAGAAGGATGGCGTTCGCAGCCATGGTCGAGAAAGGGGTGCGGGGCATTTGAGTGCGCCAGGCGCATCTCAGAGCGACGGTTCGCAACAGGGTGGATTTTCGGTACCCCCGAGGGGCTCTATACGGAGCGGGGATTGTTCGGTCGCGGGTGGGAAATGGAGGAAGCCAACGGTCGAATATCGCGACATTGCAAGCACGCGGGCATTCGCGTTAGCGTTGATTTGAAGAACGGGTCATCTTTCTCGAGCCAGTAAACATTTCCCCCGTCTACTTCTCAGAATTACAAGTACAGAGTACCTTCGCGACTCTCTCGCGAAATCACCTGACTAATCGATGTTTCTCATGGCACGTGACAAATCCTGTGACCCAGCCCTCCCAGTCCAGCGCCCCGCACGAAAATTACAATACTCCCAAATTTTTTGACATCTCCAAGTCCAGCGCACCCCCCGCCAAAGCCTCAAATCGTCACCCATCCGACCACCAACACCACCCTCCTAACCTTCACTTTCGAAGCCATTTTCAACACATACCGCAAAAATGGAGAACGACAAGGGCGAGACCGTCGACCTGTACGCAATTCCTCAATCCAATGGCTCAACTATTCCTCGGGACATGTGAATTGAGGAGGAGGTTCGTTACTGACACGATTCTTCCCACAGCTACGTCCCCCGCAAGTGCAGCGCCACCAACCGCATCATCAAGGCCAAGGACCACGCCTCCGTCCAGATCTCCATCGCCAAGGTTGACGAGAACGGCCGCGCCATCGCCGGCGAGAACATCGTCTACGCCCTCTGCGGCTTCGTCCGATCCGTCGGCGAGAGCGACGACTCCCTTAACAGGCTCGCGCAACGGGACGGTCTCCTCAAGAACGTCTGGAGCCCCGTACGATAAGCGAATTACAAACACAAAAATGGATTCACGAACTTGAGGGATTGTTTTGGAAGGGGGGGGGTCACTGTTTCTTAGAGGAGGTACGCCGCAACATTGTCTATTTCTGGGACATGGGGTCTGTGCGTGGGATATAAGAAGAGACGTTGACGAAACTTATTTTTCTTTTTCTCCAGGGTATGATATGCTAAAGGGGCAATGAGGTTTCCACAATGCATATTTGGAATTTAGAGTTGGCCGCCAAAAAAGATGACTGCCAATTCGGGGCGTCTGGTTTCTTAAATGGAAATGCATTTGAAGCCATTTTTTTTTTCTCGGGCGATGGAGTCTGTTGTCTTGTTTTCGCGTGTGAAGTTGTGTCTTGATGTGAAGCCCCCTTTTCCCGGCTGGAAAAGTCTCCTTGGACGTGGGCTCATGGCCCACCTGTGACCGAGGATTCTGGAGCTACTGGGAGCGCTCCAGCTCCCGGATGGCTTCCGTGCCGCAGATCGATCTTACTGGCCTTGAAAAAGCTGCGGTGGTAAAGGTGTTCATCGCGGTACAGATACGGGTCAGACATCTCTTCGCATTCAAACTAATCCTTGCAGGTCGCCTATTGCTCCCCTGTGGCTTTGAACGCGTGTTTGCGCTCACGACTGGCTCTGTGCTCGGCAATTGATTTTGAATTTCTTGTGTCGAGTTACCTGTGTCTAGGTGGATCGCATCCCTAACGCCCTCGCTCAACTCGACACCAATTCCCGATGCCCTCAAGATCGAACCGTTGGCCCAACGAACGGAATCAAATATCCTAAAGCACGACTGGGCACTGACCTAGATCCTCCCGCTAAATCCTCAGCCGCCCCTGTTGCCAGCGAGGCTGCTATCGATGAAGTATCGCCATTAGGTATCACTCGCCCCATCCTCCAGTGAGATCATTAGCCAGGAGGATCGCGATGCCTCCGGCCCGTATGGTAGAGGTAGAGTTAGCGCATTGTATCGTCGATGAGCTGGGAGCCGGTGCTCGCATCCAACATGCACCCCTCCTGCGGAGGAGCACCACGCCTCCATCTGCACCACCACTTCCTTCCTTCCTATTTCTTCGACACAAGGGATATCAATAACTTTATATACAAGTATCCGGCAAGGACTTCCAACCGAGTAGCTCAAGTAGCGACGACAGTACAACCAGTGGCCAAGTGGTCAATGGAGCGTTCAGAAGGTTAGAAAGTTGCAATTTTCGTAGCTCGTGGCAAGCAACCGGGATTCGACCCTGGGAGCGAACCGCGAGCGAGCTTTTTGCCATTTTTTTTCTTGCCCTTTTTTTTTTTCTCGTCGCGAGCACAATGCCGACGAATTCCTCTCGACATTCTGAGCTCTCCATAGCGTTTTCCCTCTTGCCATTCGGTCGTTCCGCCAGTCCTTAGTGGTCCTTATCGCATCGCTCGAAGATTGCTCGTGCGAGTGTAAGGCCACGTCTCGTAATTTATTGGCGAGCAAGTGGCTCGCTCCCCATTTGCCCTTGATCCTGCCTCGAAAGCCTGCGGGTTGATAATATCCGTCCATTTGAGCGGCACCGTCGCGACCACCGTGAATCCCTGGAGGAAAATCACCGTGGTTGTCATTCGTTCGCAAGTGACCACCTTATTCCTTTCTCTGCTCAATCCGCTAATACGTCGTCGAACTCTTCCATGCGCCCAAGAAGCTCGCCGAAGGAGCTCGCGCGGGTGTGGCAGTTGCCTAAACGGACGATAGCGACCGAGGATGGCATGTAAGAAAGAGGGAAGAGCATTTCTGTCATAGCTCGGCTGCCTGACTGGACTCTTCAACGTTTTCTACACACAATTGCAAAGTTGGGGAGGAAAGAATTAAATCAATTGATTCCGGAAAGGTTCCAAACTCAGCTCTCAAAGCCTATCTTTCTCCTCCTCTTTGTACCTTTCCATTCACTCTGAAAATTTGTCCGCTATTGTAGACGTCATTTCTAGATACGTGCAGATGGTCGCCGTATAGTGGCCTCGGTGGCTTGGGTCAATCTTTGCATATTCTGCCAGCTCACAGAGAAACGTTTTAGGTATCAATGTTAGAGCCCGGCTATCCGACGACTGAGACTCCCTAGGATTGTTGGGGACATGGTTTATATTTTGACTTTATTTGTCGTCAATTTTTCTTGACGGGCCGGGAATTCTGAGAGATAAATAAAAACCCCGAGCGAAAAAGCTGGAAATAGTACTGATATAGACAGGTCATATTGTCCCCCTTCTCCATCCGCAACTGTGTGGTGATGTTGTTGATCCTGCAAAGTGGAAACTGCGACGTCGATGCACAGTGTAGTAAAGTCCAAGACACTGGCATCCCCGCCTTCAACGTCAAGTCCATCACGAATCAAATGATGGAGGCTGCGCCGATGTGATACACACGCGACCGCGTCAACTAGGCCTCTCTCTAAAATCCCGACTCTCCATTTCTCCATTTTTCTTCCCTCCTCCTCATCTATTAGGCTGCCCTCGCGCAGAACCTCGTTGGTTCCACCAAGTCAGCGCACAACATCTGAGCTTCGTGACATTTACGTGTCTGCCTCGCCCTGTCTCATCGAGCCACTGCTCAAAACTTAGTATCCTCCAATACTATTATCTTCCAGCCTCAAGGCGCAAGCTGCTGTGTCACTCCTTCTCTTGCCCGTCGTAGCCGGGCCGTCCGCCTCATCTAACGAGGTGACCTGTGGCTACTCACCCTTACCGAGGAGGCTTGTCGGGAGGCCGCATCTCTCCGATCTCAGAGCCCCACAGAAGTTCATTCACAGCCATTCATCTAGAAGAACAGGAATCTTCTGTCGCACACGTTGAGGTTGGGGCCTTACACCCTCTCACGAAACCCCATCTGAACACCCCCACGTCGTGGGAGTGGCAGTACGTGGTGATATCTCGGTTGGCATCCGGGGAAGTCCCGGAGTGAAACGTTGTGTGCAGAGTTTTGTCTAGAACGGGAGACCATACTGCGCCGACATCGACACCCTCGTACTCTACTTAGTTCTGTTGTTGATCATCTTGTGTACCGATCCCCTTCCTATTTCCCAACAGTCCTGCCTTAATTTGGGACGCTCTTGTCTCTTGCAAGACCCGAGAATCCTTGCCCGAGCCGAGAATCACTTACACTCTGACGTGGCTGAGGACCTAGCACGGCACGGCACGCCCGATTTTTCTACCCATATCCTCGCTCGCGTCTCGCCCATACTTCGCTAAAACGCTTGCCCTACCTTCCTAATCGGCCCATCTCTCGTTACCCTGCTTCACCGCCTGTGCTTGAATCGCAACTCTCTCAAATCTCCTTACCGCTAAACTCTCCGTCCCCTACCCCTGGAGTGGCCTTCGGGAAGACCAAGCCCCTCAAGCCACGCCCACCATGTCTTTCTCCGGAACGTGGCGGCCCCTGCCGGTAAAGCAACGGCAAGGCCTCCCCACGCTCCTCGTCTCCACCCGCTTCTCCGGAACCTCGTACGGCGTCCACATCACCGATCTCGCCCACATCTGGTCCGAGTCTCTCGACCGACGCACCATCATCCTCCGAGCTCTCAAAGAGGACACCACCATTGACCCTTCGGATGGCGAGGAGAACATGGCCTCGTTCCTCAAATGCCTCCGGGCTGCCTTTGACCGCTCCGACAGCATGCACGACCTGACGCGCGTGGTTATCTCCCAATCTTCTTCCTCTACTTCTAGGGACGGTCTTACACTTACCGTTACCTGTGAGCTTCCACGCGAGTTATCCGATAAACCACTCACGTGGCGGATGTATCTAGAGATGCAATCGGCTTCGACAACCACTGCTGAGTTGGTCTTTCCACTTGTGGAAGCGCACCGGGCCCAGCAGGAGCAGATCAAATCATTAGTTGAGATTATCAAGCAGAAGGATTCCGTCATTACCAAAGTACTCGACAAACTCGAGGCCACCGGCACATCCCTCGAGCATGTCTTTACGGTACTTCCCGCAAAGAGAAAGGTAACCAGGGAACAGGCCGAGTCCCGCGTAAAAGGACTGGCTCTGTTTGATTTTGACACCTGGAACAGCACCGTCGCAGAAGAGACGAGGAGACACCCTGGTGGGGAGGTTCCCGAACTCTTGCGCCGTGTGTTTGACGACGGTGGGTTAGAGTACACTCTCAATATCGGTTCCAAGGATTACGCCGAGGATCTGGCTCAGTGGTGGAATCGCCTAGGTGACACGGGCGGATTACCATCCGACGACGCCAGCGAACCGGAGTCCACGATAGGGAAGAGATCGGTCCCGCCATCTTCGAGGCATGATTCTCAGAGATCTAAATCCCCACCGCCCGTTTCCCCAAAGAAACGGCCTTCCCCCAAAGCGAAACAGCCTAAACCATCCGACCTCAGCGATGTCCCAACTGCCTCAGAAACGGAAAGCGAAGCCGACGAGGCTCCTAAACCTGCCGCTCTTCCTACCCGCAGACTCGGTGCCATTGGCGGATTCCACCCACCGCCAGCACCCCAAAAGCCACCCATCCCAGCTGATGACGATGAAGCCACAGCCTCCGAATCAGATGAGGCCCCCACGAAAAGGAAAGCCACGTCGAGGAAACAAGCCTCTTCGCCCCCGGCGGCAGCAACTCGCGCGGGAACCACCCGGGCTGGCGGCGCCGCCTCCCAACTCGGCAGTAGCACCAGATCTCCTACGCCCGAGGAACATAACGAGCCAGCGGAGTCGTCACCACCGGCACGGACACCTGCGAGGAAGGCGGGAATCGGCAGGATCGGGGGGATCGGTGTCATTGGCGGCAAGAGCCGGGCTCGGCAGGCATCGGCTGACGACGAGGATGATGAAGGAGGGAGGAAGGGCGGCGAGGCGGCGAAGAGGGAGGAGAAGGCGCAAAGTCCTGTGAAGAAGCAGGTTGTGAGGCCGGTGAAGAAGAAGAGGAAGTTTTGAGGCATTGTGCCAGGAGGGGTAAATTGGTAGGATCGTTGTCATGATTGAGGTATGGAGATAATACTAGTGGTGAACGGGAAGAAATATAAGGGTTATGTATGAATTCGAAAACTACGGATCTCTCTGTTGTTGATCCCCCATATGATCTAATCTCCATACAGAATCGATTCGAAATGTGACTGATAACGAAAAGAGTAGTGATGGTATTTACTACGAGATAGAAAGGAACCCCGGGTGTCGGAGTTGCCTCTACGGAACTTGTCTTCGATCTCCTCGCGGCTCAGCTGTTCCTCTCTAGAAGGCAAAATGGGGTGATGCAGAGGAAGCGCACCAAGCGAAGAGTTGGTGTTGACGGATGAAGCTTTTCAGCCATATCTTTGTTGAAGAACGGGGTTGATAGGTTCATGTCCCTCCTTGGCTAGGCTTTTGCCTTTCAACCTAAAGGCTCCTATTAATAGTAAGTTGCGGGGGGGAATCTATATTCGAAGGCCTTACTCCGTATCCATCCTCTAGCGTCGTATATGATCGAACACCTTGGATTTCTACAGCCTTATCCCATCTCCCCCGAATCTCAGCCGTGGGTCATTCACTTGTTCTCAAATGGGAACGACGTTGAAGCGTTTAACACGTCCTGATATTCCTCCTTCTCATATTCCCCGGACGAAGATACCCTCATCCCTCTCCTAGAACTGTTTAATCTCTATCATTTTGATAGACTGCCCCGTACTTAAATCTGCCCCATCACTTGGATCGCGCTCGTTCCACGACCAACCCCTTCCTGCCACGGTCCCACGTTCTCCATCTTCCATATCTCCGACTGTTATTGTAAGTGTAACATCCTCAGCTCGACAAGTCCTCCCGCTATTCTGACCTGATAAGGTAGTAAAGAGCCGAACACAACGGCCAGTATCAGGAACCCGTGTAATTCGGACCAAGCAGCGGGCCAAGAAGGGAAATCGACCCCTGGGAACGAGGGTAGATCTCGGGGTAACGAAGACCTCAAGGCATTATTTTATCCGTTTGGCTCTGGTTTCCTCGCACAAGCACAGTCCTCGCCGATGAGAGACCTCCCCCTCATGCTAGTCCTTGTATTCACCAGCCACTCCTAATAGCCCAGATATTCATCAAAGAAATCTGCCAGGCGGACATCTCACCGAAGAAGCCCTCACCGAGCCCAATCTTCCGAGCAAGCAAGCCCGATCTCAACGCATTCGGACTTCGTCCTCCCCAACCTCCTTCCTCTCCCCCATTTTCTCTCACCGCTCACTGTTCGCGGGGACTTCTTCCGAATATCCTCCCCCCGCCGGCCTAACTTTTCATCTGCTTTCTATCCATATTCTCACTCCCCGTCCATCTCCCGAAGCCTAAAAGACTTCGAGCAACAAATACAAAGTGTGCGTAGGTACGCTAGAGAGCGCCATCATGCATGCTGCTGGTGCCAACACCGAATCACCACCAGCCATCAAGCCCCCTTCCGAACTAGCACTTAGTGTCAAGAGAGTGTTACCAAAGGGATGGCCGGCTAGCGCCCCTGACCAGACTCACACTTACACAACCTCTTTCTACATCTCCCTCCTCACAAGCCCACTTACGGCTCATGAATCCTCCACGCCCTCCGCGGCGAGCAGAAGTCGGAAAAAAGAAACCACCCAAAAAGGTCTCCGAGAGGACTGTTTGCTAAGAATTCGGGGGCCAAAAATTCAGCGCCTCTTTTGTTTTATCTATCTTTCCCCCTTTCCCGTTTGCTGAAGAGGGCGCAATATGCGCGCGTCCAGAGGGGACCAGTAGTACGCGCCCACGCACCTCCACCTTGCTCACGCCGTTGGAAACGCTCCGGGCATCTCATTCGCAGCCTTCCTGGCGCGTTTACTTTCCGAGCCGTGGTGCTAGGGTTTGGGGTCGTCTCGAAGGATTTTAGATACGCAGGGTTCCTTTTTCTCTGTTCTCCTCTGTGAAACTTCAGAAGAAAGGGAAAAATGACACCGGAACATTGTCCACACCCCTCCCCCTTTCTCCCATATTTTTCGATAATACCACTTCATTCTCACCAAAAACTCCTTCTTGTGTTGCCCCAGATCTCCTTCAAACCCACGCCTCTCCGTTCGTTCGCATATTCCGACTTTGGGAAACTTTGCACCAAGCCGAATCCTCCAAGCCCCCGAGTCTAACCCTCCTTCGGAGACCTACATACGGGATCGCATCCGATTTCCACGTCGTCTTTCGCAATGCGAGATCCGGCAGGAGGAAAGGAAAGGTAGATCCCCCAAAAGAGGAATTGAAGGAAATGAAACTCAAAGAATGGAGGCAAACCGAAACGCACTTCGACGAAAAATATTACCGAGGACACGCGCGGATGAACAAACCCAGCCCCAGGAGATGCACGAGTCCCCCTGACGACGTTTGACGTTGAAAACGCTATACCCTCCTCCCCCATTCTCACCAAAGGACCAAGCAAAAGAAGGGAGGGAGTACTCCGTCAAAATGCCAACCGGTCTCGTAAACCGAGAACCTGGTCCATAGGAGAAAGAGTCAGGCGCGAACGGGAATTATTCACTATCCTATACCCTCCATCTGAAAAAAAGCAGGCATGGCACGGCATGGCACGCAGAGGTGGGCAGGGACAGGAAGGATATCCTGTACGTAGGCTCAAGGTGTAGATCGCCAGTCAAAGGTTCCCCCCACCATCCCACCATAAACCTCGATGCGAGTGCGAGGTGAGTTGGTGTCCGGATTGACTCAGTCGCACTCCAGCAGAGCAGCAGCCGGCAAGAACCTGTCACTGTCGGTGTCGCAATCGGCCCCAGCATATCCTGTTCTGTACATCTCAGTGCAACACAAGAAGATTCCAACCAACGAGAGCCGTCCGGAAAAGGATGCCGAAGAGAAAGCACAGGAAAGATGGCCGCAAAGGGAAACGGAGAGAAAATGAGAGGAGGAGCCAAAAAGGAAGAAACGGCAAAGGGGAAAAAAAGAGAGAGAGAGAAAAGAGAAAAGCCGTTACCTGTCTATTCGCTGCCCGATTTCCTTGCATCCCGAGCTGCAGATCCGGCCATCATCACCACGAGCACCAGCATCAACCCCAACACCGAGCAGCAGCACGAGCAGCAGCGCCAGCACCGACAGTGCGTTCACTCACCTACAGCGTGACATTAGTTTTCCATCATGCTTCCCTCTTTCTGCTGTGCTCTCCTCCCGTTTTAGGCCCCTCATCCTTGCAATTTCTGTCCCAATTTGGACAACGAGGACGAATGTGGATAGGGAACTTAGGAGAGTAGTTCGGACGAGAGACTTGGCGTTTTTTTTTTATTTCTCACTTTTTTTACTTCTCATTTTCTTGTCGATCTTCTCCCCCTTCGCCGAAATCTTGCCGACTCCGTGTAAGTGCGAGGCTCTTCGCCGGCTTCACGAGACCTTCGACGCTCTTTTCACTTTCAATTTCTTCGGTCCCAACGCTTCCCTCCCCTCTCGATGCCGCGTTAACCATACACCAACAATCTTTTCCCCTTCGAGGAAGAACGAAGAAGTGTGTCAAATGCAAGCCACATAGTTCAAGGGTCTCCAAAAGCTAGAGCCAAGAAAAAAGCCATGGCCAACTTTTTTTCGACGAAACCTGACTGGTCTACTTGTATCAATCACCAATCGGCCTCCGGCAGGGTAGGTGTAAACGAAAGTTAGATCTGATTGTCGCGAGTCACGGCATCTGGCGGTCCCTCTTTTAGGGAAGCAGGGTTGGGAACCAGACCGCTCCTTTCCGACATTTTCTAACCTCTTTCGCTCTGTCTCTCTCTCTTTCCTTGCCACGAAAGAGCGGCGCACGCACATCTCGACGGCCGGAGGCAGGATCGAGGACTGTATTTTTTTGACGCTGCTTATCTGCATTGGTCCAATCTCTCGTACCTTGAAGATGTACGAACTCATGTACGCCAAAAAGTGAGTATTAATTCCCTACCATGCGTCGAGCCTGCATACTCCCTCCATTCTTGTAACACTCTAGAGCATTGGACAGCCCGTGTCCTGCCTGTTTCCGCAACGACAGGGCGAAGCAGGGGCAATATAGCCGGCTTCTCTCCGATGTCCACCTGTCGAGGGAGATGTAGTACTTCGTAGTCCACGCCAACTTCTAAGTACTTTTTCATTTTAAACTCGCAGTTTCGGGACTACTGATGGTAGGCCCCCGGGCACTTCCCCCGGCTTTGACAGCCACGAATTAAAACTGAGGTGAGGCAAGATATGCGTGCAGGATCGGATGGACATGGCCTGGCCCCTCAGCCCCGGCCGAGCGCAAGGGCTCTACTTGTAGGGCCCCTAGGGCTGTACTCCCAGTCTCTCACCTCCGAATGGGCGACCTGCCATTGCCTGCTACCTTATTCTCCTCCCTTCCCAACGCATTGGTTTTTTGAGTTGAAGCTTGAGATGGAGAGATGCAGATCGGAGGTGTGTCCCTTATCTACAGTCGCAGCGTGACTCTCCGGTCTCCTCAAGAAGATAGAGTTGTTGCTTGTTGTAGCATCACCGTAGATCCCCTGAACCCTTCCAGGCCCATTTCGTCCCGCCCTTCAGAGCTGCCTCACTCTCTCTGTCTCTCGACTTGCCACCTTATTTTTCATCCGAATCCCCTCTGTGTATGCATCCCTCCTCTTAAATGAGCACATGCAATGAGCAAAATTCGCAATGAGACACACATAGATACCCCACGGGAATTGGGCAGTTGCCTCCGAGGAGGGAGATATCCCCACCTCCATGTCCTAGAGCAGGGTGCGTGATACTGATACTCTGTTTGTTGAGACCTTGAAGAGGGACTCTCCGATAACGACATTCATGAGACACAAGGAGAGACGCACGCACGCATGTGCTGAAGCTTACACGACGTCTAAGCACATCTCCTAGCCCCTCTAATCACAGCTCTTGAACTTCGACAGCTATCCTTGCGCTCCAGGGTCGGTGGTTGCAGCACTGCTGACTCTCAGGTCGACCCTTCATGGTGCCTCACAGGGAGGAGAAAAAAAATTAAGATAAAGCCTACCACTAACACGACGCAAGGGTCTAAAAGGCTGGGGGAGGGGGAGACCGAGATCTCTTTCTTGGAAATAGTCAACTTGATAGATCTCGGAGCTTACCATCGCCATGCCGACAAAATCGCTGCTACCCTCCCCGCGCCTTTCTCGTACCATATTTGCATCTCGAACAAGCCACAAAATGGCGGAACAAGACCTCTATACCTCTGCGTATTGGCAAGTGGAGTATTAACCTTAACCTCCCTCCGTCGGCATTGGTCCATGAGCCTCCCGTGGCGGTTTTCGTGTGACCCCCTTCTTCTGATATTGATAGAGCAGCAGCTGTCCTTCCCCCTCGTCACCTGCGTCTCCAACGCGCGCATACATGGTACGCATGGTTTTGACAGGTCTCCCTCTCACCTCCGGACAAAAAGAAAGGCAGCCAAAATTCCGCCGAGGAGGGGGAATGCCTTGGGGACTCCCGCTGATCTTCGTCATTTCATTTCTAGTCGGTTTCCATTTTTGGCTTCGTACCCTTCCCCTTCGCGTCTTATTGGTAGACCAACGCTTCTCTTTTCGGTAGGTGGCAGATGCACGCTGCCTGCAAAACGAACCCGTCCATTTTGTGATGTGGCGACGACGCCGTCTGCCAGAATCTCATTTTTTTGGTCGTTCAGGACACAAACTGAGGACCTTAGATCGGACACCGAACCAAACTCGATCTGAGGTCTCCGTTTGGTAATATTGACCTAGACGGAAGCAGATGAGACTATTCTGGCATCTGAGCGAGGAGGTTGGAAGACCCTTTTCGCCACGAGCCGCCCCTGTTACTGTCAAGAAGATAGGCGTCTGGGCATCAAGAAGGTAAACGGGATCAATCCCTGCAACGCAACCACATATCCTCTTTCATGCGAAGAGAAGCGAAGAATAACCGGGTTCGTAGTGTTTCAATGCCGTCTTTTTGCCCTTCTCGACATGAAATAACCGGTAGCGACCCCTCCTTCTCCTCTGCCTTGAGCGGCGGCACACTTGGTCTGCCGGCACCATTTCCGCGCTGTGTGTGACGACTCGACGAACCTGGGAAAAGCAATATTTCATGTACCTATACCCCGCGGCAGGTAGAGGCAATCCGGGGACACATGTTGCCGGCACATGGGGAGGCTCGTAATAGCTATGATTTCAAAGCCCCCAGCTTGTGTAGTCCCCCCTCTCCACTTCTCCGCGGTCAGGTCGGCAGTTGAACGGGATGCACGACGCAAGAAACAGTAGTAGAGTGTTCGTGTACATGTCCCTTTCTCGTTACCTCACCGTGGCCGTATCATACCGCACCGTACGGCGCCGCCGTGATAGCAACTTCGTAAAAGTTAAGACACAATACTGGATACGATGCGACGGCTCAAGGTAAACATTTCCGTACTGAGTCGCTCGGGTATGAAAAAAAAAAAAAAAAGGTACAGCGCATTCTTGAAGGTAATCTTCATGCTTGCGCGGCTCTATAGCCTGATTGAGCCCGTCTCCGTCAGTGTGAGATCTCAACGTTGCTCTGGCTGTGTCTGAAGTTGCATTCTTGTTCAAACAGCGGCTACCATGGAAGTCGTCTCCGGTAGCCTTATCGACATATATTTTGACTCCATCTCAGTAGAGCTGAACGTCAAGGGTGCCATGGGGGTGTGGTTTTTGGGGACCTCCTAAAACCTACTTCGTAGTGGTGTAGTCGAAGGGTGTGGACTGATTTGGCAGCCCGGGATATTCCTGCACCTCCAGAGCAGTATCTCTTTGTCGTACCGGGTACCAATAAGTCGCATATAATCCCGTATTGGGACGTTCGAGAGATGCATGGCAGACGAAGGGAAGCGCATATTGGTAGAGAGGTGGCGTGCGTACCGACGGTCTGGGTCGAGAATGTGATATGAAAATTAGCGAAATGGAATCTGCAAATCCCTCCTTGACCTCCACATCGACTTGTTTTGGCATGAAAAACGAAGGGGTGCTATATGATCCCCTATTATTGCAGTTGTCCCTGAAATTTCGAGGAACCATGGACACTCCTCGGTGCTTTCAAAGATAGCAAAAGTAGCATTTCAGGAACTGAGTCAGGCAACAACGGTTTTGTAGTACAAGAACTGCAGTACATGAGAACGGCTAGCCCTATCCTGAGGTCCAGTTGTTTGAGAGGTGCGTTCGAAGTGATGACGCGAGCTATAATAAAAAGGAGAGGGGTACATGCGTATGACGGGGATTTAACAGGCCGCAGGGCGCTGGTGAGGCTTCAAAACGTGGGTACAAGGGGCCATTCGACCTATCAAGAATCTCTGCCAATAGCACTTCTCACAGGGATCAGCAGCGCCCACCTTTGCGAGAGAATTTGCCGAATGCGAGCAATGGATAGGTGGCATCCCAACTGACTGATCAGTATTAGTTTACGAAGTAGAGGAGTGACACTTCACGGAATGGTGCTAGCGAGATCTAATCTGGCGGTTGTCCAAAAAGACCCTGTCTCGACTAACATCCAGGGCAGCAAAAAGCAGAAGGCATCGGAAGGCACTCCGTGCCGGGGTTCGAGGGCTTTCCTGTTGCAGAATGAGTCTGAGCAGTCCAGCCCCCAACCGTTATCACATTTCATTTACCGACTGCTTGGGAAGCAATGTAATTCCGAAATTAATTCTTGGTTTTGTTGAAGAGGGAGAGACACAATTGCGGGAAACACCTCTATACGGCAACCTGCCTCATGGATCACCAACAGTCATGCACTGCATCTATCCCCTTACTCCTGGGGGGTTTGAAGACGAGTCACAGGAAGATGAGAGATGGAGTATGGCGAAGAGGGAAAGGGAAGAAAAAAGAAAAAGAAACAACAAAACTAAGACGAAGTAAAGGAGGGAAAAATGTGGCTGCACACCAAGCAATCACAGGAATGTTGAAAGGACTCACCCGAGATGGTCCAAGCTCCCGTTCGGCGCGAGGGGCTCGGGAAGCAGGGAAGAAAACGAGGCTGTCTCTTGTTGAGCTTCGGCAACGTTCGTTTTCAGGCAGGTCGGTCATGAATCCCATCCGCGATCTCCACTTCTCTTTCCCCCCACAGAATGCATCCACAACACTTCAAGCCGGAAGGGAAAGACATGTCCCGATGAAGCCAAAGAGAAGGCAACAGACCTCTTCTTGGTGGGGCTGCCATGCGCTCCGATGCAGATTGGCAATATTGCAACTTCCTTTGCAACATTGCACGCGCTGCTTCGCTTCCAGTATTGCGCAAAGTAGAGAGGCTGGGGGGCCGAGCTGAAGGTGTGCGATGTGCGATCCGACTTCGTAAGCATGCAATGTATATTCGGTGTCTTCGATGATGGGGTAACGTTCAACTTGACCAGCGATATCTCATTCGGCGCTGGGAGTAACGGGCGGGTACACTGATGCGGGTACACTGATGCGGGTACACTGATGCGGGTAGGATCCGGGAGTCATGAAACCAGATGCGGCCACGCAACTTCGCAGGGGAGCCGGCAAGTCGTGAGCTGCGAGTCGTGACAATGTCTAGGTCTAGTCCTATCCTCTTCGGGGTTGACGGGTGTATGTCCGGTGCAGATCTTGAAGTTAAAACTTTGCCAACCACGTATCACAGTCTCATGATCATCCCTTGGCTCAAGTCACGTCTTTCCCTCTGTGCCCCCCACCTGATGTTCGTGCACACCCACCCTGGGGCGTTCAGGCTTGGGTATTGATAGCACGAATGCACTGCTTCATGGTACAAGATGCTGCGTGGGTGGACAGGCGTTTGGCACTTACTAGTATAGTCCGTGGCACTGAGACATTGCCCTCGTGGGAGACGGCCAGCAAAACACTGGAGGCTCGAGAACTCACAATGGCGCCCTCGAGCGTTGCCCTGTGGAGAACGTCGAATGCTGTGCTTCAAGCCAAATGCGCTTTCGAACAAGGTGGTGTTGAGTGAGATCACCCTGTGCGGTGAGTCGCCATCGCCCTGCACTCCCCGTTCCGTGACTCTATTGATGCTTGTTCTGAAGCCTGCATGTATTAGTGGGCATGAGGTATGAAGCCGGCAGCGTAATTTCGACTTCGTCGTGGGCATCTCATATTTCCTCTAAACACATGCTGAGATTCTCCATAGCCGGAAACTGTCCAGTGGATAAAAGGCATACTTCTCCCTCCCATTCTTGTCTAATATGCGTATGAAGTATTAGAGGCCCATGGGCAATGGTGTAGATTGCAAGGTACAACCTGCCTTCCAACTGGCTGCGAACTCCTCTGTCCATGAACTAGCAGGAACGTACCCGAGTTCCAGGTTCCTCTTGCCACATCTCATCCAGGATATCTCCGCAGAACCAAACCGGCAGTTACAACATCACAACATCACCACATCGAAGTCTTTATTTCCATATGAACGCTAGACGGGGTAGGAGCGAGTCTTGTAGAGCCCGCGGGAGCAAGGGCCTTTCCTTCCCGTCATCGGAGATTTCAACTAAACTTAATCACTGTGCTTTCCAGAAGATTCAGGTGACTCAGCCGACTAGATCGAGTTAAAGCTGGAAGCGTGTACCAGATACCTCCGAAGTCTGAGTAGGGACAGGAACGCTTTGGGAAGGACAGCTCGAGCTGTTGTATGGACTTGGAATACTGGCGGGTGATGCTCTTTCCTGTCTGGACACTACGAAATCAATGTCATCCTCAGTGTGGGGTTACTTCGTAGTTTTAAAGTTGCAGGACCGAGCGCGAGCCAGCAACGAACGAGAGAAGGAAGGACGCGAGTACCATGTAGGACAACAACCAGTGTACTTGTACAGCATATGGTGTAATGATCTTGATCCCACCTGCCAAAGTACGAAGTACATGTAGAGCACAATTATGGTTAGGAGGCGTTTGGTCCATCCTTCCCTTCAGAGCCACGCCGTAGCGGCGACTATGAAGTACGAACCTGTACCCGGCCTAGAATGTACATGCACCATCTCAGGTCCTCGGCAGGCCAGGCCTGGCCATGGGCGGAACCTGGACGCTATCTTGTGGTCGGGGCCAGGGGATCTCGCCTCATAGCACAAGGAATGGCGCTTAGCTCTGAACCCTTCTCGGAACGTACCGCTCGAAGCCATGAAAGGCCGCCCCCAAGGCTCAGAACGAGTATGATTCGGCGTCAAATTTAGAAGAAACCCTCGATGGTCCCCTCATCCACGGCGGCTGGTCCGCGAAGAAGGCCGCGACCCTGCCGACGGGGTCAATTCCATCTCTAAACCAGCAGCATTGATTGATGGTTTATTTCGTACTCCTCGCCCTTGAATAGATAGCATTTACCCTCCAAAGAGGTCACTACGTGCGGACGACGTACGCTCCATGCTGCTGTATTACAGGGGTCTTCCCTGCTTCGTCTCGTTCTGCCAATGCCAAAAGCGTACAACGATGGGTCACCAACAGGTAAGGGGGCAGGCGAGCCGTCCAGTAAGCTACAAGCCAGCCATTCGGAGGTCCTCGAAACAACGATCACCGATGATCCTAGCAACATTAATACCAAGCCACATATCTATGAGTAACAGACCGTACTTACGAAGTCTACCTTTGTACAAAGCTATGCCGGTTTTTGCCGCGATCGTAGTCGTAAATACGTATGGAGAATCACAAGTACACATTCGGATGGTCGGAGGGTCGGTCTTAAGATGCGTCGTTGCGAACCTGGTGTATCCGGATATCATGACACGCCACACAATCGAGGGACTCGAGCCCAAAAGGGTATTAGCGTTGCCTTTGAGGCGCCGGGGCTGGCGGAAAGGCTTTCCCGGCTCGGTTTCGCACGAGGCAAGAATCGACAGCACAGACTTTCGCCGTTAACCATCTCCTTGACCCCTGTCATGCCTTCAAGGGCGGGCTGTCTCCCGATCCTTCGCAAGCGAATCGCAGGTACTGTTTTTGACACGACCGCCAACGAGTTTCTACCTCTTCCTCCAGCTAATACTTGGAGTACAGAAGTCTAGATTATGCGTACATGTTGATTATGGGGAAAATCGGCACTCTGATCCTCTCGCTCATGTAAAAGTTGGGCGGACTTCCACTTGCTAAACCATGAACGACGGTATCACATCACACCGGGCACAACAAGCTCGAGCCAAAGGTTGACGGAAAGTGGAGCATCAATATGAAGGCATAGATATCAGACCCTATTATACCGTTGATCACAGGAGGCTCCTCGCTTCGCCTACATGTTTCGTACTCTCTGGTCCTATCCGACTCGTCGAATTATGCGACTGCTCTTATGTGATTGGGGCGAGAATTATTGTTACTTCGCATACGAAGTACTTCGTGCAATTAGAGTCTAGTCTGGCCTTCAATCATTATCCCGATCCTGACCAACCCTGGTCGCCCCCGCCTTGTCCCCACCACGTATCCCTGCCTCTCCTCACATATCCCCAGCGTCATGTTACCTGCTCCGAAGTGTGCGTCTTGGATGTTTTCGGACGCGACAGATGCCTAACTTGGAGTTAGGTAGACTACTAAGGATGGTTTAGCCACATATCAGGATTTTGATATTAATCCTTCCGGTTTTGATATTTCCTCCGCACGGCCAGTTGCCCGTGGAGTTCCTGCGTTCGAAGTTCCTGAGCCACCGCTACACAACATGTCCGGATTATATCAGTACTTCCGTTGTTATTGCATGGAGATCGCAGGAGATGAACTTGTTCGCATCCAAGAGAGTCACAACACACAGAGAAGGGAAAAAAATAAAATTCCCCGAAAATAAAGCGAAAGTGATTGGTTAAGACAGAACGGGGGCAGTGCACCAGGGCTGGGTTTCACTTAGTAGCGAGCGCCAGGCCCAAGATCCTGTTCCGAATGCGAGTTAAGCGCGCACTTGTTTTCCTTGATCGCTTCCGGGTGCTGTGACGGGATAATTGAACTAAATTCTGGGTGGCTAACTCAAGCCCCAAGGACCCTTCTATTTTTCGAACCCGGATCTGGCACATTCTGAGCTGTTCCTCAAACCGACTGGGGGCGGAAACGCCTCCAGTAGCGTCCTACTTCGTATGTAAATTAACCGGGCACCGAGGGTGGCTGATCATCCCTGATCTACAGTGAACCCAACTCACCGAGCGTTTAATGGAACATCATCCGACTTTTGGCGTGGCCGGCCAGGGCCTCTCTCTCGCACGTCCCACGCTGAGGAGAGGCATGGCAAAATTCACAGCCCTCGAGACCGGGGCGTGCCCGTCTGTCACTGCGGTCGGAAGCGGGACGACGACCGCCCCGGTTTTGGCCTGGCCTGGACAGGTACCGTGACCTCTGGGTGCTGCGGAATCCTGGCTCTCATCGTTTCACGGACTTAGAAAAAGCATCGATGATTGATCAATTATTTTTGGTTCCCGCGTTTTAGCGGATCATGCTTCCGCCAAAGAAGAAGGGGAAAAGGTAAAAGAAGGTTAGAGGATGAATTATGATAATTTTCTATTGAAACATTTATCAACACCCCCAGACGATGCTCGAACGTTTTTTCTAAGCCTCCTCCTTCTCCTCATCCCTAACCGATATGAATCTCTCCCGTCTGATATGGCTTGACACTTGCGTGGCTCTCATATCACGATACCCCACCTTTCCCGTTTCCGGTCTAGATCCAACGTGCCTCCGGATATGTACATACTGCAAAGTCAAGTGTTAGTCCTGGGCATTCGTCCGTAAAACTTTCCATACCACCAGCCAAGTCGCACTCCAGGCCCGTCCAAGAGGCACAAGGCAAAGAACGTGGATCGCGGACGATCCTTGCCTCGCTACCAGATTAGACTCTGTTTCTGACAGCACGGAATCTGTCCCCCGTTCTGTCAACAAGCATGCACGCCCGCATCATCATGACCAGCAGCATGCTACTTTGTAGTTATTTCCTCCGAGATCTACCTTCGTAAATGAGATGTGATCTCGGTGCACCTCGGTATGAAGTACATCGGGCGGAGAGAGGATCAAATAATCTAACACACCAGCCATCACCCCTGCTTCCCCCGTCCCCAGTTCACCCCCCATCAATGCTAAGGCAGACAGGCCAGTTACTGGCAGTACTTCGAAGTACACCGCACTCTACATAAGCGCGACCCACCGTCCATGCATACAGGGTTAATCTCTCATGATTCATCTCATCACATCACTATTAAGACCAAAATGGAATCAAATAGATCGCTCCAAGACGAAACCCCCACCACCTCCTCAATGTCCTTCCGTGTACGTAGGTGTATCGATGTACCAGCGATATTGCCCGATATAACCCTTGCACGTCAAGTAAGTTCGGCAAGCTCCCCCCTCGCGAGAAAAAAAAAAAAAAAAAAAAAGGAGAGAGAGAGAAGAAGGCGAAAAAGGGTAGAGATCTTATGCGGGCCCTTGCCCTACCCATTACGACTCTAACCAGAAAACCCCTTGTTTATTCCTGTGGTCGAGATTGACGAACCAATTTCCCAGGGTTGCAAAATTGACTCTTTTTATCTTTCCTCTTTTTTTTTTACCGTTTTTTTGGCTGCCTCGCTGCAATGAAACCACGATGATTGCCTGAATAACACCATCCCGGCAAGGGTTCCGCACACACATGAGGCTAGGCTTTATTTACAAGTTCGGTTCGACAAAAAAAAAAAAAAAGAAGAAGAAGAGAAAAAAAAAATATGGCCGAGGCCAAGGTTCAATTAATCAATACGCACGTAACGTCTTGATACTTCAACATGACAGCTTGACAGCTCAGGCTTGGCAAGGAAAAAAATCAATCCTAGAACCCTAGTCAAAGACTAATAGATTATACCCGTCTGCTCCCTACACACTACGAAGTACTTCGTAAACTTCTGAACAACATCCTGGTCCAAGTCAAGGCCAGGCCAGGCCTTGCTTTTATCACACGCCCCACCCATAGTGCCACGGTCCTTCCCCCTTGCCATCAACCCCGCCTCGTCCCTAGCGCTCCCGACAGACTGGTACCAATCAAATCTCGTCGTCTCTGGCCTCGTAGCTTAAGCACAAATCCAGGAAAGATCAACTCTCTCTCCTTTTGCCGTCTTGGCGGACAGGTCACGAAGTCGACTCATATTGTGAAGTGTCGCGCTGGCATGCGTCAGGCCAAGAGGGAAATTCAAGTGTAATTCAAGTATCGCAGTGGGTGGTTCGCCTCTCTCACATGATCATCTGTCCGAAATGAGGATTAAGCCATCAGAAGACTCTCTCTTACCAACTACGTTGCATCGTCATATCATCACTCTACTTCATGCTCAATATTCGAAGATCGCATCGAGTGCCATCTCTATCTCTCGGCCTTATTTTAATACCAACAGAGATTGTATTTATTTTTCTGAGTTATTACCTCATGCCACTTTGATGATCCTCTCGGGCCATCCATGGCCATCTCTATTGCGATCGCAGTGGGTAACACCAGAACCTGGGGTAAGCCCAGGGGACAAGCCCAATAAGACTTAGTGCCCTCGAAAAAAGGCAGAAAGCAGGTAAAAACACACAAAACGACGCCCGCACACCACACACCACACACCACGACTAAACCTCATGATGCTCGTGCTTCGACCTCACAGACCCGAGAGGTCAACCACACACATACAAAAAGGGAGAAAGCGAAAAGGAAAAGAAAACAATAATAAAAGAAGAAAGAAAAAAAAGAAAAGAAAAAGAAAAAGAAAAAGAAAGAAGGAAAACCAGAAATCAGGAACAGACCCACCCCACTCCACGCAGAAAGAAGGAAAGGCAATAATGATGCTTGTTGCACGCCCTGAGGAAAAAGTATGAAGTAAAAATGAGCCCTTCCACCCCTGCTTAGATCAGCATGGTGCCCCTGTCCACGCCCCCCGAGTCAACTCCTTGACTGGCCAATCAAGCAGGTGGCTGCATTCCTGGCAGGTCAGACTAATCGAGTCGACACCAGAATCTTGACGCCAGCCTGACAAGAAGAGAAGAAGAGATTCAAACCAACACGGCCTTGAACATTGTACAATTTGTGGAGAAAGAAGGGAGAAATAGCGAAAAGGGTTCGAAAGACGCATCTTCTCGAAAGCCAGGAAAAGAAGTACTGAAAAAAAAGAGAGAACAGGAGAACAAAAAGGAAAAAGGAAAAAAGAAAACAAAAAAGAAAAGAAACAAAAAAAACGATCCGCGTCGCATACCCAAGAAGCAAGAAGAAAGAACACAAAAGTCCTCCCAGATGCGCGAGCCCGGGTCGGCGCGATGCCGACCATCTTTAACCCAAATAAAATAGCTGCGTGAAGAGGAAATAGTCTCCGGAGATTAAAAACAAATATGGTGGGAAAGACAGAGATGGACGAAGAGGATGAAGATGAGTGGTAAAGTAGTGAGTCGTCAAAGAATGGAGTCAAACGCCAGGTACCTGGCGTGGGAGAAAACGGCCGATGACAAGTGTGTACCAAGCCGTTTCGGCGTTCATCGACCCCGGGGTGCCATCAATGCAGTGAGGAGTTGATCAAGCGCAGCTGACCAACCAACGCCAAATGTGCTACATACCATTCACTGGCATCGGCGCCAAAATGGGGGCTAAAGTTGGCCTCTCCGCGAGCCCGGCCTGCCTAGGCCTGGCCAACCCCATGAGTCGACCAGTAGACGAGTTAGCAATGGTGTTTCGTGTAAGCATTAGGGCCTGGCGCTTGGTCCGTCGTCCCAGTCCCACGCGGTAAGGTAGGGGCGGAAAGCCTGGCGGGCTTGGCCAATATGACCGAACCAGGCTGGGAAACGGGAATGGTGTCAAGGGAGCAATCGGTGAGGAGTGGGCCCAGCCCGTGGATGTACTGCCGGAACGGAGGGGAAAGATATGAGGGGGGGAATAGACCATTGTGCCAGAGATCCTGAGTGAAGGTTGGCGGTGCCTTGTCGCGCGCTCTTTTTTTTTTTTCTTTTTTTTTTATTCTCTCCCTTTTCTTATTCGTCGAATGCCGTCACTCATCCCTGGACATGGGGTGCGCCGAATGCCACACTGCACTTAGAGGCGCCCACGGAAAGTGCGCATCTCGAAATTGGCAAAGACTTGTCCGCCAGCGTAGACTCCAGAAATCTCGGCAAGGTCGAATGCAGTAAGATCTAGCGGCCCAGAGTGACATGGCCCGTATCCCCTGCCGCTCCCAATTATAGAAGCGTTCGGATCAGAAACCGGAGGCGCCTGTATCTCGTAATTCATTGGTGTTCCCTCCGGGGGGGTCAAGGGCTCATTCGTCTCCGTTCGAAGGGCGGAACCTGTTGCCCCCACCATCCCCTCCATCATCTCCGGCGTCCTGTTCATCTCAGACCACGGAGGAAGAGCTGGCCCATAGCCCGAACTTAATGCGGACGACTGCCGCTGAGCTTGGTTCTGCATCTCCAGTCGTCTCCTCCACTGACATTGACTCGAGGCATACCCCCCTTTTCGGCCTGACATTGCTCGTCCCGAGAGCCTCCGTTGGTTCTGAGGTGGTTGTTGACGCCGAGAAGAGAGAATAACGTGCGGGTTCCTGTAGGAGATTTGCCTGCCGCCGCCGGTCCGCCGAGCCCCTTTGCCGTTTCTGTAATATGTCGTACTTTTGATACCATTCTCGATAGCCCACCCTTCAAGCACCCATTCGCCCGCTCGTTTTAAGTCTCCAACTCCAGTGGAATCTCCAATCCTCTCACTTGGGGGGAGCCGCTCTCGTTTTATAAAGGCCTATTGACCCCCGGTAAGATTAGCATGATATCTTTGCTTGCGGCGCTTCATTGTCTTATTGGTTGACTCCGAGGCATGCTTTCCGGCGCAGACAGAAAATGTGTATCGTGTCCATGTGAGAAGCACTTACCTTGTTCATGCTGAGGTTATGTCGAATACTATTCTTCCAGCCGTCCTGACCCTTGCCGTTTTTGTCGGCCTTCCCTTCATCCTTGGCCTTGTCAGTGTTCTCTCGAAACCACTGGTAAATTTCTTGAAGCGTCATAGCGTGCCTTGGATGGCTCATGAAGGCTCTGTAAAGGAGCTGGGCGTAAGGTTCATGGTGCGCATTCACGTCCACGGTGGATGGCGGATCATTCATTTCAGAAGCCGGGCTTGGGGGGCTCATAGCATCGGCACCGTGTTCGCTAAAGGGGCTCTGCATTTCGAGCGATTGAGTCGTCGATGGGGAAGAGTAGTGAACCTCTGGCTTGATTTCAAAGGGAGAGCGTCTTTCGGAAATGCCGTCATGTCGAACGGTGGGATAGGCGCAGTGTGGAATGCTGTCGTTCCTCACCATGGGGTGAGAGAATGCGGCGGAACCGTCGTCCTCGGCGGGGGTGTAGACCCTCATAGCTGGCGCTGACTGGTGCGGTCGAAAATGTTCGCCAGGGGTTTGGAAGGGCATTTGCCTTGGAGACGACCACGATACTGGGGATATGGGTGCTTGGTTATAATTGGGAGTGAGATTTTCGCAATTCGTTGGGGACCGTTGGTAAGAGTAATGTTCCAGTTCTCTGTTGACCTCCGGAGGTGACCACGGGGTGGCAGACTGGTGGCTCGGTTGCGATGGGATCCTTCGATGGTGATGCGAATATGACTGAGAATGACGTTGGGTCGATGTTGTATCAGACACTTGCTGTTCCAGGAAAGCCTGGTTGGAATAGAATGGCGCCGATGCTGATTCCATACCGTCACAATAAGGCATGTTTCCTGGTAGGACCTGTCGGGTGGGATACACGGGGGGTCGAAGATTGTCGGAATACCGAGGTTCCATATGGTGATTCTCCGCCTCGCAGATGAGACCGACAGACTAGATCTTCTGCGGTTCCTGAAGAAGAAGAAGCGGAGGAGAGTGGGCTGAAACCCGGGGTGGCTTGTCTTAGTTCTCGCCCTTGGATCAAGAGACGCAGCGAAGCAGCGGAGGAGAAGTCAGACGATCCTGAGAGGACTTGGGCCTAGCCGGACTTGAGACGACTGAAACCGGCGTGTGAGACTAAGGCGTTTGAAAGACGAGACGGACAAGACAAGAAGATAAGAATGTACGACGGCTAAGGGAAGTTTCAGAAAACCTGGATGAGTTGGAGGGGCGGCTTTTCCAAGAAGAAGTCTGCGTCTAATGATAGAAGAAGTCTTGAGGAAAACCGGAGAGGCAGCGTGTGGGTTGAACAGAAGCTAAGTTAAAGAAGGTTGATATGGAAGGCGGAAGGCTAAGCCATGGGTATGGCGTTTCTTTCTATGAGGATCAATACATCAAGTTGATGTGGAGGGAAGAGACGGGTGTATCTAGCGTCACCTCCGTATCGAATAAGGAAACCACGGGACATAGAACCTGGAAAGGTACTTAGTGTGGCATCGAGGTACGGGTAGGGGAAGAAGGGCGGGGGGGTGTGAGCGAGCCGTGTCGATCAGAGCAGTTTGAGACCCTACCTTCCTCGTTGATAGTACATGGACAGAGACAACCCGGGGGCATCCTAGATGGCATCCTGGACGAAGTAGATACGGTGATACGGTGGAGGAGGGTACGGCTAGTAATACATTGGTATACAAGCGGATACAGTCCTCAATGTTAAAAGAGAGGGGTGTAAAGAGGAAAACATGGGTCTAGGGGGGTGGCAGATGGCCTTGGTGGGGGAGTGAGGCGTGTGAGGCGTGGGAATGGAGATCCACGCGAAGACAAGGGTTATTACTTCAGGACGAAGGTAAGTACCGTCAATTGAAACGCCAAACTCAACTTCCACAACAAATTTGATCAATGAGTACAATTGTACTTCGTACACTTCGCTGCCCTCTCCTCGACAAATTGAAGTACTACAGTACTCACTACAGGCCAACGCAGCCGTTTCTCAGAGAGTATCGGATGGATGTGAGTGGGTGTTGGCATTCATCGATGAGTTTGCATGTTGGCTGGGCTGCTCGTGCTCCGTGCCTCATAGTGAGCTGGGAGTCTGGGGGCGAACAAGAGTGGAGAGCTGGCCAGACGATGGAAACAAAGCTCAACTCACATCGGCCCCAGATCTTTCTTCCAAACACTCCACCTACATCCTCTACATAGGGGCGTGCAGTGTAGGCAGAGAAGCGAGTACCCGCGTACACTGCAGTGACCGGATGCCATCCAGACTGCGGTGTTGCCGTTGGCCGCTCTGCCTGTTGCAAGTGTGAGTGTAAGTGTATCTAACATCAAACTGGATCATCATCAGGTAATACCCTGCAACTGATTGTGAAATTTCAAATTCAGTAACTCAAAATAATGAACTGAATCTCTAGCATTGCAATCCGTGCCGTATCCGACAATTTGAGATGAGATTGTATGACGCGCTCCAGACTGTGCTGCGACTTCCCTCTCTTCTTCGGGCTGTTGGTGGGCGCAGAACCTGGAGGGAAGTCGCCTCCGTCCACCCACCTCATGGTACTCGTGCTCCTTCACGTACTCCGAGGCTAGTACCAAGTACATCCATAAGGGTTATTGGACTCTCTCTGTCTAGTGTGACCTCCTCCACTGGAAAGTCTGGCCATCTTGGCCCTCGCTCCTCTCCGCTTCATACGAAGTACAGCTCCCGATTAATGCTAAGTAGAATCATTTCTTCGCATCAAGATTACCACGGCTCAGGATGCTCCAACTGCATGATCTCGATCACTGTTTCTGGCCACTACAAGGGTGCTCGCCACTCGGGCCCGACTCATCAATGAAGAGCACACAATCAAGGCCACTCTCTTCTTCCCCTTCTGTGGAGTCCTCTCGTTTGTAGGCGTGTCCTTAGCGTGGCCGGCGTGGGATGTTGGGACATCCTCACCAATCGGCCCTCGTGAACTGATTTGATTCCCCAATATCCATCCCTTCTTCACGCAGTACTCCACCTTACTCGGTTCACTGATGCAAGAAGAACCTCTGTTCAGAAAAGGAAAAGGACTCCCATCTTGCTTGATGGCAAACGAATCTGAATGTAGCATCTTGCAGCATCCAGCAAGAAAGTACGCGAGTATGTGTACGCAACACTGAGCCTACACTGTATGCTGTGTGCCACTATGCAAAGCAGATTGCTTACTCGTGGCATCAACGAATGTCTGCTGCCAAGCTCATCTCCTCATCGCCGAGTGACAGTCTGGGGGCTTTACGAGCGTCCCCACACTCATTACTTTCTAGATTGCGCGTAGGGATCTAATCCTACGCGCATTGGGAAGAGGTTCCAGATACCTGCCCTTCCTTCAGTCCTGTGTTCTTGATCTCTTTTTCTTCTCTCCTTTTCTTATGTCGGTTGTCTTCATTTCTTCCAGTTTGGCCCTATCCTTTCCCCCTATCTGACGCAACTTGCTTTGCAAACATGGAACGCAACACACCTAGCACTCTCCAAGTTGATCCCCATCCTCCTTTGTACCCCAGACGGCAAAATTTCCTAGACAAGAAAACCGATGGAAGGTCTCTAGAAGCCCGTCTCGTTCTCCACTAGCCGTCAGTCTCTGCAGGTCATCGAGAAGGGATGCTCGATCCCGGGCCTTTCTAGATATCGAAGCTGCTTTTTCTGACGTCCTGCAATTCTCCCTCTGCCCGCATCCTTCCGTGTCGCCAAGATCTAACGGGGACACGCCGGCAGTTTAGTTTCCCTTGGAATTCTGCTGCGTGGTTTGCTCCTCTCAGGCTTGCATTCCCACCGTTTCCTTTGCGCTTTTGCGCAATTGCACATTCATCCCCCAACTTAGACTTCCAAGGAAAACATCTAGAAGGACGTAGCTAACGGTTCATGGCATCTACATTTCAGGTCGACCCGGGGAACGTTGCAGACAAGCGAGCATAACGAAAGCAATCGCACCCACATGTCCAGGGGAAGAGGCTCAAGAGAAGAGGCGTGAGGGATAAGTTGATAGATTGGTTATGGCGAATCCTAGGCGTTCAAGCGAACCTAATTCTGACTGGGACGTTGTACAACCCAGTGAGGATGTGTCAAGTTGAGGGTGAATGATTCACAACACACCCCTACTGCCATCTATCCCCGTAAGGCCCATCGTTTCTGATTCCCAATACTAAAAGAGGGGCGAGTTCAGTCAAGAGATTGTCGCTGGTACAATATCACTGACACATTGATGGGTTGTTCCTGAATATCACACAGCTGTTGCCCGCGTGGCGGTGTCTAGGAGACTGACCCCTTGACGGGAGACAGAAGTTTCTCTGACGGCTACTTGCATCCTCACAAAGTTCGCCAACCCCGAGCCAATCATACCACTACTCCATTCGCCCTGGGTCTCAGAAAGAAACATCCCCTTTCGGCAAGAAGGCGAACAGAAAGCGTTGGTGATACAGAAGGGACATGGTAGCCCTACATTATTTAACGGAGATCAAGAACTGTATTTCTGGTAACATGAAGAGGGTAGGCTTCCTTTTTTCCCCTACCCCGTTGTGACGTTGCAGTCCCTGCCGTTTAGTCTCTGTCCCTACTCCCTCACACCTCTGCTTGCCATGGGGAAGCGAGATGGGGAAATGTAAGACCCAGCAATATCTGGGCTATTATTGCATCTGTATGCATCTACAGGATGTAGGGAGGGGGCGTAGCCGTGTGAGCTTATACGGCGGCAGGCACGACGGGTTAGGCTGTTGACTGCGACGCGGGGCAAGTGCCAATATTCAAGTCTGGACGAGAGTTGGGTCTGGTGTCGCTGGGATAGGACCATACGGATCGCTTTGAATTAGCTGATGATAATCATGCAATCACGGCAGAGGCTGTATCTATGCAGATTGCGCTACCGAGAATGCGAGGACATAGTCTCAATAGTGTCATTCAATAAACATCTGCAGATCCAGAGCAGCGACGTAGATTAAAAGTAGATCAAAGTCTTAGCGGAAGCCCTTCAGGTCTGAGTGAGCTTGCGTCTAATCTATATACAAGTCTCGTAGGAGTACCACCTTCGACACGATAAAGTGCTAAGTTGTACCTGCGCCATATAGTGGGAGACAATTCTCTCAGCCTGCCAAATTGTACGTATACTCTGAACTCATCCCATTCCATTCGCAATAGAACGTGATCCCTAATGTGCCAAACCGTCCATGAGGGCTCCGAACCAGTGACCACACGAGATGACGATGTAATGTCTGCTCCCCACACTCAATACGAACGAGCCTACATCGCGCTTTAACGGGACCAAATGCTATTGGCACCATCGAGGAGTGAGAGCGAGCATAGCTGAGGCGCTGGGTCAGGCAGCGCCGGAATCTCGTGGAAAGTCCCTCTGTGGGGACAAGATGGTGCTGGCGCGTATGGATACCAACTCGGCCATTCGTTCTCTGGTGAACGATGACCTGATAATGTATCGTAGGAGCGGGAGCAGAGGCAAAAAGAGTTCGTTTTGAGATGGGTGGTATCTTCATTTCCGGTAGTAAATCTATTTTCAGACACGTCAGTACGCTGGGAATGGTATGGGCAGAGGTCTGGAATGTGATGTCTTACCTTCTTGAACTGGAAGTGTAGCTGCAGAATACCCTACATGAAGATAGCAAATTAGCACTTGAAGATCCAATCAAAGCTTCGTCGAAACGCAGTCCATTCGTCCAACGATCCTCATGAAGAAAGGGAAAAGGAAAAAAATAATTGGGGACGGAGAGGGGAGTGGGGGAGCGTACCTTGTCAAATGTGCTTCGAAAGCCCCTATCCTTCTTTGCACTATAATCCCATTCCCGATCCACGATTCGGAAAGCAATGTCCTCGTACGGCGGCCCAGCAATAAATCGAATAAGACAGGTGTCCGCCTCGCCAGCTGGAGTAAAAGACTCGCCCCTCCTACGGCCGTGCTCTCTTATAATCTTGTAAGTTGGCGCCTTCGTCTTGTCGATCAAGTCCGGGTAGAAGATGTTAAATTTGTACCCCTGAACCACCTTGGGCGGTGGGTTGTCGTGATCATAATGCGTCTGGTTGTACTTGTTCCACTCGTAACCCATCTGGACGCGGTTGAAGTAGCGGGGCTTTCGCGGCCGGTACTTGCCCGCCCACTTTGGCGCCGACGCACCGGGTACCGTCTCCTCGGCGGTGAAGATTTCTTCGTTTTCGCTGAAACCCCTGGCTACCTCCCGCTCAAACAGGGCCTTCGTGGTCTGCGAAAAGTCGTCGTTCGGAGCCTGCGCGAACCGGGCGGTGCCCGGCGGCGCGCTGGAGCCCTGGGCGGCGAGCTGTGAGGGAGGCTTTGAAAAGGGTTTGGCCGCCTCTGGCCTCTTTTGCACGGGTCCCTGCCGTCTTATTTCCCCCGCCAACACCGCCGCCGTCGTTGGTAATAACGATCCGTCGGATTTCTCCAGCGCGGCAGCCTTCTCCGGATTTGTCTTCTTGAGCAGCTCCACCCGCGCCGCCTTAATATCCTGGTAGATCTTCTTCACCTGCGCGCGCGCCTTCCACACCTTTAACCTCTTCAAGAGCTGTTCCCAGTAATCGGTATCGATATCTTCCTCCGAGTCGAGCTTCGCTTTGATTTGACCTTCCAGTGTCTCGAGTTGCGCGAACGTCTTCGGGCTCAAGATCTTATCGATGTCGTCGGCCACGGATGCGATGGCACGGTCATCCTTTCCCTTGCTGAGAAGCTGGTCGCGGCGGTGGCGAGCGATGGTCTGCAAGGCTTTCCAATACTCGAGATTCCGCTGATTTATCTCGAGGGTATGATAATGTGTGATCTCGGAGTCGAGGTCCTTCAGCTGCTGCGCGTCTAGGGCGTCGATGACCTGCTCCGACGTGGGAACATCGATCTCCACATCGTCTTCGTCGTCATCGAAGATATCGCGGTCGGCGTCGATGTGGCGGAGATTGAAGGCGAGCAGGTCGATGGGCGTAGCTCGGTTTTCGCGAACGCGGATGTCGGCCTTCTTCTTGGACGGTTTCAGAACGAACTTGTCCTCGCCTGCGACGTACTGCTCGGACTGCTCATCTTGGGTGAGGTATT
Source organism: Scedosporium apiospermum (assembly GCF_000732125.1). Taxonomy (NCBI): domain Eukaryota; kingdom Fungi; phylum Ascomycota; class Sordariomycetes; order Microascales; family Microascaceae; genus Scedosporium; species Scedosporium apiospermum. The sequence continues at coordinate 262,920 of NW_015971756.1, forward strand.
TGGACCTCGACTGGGCTTGTGTCGGGGGGTTCTTCGGTTTGGATACGCGGGTGAAGGGATCGAATTTTGGCCCTGTGAGCTCTCGGGTATAGTCCTTGCCCTGGAGGCGAGCTCGCCGGGCGGGATCCATTGGGGGTGACGCTCGTGGAAGGAGGAATAGGACGGGTATGGAAGTTGTTGATTCTTGGATGTCGGAAATGTGGTCTGTAGAGGTATGCGTTTCAATGCTGTCGAGGCTCAGTCTAAAGGGTGATTGATGTCAGTGAAATACTTCATATAGGCTAGGCAAACGTCCTGGGAGTTCGCGGACCGCCACCGCCGCCAAGTCTCCGAAATCCTGTGATGACTAAGCGGTTCGCGCACCATCAAATCTGGCCCAAAACCGTTTTGAAGGCGGCCCGCGATCAATCACTAAGAGCAATGCCGCCTTCCACATGGCCTGGTCTATGTGCCAATTTCCATATTAAGGCGTTCCTTCCTCGAAGCTCCTCGATCTAATCAACATGCGAAGTCACAGGATCTCGTACCAGATAAGAAAATGACGTAATGTTCGAACGAGTATTTGTGCCGTAAATCTGCCGTTTGGGCCGTGTCGTTCATTCTGAGCTCCAGCCTCGTAAACCTCATCACTCAACCTTCTCCCATCTTGTCGAGACCCCAACAGACTTCCTTCAAGGGTATAATCATGACGCTACTCTCTCCCCTGTCTCCCGGTAGATACAATGAAAACCATACTTCCAAGTTCTTAAGAAAATCTTTGCCTCCCCCTTCGGCTGTTGCCCGCTTCCCAGCCCAAGTCATCCACTTCCAAATACTACCATATCAGAAATGACCGTGACGATCTGGTCGTCACCCTCCATTGATGCACAGCACAACCTATATAAGTCCTGCCTTTTACTTATCAGCAAATTCAAATTCAAATCCAATGTACCATCCAAAGAGCAATTCGTAGCACGCATACCTGACGTTGCTTCCAGGTCTTCCTTCTCTCGTCTCACCAACATTGTTCAGGTAGTTGAGTTGCCTGAGGTATCGGCCCCTGCAGGTCCCTGTGCTCTTGCAAAACTCCGATCATAGAAGTTATCATTATCCTGAACAAAGGCGTCCATCACAGGATTGGGAGGTGGGCTGGATGCCTTATTAGCGTACCATCCGGGCGGGTCCAAGGGACTACTTGGTATTCCCAGCTTACGGTGGTGGGGGTGGGTCTGGAGTCGGAGTCCGTGGTCGGGGCTCCTTTTCATCCACAATGTTCCCAGACATCGCCAGATATAGCTTGGAGGGTTGGGTAGAATTGCGAAACGTTGAAGGCCGCGTTGCGTTCAGTTCAGAGAGTACTCCTCTGAGTGTTGCTTCTTGCTGGAAGAGGAGCTTGAGGAAAGAAAGAGACTGAGGTGCCAGCGCCAGTGTGTGCCAGAACCGGGGTTTATATCACCGATCGGCCACGTCAACTCCCGCGGAAACTCCTGATTCTCGATACATCACAGCTATGGACCGCTTCCTCGAATAGAGACTGCTTTAATATCCCCGAAACCAACCGAAGGAGGTCACGATGGCCTGGATTGCGCATCCCCCTCCTGGGGTATTCCTAGAAGCTCATCGACCCCGACGCACGTTACTTGTCGCGAAATTGGATACTTCAAGCAGAAGCTCCTTGTCTCCGGCTTGCGTCGCCGAATCTCAGAACTTCTCTGCTGCAACGTTGAAGGATGACGTCCAATGGATGGGGGAACGTCGTCAACTACACATGAGGTGGCATTGGGCGACGGAAATGCGGGCAGCACGACGGGCACTTAACAGGACCTTTATTAGGGAACTTTTAACGATGTTGCGTAAATCTCGAAATCTTGCCAAGACCTCCCATCAGCTCGACGATGGTTCGATGGCCGAGGATGGGGTCTGTATGCAACGCACAGTCCTACTAATGAGATTTGCTCCTTCTTCCCGTGCCTCCTTTCGCTTGGTTAAGGGCCATCCCACCACGAAAGAATTAAGAAACCTGACGCTCGCGAACATGGGCCGGGGGAGCTGCAAGCCACTGCCAGACCCGCCAGACTATCAGCTATCGCCTCCCCCTTAGCGCCATACCCATGCAGGATCGGTGGGTTTCTCCCTGTTGTTGCATTTCTGGTCAAGCAGCGACCCAAAATGTCTTCCTCGGCGAGGTTAGCCCAAGGACGTCATCGAGCACTAACACACAGAATATAGCCTCGCGATCTTCCGGGGTCCAGGCCCGGTCTGGTTGACCCGGCTGCTGGTACGTACTACGTACTATAGCCTACGGTTCTGGACAAGGTTCTCATGCATCACTACCCACAGTCCCGACCTGTTGGCCCGTATTACCCTCCCGAAAGTCAATCCCTATGGAATTTCGGTACGCATCTCCTCCACGCTGGCCCCTATTTAGGCGACAAGAGGCCGACGGTCATATGAGGGGTACACATGCTGTCACGGCACTTTGTACACCCCCGACGACCCGATGAGCTTAATGTCGATTCTGCATCGACGTCCACAGATGGTCGGTCACGGCTATGGATAGATCTCCATCTTCATGGGGTCTTCAGCATTCGTCATGGTTGGTTTGTGAGACATCGGAATCAGACAACTAATGCGTTGACATGTGGCGTCCCGCTAGCGTTCGCATTGGAACCTTACCCCATTCCACATTCGTTAGGGACGATCTCCAACCACAAGAGTCGATGCCGTGAAGCCGCTCCACCGTGCTCGAGCCCCCAGACCCCGTTGTAAATTTGCCTTGGCGGTATTCATTCATGCATAAACGCTTGCATATACAGCGCCAATAACACTTGCATGTTTTACTCCCTCAGGCTTATCTCAAAGATGACCTTGTGATCAGATGGTTTGGTGTCGAACCTTGGGGTTGCTACCTTGACAGTGTTGGGCTGGCTATCACTCCCTGACGTATTCCGAGGTACTTACAACAAGCTAATATGCGATAGAATTCTAGAATCTCTTGTGTCACGATACTTACTTGGACGGCACTACTCTCGGCATGGCTAGGTCAATGGAAGTCACATTTGCTGCCCTCCTCATGGAGTCATCGTACCACTTTCAGCGCTTCAACTACATGCCGCTCGGGGTTTTGCCAGACTTCAAGCTCCCTCGAGGTTATTGGAGCGTAAGCGAAAGGTTTAAAATTAGAGTGACCGGTTGTCTATTTCTTAACAGGACTGGGAAGAGGCATCTACCGACAGGACCGATTTTTTTGAATTTCACGGCCTGGCATTGGATCTTGTCTTCGGGTCAACGCATCTCCCTCTCCCAACCCAGTACGTCCCATTCCCTTTTGTCACTCGTGGCTTTCGTTGACTGGGCGGTGGGGTCCCTTTTTTCCAGTATGTCCTCGATTTCTTTTCCCTTTCCCCCCCCTTCTTCCCTTTCCGCCCCCGCTCCTTCGATGTAAACGTCATCGGTTATTCGATCTCTGCGCCGAGGTCTTCCGGAGGTTGCGGCCACTCGTCAAGCATTGCATCGTCACCCGTCAGCTTGAAACTGACCGTGTGCTGGGCAGGAACATCGACTTGCAAAGTGTACGTCCCTCGGTACAGGATTGTGTTTCCGCTCTCGTCAACTCTGGCAATGTCACCTAGCGTCAGACTTATCTCGGCTTCCCGTGACTCACCCACCTCCACACCTCGGAAGCGGTGGTATCCCACGAGCTCCTTGAGCGGGTGTGGAGACGGCCCGTAGGTGCCATTTACGAACACGAGAGCAACGAAATCGGAGAGTACATCCCCAGTATTCTCGACAGACACAGATATGGTATCAAAAGGACAGAGGTCTAAGTGGTCTTTCTGACATCCGTCGATAAGGCCCTGGATATCATAGGACACGGCCGGCTCGAAGGAAAAAGCTACCTCGAACATGGTGTAATGAAGGCCATAGCCAAACGGGAGAACTGCGTCGCTGTACCACTTATACGTCCTCCCTGGGCTCACCTCGCTCGGCCGCAGAGTCATATCAGTCATGGGTACCTCTTCGGTGTACGACGAAGGGTATTGCGTCACAGGGAGTCTCCCGGCAGGAGCAGACTTTCCATACAGAATATCAAATACTGCTGCACCTCCGGCCTGTCCGGGATATCCCGCCCACAAAATTGCCGAGACGTTCTTATTTTCTAGGAGTGGGGCATCATCAATCTGGTCACCCATCTGGATGACGATGCACGGCTTACCCAGGGCGCAGAGCTTTTGGATGAGCGAGAGTTGAGCGGCCGGCCAGCCAATGGACGTGCGGTCACGATCCTCCCGCTCGATGGTCATGCGGAGCCCACCAAAGTAAAAGACTATATCAGCATTGTTTGCCGCCTCGAGGGCCTTTTCGCTCCAAGTATCGTCTGCGTCCAGGTCTTGGGCAATCGGCCCGTTGGCGTAGTGTGTGGAGTTGTGGATGGCTGCCGCGACGGATCGGGGGGTGATGTAATAAGGTGCCGTGCCAGCGTATCCACCAAGTAGTTGAACGGGAGCTTCGGCCCAGTGACCGATGACCGCGACCGAGGTGTTTGCGTCATACTCTAAAGGTAATACGGCGTCGTCGTTCTTGAGAAGTACGATTCCGTCGACCGCGGACTGGAGAGCTAATTGCTGCGCGTGCTCGGTGTTGACGTCCTCCCAAGTGAGGGATCGATACTCTGACGAGTCCGGAGGGTCAAAGTAGCCCACCCTAACAAGGCCGTGGTACAGTCTGTTGAGCGCTCTATCGATCGTCTCCTCGGTCAACAGAGACTGGTTCCACGCGCCGATGACATCCGTCGCCATATTAACCTCGCACACGGTGTCGGTGCCTGCAGCGTAAGCTTTGGCCGCCGCCTCCGCCGCCGTCTCAACCCAGTGGTGGTCGGCGTAAAAGTTCCCCACGGCATTACAATCGCTAGTAATATACTGATTCTCATCATTCCACCCCCAATGGTCGCGCAAAACCGTCTGCATCAGGTACGTGTTGGCGCAGGCGGGCGTGCCGTTCACGGCGTTGTAAGCGCACATGATGGAGCCGACGCGTGAGTCGCGAGCGCACTGCTGGAACGGCGGGAGATAGTACTCGACGAGGTCCTGGAGCGAAATGACGGCGGAGAAGTTGAAGCGCAGGACGTCCTCCCAGCGATCGATGTCGTTCCCCGCATAATGCTTGCAGGTGGCGATGATCTTCTTCTTCGACGGGTCGTCGCCTTCGAGACCCGAGAGTAGGGCCTTGACGTAGCCTTTGATTCGGCGCGGGTCTTCGCCCGGGGTCTCCATGCCGCGGCCCCAGCGCGGGTCGCGGTAAGGGTTGATGTTCGGGGTCCAGTAGTCGAGGCCGGCGTGGCCGGCGTTGCTGAAGGCGCGGGTTTCGGTAGATATCACGGTTGCGATTTCGTGGACGAGGGAATCGTCGAAGGCGGCGGAGAGGAGTATGGGGTTCGCGAAGGAGGTGGCGGAGGCGAATTCGCCCTTGTCTTGGAAGTTGACGCCGGGGGAGTAGCCTACTCCGTGGAGGGCTTCGTTCCACCATTCGTAGGCTGGGAGACCGAGACGGGGTGCGCCGGGACTCGCACTTGGGGGTGCAGTTAGAAAGGGGAGGTCCGTAGGATGGGAGCTGGGGGAGGGGCATACTTGACGAGATTGGCGAGCTTCTCGTCAATCGTCATGGCTCCGACGAGAGCAGCTGCCCTTTCGGCGTGGGAGACCGTCACATCGCAAACTAGGTTATCAGCCAAGGGACCGTTCACGCAATCAGGGAACTCGAACGTAGACTGCGCCGTAGCTGAAAGAGAAGAGGCGAGTAATGCCAAGGCCCAAAGGCCAGTCATCCTCAATCTCGCCATGTCTTTTTTTCTCATTTGACCCTCCTAGGAGACTCTGACTCTTTTTTTCTTTCAATTTGTCAAGAACAGCCTCGGCTCAGTTAAACCAGCCAGAAGCGAAAGTTCGGAGGCGATGAGAGGCTGCGGGGCGGCACATCAAGGAAAGTGAAGCTGCGAATTTCTCCCAATACCACCCCCATCGGGAAGTACGAGGTTAAAAGAGCTTCTTCGGAAGTTTTCCATATTCGCTCATATTAGCAGTTGATGGAGATAATTACGCGGAGGAGGCACTCTATTTCGCCTCGACATGAACGAATGGGCGGGCGCGGAAACGAAAAGGAAGAGGGAGTTTCGCGATGTGCCTAAATGCCACGCGGGCGATTGATCGAACTCACTGCCGTGCCGTGCGGCGGGATTTATTTGCCTCCTTCGAGACTGCCGTGAACGACTGGATTTAAGACGAGGTCCCCGATTGGAGAGCAAATCCTATAAATACCACTTCAACCGCAGCAAATCTAGGCGTGGAGAAACGAGGTTAGTGTCTGTCGGCGGATGTAAGTGCGCGATGCCAGTGAGGCACTCACGTTGCTGTCGCAGCAAAGATCTCTGCGCGCTTGGCCGAACTGAAGATGCTTAACAGCGCCGCGAATATCGAAGTAAAGAGAACCGTGAATCCGATGCGCTGAGCGGTGGTTTGCAGGCTATTGAGAACGAAGATGGTCAAGACTGGCACGGCCGAAGCAACGACTACTACGATGGCATTGCTCGCTTTCATCATCGCCTCATCGTCGTACGAGACCATTCCCGATTCTTCATCGATAATGCGTTTTTTGCTTCGCCTTCCAAGAAGTTTGTGGAAAACGCCGGACATGACAGCTCTTATGAAGGTCGTGAAGGGGTCTGTCTCGATACCGGGATCGGCGAGACACACGTATCGCCTCAAGTCATCGTCGTTCCACATTAATTTTTCCGAACCTTCGAGGAATCCATTACCACCATCGGGTCGGAAGAGCCAGTCTTTCAAAGTCTTCAGCTGGGACCTGTGAGGTTTTGGTATTGCGGAAAGTTGGGACACTGGCGCAGTGGATGTAAGTGGCCTCGGTCAAGCACGACTGGGACGCGGGGGGTGTGAACTCACTTTGGATTAGGAGTCCATCTGCCGTGCATCAGCTTCAAATGCTCAAAGGGGCGACTTCAAGGTAATGAAATAAAATATTGAGAGCAAAATGCTACCAAGACAGGCGCTTACTATATTCGGCCAACTTCACCCGGATCATGCACAGCAACTCGGGCTGAGAGAGTTCTTGCAAATCCAGATCAGATATACAGCATTTCATCGCGCAACCGGTCGAGTATTCTGAGGGATCGTGATGAGAGATTCTCATATCTCGGAAAGACCGAGAAAAGCTTGGGTTTTCCCTGTGGTCGCTCTGTCGTCGCATTCTCAAGTAGGCCCGGAGCTCCATCAACTCTGCTTGGAGGGAGACAAGCTGGGTGAAATTGAGCTCTTCGAATCTGCGGAAAATGGCCAAGTTTCTATCCTTCGACATAATTTTGACAAGGCGTTCATAGTCGCGGGGCTTGTACGGCCGTATATTGGCCATTGGGCACCCAGAGCCTTGCGCTTCTGTCCCTCTTTGCGAGGTTGTATCTGACATCTTTTGAGCTCTCTCCAGCAGGTTTAATGCACCCAGAGGACGTTTATAGGCGGGATGAGGCTCGGCGGGCATGATGTTAATCTATCCCGGACGAGCTTTACATTGGATATAAGGGGGAAGGGCTAATCAGACCCCGGAGTGCTGGGCTTCACCGCCATCTTATACACGTCCTAGGCTCATGCACCTCGCCTTGTTTAAGTGTATGCAGCTCACTGTATGGTTGATTGGACAGATAGGCGTGAGAAGCAGGAGGCGGACCGGCACCGGGACTGGGAAGTTTCTGTGTAACCACGAAGCCTTGCGTTATGCCATAGTTAAAGCATAGATATAAATGGACTCCGTACGGCGCTGTCTTCGCGGAGGGACAGGTAGCTTTTCAAACCCCGCCCTTTCTCGCCGAAGCCATCCTGCACAATGCTTAAAAGCCTGTGGTCTCGGGTCAAGGCTCACAAAAGAGCCTTGAAGTGCGCTTGCGTTTTTCTGTCAACACTCATTCCTTTAGCTAGCCTATATGTCCCAAGTTCAGGCCGCTTGTCCATGGCCCTCGTGAACATTGCGTATCGGGCAGCCGAAGACTGCTTTTTTTCTAGGCATCCATTATCAGGCATTTGGGTAATTGGTATAATCTGTATAGATCCTACCACCCGCACCTTGATCATCTTCAATCTCATGTCTACGATCCATCTGGTAAGAATACTGACGGTTGCGGAAGCCACCGTTCGGGTAAGGCTAGAGCGAGAAGTGAGTGACGTTATTTTCGAGGAATGCTTGAAAACACTCGCATCTCAATCATCTATGCCAGAGTCCGTCACAAGCTGTCTTCGTCTCTGCCACAAGAAGAGGAGTGAGACGAAAGAACAACTCGAAGAATTAGAGGACATTTTTCGCCGGCACTGGGAAGTGCTATGGTGGTTTCGAGACCCTCGGGATCTTTTTCAAGATATACTACGCGTATGGCAAACAGAAGCAATGGTCCATACCAGCTCTGCTTCTTTCAGAGATTCCGTTCTTCTTCTGAGGCACCTCACTGCCGAGTAAGTCGGATACTAGTGGCGAAAAGTCCTCCCTGGTTTGGAAGAAAATACGATATAACTGACAGCTTTTTCAGTTTGCGCACTGAGAGCCAAATCCTCCAGATGAGGTACGTTTACCAGAAGCCTAACTGAATTCTATGAGTTCGGTTGTGTTGGTCCCGGGAAAGCCCAGATGGTCCTACAACAAGAGAATTGCTGGGACTGGGCCAAGTTCAACGACTTCAGCGAGGGGGCCAGATAGCTAACAGCCTCGGGACACAGCTCTGCCATGAATCTCTTGATCCATGAACAAGAAACGGCCTACTCTCATGACGGGGGCATCCTCGAAAGTGATGATCAGCCCACGGACAAGACCCCAAGCCGAGAATCAGAAGCACAAAATAGCTTGCGCCCTCCCGTCCGACAACGGCTAGACGCCCACAGAGCCTTCCGCGAAGTCCTAGCCCTGACCAAGTTTGACTTCACCCGTGATGTGATTCTCATTATCGAATTGGCCGGGTTCTTTGGGGCGGATAAGTTCGAATACATCCCGCTGCGAAACAAGATCGACACAGGAAGCTCAGAGAACTTTATCAGGAGCGATATCCTCACAGAGCACAAAATGGACGAGGAAAAGATTCTCGATCTTCCTGTCAGTGAACAGACTGAGCGGACGCTACAGATGGTAGAGGGGACGTTTACGCCCAAGCGAGAGGTCTATCTTCGGTGGCATCGTCCTCACGATGTGAGAGAGCGCCGGACGAGGTTTCTCATCGTGGATACTGATCAGTTTGATCTTGTTATTGGAGTGAAGGATTTTAAGCCGGAGCTTCCCTCGGCCATGTGGGCATGGCGAGGACGGCAGTCGAAAGGTTTGACACAAAATGGAAGAGCATGAATTAATGAGGGGCTAACTTTGTGGTCGCAGAAGATAAAAAGAAAACCAAGGAAAAAATTGAAAAGGCGGAACAGGACGCATGGGACATGATTGAGAAACAAAGGGCGGAAGCGAAGACCAGAGGATCGGGGAGTACGTCGACCGGGGAGGCTTCAAGCTCTGCAGCGTCGAAACCCTCAAAGTCGAAGACGGCATGAGGAATGATAAAGGCGCTGCTCTGGTTGATATGACTTTTGCGGACCTGATTCGAAGCTTTTCTGACGCAGGATTCGAGCCCGAGAGTGATACGGGTAAATTTTTGTTGCATAGAGTGGGAAGGCAGTTGACTAGGAAGAATATGAGATGAAATGAACAATAGTATTCGATATTCTCGAGCCATTTGGTTGAAAAATAGATGAAATTGCTGTCGCGCACATCAGTCCTCGTGGGACACAAGACGGCCGTTGATCGTGCCTTGAGGCTTCTGGTGAAGGTTATCGTTATACCCACGGATTCAAGGATGAGGTGGATCATCAGTCGCTCTCCCGAGGCAGACCCTTGCCCGCATTTATATTGTAGCGCAAGGTTTGGCGATTCTAGAAACCTGAATGGAATGTTTTAGTCTCGGCCCAGAGCCAGGGGGTCTGAGACACATCGCGCACCTTGATCTGTCGATCTTCACTCTCGACTTCACCTCATATTCACCATTAGCTCCCCAAAAAATCAACTTTATTATTATATATTTTGACCGGTACGGCAGTGCTAACATATATATCTCGGGCCCTAAGCACCAAGAATCTAGGTCATCTGCACCAAGCAAAGCCCCGGACGCCGCCCTGTGCAATTCTTTTCTTAATCCCCGAAACGCCGCTTCATGCTATCAAGATTCTCCCAAAGCGATGGAGGGATAATAAATCAACAAAAAAGGAAACCAAATTATAAAATAGCCTAAAATTATAAAGATGTGTGAGGGAAGTATAGCCAAACCCATCACAGCTCGCTCTTTCTCTTCTTCTTCGTCCTCCCCTCCCTACTCCTCAACGTCTTCAACCCCGTCTGGTGCTCCGTATGCTGCTTGCTCAACTTCTTCTGCCTCACAAACAACGAAGCCACCACACCCGCAGCCCCAAACGCCACGTAGACGATATACATCATCTCCAGCGCGTTCGCGTACGCGTCCCTAGCCACGGCCGCGTGCGCCGGATCCATATCGTCCACGAGGGCAACGCTCGCCGCCGCGTTCTGGCCCGAAAGGCGATTGGCCAGCTCGGGTCCCAGCTCGGCGAGGAGCTTTGGGTACTGCTTCTGCATTTCGTTGTTGAAGATAGCGCCGCCGATCACGATGGACATGGATCCCGCGATCTGCCTGATGAACGCAAACGTCGTGGTCGCCGAGGCAATGTCGCGCGGGTCGACGCCGGCTTGGAAGGAGATGAGCGGAGATTGGAAGTTGGGGCCGACGCCGATGCCGGCGACGATTTGGTAGAGGATCATCTTGGCGAGGGAACTGTGCGCATCGAGGTCGATGAACAGGCCGAAGCCTAGCGTCATGATCACCATGCCAACAACGATGCCGATCTTGTAATTGCCCGTCGCTTTGATGATCATTCCGATGAAGCCAGACACTACGGATAGAGCGATAACGAAGGGGAGGAGATAGACGCCTGACTTGAGAGACGATACGCCGAGAACACCTTGAAAGTAGAGTGGTAAAAAGTAGCTTCCAGAGAGGAATACAGTGGACTGGGTAAAGGCGACCAAGAGCGAAGCCGCGTTGTTGCGCCCGCGCAAGAGGGATAATGGTACGATTGGGTAGCGAGCCACTCTGTGTTCGATGAAAAGAAAGATGCCAACGGTGATTACACCAAATATGATAAGACAGAGAACGGTCGCCGAGGTCCACGGGTGGCTGATGCCGCCAAATTCAAGGCCCAGCAAGAACATGATGGTGCCCCCAACGATGGTCAAGCTTCCCAGCCAGTCGATAGCCGCGAGACCCTTGTTGATAGGCGTGCGCGGGTTGTGTAGCTTAAGGAAGAAGAAGAGAAGCGCCATGGCCACTCCGGAGACGGGCAAGTTGATGTAGAAGCACCACCTCCACGTCAACTTGGTTGTGAAGACGCCGCCGAGCACTGGACCAATGGCAGACGAAACAGCCCAGACCATGCCGATAATGCTAAAATAGAAGCCTCGCGATCGAATGGAGAACAAGTCGCTGATGGAGATGTTGACAAGGGCGAGAATGCCGCCGCCACCAACACCTTGGACGGCACGAGAAGCAATGAGCATGGCCATGTTGACGCTGACACCGCAGAGTAGAGAGCCGACGAAAAAGACGGCGGTAGCGACCAGAAGGATGGGCTTCCGACCCCATATATCCGAGACCTTTCCCCATATCGGCACAAAGGCGCCGTTGGCGAGGATAAAGGCACTGCCAATCCAGGTGTAGCCTAGATTTGAGTTGAACTCGGCGGCAATGGTGGGAACGGCGGTAGTGATAATCGTAACATCGAGGGCGGCGAGGAAGAGCGCACTGCATAAAGCTAACATGATAATGGTAGTTTCGAGCCGCGTCCGTTGCGCTTCGGGGGCATCGCCGTTTGCGATCGGTTGCTGCTGTTCCGCAGGAACCCCATTTTGCTGGTTCTGCTTTTCGAGGTCCTGCACTTCAGCCTGCTGAAGTGAGGGTTGCGACTGGTCAACTTCTTTGTCCTTCACGCTGCTCGATTCCGGAAGCAGTGACGGTGGTGAGTAGTCGTCTATCACAGGCTTCTCAGAGAAGAGCCCGCCTGCTTCATCCTGCTTCCAACCGCCATTTTCCACAGCTTCGATTTCGTCGCGGTCGGAACTGACGAGCGACTCGGAGTGAGATGGACGATCAGACCCGGAAGGTGAGCTGCGCCTATCGGCAGCCAGCTTGTCGTCGCCAGGTGGTTCCGAAGATATTCGATTGGTCATTTTCTTGACACTGTAGCAGCTATGCGATATCGGTGCGAATGAATACTACGACAGAAGCGTTGGCGAAAATTTCGGTAGTCGGCGCTCTCCGTGATGGAATGTCGCGACCCCGAAGATGTGTTCTAGAAGTAATCGATCCAAAGTGAAGGTGTATAGGGAGTAGACTGGAAGCAAAGAAGTCTTGATCCCAATCTTGAAATTGTAGTTGCCTGTACCCAGCAGTGGGCGGGTGTGGTGGGAAAGAATCTGACAGGAGTCTAGATATTTATACTTGAAATGTTAGGGCATCGTGAATCACTTAGAACGGCACAGGCTGCCGAAATGGGTGGTCGAGTTGCGAGTGCGAAGCAAGGGTTGTGACTAGCTTCAACAGTAGACCAGTGACAGTTAGATCACTCAGTCACGGAAGTTGTTGGAGTCAGAGCCAGCGAATGGAGAGGCCAAAGAGCGAAGGAGCGAGGGAGAAAGAGAAAGAGGGTGCAGAATAGCAAAGGAGAGAGGAGAGGGAAGCTTGCCTTGCAGGAAGGGTGTGATGGCAAAGACTGTATGAAGTACGAAGTATGTGAGGTGATGGATGTATTTCAAAGCCTATGTGAAGCATGACCGGCTTAGGAAGGCGTTGAACAAGTGCATGTGCCGAGTCAACGACATTGAATCCACTGTTTCCTAGGCTAGAAGCTTCGAATCCGGCTTAGGGCCTCGGACCCGAGCAGAGTAGGATGACTGTGATATTACCCCCAATGGTGCGGCAAGGGTAAAGGAGTACAAGTAGCGTCTTCGCATCGGAGAGCGGCCCCACTGGTCGAGTTTGGTTCCTCCCCCAGACTCATCAATGGGTGCAGATGTTGGATTACAAACTAACAGAATCCTCATGAGCCGGGCTGGGTGGGACTGGATTGTTGGCGATCAGCATCGCCCGCGGGTTCCATGGATGGTTTGTATCTTCGTGCCGTTGAATTTCCCTCCCTGTCCCGCCCCCAACGAGGGCACTCCTCTGACCATATCCTCGAGGATCCTCACGTCCTTAACCCGGACTCTCGCTCCAATGCTTCCCCAAATTTTCTTCTCCGAGCGGGGCGGTGGCGGGAGTGGGTCTGTGCCGAATTCCCGATCCAAGGTCCCAAGATTACAACTGGACCAGAGAAAGAAAAGCTCCACAATTTTCTCGCGTTGCCCCCCTGCAGATCATCACACAGAACTTTACCCGACCCGTACCCAGATTTCTGGCAGCCCATTTGTCGCTTGTGGCGGTGGGTGACTGTGTTCGGGGAAGATGCGTGGAGATGGGTTCTCAAGAGGACTTCGCAAGAATCGTGAATTCTGTTTGTCCTGCCCAAGCCCGGACATCGGCACAACACAATGAAGCTGACAAGTAGAAGGTCAACGTTCTGCACCATTGAGCCAGTCAGTCCAGGATCAGAGTGCCGCATTCTGTCTTAGCGCTATGAAGACCCGACATCAGTAAGAAGGTAAATGGATCGATGATGGATCGCGACAGCATAAACGAATCCAAACTGGGGCACATTACAATAGCCCAGCCCTCCACATCGAGGCGCAACTTTAAACTTCTCACCAAGTCACACTCGGTCAGAAATCATCTCCAGTGCCCAAACCCACAGGTCCAGTCGGTTCCCGCAGTGGATAATATCGAGTCGCGCCAGGCGGATCCCTAATTTAGTGTATGCCGAGCTGTAAGAGTTGCATACCAGGGACGTAGAGTTGATCGGTGAGTGATCGAAGATTGGATTTTGACCCCGCGAGAAGCATCTTGCTTCTTCTCAGCTCCACAATTGCTTCCTTTTTCCTGCCTCGTGCCGCGATAATCCGCCTCCGAAGCGGTGAAGTTCACAGAGACAATGGGCTGTCAACCGAAGTCTGGGCTCGGCGGAGACAGGGAGCGGAAAAGTCCGGGCACTGGGACCGATCGAAAAAAGAAAATTGCCAAGGACTCAAGATCAGATGATGTTTCGAGGCTGGATATTGGTTTGACAGTGGGCGTTGGAATTGTTCGAGAAAAAGATCAGGCTGTTGCCTTGTCTGCCATTGAAGTGTCGTCATTGACAATTGGAGCTGTTCCAATTGTCGCCTCGTTGCCACGCCTGAGTTGCTCTTTCCGCTCGTGGGTTGCATGTCGCGCATCGCACATCGAGGCGCGGCTTCCACGACTTTGAGCGCTCCTTCCCAATGAGACTGCGAATGACAATAGAGCCTGGAAGTACTTCACGTCGAAAATAAGGAAAGAACTTCCGACTCAATGGGTCAGACATCAGCTATCGAGACACACAAATTATCGAGATACAATGAATACCTTCGTCGTCCTGCACAGTTCTCCTAGTGACACAGGCATCTATCGGCATCTATCCAACTCAAAGTCTCACAATAACGTCCCCTTTTCGAACCCCTCAATCCTCGCTTCTGAATCCGAAACCTTGAGTGCATTTAAGGGTATTAATATACAGATATATATAAGCAAAGATCCACCAACCGACTATGTCCCCGAATGTATACCATTCCCGACCCATAACGAACTCCTGAAGCCGCAATATCAAGGATCAATATCATCTCGATCCTCCCCCAAACAGAAGCTCTATGAGCCCTTCGCCTTCGAATCATTCCGATCAAATACCGTATCCAATCTCTTCGCCTCCTCCACAGACTTCTCCAAAATCCTCCGTTCCTTCTCCGAAATCTCAAACAACATCCCGCCCTTCATGCAGCTAAAGTGAGGTCTCAAGCCCTTATCCCACGTCCCGTTAATCATCCAATGCGACGGAACAAGATACTCCCTATCCGCGCTGACCTTGTTCTTCAACAAGCTCCCATTGTACCACAACAGGCCCTTCTCGTCATCGTCAGGATGCGCAATGACGTACGAGCAAACCTGCGGAGCCTTCACCGCCGCCGGACCCTCGCGTGTACCCATCCACCCCGCGATACCACCGTAGTACTTCTCGAATTCATAAGGACCCTCGGTTAGCTCGAGACCAAACCAGTACGACTCCTTGTCGCCGTACGTAACCTTGTACGTCACTTTCTCCCGCACATCCCTCGAGTTTTGCCATCCCGCGTGAAGCATGCCCATCAGAACGTCGAGGCGGCCCTTATTCACCATGACGATGCCCGAGTCGGCTTCCTCGGCGTAATTCTCCGTCCAAGAGAGGGACTTGCCGACTTCCTCGCTCGGGTGGACACCACTTGCTCGCGCCACCACGTGTGCCGCGACATGTACCGCTCTTTGTCGATGAGTCGATCGTGGAACATGAGCGCGCCTTTTCGTTTGTATCCCTTCTGGCGGAAGATGGCCTCGGGTTTCTTCACGAAGACGGTATCTGCGTCCGCGAGGATGACTTCTCCGAAGCGGCTCGCCAGAAGCGCGAAAGGCTTGATGGCCCACCCGCCCGTTCCCAGAGCCAGAGTCGAATCATCAAACACGGATAGGACGTTGAGAAAGGACACGTCTTCATTCGGAAACAACTCCTTGACGAGGTGTCGCTCCTCGGGCCCTAGGTCCTCGTCTCCGGCGTAGGCTAACTCTATGGGAAGAGAGGATTTGTGGACGCGTGTGACTGAGGCCACGAGCTGGCATGCCATGCGGAGATTTTTCTTCCCGACGGGGACGACGATGCCTCGACTACCGCGTTTCTTGCCATCGGTGATGTAGCTCTCCCGGAGACTCTTGAAGGGGGTCCGAGACCCGTTTGGCGGGTTCGAGAGGTAAGGGAACGTTGCGGTTATAGCTTTCTCGACTGCCTCTTCAATCCGGGCCTTCTCATCGCTCGCGGGGAGCGAGTCGGCGATTTCGATCCATTTCCGTATGGCGACGGCGCGCTGGCCTCTCTCACCAAAGTGCTGGTCGAAAGGTTCTTTTAACTTGTACAAGTCGTAGTACATGGCCGTATGCTCGATCGTTTCAACCAAGGTAGACAGAGTCTTATCTACTCGTATCGCCGCTGTCCGATCATCGTCATGTGGATGCTGAGGAGATAGAGTTGGCGCTGCGGTGGGCGTGAGAGTGGGACCGCTCAATTGGCTGAAAGGGACAACCGAGGCTTCATCGGATGAGTATATGCGCCGGCCGGTGAGTATGGTCAGGAGAATGGCGGCGAAGGCGAGGATGAGGATGAGGATGCCGGGCTGCCGAGTCCTTGTTGATACTTGTAAAGGCCAGTGGCCTAAGGCCCCCATGGTGACGTTCTGGCGAACCCAAGGGCGGTTTCTCGCTCCTGGAGTCTCGTCTAGATTCTTAGCCCCTTCGCAGCATCACGATGTGGGATGGAGGCTCGAGGATGGTGCAAAGATTGCAGTGATCTGAAGCACGGTACCCAGAAGCTTCATCCAGGAACCAGCTTTGGGCCTACGGCAGATCAAGACAGGAAGAAAATCATAGACCTGTGAGTGAGATGCAAGGGTTTTGGGAAGAAGCAAGGGCACTGGTATGTATAGTCCAGGGTACAATCTACCTCCATTTTACGTCTTTTGGTGACCGAAGACCCAGGCGTCTAGGGTCTGATGTATTATCAGCAAGTAGCGCCAATTCCATCATCTACGTAATACCTCTAACTTATCGGTGGAGTACACGACATGGAACTTGCATGGCTCGAGGGACATGGTGACCGAAAACGACCCTCCCTCTCATATAGGATGCCGTCCTCCCGGGCGTATTGGTGGTATGGGGATCGAAAAGCTTCACCCTACGGCTCGGCGGATGACGAGATACCCGCAACCACCAGTCTAGCGTAGCGCGTAGCGACGCAGTTAATATGTGGACAAGAAGGGGACCCAGTCTTTACAAGTAGTTCGGGAGGTTCTTCACCCCCCAAGGGACGAGATTACAGGGAGAAGTAATATGTTGGCCTGTATGCAGAGTTACTCAGGAGGTACAAGTTCTCTGCTGAGCCTCAACGACGACTTGCGTACCCGGGAAGGGAAATGGAGCTAAGGTCGTGTGAAGGTGTGAAACGTCCGGCATATTGGAACGAAGGGTACCCGAGAGCGAAGTTGCCTTTTGCCTTTAGGATACTTCCCACCAGGCGATTTGCTCGGGCCAGGGACCCGACTTTGCTTCTCATGAAGTCGAAGGGAGAGAGCCCGCCAATTATACTTTCACTTTGTCCTCTGTAAGAAGAAAAGAAAAAAGCTTAATTAGACCGATGCCAAGGACACACCGTGATGCGTGGGATTCCGCGTGCGACACGAGGCGACGCTTTCTTGCTGCTCCCTGCATCGCATCCTTTTTTTTTTTTTTTTTTTTTTTTTTTTTTTTTCGGTTAGAAAATGCTTGGTACCCCGATAGCGAAAGCCTGTACCGGTAAATCGGACAGACGGTGTCCCAAGGACCAGAGCAGGCCATATTGCTTCGCGAGGACCCTCCTTCGAAACAACGTTCGATAGATGCTACTAGAAAGTGGATGCGGTTACGCACGCAGCTTGCGTAAGTCGCAGTTGTTGTGCATGGGGGGAAGGTTCACTCCAGCCCAGCACCAAGGCACTATTCCCAGTAATACTTGTACTTCTGGTCCTCCGTGGTTCGTTCTGCTGTTCGGAGGTATGTATTGAATGTTTCCGAATGTGCATTCGCGAGCGGGAAACATTGATCATCACGATCTTCTCCAACTTTGCCATGGAAGTGGACCTCGGATCTGT
This sequence comes from Scedosporium apiospermum, assembly GCF_000732125.1. NCBI lineage: Eukaryota > Fungi > Ascomycota > Sordariomycetes > Microascales > Microascaceae > Scedosporium > Scedosporium apiospermum. Next base: position 280,869 of record NW_015971756.1, read on the forward strand.
CACAGAACTGTCCGATCACAATCCTCCACCAAGGGAGCGTGCCTTGATCAAGACCTGGAATTTGCCGCCGATGCGAAGGCCGTCAAATATGTTAATCGTTACGATCGACAGGCCATCGGCCTTCGTTAATTAGGGTTGCCCAGTCTAGGATCGACTGATAGTGATAGTAAGTCAAAGTCTGGTTAAAACCACCACTACGAACATAAAGCAGAACGAAGGGAGAGCAGTACCAAATACTTGTACGGCATGGCTGGTTTTGAAACCCACTGGGCAGATCCTTTCCCTATTCAACCAAGAACCTCTTGCGGCGCTTTGGGATGGTATAAAGATAGTTTGTGCCATCGTGTTTCAACATTGTTTTCTGGCGTCGTGTTATTGAGGAATTGTGTGGCCCAAAGTTTGGGCCAGACAAAAGGAATTTCCTGTAGCAATGGCAAAAGATACAAATGGAAGTGAGGGAGGCTTGGACAAGAGAGAAAAACACAAAGAAAAGAGTACTCGAGAGAAGGATGGATGTATGTATGACAACAAAGAAGACATGTACTCTGCCGCCCGCTCAGGGCCAACGCAACTCTATACGCCCCATTCCCACGCAACCAGCGGGCAGCGATCCCAATTAAACCCGTTCCAAGAAAAAAGAAAAACCATTAAAACAACACTATAGAAGTAGTACACAAAGAAGAAAGAGAAGCTCGCAAGATCACCGAGAGAAACATGTGTATAGATAGCTAGGGCACGCGCGCAAAAAGAAGGACGAGCATTCTAATCCTCTTTGCTGCCCTCCTCGGCCCGCCGATACTGCGCGATACTAGAGCCGCGTTCGTGCTGTCCTTGCCTCGTAAGGAAAGGTCCTATGATTGGGTCCTTTCTCGCCTTGATGATCTGTTCATTGTAGCCTTCTGTAGCGTATGCCAGAGGGGCGAGCTTAGGCCAATTGACCTGTAAAGAAATCGATGTTAGTTGCTATAAAAAAGCACGGCGAAGATGGAATAACTCACGTAGAGCATGCCGTGCGCAAAGATGAACCTAAAGCAATACGCAGCAAGCGCCAAGAACACAAGCACAGCGCCCCGCCTCGACACCGCAAACGACCCAGGGTCCCGCGGCACAAACGCCGCAAAGAGCACCACAAACACGCTAAACGCTAGCACATAAGGCATCGCCTGGATCAGCACCGGCCGCCGGTCCGCGAACACGGGACCCGACCCAATCTGCGCCTTGCCAGGTTGGTAGACGCCGAGGAACAGGTCGTACGAGTCTTGCCTAGGGCCGTCGAAGAAGTTGTTCAGACAATACCGCGTAACGCCTACCCGGCCGTCCTGAAGCTTGCCCGCCGTTGTTCGTTTGCCCGTTCGAGTCATGTCGGTCTTCATGGCGCCCGTACCAGAGTACGAGTTGGAAACGACATCGGCGTTGTCGGCCCAGAGGTTGCGGAAGAGGAATTCGAAGGACTCGTCCTCGTCGGAAAAGTTGGAGCCCGGAGCCATGATGCCGAGGTCGACGAATTGGCGGTTGAGTGTATAGCGTGCAAACATGCTTTGCACCACGTTGGTTCGGTCAAGGCAATCCATGCAGTTTGTCCTCATGACGCTGTTTTGTAAGCTGCGGGCTTCGAGGCGGCCATCATTGCTCGCAGGCATGTCGACACCTCGGAAGTATGCTTGCTCTCGTATCGAGCTCTCCAGCCTTTCGATCAACATGTATGCTCGGTGGAGTCGAGCCCCCTTGGTCTCGCTGTGAAAGTCGAAGAAGATGTAATGTAGCCGGTCAAACTCGGTCCGCACCTTACCGGGCTCGACTGTATGGTACTTTTCATTCGTGATTGTATTACTCTCGATGTAGCCTCTGGGATCCGAGACAAGCTTCTCCACCACTTTTTCGTACGAGTCCTTGACGGTCGATTCTCGCCCGCTCTTGTTCACAAGGTTAATCAGGTAGTTGTCACCGTAGATTCGGATCTGCTCGTGAAAGTGCTTCTGCGCCGATAGGATCGCCGTTTCGATGCCCCGGATCTGGAGCTTGGGGGTGTACTTTAGGGTGTTGATCTCTGCCCACTGAGATGGAACGCTGCCTCGGGTCTGGACGTAGGACAAAACTTGCGTCTCTTGTCCGTCAGAAGATCTGCCCATCTTCTCGCTAGGGCCGGCGCCGCCGGAGAATCCGCTAATTCCGGTCGCGCTCTTATCGTTAACAATGAGAATCTGCTCCGTTTCATTGTAGTTAGCGGCATTCCCTTTCTCATCCAAGCCTCTGGTAAAGAACCGAGTGCCGCCGCGGTACCGCGATCGACGAGTGATGAGAATAAGTGTAATCCGAGCGCCCTTGAAAACGGTCGGCTTGATCTCAAACATGCCGAAAATGACAGGGAGGATAAATGGATCGATTCCGGGATGAGGACCAGGTTGGCCTCTAGCACCATTATTCCGGTATTCGATCAGGTCCGACTGCACAAACCGGTTCCAGAAGAACCTGTCGTCGGCACGCTTCCAAAGAGGCTGGGCAGTGTCGGCCTGAGATTGGCGCTGGAAAGAGTTGGTGAGGTCGATCGAGTAGGAAAAGTACATCGGCCCGTTCTTGAGTGAAGCTTGAAGCAGTGCCATGAAGGCATCTTCATCGGGGTCTCGTATTTGCTTTCGGCGCATTGGGAGGATCTGCGTGGAGGTAACCTTGTAGACCATGTGACCCTTGAGACGACCGACGGGTTGGGACTTGTTGATGACGATAATGTACTTGTCTACGCAACTCGACCGTTGTCGTTAGCTCAGTCCTGCGCTACCCTCATGGGCCCATCATGGAAAGCTACCCACCAAGTCTGAGCTGGATAATACCCAGGATGCCGTTGATGTTCATGACCTGGTATGTCCGGGGAGCAAGACCGGAGGCGCCATGGTCCAAATGGATATCGCCCGTGGGCCGGTCGATGACGAGTGCCGGTGCGTCGGGCGAGGAGGGAGAGGTGAAGGTGTAGGCACTGTCGGCGACTTGGACAGTGATGTCGCGATAGGGGAACAGCGGGCCCTTGATGACGGCCATTTTCAGGGGAAATAAGATATTGAGAAAGGGAAAGAAGAAAATAAAAGTATAAACCCAACTAGAGCCCCCCCAATGGGACCAGTTAATGGGCAAATAGTTATAAACTAAATGCCTGCTAAGGTTCAGGTAGTCGAGAGCTGAGCGGAAGCAGAGGCTTGCGGTTACAATACGAAGTATATTGAGAGTTCGTAAGCTGCCAGCTGTTAATAATTCCAGAGGGACCTTAAGTTGCAGGAATATTCACATGTTCTGTACCTGTGCTGCGATTGTTACAGATTAGCTCCTTAGTCAGCACAACAAAGAGTAAACTGAAAAAACAGTGTACAATATGTTCATGTACGGTATACTCTTATAAGAATATTGGAAAGCTTGGAGGCTTATCCAAGCCTCGTGACGTGTAGATGTTGGCGGGTTCCAGCCATTCACGATCAAGCCTGTGAGAAGTGATCCGTCATCTCCAGCCCATCCTACAACACCAGTCCATCTCCTTAGAACGCCTCACCATACTCCTGCTTCGTCATCTAGGGCCGTATAGCCTTCAGCGAACCGAACATCATCAACAACACTACCTCGTCCCCGGTCCGTCCGATTCCACGATTCCACCCTCTCCAATCCCAGGAGCCTAAATCCCAGGTCTTTTTCACCTCCGGAACCTTCCGCAAACACTCAACAACAAGAACGCCATCATCATGACTACCAGGGGACCCCCCAACGCGCGAGGCATGAACACCCGCTTTGCGCAATTTAAGTTGGTGCTCCTAGGTAAGAGCTTGTCCTGATTGCCGGTATTTTATTTTATTTTATTTTACGTACTGACATAGAACGCAGGCGAGTCTGCAGTCGGCAAGGTAAACGATTCCTCCTCCGTCTCAGCTTCGACGCAACAACCCGCTGAGATCCTCGCATCATACTGACGATATATACCCACAGAGCTCAATAGTTTTGCGGTTCGTCAAGGTTAGCAACACCATGTTCTTAATGGCCCCTTGTTATGGGAGGAAAGGTGCTAATGTTTTTGCCCCAGGATCAATTCGACTCGTTTCGGGAATCCACTATCGGTGCCGCTTTCCTCACTCAGACCATCTCCCTCGATGAGAACACCACCGTGAAGTTCGAGATATGGGATACCGCCGGCCAGGAGCGATACAAGTCGCTTGCTCCTATGTACTACCGAAATGCCAACTGCGCCGTGGTCGTTTATGACATCACACAAGCTGTAGGCTACCATTTTAACCTAACTCCAGTTACGACGAGAGAATAAAAGTACTGACATTGTCCTAGGCGTCTCTAGATAAGGCCAAGTCCTGGGTTAGGGAGCTCCAGAGGCAAGCGAACGAAAACATCATCATCGCCCTCGCCGGAAACAAGTTGGACCTGGTCACCGAGCAACCTGATAAGCGAGCGGTTCCGACGGCTGATGCAGAGGCCTACGCCCGAGAAGCCGGACTCCTCTTCTTCGAGACTTCAGCGAAGACGGCTGAAAATGTGCGCGAGCTCTTCACCGCGATAGCGAAGAGGCTTCCTCTGGATCAGGCCGGTCCTAGGCACGCCCGACCTGGTCCTGGACGAGCTGGAGTCAACCTCACCCCCGAGAACCAGAACACCAACGTCAGCGGGCCCTGCAGCTGCTAAAGGAACTTGCACTATGACTTTTTGCTTTTTGTTTAATGGCCGATGGTATTAAAGGTAGAGCGGCAAATACCACCAGTGAAATCGAGCCATGAGCGCACTCCCGAACTCTCCTAGGTTTTGTTTTTTTTAAGTAACCTATACACGGGGGAGAGAGAGACTCTTAGCGATGTAACTCAGCATTGTACGGAGTGCGGAGGCTAGGAAATGAGATACGAGATTCAACCATCGGCATTGGGGTGGGTGAATATATCGGACCATTCGGAGGATGTGGTCATGAAGCGACAACACACCATACACTAATACCGGACCCGGGTTACTGGTCCAAATTTTCATTTTATGCACAGGCTATGGGGAAGTTATTTTTCTTGATCACCTCGTCATATTTCCCTTATTCTAAACTATCGTTTTAACCGTGATGCTATTCTCTTTTTTCGGCCCCATCGTTTTAGGAAAGCTGTCTCAGGGAAGCTGCGGAATACTCGGACTACGGGAGGAGGAGACAGGGAGGGAAACTTGCGGGACATTTGGAATCATGGAATCGGATTGCTCGTCATTTCCCATTTTTCCCAGTGAGACAAGATACATACAGTATGCAATAGAGAGAGAGACCGCATTTGAAGACGTCTTGCGTTTTCCCTGTCCGAGTCGCGCTATTGCTGAGCCCTTTCGTGTGGGGCCACCTAATTCTGCTGCCTAGAAGACCGAGCGAGCCAAAGATACACAGAGCGAGAATATTCTTCGGTCAAGATGAAGATATTCGCCTGCCCGCCAGTGCCTTCTTATACCACGTACGAAGTAGAAGCCATCACATACGGCCATACCCCCTAGAAAGCGTCCGATCCCGTCCGCTCTCGGGTAACTAAGCTGGGGAGGGCTGAACTAGTAGTTGGGTCGGTGACGACCAGCGAATCCTCGGTGCTGTATGTTCTTTTTGCTGATTTCGGTGATTTTCTTTCTTGTTATGTTTTTAGTATGTATTTTTGCCTCATTCCACACCGCAGACGGTTTATATGCGATACGACTGCGATCTAAAATTCCTTTATTTTCCCTTTATTTTTCCCCCTCCCGTACCTGCAATAACTTTTGAAGTCTTAAAGCCAATCAGTGCAGATTCTCGTTCCACCCGTCATGATGTCGAGGCTTCTGTCCGTGCCTCGGGTATGGCATATGATGGAATGCGGTACCTGAGCCAATCCGGTTTTGCCGAAGATTCTCCGCCAACAATTTTCCCCAAGCCGAGAAACTCTCGTCGGGTGAGGCACTCTTCCGGTTCTGGTAGTACGATCATCAACAACCCCAAATCGCCTTTCTCCCAGGCTCCATTGATCTCAACCAATTACCCTCCCCCGCTCCCCTCCACGAGCTCCTCATGCTGCGGACATCGCTTCGAACCGTGAGGGCGCTGGGCGGCACGCCGGTCGCGGTCGCTCGGGCTCAATGGCCCGCGAGATCAGTAGTTGGAGCCGTCACGAGGGTGCGTTCTTTTGCTAGCCTTTTTTTTGGGTCTCTTTTTGCCCACGACTGGAGCTCTTCTCGGGCAAAATTTTGCGCCAATTGAAGTTACTGACGTTGCATTCGTGTGATAGAGATATTTCGCCGATGAGAAAAAGCCGCCGACAGTAAACGATGTTGCGAAACCGGCAGCTCCCCCCGCTGAGCCGATTGTACCACCTTCCACTACACCCAAGGCTCCTACTCCCAGTGCCTCCACCACCACCACCACCGAGAAGACTGCCTCTACGCCGCCGCCTCCCCCTCCTCCCGCCAAGCCTAAGAAGGGCTTCTTCCGCCGCCTAAGGAATTTCGTCGTCACGCTCGTCCTGCTCGGCGCCGTCTCCTTCGGAGGCGGCGTCTGGTACTCGCGCATCAACGACAAGTTCCACGACCTCTTCACCGAGTACGTCCCCTTCGGCGAGCAGGCCGTTCTCTATCTGGAGGAACTCGACTTCCGAAAGAAGTTCCCGGATAGCGCGTCCCGGGTGTCCAGCTCGGAGCTTAACGACAAGCATGTGACGGTTGCTCCCTTGAGCGGCGCCTCGTGGAGGGTTGCTGACGGCGGCGAGCCTGCCGGCCGTCGGTCGAGCGCTTTGGACAAGAAGAAGGGCCTAAAGGCAGCAGCCGTTAAGGAGGCCGAGGAAGTCAAGGAACCTAAGGATGCCGTGGTTACCGCTGTCTCTGAACCCGCCGAGGTTGTTGAGCTCAAGACGGAGGAGCCGGCGCCGGCGGCCCTTGAGTCTGATCTCGAGACTCTCGAGATCGCCAAGATCGCCGAGGCTGAGTTCACGCCTCCCGAGGTTAACGAGCCTTCTCGATTCCCTCCCATCGCGCCCATCGATCCCCTCAAGGTCAACGATGCTCAGGAGCCCATCGTCCAGGATCTAGTTCACATGCTTAACGACCTAATTACAGTCATCAATGCCGACAAGGCCCACGCCAGATACGACTCGACTGTTTCCAAGGCCAAGAATGACCTCGCCAAGGTCGGACGCAAGGTCCAGGAGATGAAGGAGCAGATTGAGAAGAAGGCGGCCGCCGAGGTCAAGGCCAAGATTGACGAGTTCGACGCTGCCGCCAACACGCTGGTAGACCGCGTCGAGTCCGCCATGGTCGCCCAAGAAAAGCAGTGGCGCGAGGACTTCGAGCAGGAGATGACCAAGGTGCGCCAGGGCTACGAGGACAAGGTGCAGCTCCTCCTCGAGCGCGAGCAGAAGCTCAACGAGGAGAAGCTCAACACCAAGCTCCTCGAGCAAGCTCTCGCCCTCAAGAAGGAGTTCATCGCCGAGGTCAAGGCGCAGGTTGAGAAGGAGCGTGACAGTCGTCTCGGCAAGCTCCAGGATCTCTCGAACGCCATCACCTCGCTTGAGAACCTCACTACGGGCTGGAACGACGTGGTCGATCTCAACATCCAGACGCAGCACCTCCACGTGGCCGTAGAGGCCGTCCGCGCCAGCCTCCAGGACACGCAGCACCCGCGCCCCTTCATCAAGGAGCTCGTGGCGCTCAAGCAGATTGCCAACGGCGACGGCGTGGTCGATGCCGCCATCGCCTCAATCAACCCCAGCGCTTACCAGAAGGGCATCTCAACCCCCGCGCAGCTGATCGATCGGTTCAGGCGCGTGGCGTCCGAGGTGCGCAAGGCTTCGCTGCTCCCCGACGATGCGGGTGTGGCGAGCCACGCGACGAGCTGGGCGCTTAGCAAGGTTATGTTTAAGAAGGAGGGGCTCGCGGCGGGAGATGATGTCGAGAGCATATTGACGCGTACGCAGACGTATCTCGAGGAGGGGGATTTGGACTCGGCGGCTAGGGAGATGAATGGGTTGGAGGGGTGGGCGAAGACGTTGAGTAGGGATTGGTTGGCAGAGGTGAGGAAGGTGTTGGAGGTTCAGCAGGCTCTCGAGGTAAGTCTTCTTGGGATCATCATTGATATCAATCGATCGATGTCTCTCTTCTTTCTTAGGACGAGGCGGCTAACATTACAACTTTCTAGGTCATTGCTACGGAGGCGAGATTGCAGAGCTTGAGGACAGAGTAAAGTGTTTGCGAAGGTTCTCGGACCCTGGGCCCGGTGGGGAGAGAAGCACCTGAGGCGGGTGTGTCCGTCTCCCTCTCCCTTGTCCAAGAAAACAAAAAAAGGTTGCTGAATTTATTGGTCTCATAATTTCCTTTGTGATGCGATGTACAGTACAGGAGGATGGTATAGACGCACATAGGCACAAGATTACAGAATAAAATCTTTAGATGGTAATTGACTTTGATGCTGTACTTGATATGAGTTGTGAGAGAAGCTTGAAGCCTCGACGTTGACGTCGACCTCGGGGAGAGATTGATATCAGTTGATATCATTTGATTTCATGCACTTGAATCCGTTTGGTGAGGTCTACATAGGTCTGCCGTCACTGAAGCGAGCGCTATCCACTAATTTTTACAGAGATAATTGACCTCAGTTCGGGCGGCAGGCACAATCAATCTCCACTGTTCTCTTCGAACACTTCGACCCTCAATCTTCATGTTACGAGACCATTTCCCTAAGTGTTGCTGGACGCGGGATTTTTTTCGACCAGAGTACAAGTACAAGACAGAGAGTGCAATGTTGCAGAAATCCCACCCTTCTCATGAACCGCCAATTTTGAGAATCATGAACCGCCAGTCCCTAAGATGGCGGTCATCCGCTTTCACCTTCATCTCTCTCCCTCACGTCCCCCAATGCTCCCGCCCTCATACACCACATCGCCTTTACACCCGCCATCTCTCCATCCATTCCCGCACATATGATGACGCCCTCCGCCTCCTCACCACCCTCCAGGCAAACACCTCAGTCACTAGCCTCTTCAATGCATCCACCAAATCCCAGTCCTCCTCCAGATCCTCCCTCAATGCCCTCGCCATCCCCGAAATGAAAGAATGGCTCTCCCGCGCAGGCTACTCGACCTCCGACCTCAAGCGCCTCCGCTGCGTGCACGTCTCAGGGACAAAAGGCAAGGGCTCCACGTGCGCGTATACCGCCGCACTACTCCGCAGGGCCTTCTCCCACCCGATGGTCAGCGGCTTTGGTGAGCGCCGGAGGGTGGGTATGTATACGTCGCCTCACCTCGTTAGCGTGCGCGAGCGCATTGAGATAGACGGGGAGAAAATATCCCGGGACGTCTTCACGCGGCGCTTCTTCGAGGTCTGGGATAGATTCGGTGAAGTTGCTGCGAAGGACGGTGGGTTGGAAGGAATCGTGAGGCCGTTCTACTTCCGGTTTCTAACGATCCTCGCATTTCACGTTTTCTTGAGCGAAGGCGTCAGGGACGTGGTGCTGGAGTGCGGAATTGGCGGTGAGTACGATGCCACGAACATCATCCCGCCCGAAGCTCTCAGCGCCGCTGTTGTGACGCATCTGGGGATCGATCACGTAGCCATGCTAGGGGAGACGGTGGAGGAGATTGCGTGGCATAAGGCGGGGATATTCAAGGAGGGCTGTGTAGCTTTTACGAGGACGCAGGGACAGGGTGTCATGGAGGTTTTGAGGCGAAGGGCGCAAGAGAAGGGGGCGAGGTTGGTGGAGGTTACGGATGAGGATGTGAGGGTTGGGCCGTGGAATGATGGGGGAGGATCGGGGATGGAGGGGGCGTATCAGAGGGATAATCGGGCTTTGGCTGTTATGGCGACCATGTGGCACTTGAAGGGGGAGTGCGATCTTGCAGCCGCGAGGAGGGAGGCTTGGATTCCTGGTGCGTTGAGGGAGGCGAGGCTGAAAGGACGGGGTCAGGTTCTTCGGAGGGGGCGGATGACGTGGTACCTTGATGGGGCGCATACGGAAGAGAGTGTACGGCTTGCGGGGAGTTGGTTTGCGGGTAGGACGGGGACGGCCGAGGAGGAGAGGAAGAAGAAGAGGGTGTTGGTGTTCAACCAACAGGATCGCGACGCGAAAGCGCTCTTGGAAACGCTCGTTGAAGCGTCTGGGGGATCGGGAGAGTTTGACCTGGCGGTCTTTACGAGGAATGAAGTTGATGCTGAGGCGGCGGAGGGAGGAGCGTCGCCGGATATGATCGTGCAACAGGGGCTGGGAGCAACCATGCACACGGTATCGCCGGGGACGAAGACGGCGGTGTTTGGGTCTCTCGGTGAGGCGTTGCGAGAGGTCGCACGATACGGGAGCGACGTCGATGGCGATGGTGTTGATGTCTTGGTGACGGGAAGCCTGTACCTGGTCGGCGGCGTGCTGAAGGTAGTCGGCGATGATGGCCAAATTTGAATTATATCGATCAAATGCAGCGGCATTTCGATGTGTTCAGGTCCGATCAATGATCTACTTGCATCCCCATCTTACAGTAGACTCCCAGATACTATGCACAAGGAGAAAATAAGCACGTAAAGCATTAATTTATCTCATTAGATACCTTGAATAACTTCAAATCCTTCAGCTTACTTTTTTTTTCCCTTCTCGAAATATTAATTCTCACAATCTCTTAAGTTCAATCCGAGTTTATAACTCGGAGCTGGGACGTTTCGTTCGAGTTCCAAAGTTCTGCGGTTGACGCTATCGCTAGAATTTAAAGCCCCGGAAATTAAATTTCCAGGTCCGATATCGTTATCCACACTTCAACCTCACATCCCCATCCACATAATGAGCAAACCAGCCCGCCTCGGGGCGGCGCTCAATCGCTCAATCTACACGAGAGTCGAGCCTTCATACAGCGTCAGTAATGAACGTCGGAAAATTTCTGCCTCACGAAACAATTCAGTCGCTGACCCTCATGGCAGGATGCTATCAACCTCCTCAACTCGACACAGGCTGGATTCCGCGTCCTCGAGAACAGGAAACGCTCCGGCCATGTGCCGGGCGAAGAATCCATCACCCAAATGAAAGAATGGCTCCGTCTCCTCGGTTACACGGTAGGTCTCATCGCCTTTTTCCCCTCTCGCTCACATCCTCTACCTCACACACTCACTCACTCACTCCTCAGCCCCACGACCTCAACCGCCTCAACGTCGTCCACATCGCCGGCACAAAAGGCAAAGGCTCAACCTCCTCCTTCACCTCCTCCATCCTCAACCAATACCGCCTCTCCCCAACCCACACTCTCAGCCCCACCAAAATCGGGCTCTACACCTCACCGCACCTCACCTCCGTCCGTGAACGCATCCGCCTCAACGACGTGCCCATCTCCGAACCCGCCTTCGCTGCGGCTTTTTTCCACGTCTGGAAGGCCCTGGGATTGGATTCAGCGGAGCCGCCTGTTGATAGACCTACGTATTTCAGGCTGTTAACGCTGCTTTCTTTCCATGTGTTTATGAGCGAGGGCGTGGACGCAGCTGTGTATGAGGTTGGGGTGGGAGGTGAGTATGATGCTACTAATGTCTTTGAGAAGGTTGTTGCTGCGGGGATCGTTTCGTTAGGGATTGATCATGTGGGTGTTTTGGGGGGTACGTTGGGGGAGATTGCGTGGCACAAGGCTGGAATTATGAAGAGCGGGTGTCCGGCGTTTACGGTGCCTCAGGAGGACGCGGCGATGAAGGTGCTGAGGGAGAGGGCGGGGGAGAAAGGTGTCGACTTGGTCGAGGTCGGTGTCCATCCGGGTTTGAGAGAGGTGAAACTACGCCCGGACGAGGAGTTTCAGAGGAAGAATGCATCGTTGGCGATACGATTGGCCGCGACTGTGATGGAGAGGTTTGGGACGAAGGTGGATGTGAGTGGGGAGACGCTGCCAAGGGAGGTTGTTGATGGGATTGAGAAGTGTAGCTGGAGGGGGAGGTGCGAGACAATCGTCGGTGATAAGCAGACGTGGTATCTCGATGGCGCACATAACGAGCAGAGTCTCGACGTGGCATGCCGATGGTTTGGAAGGGTCTCGAAGGAGAGGTATTTAAGTCTTGATTTATTTCCTTGCTTCTCTTTGCTATGGAAGGTACTGATGAGGCCCTTGCTATAGGGACACGCCATCCGCTCTGATATTCAATCAGCAATCCGACAGAGACGCAGTCAAGATGCTCAACGTCACACACGATCACCTCTCCAGATCCAACACGGCCATCAAGTACGCCATATTCTGTACAAACATCACCTACAAGAACAGCTCTACTAAACCAGGTATGCCCCCCCCTCCCCAAAACTAAAACAGGACTTACAATTCTGACATCGGGCGCCCAAAGACCTCATCAACACCAACGTCGACCCAGACGTCGTCAAGAAACTAACTCTTCAAAACACCCTCGCCGACGTCTGGCGGACGCTCGATCCTCGGACCGAAGTTGTCGTTGCGCCGTCGATAGAGGAGGCTATCGCGTATGTTAGGGAGAAGGAGGAGGACCTTCAGGTGTTTATTACGGGAAGTTTGCATCTTGTCGGTGGTGCGCTGTCTGTTTTGGAAGGAGAGGATTCCGGGCTCAAGGGGCCCAAAGGTTTGAAGGATATTTCGTCGTAGATCTATGGCCCGCATGTGACTCTTTTTCCCCAAGAACCATTCAAGTCCGCATTGCTTTTTATATACCTTAATATCACCCCAATGTCCTCTCAAGAAAGGTTCCATCAGTAGCGAGGAAAAAAAGCCAAAGATCCTGCCAGCCGTGCGCCTACCATCGTTCAATCCCTACCGTCGTAGATTCCTACAATACCAACACGCATCCACGTCCAACTTCCGAATATAATTCTTCCTCGGCGGCCACTGATCCTCATCCTCCTCCCAATATCTCAAAGTCTGATACGTCCTCACCGTCCCAAACGGAGGCGCATCCGACAACCCGCTCATGTCCCTCGACATCTCTCCCGCCTCGTCATCGAGCTGACCAGGCAGGATGAACCGATGTCTCTGGCGCCCACATTTCCGACAAATACCATCCCTAATCTCCGGCACGCGAAGCGTAATTTTCCGAGCGAGGTCCGGTCCCGCCATTTTCGTAATCGTCCTCAAATCGACATCAAAGCTAGCCACAAGGTCCGGCTCGGAAACGTACACTGTCTGGAGGGCGGGGAGTCGAGATAGCGCTTCCCAGACGCACTTGTTCAGCGCGCGGAGGAGGGTCGTTCCGGGTATGGGGTCCCAGTCGGCGCCGAGGGCGTGCTCGGGGCCTTTGGTTTCGGAGGTGAAGTGGACGGAGTGGAGGGAGGAGAGCCAGGGATGGGGGTTTAGGGCTAGGAAGGCGTGGGCGGTTTCTATTTCTTCGGTTTGGAAGATGAAGGGGATGTCGCCGAAGATGCTGGGCATGGCTTCTAGGTACCTGTTATTTAGTGAGATTAGTCGAGGACTTGCAAAGAACTGAAGGTTTACCGGAGCATAACAACGAGAAAGAGAAAAAATAGAATTGGAAAGAGGACCCATACATCTTCTTACAAGTCAACAGGACAGGAACAAAGGGCGTCCACGTCGGCCTCACCTCCTCTCGCCCCCGTCCCTCCCGATACTTAACCTCCCGTACCGCCTTGCTCTTATCCAAATGCTCGACATAGCACTCAAAATGGCTCCTCGCCCTCCTCGCACCCAGCTCCTTAAACTTAACAGGCAACCCCCAAGCGACCCCCGGCTCCTGCCCCCACCGCCTCTCGATCCTAATCGGCTGCAACTTCCCCATCACCTCATACTCGTCCCAGAGCGCATCCAGCTCCGCGTTCAGCGCCTCGTCGCAAAACACCTCGTCGATAGGCTGCAGGCACGGATAGCTGAGCGGATCGAACACGGGTTTAGGATTGGAGCGGTCGGGGCGGGAACGCATGTCGATGTGGATCCCGTGCTGGTAGCCGCAGGTGCTCCATACGAAGGCGTAGATGATGCGCCGGACCTCGGGGGGTAGTAGGCTGAAGAAGAGGCTCTGGCGTTGGGGGTCGGCCGTGGAAGCGATTGAGGAGCGGTTGGGGTAGAGGTGTGGGGCCTCGTCGTACATGGAGACGTGGACCCCGGGCTCCCGTCTGGGATCGGTGGTGGTTTGGGCGTTCACCATGGCGGGCTCGTCTCCGGGAGGGCTGTCGTCAGGGATAGGTCCGGTGAGAGTTTTCCGGATGGCACCCAACAACACACGAAACAGCGGGAATCGACGGCCCGAGCCATTTTTATATTCGGTCTCTGATATCGTGCCCCTGAGTCTCCAAAAGGCGGAATTACGCCTCGGTCTATGGATGGCACGGTCGTCGGAAGAGGCGGTGGGCCCATCCAGACCGGGACCGTGGACGCTAACGGCGCCCGGTCCTAACCCAGGCGCCATAGTGAAGAGAAGAAGGAAAAAAGCCGCGTAAGGCTATGGCTAGTTAGGAATTACAAAGATGAAGGAAGCAAGTGTTCCCAGCTCATGCTAGGCTTGACAGTTCATGGTCTCTCATTCTTGAGGACGTTCTTGCGCCTGTTTCGCACAACGGTTCTACGAGGGTACACCTGCTGGTTAAACCGGGTTATACCCATGTCCTCGATGCGTGGTACTCGGTGAGTGTGATTGGTTGGATGCCCGATGCGGTGCAGAGCTTGAGCACCACTGTGAGTTCGTTGGAAGTGTTGACCGAGGCGAGAATGGGGCCATTTGGCTGGACCGGAAGGGCGGCTTGTAGCTGTGGGCTTTCTAGGCTTGGGTGCTGTTAATAGTGGGTGGCGGGGTGGCGGGGTCGGTGGGAGAGCACGAATTGTATCGTCCTCCAGTGGTTTGGTGCTTGTATGACATCGGGAAACCTCGGTGCTTCGTCAGCGATTAATCCCGCCAAAATCGCCCTGCTGCATGTGGCCTACAGAGCTACTGTAAACTGCCCAGGCCTGGCTATACTCAGAGCAGGGGTTCCTACCTGTATAGTGGTCGGTAACCTTCTGGAAATCCAACAAATTGGGTAAGATGGCCGAGCGGTCCAAGGCGCCAGGTTCAGGCACACCTGAATGGATATTCCTGGTCTCAGAAATGGGGCGTGGGTTCGAATCCCACTCTTATCATGAATTTTCTTTTTGCTGTCAGAGCAGGTTTACCTTTTTCGCTGTCTGCCATCTTTGTCTATGTCTTTCTTATCATTATTATATCTGCTTTTTATTTCTCTGTCTGTCTGTGCCTTTTATCGCATCATTGGTCCATTTGAGCAAATCTTCAACATTGAAATCCTCTTTACTGCTGAAACCTACACAATCCGCGTCTGCAGCTCCTCCCCAGCAACCCACCTCTTAATATTCTCCACCTGCTGCTCATACCACGATGACATCGTCTCCCTCGTCACATACCCCATATGCGGCGTCAAAACCACCCGACTCCTCCCCTCCACCCCCCACTCCGTAGTCCTCCATTCGCTATCCGCCGGCAACGGCTCCAAATCAAACACATCTACCGCCGCACCCGCAATCTTCCCCTCCTTCAGCACATCCAACAGATCCTTCTCTTTAACCAACGGCCCCCTCGACGTATTGACCAGGAAAGCGGTAGGTTTCATCTTTCGTAAGTCTTCGCCGGACACGATCCCCCGTGAACGATCCGATAGCACGAGGTGCACGCTGAGCACGTCCGCCTCGCGGAAGAGCTCCTCCTTGGAGGACGTGACTCTCACGGTCTTCTCGCCGGGGAAATACGGCGAGTCGACAGGCAGCCCCACGGAGCGTACGCGATCGTCGGCACTCTCCTGCGTGAGGTTCTCGCTCCAGGCGATAACGCGCATGCCGAACACCGTAGCCATGATACGCGCAACGTTCAATCCCAACCGGCCGAGTCCCAGCGTCGCGAACGTCTTGGAGGGCAAGGAAGTGGCTAGGGACGTCTGCCATCCGCCGGCATGGATAGAATTGTGGGAATCTGGTATATCGCGTGCGAGGGCGAGGATGAGGGCCACGCAGTGCTGCGTCGTCGAGTCGGGCGTGGGGTTCGTGGCCGTTTGGGTGCGGTTCTTCTCGAAGGTGCCCGCGACGGGGATGCCGCGGGCGGCGAAGGTCGGGAGGGAGAGGGAGGCGTTGCGGAGGCTCGTTGTGAGGAGGAGCTTGAGGTTGGGGAGGCGGTTGATGAGGGTTTCGGGGAAGGGGGTGCGTTCTCTCATGGTGCCTTGGGAACGGTGTAAGCGGCAATTTTCCACGAGAATTTTCGTAGATTACTTTCAGTAAGAATGTAGGTGTAAACTCACAGATAATCTCAAAGTCCTGCAGCCTTTGGACGAGAGCATCGCGGTCGGCATCGCGAGTGTCTGGGTGGTTGTAGGGCGGGAGGGTGTCCTCGAATATGGTCACCTTGAAGGATGCGGGGTCCAGAGTCGCGAAGAAGCTCTTGGAGAAGCCCTGGTAGTCGTCGAGGACTGCGACGTTGAGAGGCGAGGCCATCTTGGAATACTTTGGCCAGTTTCTTCTGTATGGTGATCAATCTCGTGCTATTTCTTTTCCTCTTCGGGTCTCAAGAAGGGGCAACGACTGAGGATTTATAGTTGGCAGGTCAAAGACTCCGTGTTTAAGTGCCGAAGATGGAGACGCGATATCGGGTGCCCCTCATCGCAGTTAGTCCCAAATTTGAGTCAATTGAGACGTTGAACACGAATTTTGAATCTGCAAATTGATTGATTGATAATGGAATCCAACTGTTGTATTGATCAGCAAAACTGGGTGACGCAATTCAAGACCAAATCAGCACATTCACGAGCGACGCGGGTTTAGCTTCACTTCAAGCTACCACGCAGTTTTATCGCATTCTATGAGCATTTTCGGGTTCATGATTAATCTAGCAAATATACATTCGACCCTACAAGTAGAATCCATCTAGATATACAGACAGCACATCCCTCCTCAATCTAAAACTTGCTCGGCATCCTCATCCCACCATCCAGCCGAATCACCGTCCCATTCAACATAACATTCTCAATCCCATGCTTCACCAACGCCGCAAACTCCGGCGCCTGCCCCTGCCTCGCCGGATACTCCGTAGCCCTCAGCAGCTGATTCCTCACCTTCTCGCTCATGTTGGCCTCCATGGGCGACGAGAAGATGCCGGGAGCGATCGTCACGACGCGGATGCCGTAGCGCGAGAGGTCCCGCGTCATCGGCAGCGTCATGCCCGCGATGGCTCCCTTGCTAGCTCCGTAGGCGACTTGGCCCCTCTGCGCTTCGAAGGCCGCTACGGAGGCTACGAGGACGACGACGCCGCGCTCGTTGTCCGGGCCGAGGGGGGTGGTCTTGGCGAGGTGTTGGAGGAATTGACGGACGGTGTCGATTGTGCCGCGGACGTTGACGGACATGACCAAGTCGAAGTGGTCGAGGCTGAAGGGGGAGCCGTGGCGGTCGAGGATCTGGAAAAAAAGAGGGAGAAAGAGTTAGTAGATATTTCTTTTTTATCATATTATAGAAACGTAAGATGAAGGCAAAAAGGAGGAAATGTATCATACCAACGAGGGGTTGCCAATGCCAGCAGCGGGAATGATACCACCGAGAGGCTTGCCGGTCTTCTCAATCCACGCCATGGTGCCGGCGACGGCCTTGGAGATGCTGTCGGTGTCGGTGACGTCGGTTTGGAAGAATCGGGCGAAGGAGCTGAATTCGGAAGCGGCGGTGTTTCCGAGGGTTTCGTTGAGGTCGAGGATGGCGACGTTGCCGCCGTTCTGGCCGATCATCTCGACGGTGGCCCTGCCGAGGCCGGAGGCGCTGTTTGAGGGCACATGGTTAGTAGCTGGGTTATTCGTCGGGAGGTTTGGTTGTTGTATAGGCGATGGTGGTTGACGAGTTCTGGAGCTGGGGGAAGGAAGAGCGCCTTACCCTCCGGTGACGACGAATGTGCGACCTTCAATCTTCATCTTGAGCACTGAGCTAGTGGAGCTGAGCTGCGCACTTGGAGGGGAAGATTGCGGGGAACAGGAACCAGACGCTGAAGGGTTATAAATGGATACAGCTTGGGATTACGGGTAAGAGTAGCTCCCCGCGGAAAGAAATCAATTTGAATTAGATTGGCAGGCGAAGAGAAATATCAGCTCGGCCAACTCCATCCGCCTGGTCATGTTAGACCTTTTGTCCATTTCCCAGAATTCCCCGGCTTCTTCACCCTGCCGGCGTGGGGAAAGCTAGCTCGGGCATCCAATTGATGGAGATCTCATGTTGCATTTGGTAGACTTGAGCCTCGGCATGATCCAATTCGGTTCCAGTGGCTTGGCCTGTACATCTGGTCCCGAACACCTTCTGTGGGGTAATACAGCAACCCTCCAAACCGAACAATTTGACCTGGACCAACACAGCTTTACTTTAGTACCGTGACGAAAGGGAAAAGAATGAAGAGGAGAAGGAATAATGGCATACTGGTGATATAAAGTAGATAATATAATTAAGGAAAAGGAGATTTATTTCTAATGATGAAAGTCTCATCTCCACAGCAGTTTTCCTCGAATGCACTGTCGTCAGTCAACTATCGTCAGAATCATGGGTATCCATCAATGATGCCGCTTCGGATTGGAGCCGTCAAGGCTTCAACTGCTCTTTTTTTTTTTTTTTTTATCTCCGGTGGAAGAAGTGGCCCGCTGCCCCCTTCCGTTGGATCCTGGAAAGTCCGATATCAAGACGGAGCGAAGCACTATCCACCTAACATAGCCAATCGAACGCATGCCTGATGACAAGATACTCCTCTTTCTTTCTTTCATTTTTATTATAATATATACTATTTCTTTTTTTTTTTTTCTATCTGCTCTGTAAACGGATTCCTGTTCTGCTGCTATGAACTTATAGACATGTGTTGAATCTATATTAATCCTATTCGATTTGCCGCTACTCGATGAGAAGAGATGGCCACAACGTGTAAGTTGTGCGTCATCACGATGCGCAGCGGTGGCGAACGTCTCTACGGGAGACTCGACGACCTGAAAATAGATAATATTAAGAATCTGTGAATGGGCAGGAACCCTATACTCCAACATCTTTCCCTTGGCTCTCGGCCTTCATACTCGTCACAACTACCCATTTTCATCCTAGCTTTCTCACCGAAGACGTCAAGAACCAACCTGCTCTTTGTGGCTGCAGCACAATAAAATAGATGGGTCTAGTCTCCACGTCCATACTCTAGTACGCCCTCTTTAAAGACTTTTCCTTCATTTCCGACCATAGCATGCAGTCTTTCCCGCATGGTGACAGCAGTCCATGAAACCTCCCGGCATCCAAAATTGGTCATTGGGCTCGTACGTCATGAACTCCTTCCATCGGTGGCTCTGGCTATGATAGTAGTCCCATCTGAGACCCTTGCCACAGGTGTAAGTTGGACCAACACCCTTTCGTTTGTTGCATTGGCCCTTCTTTGCGCACCAGTAGTAGATGTTGGCTTCGCAGAGGCCGAGGAGGAGGAGGAAGACGGTGAGAATGTTGAGTCTCATGTCTGTGCAGGAGGGGTGCACGTTGGCAGATGAAGTCTGTCTGGTACGAGCGAGGGCCTGATGCTAACTTGGTTATATCTTTTTTGACCCCGGAGAGTTGGAGATATCGTGAAAGGTTATAAGTGAGTCCAAGGAGGTGTAATCGAACGGAAGAGGAGAACACGCGACCACGCTTACACGGCGGACGAAATATTACTTCCCTCGCGTTAAATATTTTCATGACAAACCGAAGTCTATGGTGAAATAATAAACCCGTCTTACTAGTCTTACTGGTGTCGTTACCAGGACCCTTGTCACGATCACCACCGCTTAAAAATTCAGATGGTCCGAGGAAACGATCTGTGTTGACCAGTGATGTTAATAAGACTATTTTTGAATCCTACTTCGAATTCACACAGCTACGAAGTCTTACATGCCTCATTCCCTGCCCTCAATGCGTGTGGCTGTGTTATCATTCATCATGCTGCCAGCGAGGTTGAGGCACCAGCGTGCGTCGTGCCCTCGTGTGCTGTAATAATCCGCCTTCGAACAAGACTCGAGAGACTTGAGAGACTCGGCTTCTAGGTTGATATTGACATTGTAAGTACAGGATGACTATCATATTGAACATTGGAGAGTTTCTGGCGCTAGGCTGAACGGACAGAACCACAACCAAGACCCGATCGAACACCCCATTATCGAACTTCGATCGGCGGTCGTCCCTCACATCGCTTGATGACATCGAAAGCGCGCCTTGCTCGATACTTTTGACAGCGCTGGACTTCAAATTCCAAGCCCCAGATGACTATTTACGTTCCGTTTGCTTGCGGGGATACGGTTTATAGCTAGACAGGACATCAACCGGCATCATATCCTCGGCCCCATCACGGATCCTACTGCCGTCATGGCTGCGCTTCCCGAAAGCGGTACGGGATCGTCGAGGGTGCACATGCCTCAAGCATGATATCCGCCTTAGCTAGATCATCAGCCGCGTTCCTAGTAAAAGGAAAATTAGAGAAGAACATAAGCAGGCGTATTTGGATTTCAAGTGGAATTTCTCCCAGCCTCACTCCTGTCTGTGAAACATCTGGCGAACAAGCCAATCAATTGAGCCTCTACGAGCTAAACCGCCATGCCTTCAAGAGTGCTAATATCTGACAGTAAAGCGACGACGGTTAAAGGTCCAAGGTCAGTGACTCCTAACAGTCTGCCGGGTAACAGGGGAAACCCAGCTCTTGAGAACAGTCAATCTCCTTGAAACCTGCTGGTTAGGGTGAAGGTTTGCTTCACGTACTGCATGGTCCCAACAACATGGCGAATAGAATGGCTACGCGCTTGTCTCTGAACGGTGTGAAAATGCTACGATTAGGCTCCTCTCCGCCAGCGACCGCGTATGACTTCCAGGGGCAGGGATAGGGCCTGAAGGATTTTTGGATCGTCTTTTTCCTTATCTCGGTGGTGAGCCCGGATGTGCCTAAACAAGCGTTAATGCTACCAACCAGGGACGAAAAAAAAAAAAAAAAAAAGAGAGAGAGAGAGAGAGACTCGAGTCTACCGTCGGTAAGACGACCGAGATAGTGAGCGACCCGGCTGGATATGCTAGAAGAAGGGGATACATACCGTTGTAGGCTATCGGGCCGGGGATATCCGTGCCTTATTGTCGCCGGGCAAAACGGGCAACGGTACCCCGGCGATTCATGAACCAAGCCGTGGCGAATCATCTCGTTCTTTCTCCTGAAGCCCTGCCCAGGCTTACTTCGCGGACATCCCTGGACGGGACAGTGGTGCGGTCTTGCTGATGAGTGCACGTTGGCGTGAGAGTCGAGCAGATACTGTGTTTGGAATGGCTTCGCCTGGCAGCCCTCAAACGTGCATTTGAACATGCCAACCTCGGAGCTCGCGGAGCCGCTCGTTACACTTAATCCGGAGTGCTTTATACTGGCCGTCTGGGCCTCGAGCATTGAGCGTTCTTGACGCGCATTCTCCCGCTGGCGTTGAACATATATGTCTTCTGCATCAACCGTTAGAGGCAGTCTAATTTCAATGGGCCCGAGTTTTCCTAACTTGCCATGGATCTTCCTTGACTCTTCTCGTTGAGATCTACCTATCAAACTGTTGAATGTGTTCTTAACAAAACGCTCGACTGAGCCAATGTGGCGAATAACGCAAAGATCAGACTCCCCAGGCTGTGGCATTCTCTGAATAAAGGAGCTCGCGTGCTGGCCATATATGTCCAGTTCCTCAATGGTGTCCAGGCCAACCAGAACATCTACTGTGAGGCTCTCCAAAATGTGTAGCTGTAGAGAGAGCTCTTCGCTGCGTGGCAGGAATTCCATCACACCGCCCACGTCTCCGACGGAAAACGTAGCCTCGATTACTCCAGAGGTAAAGCCGATGCTTCCATCTGCAAATTGAAGCTTCTCTCTAACGGGATGGACCGTAAATTCCCTAGCACGGACAAATTCGGGACTGACCAGATCAAGGTCGGATCCCGAATCAACCCTGGCGCAACTAACTGACTTTCCTACGCGGCAGATGAGACCCTTTTTGGGTGGTCCTATGCTGTGAACTCGAAGCGCCTGCAGGGTTGGAACAAGCTCCTCAACAAGAAGAACTTTGTTCTTGCTGAAAACCTCCGCCGTATCCAAAAACTCCAATCCCACAATCGCAGGCATGGCCAAGTCGGAGAAAACATAGAATGTACAGCTCCAGCCGATATCGCAGTCTGGGAAGGAACATTCTGTGGTAACCTGTCCCACCGCCTGGACTGCTTTGCCGTTGGCAAGGGAGAAGCGCATGTCCTGCTGCGGCGAATCGATAACCAGACCCAACTTGGTTGCAACATCTAAAGATATGATGTTGTCGTCGGACCCACTGTCGGGACATGCCATGATAGTGTCAGTGTTACCGATGACAAGAGGCAAAGAGTAGCGTTTCCGCCGCCTTGTAGCTCTCTGCGCTGAGCGCTGAGGGGCATTGGTGGGAGACTCAAACTGAGGCGGGTCGCTGTCGTCAATTGGGGGAAGTCGTTCGGCCCCGGGCGCTATTGTCCAACCCAGTCCGGGGTTCATTATGTTCAGCAAAAGGGCGTCTTTTCTACTCAGCCTAGGGCTGGATCTCGTATTGACGGTCGCACGGGCGCCATGAAGTCGGGGGTTTCTTCGCTTCGATACACCTCGTAATGAGGGGTCCCACGGTGAGTACTGTCGAGACGATGCGTAAAGTCAGAGCAATACTTCCAGAGGTAGGATAATATATGGGGCGAAGTTTAAACGGACCAGGTCAACCTCTGAGTCCGTGTCGGACTCAGATCCCTTGTCAGACTGGCATTCATCGTCTAGCGCCAACTGAGGCCGAACTGCTTGCAATACTGGCGAGGCTGGCTCGCCAGCGTCTTCTCCATCGTTAAAAAACACATCTATATCCATCGCACCAGGGGAAAATGGAAGATAGACTGCAATTGATGCTATAGTGTCAGAGGATAGAGGATGGGGCGTATCGAATTTTATGGCTGACAGGAAGTAGAGTCTAGGCTACATTGCGGCAGTGGTACAGCCTCAGCGAGCCTGAGACCCAATCATTGCTTCACACGATGGGGGCGGATTGGGTTGTGTGGTGGCTTGAAAAGGAAAGAGAATTGTGCATGCACGCCCGCCTCTTTTCCCCAAGTCATCAATCATGGTTTAACTGTTTCTCATCCTTGTTGGCATCATGGCGCCTCTGGGCCCAACAGGAAGCGATAAGGATCGGAGCCGTTATATCGATGGGTTTCCAGCCCTCGCTGCGTTCATTGCGAGTGACCGCGATGGCACCTCAGCCATCTTCAAACGCTTTAATCGACTTGCGGCAAGGAACTTACTCTACCTGCAGTGTGAGCTGGCAGAATTACAGGATAAGCTGGACACTTTCGATTATGAAGACGGGAATGCGCGAGACACTTTGCAGTCCCTGCGAAATTGGGAAGAATATAAAGCCAGAGCACAACCAGAACGGATGGACCTATTGCGGAACATACGAGCAACGATGAAAGAATACCGCAAGTATCCCACAAGTCACAGAGCAGTTTCTAATTCCTCACTGACTCCCGTGGTCCTCTAGGGGAGGCGATGCTTTTCGAAAGCACCCTCGCATCGATATCACCGCCAGACAGGAAAACCTGGAAGGCGTTTCGACTCAACTTCTTCCATGGGCGGCCCGAGGACCCTGACAGCTTTCCAATGCTTGGGGGCCATGCTTCTGACATGTACGATGATGTAGACGATCTTGTGGCATTACACTCATCGGAGCCACCCGATAGACTTACAGTATTTGCCCAGAACAATTTTGGTTTCTTGTTTGAGGTGAGCATTCCCACGCTATAGTAGACAGGGCTCTCTGCGCATGTAACCCGGACCTAAGTTTATATCAACGACATCCGCTAGGAGACAGACACCCATGGTGCCACAACCGGCCCGCATGTTGGATACGCCTCAGGGCAGAGAATATCGACTTTTATCTCCTACCTTAGCACCATACTGGCCGCCTTGTTCATGATCGGCGCCATTCTGATCTTGTACAAGGTGAAATCGGATGACCTAAAGCTGGGACTTGTTGGTCTCTTTACGGTGGCGTTCGCGGCGAGCGTCGGGTTGTTAACAAACGCGAGGAGGGCGGAAGTATTTGGAGCTACAGCCGCGTGAGTGAGAATAACACGTATTACATCGATAGGCTCGCCGAGCTAACGAGAACCAGCTATGCCGCGGTTTTGGTCGTCTTTGTTAGCGGAGATCTTGGGTCGTAAGTAGCGTTCGAATGCAGGAAGATGACCGAGTTGCTGAGAAACCAAACCTATAGCTCGAGCAAGAACCAGTGAATGATACGAAGACCCATCTCACCCTTGCGAGATTATGGCCCAGTTCGAGATATTTTCCAATCTCCGGTAAAGCGTCACTATTTCCAAGCCCCAATGAACCCTTCCATCCGGTGTTCTGACGTCAATAGTTGTTATTCTGATTGTGGAGATGTTCCGGAAGGAGCCGGATTGACGCATTCCTCGTGTGTCTGTGTTACTACGATGCTTACTCTGTCAAGCATCATCACAGTCTTCTCCAGCACGCCTCTGTCGCATCATCGCAAGCCTTTGAAAGACGAGCATCGAGGCCATCTATGTGAGCGGCCGGGACCCTATTTTCTTGGGGCCATTCGCCTCGGGGGCGGAAATTGACTCCTGAAAAGAGAAAAAAAGAAAGAAAGAGAAAAAAAGAAAGAAAGAGAAAAAAAGAAAGAAAGAAAGAAAGAGAAATCGGTTTTTGGATGCTAGATTCCCAAAACACAAAGTGTAGATCGCCAGGCTCTGTTCACCTGCGGTGGAGCTGTACGCAGCAAGGACTTGGTAGCGGTCCATGGCAGAATGCGCTGGATCAAGCCGTACCAGCAGCATATCCCCGCTATTGGGGGAAGAAAAAGAAAAGACGTCGAAAATTTGTGGACACAGATTGGCAGAGGCCTGCCATAGCATCTCGAGGTCGTGGTCGTCTAATGTGGGGACTGGACGATCCACAACGTCAATCCATCAAAGAGGAAGGTTTAAACTGAAGCATGTGCTTTGTGCCTCCCACTCCGAGGCCTTCGATAATATTTCGTACTTTGTAGTGGTTGCTGTGTCAGCGAAAAGTCACATCTTGATTGAACCTTGAGTTCGACCAACCGTTTGTAAACGTTTGCCTTTGCCGTTTGCCGGAGAAGCTAAAGACTGCAGTGGATCGCGTGCCCCGTCAACCAAGTCTTGGTGTGTGCTGTGAGTCTGTGACCATCAATTGTTGTTACAGTTGCCCACCGACGATCCCACCTTGCAGCTCTGTGCTCTGTGTTTCTTATCGCAAATCCCCTATTCGCAAATCCGTCTCGAAATTCAACTTAGAAACCAAACCCAAATTGAGTATTTCATCTGCCATTCTTCTTTTCCGCATTTAGAATCCTCGACGTAGTTTTCTTTGTTTCCATTTGCGCCTACATCTAGATCGGTCGTTCGAAACTTTGTTTCTTCTTTTAAATTATCTGCTTTTTTTTCCCTCCGAAGTCAAGGAGTTCCGAGCTTGCCGCAATCGTATCGTCGTATCGAATACCCACGTACCATTCCCTGTCGAAGAACCCCTCAAGCCGAACCACCATCTTGATCCCCACGAATAACTGCCTCCATTCCTCGCGGATATCCCCCTCTGCCTCGAGCGACAAGGCCCCGTGGGCCTTCTTTCCCTCCACACCGGGGCGGATATTTACGATTCCCGCCAGCCGACATTGACGTGACGTATTCCTTCTCTCCAAACCCGCCATGACGAGACCACGCGGCTCTTCGGCGGCGAGCGAGGAGAGCGCCGGCGTGCCCCTCGACCAGGTACGACAGAACTTTCTTTCACGATGAAGCCCCGAGGGTATTACATTCGGGGTGTTAAAATGCCGCCCTTGGAAGGAGAAGAAATTTGCTGGAATGCGACTGGCTGACGGGACGCTTATGACCTTCTAGGAGCTCGGGAGTATGTACGATTACCTTGCCAAGGTTATCCTCCTAGGACCCAGCGGATCGGGAAAGTGAGTCTTCTTCGGATTCCTCGCGGCCTCTTGCCGGATTAGGCACAGAACGCAGAGCAGGACAAGGGCCAGAGCAGCGTGTGCTAACTTCGGCTGGCTACCACAGGTCATGTCTTTTGCACCGCTTCGTCAAGAACGAATGGCGAGTTCTCTCCTCCCAGACCATCGGCGTCGAGTTCTCCAGCAAGATCATTAAAGTTGGCACTGGTGCGAGGAGGAAACGCATAAAACTACAGGTACCGCATTGACAACGTTGCCCCCTCACGGCCTCATCGGTTCTAACTAGAAACGAAAGCTCTGGGACACAGCAGGCACAGAGCGGTTCCGCTCCGTCTCGCGATCCTACTACCGAGGCGCCGCCGGCGCCATCCTCGTCTACGACATCACATCCCACGCCTCCTTCCGCGCCATCCAACCCTTCCTAAACGACGCCCGCGCCCTCGCCTCCCCGAAACTCAGCGTCCTCCTCGTAGGAAACAAGCTCGACCTCGCCTCCGACGCCCTCATCGACACGAGCATACCGCCCCTAACCCCCAGCAGCGTAGGATCCACAAGCACGACCGCCACTTTGCGTCCCGTACCCAGCACGACGTCCCTCTCCACCATCACCACAACCGACAGCTCCAGCACCATAAGAGGCGGACAGCCAGGCTCGGTATCCACATCCCTTGGCACCGCGCACTCCCAGCGCGTAACCGTCGCCCCCGAAGGCCGCGAAGTCTCCTCCTCCGAAGCCACGCGCTGGGCTAGCACCGTCGGCGTCCCCGTCGTCATGGAGGCGAGCGCCTTCACGGGCGAAAACGTTGACGAGATCTTCGGCCGGCTGGCGCGCATGATCCTCACCAAGATCGAGCTCGGCGAGATCGACCCGGACGACCCCATGAGCGGCATCCAGTACGGCGATAACTACGGCGGCGGGTGGAATGCCGGCGCGAGCGACGGCGCGAGCATCAAGAGTTCTATGACGGCGGGGACTATTGATGATATTGGGGCCGGGGGACCCAGAAGGAGGAGAGGGCGCGGTGGGGGGAGGATGGGGAGGAATAGAGGGGGGAATTGGGCGGGACTTAGGGAGTGGGAGGAGGTGTTTACAATTGGGAATAGGAGGAGGGGTGGGAACTGTTGTTGAAAGTGCAGTGCGCTATGAGGGTTACGTGGGCATCCTTTTTTTTTCTTCTTCTCTTTTCTTTCCTTTTTTGGAAGATCTTCAAGGTAGTTGGGGCGTGGGAGGCCGGCGGCTTTCTCCTTTGTTCGATGACTTCTTTCTTTTCCTTTCTCTTTTCTCTTCGTTCCCTTCATTTCCCTGGGATCCCCGGTTTGCCTCGAGATGAGCCTCCAGACTAAGGACTCGATCCAGGCAAGAACTGACGCGGCTTTCGACGTTTTGACATTTGATACGATTAACAGAGCAATACTCTTGATGCAGAGGGGTTAGACTTACTTTCGTCCCTTCCTTTTGGTTTCTTCGGTTACTTTCCTACATTCATATTATATAGCTTGCATTTACAGATATGTAGTTAGCCACACTAATCAAACAACCGTTTACGACATTGATGCCTTTCCCCCTCAGATTTAATGTTACGAATACCCCGACCTGGAGTACAAGATGTGCTAGCAGCCTTGGATACCGGTGACCGGACGCATTACAATGTGAAATGTCAGACAGGTGGAGCCGAGCTGCAAAAAAGCCGCGGGACCACCTACTCCATAAGGGTAGGCGATCCAGAGTCAACGCGGCGGATGGAGATCCGGAGTGCCTTTGCTGGGGAGAGACTTAATGCCAAGACTTTTCCGCAGCGTGATGGTTTTCCATCCCATGTTGTGAGAAGCGGGCGAGAAAAAAGAACTATCGGCACATGCGAAGTGTAAGAGGAGATGGGCTCGGGAAGTTGATATCACCTACCACTCCTCTCTGTGATACGAGCAAGCTAGGCCCTCTGGCTGCGCTCGGAAGATAGGACGGGAGCACATCGCCCCGTCCTGCGGACTTTAGCGACAATGGAAGGCAGGTTACCTGCTTGTTCCCCTTCCAAGCTTAGCAGCATCTGGAGAGAGGATCTGGTCCAAGCAAAGCGCAGCGCTTGTTCATCCCTAGCCTAAATTGAACGGCGGAGGAAATTCCTCCGCCCTTTTGGGGCGTCCGTGGCAGGCCGCTGTGGGGTTCAGTGGCGGCTTTTTACTTTACTGTGATGTACCAAACTGCGTCATACAGCTCTCCCAGCGACTGGTTGCACACGAAGCCACGGGCGGGCGCGACCAAGGTGTATTCGTATTTCACGTTGCCGGAACAATTTTTGGGGTGTGGTGTGGTACCTGCGGTCTCTACTCCGAAACTGCGCGCCGAATAGCAATTTGAAAGTCCCTAATAGCTGTTCGACCCGTTCTCTATTTGCATTTTCTCCGGCCCACTAGGTATCTCGTTGACGAGTGAAACGTTCTTGTTCCCATGTTGGGTGTTTGCTTCTGCTTTGCATAGATGAGTGAGGGAGCAGCTTGGCGGGAAGGAAGCGGAGGAGCTTGGAACAGGCAATCGATTACATCTAAGCTTTGGCTTCCCAAGCTCATAAGTAGGCTAGACGGCCCGTCTTCGATGTTGCGATTTCTTTTTTTCTTTTTTCGCTTTCTCTATCTAAAGCTCGCAATTGAGTTCACTCGAGAAATCGGGATTAGACGTGTTGTGAGTGCGCTGTCCAGTCGATTGTACTGTCTGTTTGGGTTGCAAGATCTGTGGGCTACCCCTCCATCTCCATCGCTCTTGCTTCCATTGAGCTGTCTTGGACCCCGCCAGGGAGCACCTTCCTTCCATTTGATCATTGCGTTATCCAGATTGTCATGTTACCGAGACAGAATCAACGGAACAACGACTTGTGCTGATATCTCGATTTAAAGTTACTAGGAAGAAAGAGCCTCGAGAAACGAGCAAGCCGTTGAAACCTCCGGTTTTCCAATTGAGCCTGTCTCAATTCCGTTCAATCACACTACTTACTGTATTCACTAATATAATCGTCCACCAACTATCACGATGGCCCGGAGATCCATCACTCCCCTCGACAAGGGCTGGCATTTCAAACAAGTCGACAAAGACTCGTCCGAGTACCTCCCAGTCGCCCAGTTCCCCACAAACATCCACCTCGATCTCATCCACCACAACCTCATCCCGGACCCCTTCATTGGCAAGAATGAGCTCCAAGTCCAATGGGTCGGCGAGGCCGTCTGGTCCTACCGCACCCACTTCGCCTCACCAGCGGATGCCCCCCAGGGTGCTAAGGCTGTCATTGCCTTTGACGGTCTGGATACCTTTGCGACGGTGAAGTTGAACGGCGAGGTGATCCTCGAGACCGAGAATATGTTTTTGCCAGAGAGGGTTGACGTCACGGGCAAGTTGAAGACTGATGGTGAGAATGAGCTTGAGATTACCTTTGATAGTGCCTACTTGAGGGGATGCAAGCTTGTGGATAAGTACCCTGAGCATAAATGGGGTTGCTGGAACGGCGATGTGTCTAGGTTGGCTGTGCGCAAGGCACAATACCACTGGGTAAGTCTTAAAGCGGTTTCCGTATAAGTCGCGGTTTGCCCTCCTCCCGTCTCCGTCTCTTGAAATTTAATTCCAACATGGTCTCTACTTCTAGGGATGGGACTGGGGCCCGACACTTTTGACCTGCGGTCCCTGGAGGCCAATCAACCTCGAGGTTTACGACTCGAGGATAGAAGATCTCTTCTTCGAAACGGACGTCGACCCCACCACCAAGACGGTCAAGGTCACCACCATCGCCCGTACCGAGGGCCCCGCATCCAAGGTCCGCTTCGACATCTCCCTTGATGGCACCCCCGTCTCCTCACAGACGATAAACGCCGCTGCCGGAGCCGACACCAAAACGGAATTCACCATCACCAACGCCAAGCTCTGGTATCCTATCCGCTACGGCGACCAGACGCTCTACACCATCACTGCCACTCTCCTTGCCAGCTCCGATGAGATAGAAGTCGACACTGTCTCCAAGAAAACGGGTTTCCGCAAGGCTGAGCTCGTCCAGCAACCCCTTGAGGAGCAACCTGGAACTTCCTTCTTCTTCCGCGTCAACGGCATTCCCGTTTTCTGCGGAGGCAGCGACTGGATCCCCGCCGACAACTTCGTCCCTCGCATTACCCGCGAGACCTACCGGAACTGGATCCGCCTCCTCGCCGATGGCAACCAGTTCATGATTCGAGTATGGGGAGGTGGCATCTACGAAGAGGCCGCTTTCTACGAGGCTTGTGACGAGTTTGGTATCCTAGTATGGCAAGACTTCATGTTTGGCTGCGGCAACTACCCGGCCTGGCCCGAACTGCTAAAATCCATCGAACGCGAGGCCGTCGCGAACGTCAAGGCCCTCCGCCATCACCCGTCCATCGTCATCTGGGCCGGCAACAACGAGGATTACCAGTACCAGGAGAGCGAGAACCTCACCTACGACTTCGACAACAAGGACGCCGAGAGCTGGCTCAAGACGGACTTCCCCGCTCGGTACATTTACGAAAAGGTGCTCGACGACGTGTGCAGGGAGCACATCCCGGGAACGTTTTACCACTACGGCAGCCCCTGGGGAGGGAAAGATACCCGCGATCCAACGGTCGGCGACATTCATCAGTGGAACGTGTGGCACGGCACGCAAGAAAAGTACCAAAACTTCGACACCCTCGTGGGCCGCTTCGTGTCCGAGTTCGGAATGCAGGCTTTCCCCTCGGTGAAGACCATAGACCAGTACCTGCCGCTCGGCCGCGACGACCCGGACCGCTACCCGCAGTCGTCGACCGTCGACTTCCACAATAAGGCGGAAGGCCACGAACGCCGCATCGCGCTCTACCTCGTCGAAAACATGCGGTACGCGCCGGACCCCCTCGAGCACTTTGTCTACTGCACGCAGCTCATGCAAGCCGAATGTCTCGCCTCCGCCTACCGCCTCTGGAAGCGTCAGTGGAAGGGCCCCAACCGCGAGTACTGCGGCGGGGCGCTCGTGTGGCAGATCAACGATTGCTGGCCCGTGACGAGCTGGTCCATGTGTGACTACTACCTTAGACCGAAGCACGCGTACTACACCGTCAAGCGCGAGATGGCGCCCCTCAGCATCGGCATCACGCGCCGCGAGCACCGCCATCCGCGGGATAAGCACACGCGCGTGCACATCGACACGAAAACCCGCGTGGAGATCTGGGGATCTAACCTCGCGCTCGAGGACGTCACGGTCGACTGCGTCGTGAAAGCGTGGGACGTCGAGACGGCCGAGCGGACGTTTTCGCAGACGGTGCGCGGGTCCTTGCTGCTCCCCGCCAACAGGTCCACGGAGATCGCGGCGCTGGATGTGCCCGTGAGGAATCCCGGCGACGAGGCGCGCACGGTGGTTGCGGCGTATTTGTATCGCGGGGAGGAGAAGTTGGCGCGGTATGTTAATTGGCCTGAGCCGTTGAAGTATTTGCACTTGAGGAAGCCGGAGGCGTTGAAGGCTGTGCTTGTTGATGGGGGTGAGAGGGTGGAGGTTAGTGCTGAGGTGCCGGTTAAGGGGGTTGCGCTTGAGTGTGAGGATGATGGTGTGGTTTTCGGGGATAATCTTGTGGATGTTGTGCCTGGGGAGGTTGTCAGTATTCCCGTTAGGGGAGCGACGGAGGAGACGGTTCTCACGACGAGGTATTTGAGCATGTTGAATTAGACAAGGTCAGGGGAAGAGTGGTTGGTAGAGTCTCGCTCATGTCATAGAATGAAGGATTTTGATTTTCACTATTTTCTTCTTTTCTTCTTGTCAAAGCACACGATTCAACGTAGGCAAATAAATTCCATTCCGTATATTCAAATTGAACAGTTTACATGAACTTTGAAAAATACAAACAAAAAAAAAAACACTAGTAATATGAAATAAAATATCGGAGCTCTAGGAGCCTTATCCGTGTAGGGGCAAATTCAAGACGGATACGGACTATGATCCTCCAGTTAGATCTTGCAGCTTTCTTCTTTCTAGTGAAAAGAAAAATTCGTTCAGGAAAAACCCAGAAGGGGTCTCCTTCAGAATCTTTTCCAGACCGGCTTGAACTTCGTCTCGGGACACAGGACGTGGTCGAGGGAGGTTGGACCCCGTGGGAGGGCGGGGTAAGCCAGGCTGTTTTGAGGCTGCTAACGGGTAGAAAAGAAATCGACGATAAGAGATGGGAGGTAGCTTGAGGCTTCAGAGCGTAGAGCGGAGCAAAAAGTGAAGATGTGAAGAGTCGGAGGGTTCCGAGTCACGATACGCCCGGAAGAAAATGGCACGATACAGGCTTCGATATTAGAAGCTGATGTGTTCATTCACTTCGCTTGAAATGAGGTCCATCAATGCTGGACGGCCCCGACTCTCTCGTTGATCCGGATCTCGGTCTCGGATTGAGTTCTTAGACTCTCCGGTCCTGAAATTTTCGTAAGGGAAAAGGAGAGAGCCTCCAGAAAATATTTTGGACAGAAGTCACAAGTCTCCATCCCACTTATCGCCACGTGACCCTTATCTCCCCACCAAAGTACCTTTGGTGCCAATTCCACGCCGATTCCCCATTGTAGGGTTTCTCACCCCACAAGGGCAAAATTCCCCCTCCCCCCCGAAGAACGAACCTTTGTGTTGACGAATTCGACGTTATCAATTTTCTCAAAGGCCTTCTTTTTTCCTTTCCCACGATACCCCCATTTCCCTTCAAACAACCCCCTCCCCTTTTAACACAGGAAATCCCTTGATTTACAGTCACAATGGCCAAGACTGGGTAAGTGATGTTTCGTGTTTTTATTTTCTTGGAGGAGACGCTCGAATTTGCCCGGTCGTTCGAGGAACGGTTTGGCAGGGAAGGGTTGCGATACGAACAAGCAAGAAAAAAATAAATCGATCGACGAAACGTGTGCGAGGCGAACTTTCGAGGCACCCACTGAGGGTTTACGACGAAACGGCGACGAGGAGGGATCTCATGATACTGTTTGGTCTGAGGAGGGGATACTTGAAAGAGAATTACATGGAGGACGATTGGATTTCGACATTCCTCGTCAATACTTGAGGAACCCGCCGTAACCGAACAATCTATCGCCGAAACCTTTCCCTGCCAACCGACAGAAATCTTCTCTCTGCATCGCGAAAGAATCCATGGTGGAAAAAATGGCTGACTTGTTCCTAGACGTGGTGCCCCCGGTGGCAAGCTCAAGATGACTCTCGGTCTCCCTGTGTACGTCCTGACTCCTTGACTCGCTTTTGCGTTTCACTCCCTCTTCGAGGAGACCAACAGAGCTAACAACCACCCCCAGCGGAGCCGTGATGAACTGCGCTGACAACTCCGGCGCCCGAAACCTCTACATCATCTCCGTCAAGGGTATCGGCGCCCGCCTCAACA
Source organism: Scedosporium apiospermum (assembly GCF_000732125.1). NCBI lineage: Eukaryota > Fungi > Ascomycota > Sordariomycetes > Microascales > Microascaceae > Scedosporium > Scedosporium apiospermum. The sequence continues at coordinate 314,206 of NW_015971756.1, forward strand.
GGCTCCCCGCCGGCGGCGTCGGCGACATGGTCATGGCCACCGTCAAGAAGGGAAAGCCCGAGCTCCGGAAGAAGGTCCACCCCGCCGTCATCGTCAGGCAGTCCAAGCCCTGGAAGCGGTTCGATGGTGTTTTCCTCTACTTTGAGGATAACGCCGGTGTTGTACGTATCCGCCCTCTCAAACTTTCTTGTCGGCGGAAGGAAGAATATGGCGAGGCTTGGAAGTTCGTTACTGACGCGTTGGTGATTTGCAGATCGTCAACCCCAAGGGTGAGATGAAGGGCTCTGCCATCACCGGTCCCGTAGGAAAGGAGGCTGCCGAGCTATGGCCCGTACGTCAACCCCCCCTTCCCTCTTCTTCCCCTCCTCGTCGAACGAAACTGACTCCTCCCATAGCGTATCGCCTCCAACTCCGGTGTCGTCATGTAAAATCCCCTCGGTACATGGATGGTGTTTGGAGCGAAAAAGGGAAATCAAATTTAAAAAAACTAAAGCCGGAAAAAAATCCAAAAAGGGAACCTACTAAACCACGAAGGGAGGGAGGATACAAAGGGCGGAAATAAACTTAAAGGGTAGTGGAAATTTCATCATGAAATGGAGTTCAAGTTCTTTTTTTTCTTTTCCTTCGCATACCCGCCAACGAACAAGCATATCCTTGAGACACGAGCATTTGATACGAAGTTCTTGGAAGTGTGTTTCCTTTGTCCCGATTATTTGGTTTTCGAATCTCCTTGAACCCGATCTAAACCTTCTCCCGAACCGCATCGACTCCTATATCGGATATACTCTCTCCTATGCGGAAACCGAAGTGGATATGGAACGACGGAACGAACCTCTGAACTATGCCTTCCTTCTCGAATGGACCCTTGGGTTTTGAGCTGATGGAGGTAGACAAAATGAAATAGAACATATTGTCACCAAATGACGAAGCAGACTCCAGCCGTAGCAGCCCTGTTCGAGAATTTCCCGTAGAACGTCCTTCATCCCCCTTTCCCTGTCCTTCATGAATCGCTGTAACGTCTACTATTCTACACCCAGGACGGAGACTACTTAGACCAGGACAGAGACTACTTAAACTACGAGGCGCGATTGCGATGTTTCACTTTTCTATTCTCTGCTACTCTAGCCAGAGTACCTAATTAGAAGAAAAGAAGGAGAAAGACAACCTCAAAATGAAGGGAAAAAGAAAAATAGCAAATCGGGAAAAGCCAGAGCATACGCCCTCAGTCTTTATCACGCTTCCATTCACTTTTTCTCATATCCATCGATCCCTGCGTTCCCTTCCAATAGCCCTTTTCCGAACGCCATTATGCACCTGAGCCCCTTCCATTGCACTGGAGACTTGACGAAAAAGAGAAGAAAACAAAACAAAGAAGAAGAAAAAAAAAGCAAACAGAAAAGAAGAAGTGAATACATTAGTGCCTCGGTGACGAAACCACTAGCAGTTTAATCGAGAAAGAAAAATAAAATGACAAAAGCCAACTGCCTTTTTTTGGTAACCAAACAGCCCCCATTGAGCTGATGATGTGTTCGCGCCGAGGAAATGCGTATGCGAGTGAGTGCTTCGATGCTCGAGAAATTTCAACTTCTCGTCCATCCTTGACGAGAAATTTCAACTTCTCGTCCATCCTTGACGAGAAATAAGACAACAAGGAAAAGGAGAGGGAGTCGAAGAAAGAAAAACAAAGCTCCATTTGTCCGTCTAATGATGCTGGTATCGTGTCGGTGTGTCTTATTGGAGGGTTCGAGTTGCATCCCTCGGTATCGTAAATCGTTTCGTAGAGGTATATAGTAGCATATGATACAATCTCGGAATTGTACCAAGTTGTCCTAAGTGGCAGCGTCTCCTGGCGGCCTCGGAATTGGCTCTTCGAGTACCGTAGATAGACGGAAGGGGAGGAAGGGTAGAGGAGGGAATGAAAGTGTGGAACGATGCGTTCTTGTGGCGGGAGAACGGCCTCGTATATTAGGGGATTCATGTGCATGGTGAGGTCGTGCACGGTAATGCCTGCTCAGTTTACTGAGAGGTCTTGCCCTTTCCCTTATGATCCTTGACGGCGATCTTGGGCATCTTGGCAGCCTTGATTGGCTTGGGGCCCTTGGAAGCCTTCGCGGTCGCAAAATGCGTATCGGTCGTAGGACTCGGCTCGGCAGTCGTAGGTTGGGTGTTCGTGGCATCGGTTGTGGCACTGGGTGCCTTGCTGGCGGCATCTTCGCCCGCCTCGGCATTATTATCGTCGCCGTCGTTCGTTCCGGCAGCCTTTTCGGCCTTCTTTCGGGCAAGTGTTGCCTTTCGCTTGTCAACAGCTTGCTGCATCGACCCGCTCGCCCATCGGCCTATTGAGGAAGAAGAAAGTCAGTATGCGAATGATTGAACGAAATGCATGACGAATATAATAAAAACAGTGTTTTTCCTCCCTTCAACAATGGAAATGACTTACTCTTCATGGAGCGCGACATCTTTTCGGACTTTGAGAGAGCTGCGTATTGTTGTGCGCTCATGCCTCCGAGGGGACCCTGGCCATCGGCAGACGGGGAGGCATCTACTGGTTGTTGGGCACGGGCACCCTTGGCAGGCGCCTTAGAGGGTGTCTTCTTCGGCCCAGTGGCCTTCTTCCTGCCCGAAGTCGCATCGGTAGCGTGATGCGTAAGGCTAATCGTAGGGGTAGGGCCGGATGGTGCTCCGTTGATCGAGGGGCCAACTCCCGAGTTCAAGAACTTGATTCGAGGGCGCTGTTCTTGCGCTTGATGGGGCTCAGCGTGCTGGCTGCTGCCGCTGACAACTCCATCATGGAGCGAAGGGAGCTGTAGGGTGTGGTTGGCACTACTCTCCTCGGCTTTCTTGGTCGCCCTTCTGGCTCTCTTGGTCTTGGGCTGCTGGTCTTCAGCATACTCATCACCCGTATCTCGGAACTTGCGCTGACGCTTAGGACGGAATGAGTATGATGAATCCGCCGAGCCTTCACTAGAGACCGACGAGGAAGTACCAGGCCGCGAGTCCTCGGTCGTGCTCGCGGCGGACGGGGCGTTGGATAAAGCCCTGATATTCTTGGCGCCCGGCTTGAGAGTGACAATGCGTTGATTCTTCCTTGGGGGCGAATTTTCGACCTCATGATCATCTTCCTCCTTCAGATAGATACCAGAGTGGTGGTGGGAATTGGTTGTAGAGACGGCAGGATGACGGGAGCCTGCAGCTTCGTTGGCTGCAGCTTGCTGTGCCTTATTAGTAGCACGACGAATGCGCTTGGCGGGAGGTGGTTGCATAGTTTCATCGTGGAGAGGAGCGTGGTTAACTCCATCGCCTGCAGCGGATGATGAGGTTGCGAGAAACGACTCAGTAGGTGAGGCAGCTCGCTTGCCCCGACCTCGCTTGGTCCTTCCGTCAGTGTGGGGAGTTGTGTTAGCGGAAACGCCGTTGATAAGAGTCGGATCCTGGGCTGCAGAAGCGAGTGTATCGTGATCCTCGGTATAACTTTCGACGAGCCGACTGCCACGCTTGCGTCTCTGGGGGACAGGAGTAGCGCTCCGACTGGTAGCGGCGGTGGCAGGATCGAACAATTCGCGCGGCTTCCGGATGCGCTTGCCGGACATATGCGGGCCGCTTTCATCAGCGGCCTCGGTGGCTTTAGCGGATCGAAGTGGGTCACTGCGTAGAGTTCGGCGGGGTTCACCGCCATCTTCCATGTCGCCAGGATATCGCTGGGCGATGGGATCTTGCTTTCCAACCTTTGCTTGATGACTGTCGTACCGGAAGCCGTAGGCAGCGGCTTGGATACGGTCCTGATGGCGCTGATACGCAGTCTCCTTCTCTTCTTGAGTCATCTTGGCTCGGTAGCCCTTAAGAACAAAAGTTTTGCGAGTGACCTTCGCAGATCTCTTCTCCATCTGTTCGTAGGCTTCATCATGAGCCTTGCGGCGTTCGATGTTCTCGTGATCATCGACAATGGCGCCAAGTTGGAGGTACTCCTCTTGCAAGGCAACTAGAGCGCCATCGATATGGGCACACATGGCATAGAGGTCCTCGTCCGACATGTCCTTGTAATTTTGGAGGACTTCTTTAAACTCATCGGTATCCCTGAGGCGGGGATACTCATAGAACTTTTGCGTCTGGAGTTCATCAGGGGTTTGAGTCGCCGCATCATCAGGATCATCATCTTCGTTCGCAGCAGGGCTACTGGCTGCGGTGGCGTGATTGAGATCGGGAACGGGGGAGTTCAGGGTGGACGGCTCTAGACCGGGCGACGCCGCGCCAGACTCAACAGGCTCGTCAGGATCCTCCTGGTCTGCATCAACAGGAAGTTCCGCATCATCGTCAGCCTGGATAGTAGTGTCTCCGTCAAGTGGCTTAGTAGTAGGCGTGGAGAATGTCTTTCCGCTGCCGTTCGAGACTTCCGCTTCGCCAATCTGGGGCAGGCGGCTCTCGGGGTGTTTGACCCATTGGCCCTCAAGATGGGGTGTTAAATGCGACCAAGGCTTGACAGGGGCAGCGGGGACTTGAGGAGGTTCGATGACCGTAGGATGGCTCTCGGGCTTAATTTCCTTAACCATGGGGACAACAGTACTTTCGCCAACAGTCTTGGCTTCGGTCGTAACTGCGTCCGAAGGAGATGGTTCCTTAGGGACAATTGCATCCTTCGGGGCGATGTTCGTAGCCGCGTCGTCAGTGTCAGTGGGAGGCGTGACAGTAATGGCGACAGTTGTATCGGTGGTTGACTGGTCAGAATCAATGTTGGTAGACTCAGCGGGCTGGAGGACTTCTGGTTGGATCTCCGGTTGGGTTTCTGACTGGGTCTTTTCGCTCTCAAGGTGATTTTCTGTGACTTCAGTGACCGGAGCATCAACTACCGTAGGGGTTGCGGTTGCCATGGAAGAGCCGGTAAGAGCTGTCATTGGAGGTGCGGACTTGGATCTGCCAGCATCGATGGCTGCAAGGGTCGTCGCAGATGAATCATCGAGGATTTGACTCCCGGTGTGTTGCTCCAGCTCAATTCGGGGAGCCATGGAACGGCCACGCGGCCTACTGACCTGCTCTTCAGATGGAGCTTGGATGTCGCTTGTTGCAGCAACTGAAGAAGGGAGTTCGGCACCAGTAGTGGTGCTCTCAGCAGGTGGGACTTGATCCTGGTCGGTCTCATTCACGGCGTGAGAGACGGGCTCCTTCTCTTCGAAAACTTGGGGCGGCATGGCAGCATGCTCTTCGGAAAGGCCGGCGTCCGCGTGTAGGCGAGGATCAATATCAATGGGCTCGGGGGATTTGGTAATGTGAGAGGTTAGAGCCTCGGCCTCCCTGATAAGGGCTTCTGAAGGGAGGGGGAACTTGATGACGAAATGTTCGGGGAGGGCGTCCTGGACTGGGGAATGGGGAGGCTCGCCGTTACCATCGTCGGAAGGCTGGAGCAGCGAAGACGATTCATGATAGTCGGACTCATTTAGACGTCCGCCGACTTCGATGGTATCCTTGACATCGTTCTCGTCGGCGAATTCGGTATAAGACTTAGTCTCCGCAGTCCTTCGAGAAGGGTTCTTCCTCCTTGGAGAGCCATCGTAGTGAAGAACTTCATAAGCGGTGGCGCGCCGCCTAGCAGGCGGACCGAAGTCTACCTCGTCGTCGTGGTCGGCCCTCCTCTTGCGGCCGCGAGTAGAAGCAGAAGCGGGACCAACCTGGGACTTAACGCGAGTTGGAGTGGCTTCCTCATTGGCCTCTTCAAAAGTGTAATCAATCCGAGTCCTCCTACGGAGTGAGTGGCCACCCTTTTGATTCGTGTCTTCAGGCTCATCATTGGCACCATCAAAGAACTCAGTGGTCTTTGACCTCTTCCGAGGGAGGGAGGCAGGTGGCTGAATGGGATCCGTATCTATGGGTTGATACTCTGCCGACTGTGAGGCAGACCCGACAGGAGCTGGCAGCGTCTTACGGCGACCGGCTCCCCGGGGCTTTCCTCCGCGGGCCGACTGCATGATGATAAAAAAAAAAAGAACGCAATGCGTCACTAATATCAATGAGGACTATCCGATCGGTTAGATTTCGTAAGCTTGAGTAGAAAGAAAGAGCGCGAGGCTCGGGAAAGTGACAGACGGTTAAAACGATGTGGCAAAGGGGAAGAGGGTGAGATGGTAAAAGTAAGATGACGTTTGCCAGGGAGGATGAGGCGGTGTTTTCTTTCTTTATGACGACGTGCCCATGAGGAAGAGAGAAGAATAGGAAAGGGGGGGACGGGGCGCTGGAGTAAAGAAATAAAGGCAGCAACAGCTGGAGGAAAAGGTGAGGGAGATGATGTGTATGTGTGGGTGGATGTGGATGTGGACGTTGTGCTGTGTGTAGATGGAGAATGTCACGGAAGGCAGTAAAAATGGGAAATTCGCCCAGGCGTGGTGCAACACGTGGAAGGGGGCAGCGGAGAACTCGGCGGCCACCAGAACAACGACAACAAGGCGGAAAAACGAGAAAAATGAAGCATTCGATTCCTTGAATCGAGGAGATGGCGCCTTCGCATGAGAAAAATAGGCGCGAGGACGGGAACAGACGTGGATGTAGGGAATCGTTGCAGGCTACGGCGGTCCAGGCAGGCCCAAGCCGCAGACCGGAGAACCAGGAAAAGGAGAAAATAGACGACTTACTCAAATAGATGCTCTCTTAAAAATAGAAGGCGATGTTCCTTGGCACCCAGATAATCCGGATTCGGACAGTAGAAGATGTTTGAGGGTGTCTAGAGGAGGGATATGTCGATGAGCGGATGTGTAAAAGAGGATGAAAAGAGGGCGAGATTTGACACGGAGTGGATGTTTGGTGTGGATGGGATGTATATCACTAGACCCAGCAGAGCCGGTAATAGTGGCAATAAAGAGATGCAGGAAAAAGGATGGCGGATGGGCGGACTCAGAAGAAGGAGATGACAATGAATAGAGTGAGGGAACGAGAAGTGATAGAAGATGGAATCGGCGTGTATGTGGTGTAGGAAGCATGAAGCGTTGAGGTGTTGCAGTGTATGAGAGTGCAGGTTTGCCGGAATGGCGACGGTAATGAGCGAGAAAATTAGACTGACCTTTTCTCTCGCGTGGCTGTTGTGGGCTCTCTCTTCCGAAATAAGAAGAGGGAAGACCAGAGGAGCGTGGCAATGCGCGTCTATTGAGAGAAGCGCGATGAATAAAAAATCGAAAAGATGAACAATTAAAGCTCTCGTGAATTGACGAGCGCAGCCTTTGTTTTTGCGGAGCGGGTTGGCGGGAAGGAGCGAGTGGTGATATCAAGGAAGGGCTGCAAGCGGCATCTCATCTCGTGCAAGTGCGAGCGAGAGTGCAAGTGAAAGTGGGCAAAAAAGTCTTAGTCGCTGAGATCCGGTCAGGCTGGCCAGACCCAGAGCCTCATCCTGTTTGGCGCTGGCACTGTTAGCTTCAGTGGGTTCGCAAGTGCACTAACAGCGAATTTTAAGCTCCTTCGAAGTACCCGCTGTATGGGCCGCACACTTTAACGGTACAAGCTGATTTGGGCTCCGCGTCTCCCCTTTTTTTTGGCCACTTTAAAACTGGAATTTTCTCATTGGCTGCCCACTCTCATCCGATACCCTTGCACAGTGCGCCCACGCCCCCCGTGATGTAACCCCTTTGCTGCTTGTTGATTTCGAAGACGAACCCGGCCGAGGATATTCGGCAGCGCTGCATCGACCCTACACCCTCGATGGATCATGTAGGCCACGAGAATCATCTAGCTCTTCTATTCAATCGCGCAGTAACCGATAAAGTAGAGCGCCCACGAGAGTGTCCATCCGGGTATCCCAACACGTCGCTCCCCATCATCCGCCTTTGCAAACCTTGGTCATTAACACGCAGGGTCTTCATTGTACAGTTCCTCGTACTGTACGACTTCCAAAACCGGCAGTCTCTCTCTACGTACCTTCGTACTTTCGTACCTTCGTACCCGCTTGACGCTTGATGCTTGACGCTTGACACGTAGGACTATCTCCGTACCGTACCGAGTCAAGTACTGCAAACGGGCTACTGGCAGATGGTATGACAGCAGGACTGTTGTAAGATTTCGATTGAACTGGTAAACACATATTACGGCTCGATGCATCAACATGGATATAGCAGTAAGTTTACAATGGGCATTGAAGCAAATCTGGCCCACAACAGAAGTGCCTTGTGTCTCCTAGGGTTGGAATGCGGAATGGGGAATGGATCTTATCCGTGGCACCATTCAGCCATTTGTGGATTGGACTGGAGATCCAAATACACCTGACGAGACACACGATACGCAATACGGAGTATGGGTCTATGACAGATCAATGTGGCATCTGCGTCTGCAGACTTCATAGCGGCCCAGCTAGCAAAAGCCTTGCCTTTAACACAATCTTCTGGAGCCAGAGAGCCCAATCGCTTTTGTGTTGAAATCTTCTTGGATCTTCCTTCAATCCTGCTGTGGACTTAAAAATGGTTCAGTTCTTGTAGATTTCGGTCCCCCACAGTGTCCGCTGCGTTTCCCAATTTACTGTATTCGGTGTTAACCTCATTGAGCTCTAACACCCTCGACCTTGTCCGAGAAGAGCCAAACGGGCCAATCCCTGACATTTATTACTTGGGCATCCTAAAATAAGACGACATGGAAATCAAGAAAGCGTCTTTTTCAAGTCCTTGATGGAATGAAGAAATACGAGAGACTTTCAGCAGAGCCTCTCTACACTTTTCCAGGTTTCAAGCACCACAACACACTGACTTGTTGGAAGCAGCAAATGTTTCAATGCAGGAAACCCGATGGCGGTTCAGGCGGACCATGTCGAATTAAAGCCAACATGAAGTGACCCTGCATCAAATCAAATATTAAACCGGGACCCGAGAATGTACCTCCGCAGCGTCCACTCCACTTATGTGGTACATTCCACTAAACTCAGCAAACTAACAATTGAACGCAACCGTCATGGTACTTCATACAGGGCCCCTCATCATCATCCCGTGACTTGATCCTCATCATACATTATACATGCAGGCTCCAGTTCCAACAACACCGACCTGATCCTAGCAATCTTTTGAACATTAACGTCAGACCTTTTGTTGCCCAGACAAAGGCTTAAAACCACCTCCTCCATTCAACTTTAAATTACCGTTTCCATTCTCCCTTCAAACGAGCTACCCTTCACAACCAAGAGCCCAAATTCAACAACCATGGCCGCCGCCAAACGCACCAAAGCTGCCCCAACCGACGACGAGCTCGGCGAGCTCTTCGAAGGCATCGGCCCCGACACCGCCAGCAAGAAATCCTCCAAGCCCAAGCCCACCTCCGCCGCGGCCAAAGCCATCGCCGACCAGGACATCCTCGCCGAGCTCGAGAACGAGCTGAGCGCCCAAACCCCACCTTCCCGACCCCATACCCCGAGGATCAGGGACCACCCCGGCGCCAAGGGGACCCCCGGACGGAAATCCGTCGAGGATAGGTCTGTCCCTCGCAAGTCGACGGAGAGCGCGAGTTCGCTTCGTGCGAGCTTCACGCCGAGTGCTACGAGCTCGGATTTGTACGAGTCGGAGAAGAAGGCACCTGCTGGGCACCAACAACAGCAGCAGCAGCAGCAAGCTCAGCAAGGGGGTGGTTGGTGGGGGAATATCTTTAGCACGGCTACGGCCGCTATGAAGACTGCGGAGGCTGCTGTGAAGGATCTGCAGCAGAGCGAGGAGGCGAAGAAGTGGACGGAACAGGTCAAGGGAAACGTTGGTGTGCTTAGAGGCTTTGGTACAGCCCCCCCTGCCCCTCTAACATCTCGCCCAACTTCCACCGTCACTGCTTGAAAGCTATTGATTTTACGGAAAAGGAAAAAAGCCAACTAATACGAATAACCTTCTGTTCTAACAGGCGATGAACTCCGACATCGAGCCATGCCCACCTTCACCAACATCCTCCACACCCTCGCCCCGCCCATCAGCTCCCACGAACGTCTCCACATCCACATCACCCACGACCTTGTCGGCTACCCCTCCCTCGACCCCATGATCCACGACGTTTTCGGCCGCGTCATGTCCCAGGTCGAAGGCGGCGACCTCCTCGTCATCCAGCGCGGTCAGGAAATGACCGGCAAGCGCTCCTCCGGCCAAGACGCGACGGGCTGGCGCGACGGACCCTGGTGGCGAGCCGTCGACCCCCCTCGCGACATGGGCATCGTCAAGGGCCTCAGCGAGGCCACGAAGCTGTGCCGCGCCAACGCCGAGGGCTACGCGAACGAGTACTTCGCCTCGCGCGGTGGCATCGAGGAGGCACGCGTGCGCGCTACGGAACCCTTGAGCGCTACGAATCCTGTGCGTACGTCGGACCTGTTCCTCTCCGTGCAGGCCGTCGGGCTCGATGCCGATAACGCCCTGTTCGCGCGCACCGCGGCTGTCGAGAAGGAAAAGGAGGACTCGACCATCAAAGCCCAAGAGCTCCCCGACGAACTCGTCTGCTTCGCCGTCTTCATCCTCGATCCCGTCCACGAGATCGAGTACTCCACCCTCAGCCAGTCCATCCCCGCCCGCTGGATCAAGTGGCTCGATGCCCCCTCCCCCTTGACCCCTACATCCGGCGACGACACCACCACCGATTCCCAATCTGAGGCTGTTGCTGCTTCTTATCTCCCCGCTACCACGCCCGAGGAGATTAGGGAGATCGTCGAGGCGGGCGGCGTTGACCCTCGCGAGTGGGTTGCCGAGTGGGTCGAGGAGTCCCTTTCCCTTGCCACGGGCATCGTTGCTCAGCGCTACGTCGCTAGGAGGATGGGTGTCGGTGAGGGCGGTATTGGGAGGGGGAAGAAGAGGATGGAGGAGTTAGTGCAGGACGGGGCTGGTGAGGCTGCTAGGGCTGGCTTGATTTAGAGCTTTGCAATGCCTCGTTCTTCCTCCCCTTTTATCTTTTCCTTTTATAATTATCTCCTGTAAATGGTGCTCATTGTTACACTCGAATTAGTTATGTATTCTCCTCCCCCTACACTTAGTTTTTGATATCTCCTTTTTTTTTTTTTTTCGCTTTCTCGTCTGGTCCGGGTCATCTGGAGTTTGGAAGGGCTTGTACTTGTTAAATTCGTGAAAGGAAACAACGAATCGAAACCTATTACCTATAAATACCAAGCGAACATGTCTCTATCTATATTACTGAGTTGCTTGCCAATTCCCAACCCTAGTTGCTTGAGAAAATACACGTCAACATCGGGTTAATTGCACTTTTTGCCCAATTATAAAAGTTCAGGGACGATTTCCCTCCGACATATCCTCCCTGATCCGCGAAGGTATACTACGAACAAGTTTATATGGGTCCCCAACATAATACAAAATACATCCATCTCGAACATCACACACGGCTTCGATCTTCGAATATGACGTGATCAAATCATCAAACTATCAACGTTACTCCATTCAAGCTTCCCTATGCGATAAGCTGTTTTTACAAACAAGAAATGACTTTTCCACCTTGAGTTATCTCTCCCCAGGGTTAAAAAAAAAAAAAACCAAAGGAAGAGAGAGACAAAAAAAAGCAACACGGAACTACAAATAGCATACATCATTTACCGTCCAACGCGGATGACACCAGCCGCCACAAGCTTCTGGATCTTGGACCTGACGCCAGGGTTCTTCATGTGTTCGGCCAAAGCAGCGGGATCCGACTGCGCCTGTTGCAGGATGGATTGCATGACGGGATCTTGCATGATGCCCATGATCTAGAGTAACATGTAGTTAGTAAAACAGGGAAAAAAAAAAAAAAAAAAAAAAAAAAAAGGTGGCTCACCTCCGGATCGCGCATAAGACGCTCCCTCGTCTGCTCCTCCGTCTCGTTCTCGCGCGCAGAGTACATAGCGCCATAAGCCTTCTGCAACTGCTGCTCAATCTCCCTAGCATTGGCACCATTGTGGCTCTCCTGGTCCACCCTTGCCGCCTCCTCGCAGGCATCGACGGCCTTGGAGTACTCCCGCATACCGTGATACACCTGCGCCTTTCGGATGTAGGCGCGGATGAACTTAGGGTCCTTCTTAATGGCGGCCTCGCAGTCCTCGAGGGCGCTGGGAAGCTCGAAGAGCTTGAGGAAGGCCGCGGCACGGTTGCTGTAGCCCCTGGGGTCATCGGGGGCGCGCTTGATCATCTCGCTGTAGGCGGCTACGGCGCCGGGCCAGTCGGTCTCCTTGAACTTCTTGTTGCCCTCCTCGCGGGCCTCCTCGGCCTTCTGGGGATCGATGTACGCCACTCGAGCGGCCTCGATCTTGTTACGCTCAGCGGACCTGAGCTTGTTGACGACGTCGGGCGTGCGATGCTCGGTAAGCGACTTTTGGAAATTCTCAATGGCATGAGGGAGGTCACCGAGCTTCTCGTACGCAGTACCGATACGAGCGTAGCTCTTGGCAATCATCTTGAAGTCAGCAAAGATGCTTCGGCCCTCCTCAACAGCCTTGCTGCAGGTATCGATACAGGCTTGGTAGTCGCCCTTCTCGAAGTAGGCAGCACCCAAGTTGTTGAGGTAGGTGATATCTTTGTGGAGCTCCCACGCCTTGCTGTAATGCTTAATAGCATCGTCAAATTGGCGCTTCTTGTAGCTCGCAGTTCCGAGGGCCTTCTCATTGTCGGCGGCCTCCTTGGCCTTCTTCTTCTCCAGAGCATCTTCATCAAGCTCCTCTGGTTCCGGCTCGGGCTCGGGCGCAGGCTTCGCCGCGGGCTTAGGAGCAGGCGGGACGTCCTCCATCGCAGTGTCGTTGTCCCTTTCTCGGGACTGGACATAGGCTTCGGGATCCTCACCGGGGGGAACGACGTTCATGTCCACTCCCATCAGGACACCAAGGACTTGAATCATTCGAGGATCGTTGAAAATGTCTTGCGCGTTTTTGGGGTTGTCGCGCAAAGCGTTGATCTTTTGCACAAACGAAGGATCGGCGAGGTACGCGCTCGTCCTAGGGTTGGCAGCAAGCTTCTGCAGCAAGTTGGGGTCCTTGAACATATTGCCAAGTTGAGCACCAGGGTCGCCACCTGTTGAGATCACAGCTCGAGTCAGTACTTGTGTGTGTACGTACCACGAATGGAGAAATTGCACAAAATTCATTTCGAATTCTCACCTTCAGATTCAATCGCCCTCTTCACCGACTCAAGACCACTCTTGAGCTGGGCATTGTTCGGGTCGACCTTAAGACCAGCCTCGTACGCGTCCCCCGCACCGAGAAGATCTCCGCTGCCGTGTAGTGCGGCACCCTTCCTTCCCCAACCCTTAGCCCAGTCGGGCTTAAGCTCTGTAGTCTTCTCGGCATCGTAGAGGGCACGCGTCCAATCCTTCTTGGAGGCGTAGGCCGCAGAGCGGTTACTGTAGAGGATATGGTTTTCGGGCTGGAGGGCAATGGCCTGCGTGAACTTGTCGCTGGAACAGAATATGCCTAGGTTAGATCGATATCTTACAGATAGATACCCAGTTGCTCAAGAACTCAGACAACTCACATGGCCTCGTCAAAGTTCTTTGCGGCAATGGCCTGATTGCCTTGAGCCTTGAGCTCGTCTGCGGTTGCCATGACGATGGTGGCTGTCTGCGGGGTTGAGAGTTTGAAGATTGATGTTTGTAAAGTTGAATAGAGAGAATAGATATTTATAATGTCCTAAGGAAGAGAGAAGTGATAATTGCAGTCAGATTTGGGGGGAAGAAGTGGGAGGGAACTGCAAGGAAAGAAATACGCAAAAGGAAGGCAACCACGGTTCATGGTCCAACGCCAGGAATGAGAAGGCTGAACGCAGCAAATGGATCCTGTCCATCTTTCTAGCTCCTTCGATGGTTCCGCTTCCCAATGCTGATTGGCCGGAGCCGGTAGAGCTTCGTCCCGCACCCCTCTGGTCCGTGCGAGTCGGAAGGTGGGGTCCAGGTGGTGTGGAAAAGCGTTCGACATGCAACTGCACACAACTGACGACCCCACTGATGACCCCACGGAGCTGTCGGCCGAGCCAGAGTGACGTCGACCACCGAAGCAATCGGGACTGGCTCCGACCGGAGTTAACGATTCCCCCACCAGTGAAGCCGAAGACTTCCACGCAAAACGAAGATCACTTTATCCCACTGTTTCTTGCGGCGAGGTGTTCTTTCAATACTCGTGAACTCGTAATTTCGTTTTCATCTATCTATCTTGGATCTCATTACTCGTGCACCCGGCCTTAAGAACAAAACGCAAAGCAAGTAAAGACAGAACTGAACATTCGACCAAATCCTCATTTACCCATCCAAATTCCACTTCAGAGTGGTACCTTTCATCTACCGACCTCGGCGATAACCCAGAGGATTCTTGCCCAGGCAGATCTCTCACATAATGTAGGGGAGGGCGCCAACAACCACGGCGACGATGGCATTTTCCCACCTGATGTAGGCCGAGGAGGCGGAGCTAACAATGACGGGCCCCGACGAAGCTGAGGGACCAGCGCTAGGAGCGCTTCCGGAGCCCGCACTGGGAGCTCGAGTGGCTGAGGTTGGGGGTCCGCCAGCTCCGGAACCAGATCCAGGGCCGGAGCCACCAGAAGGCCCGGGAGCGTCAGATGTAGGAGCTGCCCCAGGCCCTCGGGCGGTTTGGGTAGAGCTCCCACCAGGTCCACCCGCTCCAGAACCACCAGAAGGCCCAGCACCGCCTGGAGCACCAGATCCGCCAGATCCACCAGGGCCACCCGCGCCACCGGAACCACCCGAGCCTCCGGAGCCTCCAGGACCTCCTGCGCCACCACCCGGAGCAGAGCCAGAGCCAGGAGCAGAGCCTGAACCGCCAGAGGAACCGCCTGCACCTCCAGAGCCGCCAGGTCCACCAGAACCAGAGCCCCCGGAACCGCCGGACCCACCGCCAGGAGCGCCACCACTGCCGCCACCAGAGCCAGAGTTACCTCCAGGAGCAGCACCGCCAGCACCACCCGTAGGCGCAGCACCACGAGAAGTAGAGGTAAGAGTCACTCCCCTGTCGCCGCCAGAACCACCGGAGCTTGCACCCCCACCAGATCCTGCACCAGAGCCAGCACCAGAGCCGCCGGTGGGAGCAGCTGCACGAGTAGAGCTGGGAGGCGCACCGCCCCCGGCACCACCTCCAGCACCGGCACCTGCACCGCCGCTAGAAGAAGGGGGACGAGCGGAGCTAGAACCACCACTGCCTCCAGCGCCACCGCCTGCGCCACCAGTCGGAGCAGCACCCCGGGAAGTAGAGGCGCCGCCTCCGCCTCCGCTACCTCCCGTAACGGTAACAGTAATGGTTCTAGCAGAACAGGCAGTGGCCCTCGTACATCCCGTAGCAGAACAAGCGTCGCCGGGACTATCATCACATGTTAACCTTTTCTGGCTCTTGCTTTCTTAAAAATTTCCTAAGTAGAAGGAAAAGGGACTTGATGAAACTTACTTGCAATAATGGTTCGAGCAGCAGACAAATCCCTCGGGAATACACCCGACTCCGCACCTCACGGTACCAGGCGCACAAATCCCGGGGCCGGGACACGCCGAGCCTAGTGGGCAACACGTGTTCTGGCCGGTGCAGTATTCGTTGGCACCGCAGAAGGCGTTGTTTCCCTGGTAGCAGCATGTCGAACCTGCAGGGATGCAGGTAGAGTCGCAGGCTATCTCGTTTGAGGCGCACCTGGTAGCTCCACTACTGCTGCCTCCACCGCTGCCGCCTCCACTGCTGCTTCCGCCACTGCTTGGAGGGCCGCTACCGGCCCCGGAGCCACCGGAACCACTGCCGGAACCACCAGGTCCGCTGGATCCGCCAGCGCCGCCAGAGCCTCCAGAACCAGCGGGGGCCTGACGGACTTGGAGCACGTCGGCGTAGGTGAGTGCCGAGATGGATACTTCATCGTCGTAGAGGCCCTTAGGTAGGCTGGCCAAGCGTTGGGCCTGAGAGAGACCTGTAAGAAGGAGAAGGAGGTAGTGGCGGTTTGGGGGCATCTTCAGAGAGAAGTGTGTGTGTGAGAAAATGGGATTTTGATGATGTGAAAACACAATGCCAACTATTTCTTCCTGGGGGTAAATATTTGGATATGAGGAAGAATCTTGCTTGTTTGCTTGGTGTTGATGAGAGAAGAATGGAGAGAATGATTTTCACGACCGGATCAGACTGCTATTTATCTTCAAGTTGAGAGCAACAGATGTGTTCACGAGACCTATATGCCGGAGTCTGTAAACTGTCTCTACCTCCCCAATGGGGCCAGCCACGAGCTTAGTCTGTTAGATAGGAAAGTGTTGTTCATGTGGCGAGAGAGGAAAACTGGCCCCCCCATCGCGGCCCATCTTTCGTTCCAGCCTCGCGGATGTTTCCCGAGAAGCGGGGGGGAAGGATGTGGGTGTAAGCGAGGGAAGCCAAGATTCCTGAGCGAAATAATGACCAGGAGGAAGGCCGTGTATCACGGGTGGAATAGTATTATCGTGGATATCCCCATCATAATCAGCATAGTCTAGGTGGTTAAGAGGCGAAGAGTGGCCCACGAGAAGATATGAAACAGGGATAAGAGCTCGAGGCTTCTTCCTCTCCGCGGTGGCGATTCCAGCCATCTCCTTAGCAAAGGCCAGTGTAAACGAAAATAAGAAAAAAAAGGAGAAATAATCGGGAAAGTGTATAGTGGAGAAACAATCATCGAGCGGTAAGAAGTGGTTAACAGGAGCTCTGCCGCCAAGGAGGTTGTCAAAGTCTCCTCAGCAACAGAGACGCCACCAGCTTTCGGCCCTACCCTTAGCACTATCAGCTGAAGCACTCGACAAGAGCATAGAATATTCCGTAGTTCATTCGAAGGAGGTGGTTGAACCCCACCAAACCCGTGTGGTTGGTTCCCTTCACCCACCCTTTCTCGGCAGATAAAGAAGCGCAGATGCGGGATCGCGGGATAAATTCAACAGCCGGCAGGGCAACATCCCGCCCGCCACCACCATCATCCTGTGTCGAATCAAATACTAATAACACTACCTTATAGCGTGGTAAAGCTAATTCCTCGAGTTATTGTCCTGTTGAATAATCCTACTAAGATATAGACCTGCTCCGGCCTCCCAACATTGTTAGTGGGGACTGGGGGTTGTCCACCCCCTCGTCTCCATTAATCTTCTCTTGCACCAAGCCCTAGATGGATTCCATGGGATAACCCCATCCATAATCGGATGACTCTGGGAGGTGGTGGGCAGGCTCAGAGAAGGGCGGAGGGATTGCGCGGCCTAAAGGCCAAGGCCGATTGTGGTTAACTCCTACAGCGCCCGCCACCCACAGACGGATTGCGAAGATATTGGGTTGAGACGCGCGTCGTAATGATATATGTGCTATTTCTATCTTTGCAGGTTCTATCAGTTTAAACCGGTTCATCGCCGAGGTGACAGGACAAAAAGTAGGCCTTGAGAGAAAGGTCCTGCGCCTTTCCATTATCTGGCGCTATAAGGATAAAAATATGGAATGTGATGACGGTCAGTCCATCTTTCGGTGGCGCTTCGGGGTCATTCTGCAAGAGATGCTTCTGCTAATGTTATGACTGGACAGCCATGACTGAACAAGTCTGTCTATCCCATGGCCTTGCCTGATGTGCCTCCGGGGAGAGCATTGTGGTCTTGACACTGTTAAAACTTGGCGGGAACGCGAGGGTTTTCAAATCTGTTATTTTTTCTGTTTTTCTTTGCTTATTTCTTGTTTAGAAAAGATCAATGACGTGAAGGTCTTCAGTCAGACCATCTTCGTTAGATGACAGCGGTAGTCTGACAGTCCAAAGAAGGCTGGTAGAAATCGCTGTGTATAATAGTACTCTGTGCGCCCTTATCTGGGCACACCAATGCCGCCAAATAGATCCAAGACCTCCCAGCCCTGCAGAAAATAAACCGTTCCGCGCTTTTTGAACATTTGAATACAGACGCTAGTCGTAATAGTCATGCAATATCACTTTCACTAATGCTTCTCCTCTCTCTTCCATCCCCGCCCCCTCTTCCTTTGCCATGCCCGTTAGGCAGTTCCCCCTATCCGTCAGTCCTTTCCAAGCCAAGTCTGAAAGTACTCACAATTACTCGGCGCAACAGGTCCTCCGGGCTCGCACAAGTCAAAGACGGGACAGTTGCCACAGGGAATGCGACTGAAGCCACTCCGGTACATATCTGGACCGGCCTCGATGTCCTCACCCGCGGTTCCCTGTTTTACAGCCCAGCCTTCGAGACTCTGCTGCGTGGGGCGGACGATGCGGTAACCTTTCCTCCCCGTGACGAAGGCCTCTTCGACGAGGTCATCGGCAATGAGGACGTCGACTAGCTTTTGCACGTCCTCCTCGCTTAGGACGGTCTTGGTAATGTTCGTTTTGGAGAGGATCTTGGCGATATCGCTGACGGTGGGGTAGTCGAGATAGCCCGCGGGCATTGGGAGAAGGATTTCTTTTTCCCTCGCCGCGTTGGGGGCAGGAGCGGGAGGTTTCGTGTTAGTAGTGGATGGGTCATCGGTG
Organism: Scedosporium apiospermum; assembly: GCF_000732125.1. Lineage (NCBI taxonomy): Eukaryota > Fungi > Ascomycota > Sordariomycetes > Microascales > Microascaceae > Scedosporium > Scedosporium apiospermum. The sequence continues at coordinate 332,595 of NW_015971756.1, forward strand.
CTCATTTGGTCTGCTGTGCGCTTCTTCACCTTCTCGGCGCTTCCTCGAATTGTTCCTTTCCTGGGCTGCTGACGATGCACACCGGATCCTTTACGATAGGTGCTCTGTCGTTTAATGAAATCGTAAATGACAGCCTGTAGGGCGTCGATGAAGGCCTCGTCGAGATTCTGATCTGTGAACCATGGGCCTCCGGTGGCTTTCTCTGAGGGGCGAAGAGAGGCCTTGATGTACATCTTCTTATTAGGATGCTCGACGCTTTTGAAGGGAGTGACGAGCTTCTTCTGGATGAGATGCTTAATGGCCGCCTTAAAGACATTTTCGTGCATCTGCAATCTCCTTATGATTGTCTGCGACCAGATGCCATCACTGCCTGCATCGTCAATCACGGAGTAGACCATCGCCTGCTCCTGGTCACCACACTTCTTGTACCTGTAAGAACATGTCAGTGCATCAACTCGGCGGGTAAGAAACATGGCGCGTCGTCTAAGGCCCCGTAGACACGGTATGCGCGATAGCAGGTTTGGAAGGGGTCAAGGCGGAAGATGAGGATCCGTTTGAGCAAAGGGGGGAAAGGAGGTACGTACTTCTCAGCTTCAGACTGCTCTCGCCATTTGAAGGCCAGGCCGTTGGGCCCTTGGCACGAGATTAATAACCGCTCATCGTTAAGTCGCTGCAGTACCGACTTGAGAATCATAAGGTCGTTGGCGGGGATGGCCCCAAGGTCGAGAAGCTCTTGCTGAGAAAAGAGCCTCTGATCTGTGCCGCTGGCGCGGCAGGCGTCGTAGAGCGCATCTTTGTAGAGTTCAATTTTCGAGTCTTCATCGACAGGCGCGGATGCCATTGAGGTGGCCATAGTCGGGGGAAGGGCAGTTGCCAAGCCCTACCTGGGGTTAGGTGTTGATGATAATGAGGACGAGGATGAGCGCGAGGATGAGTGCGAGCTGTAGATGTGGCCAAGGCGGTTGGAGGGGTTGAAGCAAGGATGGCGGGGTGCAGGGAAGAATGAGAGGAGAGGGTTCAGGGGCCGCTTTACGATGAAGGCTATGTCTCTCTGGAGAATAAAATGAAAAGAAGACTGGTCCTGATTCCTATAATGAATGAGAAGAAATAAAAGGACAGGTCAAGGGTCTAAGGTGGCAAGTGATGGTGATGATGAGTGATGTTTAAATCGAGAACGACAAGGATAAGGCTAGGAAGAAAAAAAAAAATTATAGAGGCATATCTGGAGTCTGGAGCTAAATTGGCGACGACCGAGATTTATGATTTAAGTCGAGGCGGCACTACGTTTGTGCCTGGGGAAAATTTCCGCTTGCATAGGCATATGTCGAGGCAGGCGAGTTCATGTCCGTCGAGGCTAGCTTTGCTTGTTCAGATCGAGGATTGACTGGCTGCGGACAAGATGGGATTAATCGAGATGACTCGACTTGTCATTCCTTCATACTTGAGATGTTAGATGATTGATTTGATGCCTGTGCTTCTGCAGTTGCAGCACACACCTTGACCTGCCTGGACGGGGAGAAGCTGAGAAATTCCAAGCTTTGACTGGGCAAAATCCATAACCGTCGCGTATGTATTGTATACTTTAACCCCTCCGATTTATGTATAGCGGATTAGGGTATTAGTACCTCAGACCGCCCCACCATCCCTGAAGATTCGAGTCCAGGTCTTTAAATGGCAGCGAATCAACTCTCTGCGGGGACGAGATTGGGTTCATTCATGTCCATTGCTTCTCGCCATGCAGCTTTGACGCATTCACAATTCACAGTCTCTCAGGGTGCCGGGTTAGTGATGACCCCGCCCGACGTCCAGGTCAGCCTAGCTGGTAGACACTTGAGTGGAGGGCCTTCTGATCCGCATTTCCGCGGCCAGCATTTGGTTTTAGATCAGATGAATAGAGGCAATTGATGACCAGATGACAAAAATATTGTATAGTCTACGTTTCTAATAAGCCATCAAATCTAAGAGAGGTTCTACCTACAACCTAATTTGTATCCTCTGTTGACCTCAATGCAAGTCCAGCGAACCAGTGACAGTGACATATCGAGTCGACGTTCTCCAGGACAACACCATCAGAGTGTTTGGGAAGTTGTCAGTTGCTCCTTGTTGGAGGAGAAGCGAATCAGTCTCTTGACGCCATCCCTCCGCGGATATCATGCTGCGTTCTGCTGCGCGGGGCTCCCGTAGACTAACCACCAAAACCACCCGAGTCCCGAACCCGAACCACAAATCCACCAGTGGATCCTCCAACTCTCATTGCTGGATCCTGTACTCCGCAACATCAAGATCGCGTGCGCTTAAAACCATTCAAACCAGACATCTACATACATTTCCACCTCGAATGGCTACCACCCAAGAAAAAGAAGCCCCCTGGTGGGCGGCCTTCGGCGAGCCCAAAGCCAAAGTCGGCTCCGTCCCCGCTTCCACCGTCCTCGCAGACCTCGAAGCGCAACCCCTCGGCGGCCCCAACGTCAAACGGCGCTTCCTTCTTGTCGACGTGCGCCGGACGGATTATGAGGGTGGCACCATTGCCTCGTCTATTAACCTGCCCGCTCATACGATTTACCAGACGAGGGCGATAATATACCAACTTTGCAAGCAGGCTGGCGTGGAACAGATTATTTTCTACTGCGGTAAGTTTTCTTAGTATTTTTATCTTTTGAGCCTTGATATGGTGTCGTGAGGGAGAGTCATGATAATATGTAATAGTGCGAGCTTGCATTTACTAACGACGGCTCCGCATCATAGGAAGCTGCGGAGGACGGGGACCAAGGGCTGCTGGCTGGGTGCAAGACTACCTCGACGAGGTTGGCGAGAAAGACATCAAGAGCGTGTATCTCGAAGGCGGTATCAAGGGCTGGGTCGCAGCATATGGCTCAAGAGGAATGGAATTCTTTGATGAGAAGGCATGGGCGAAGAAATAATCTTCCAGCCCTGACGGGGAGATTCTTATATGTTTTATATATGGCTCTCGAATCTGTTTAGTGAAACATAGAAACCCCGAAGAGCACCTTTTGCTGGGTATTTGCCCTTCTCTTATTCGCCTTCAACCTTCGTTTCCCGTGTGATAGCTTTTCTTCCCCTTTGAGGGGCTCTCCCGAACCCCTTGGTCCGGACCAACTCATAAAAAAAATCGACCACTGCGCCGAATGCACTCTTTGAGAATCATCCAAATCCAAGTCGTGAGCCCGACATGATATGTGAGCGGCTCTTGCGATGGAGCTCCGTTCCTAGTTCGTGGAGGTCGCAGCGCGGGAACGCTCTGAAATCAAACGCCAAGAATGAAATAACCCATAGAATTTTCTCTACCGACCACCTCGTTCATCTCCACCGATCCTTTCAAGCGCTTCGAGCATGACTACCGAGTTTCCGCGGACAACCTAGATGCACCTTGGTTAGCATTCCGACGCTGGCACCCCTCCCCAATACTTCAGGCCAAGAGGATCCAAGAACGTACAACCATGCCAAGTCGAACCTTCTCACCACCTTCCTTTTCTTCGATCGCCTCGTCGAGGACAATGTTTAGGAAGACCTAGGAACCACTCTTGTCAGCCAATCGATCCCACTAAACCATGCCTCTCAGATTCGGGTGTGCGCACATCGTAGCCTCGGAGAACACCAATAACCTTGCGGCTTCCGTTAAGTTGGACGAAGAGCCTCTTATCGAGGTACTGTAGTCACGGTGTACATGTTAGCGCGCCGATGGGAGAATAGGGTCGTTGGAAAGAGGTGGGGGATCTCGAGCTTCTCGAGGAGGCGGTGGGTTCATCGCATCGATTCCGCGGCCGGGCTAATGTACCTTCTTGAGTTCTGGTTGCGCGGGCGCCATGGTGGACTGTTGCTTCCTGGATTGGCTCGAAGATGGCGATTTACTCGTGGTATTGAGGAAGGATGCTTCTACAGTTCAGCCTTGCTGCAAGGAGATTTATGATATTAGGCAATGGTGGGAGTTGGTCCCAAAGCTAGCTCCCGACACGCCATCACGTGCCGATAAGATAAGCAACGTCACTACTAAATTAATCAACACCACCCACCCTAGACATTCATCTCATCTTCAATTCATCGCGAAACAAACCCCAAACGTCCCCCACCCTCGATTCTGCCTTGCAAAATGAGCTCTTTCGGAGGAAGACGCAAGGCGCGCGTCATCAAAGTCGACGACGCTGATGAGCCGGAGGCGGGCTCTGAAACCACATCCCAGGAGAATGGGTCCACCCGTGAGTATTTTGCCCCACCACCCCGAGAAGCAACCTTGGTGCTGATACCTTTTTGCGGTTTCCAGAAGCTAACACGACATGAATAATATTTAGCTGCGCAAGCACCAGTGTTCTCGAAAGTGACTCGGAAACCTTTCAGACAGTCCGGATTGAGAAAAAGTATAAATATCGAAGAAGCTTCCCTCGAGGAAAAGTCAGCCACTACCACGACGACAACAGCGACCGCGACGACAAGATTAGCAGACGACGAAAATGAGGATACTGGGAACGTAGTCGTTCGGGGTTTTCTGAGTCGTGCGGACTCTACGAAGCAAAAAAAGCGGAAGTCGTCCTCGAGATTATCCTTCGGCGTCCGAGCTGAGGAAGAAGGCGAGGATGGGGTCGGAGGCGGCGCACGCACGCCTGAGGCGGTTACGCCGAAGAGAAAGGGAGATGGGGGGTTGAAGAAGGCTATCGCCTTGAGAGATCTAGCCATGCGCTCCAGAGAGGAAGAGGACCGCCCAAGATACAGCAAAGAATACCTTCAAGAACTTCAGAGCTCGACGCCAAACACACCAAAGGACACGTCCCGGAGTTCCGCGACAGAAGACGAAGATATGCACATGGACCTATCGGAGCTCGAAGGCGCGGTAGTAGTTGACTCTGCTGAACTTATCGGTAGAACAGCAGCGACCGACGAATCCTCCGCGACGAGGATATTAACGGACGCCGAAATCCGCGAGAAGAAGGAACGGCGCGCTCGCCTCCGGCAGGAAGCGGAAGCCGAGTTCATCTCCCTCGAAGACGACGAGGAGCCCTTCACTATGAGAAAGGAGAAGGAAGCCACGCGTCTCGTGCGCGAAGATGAGAACCTCTACGAGGGATTCGAAGAGTTCGTCGACGACGGCGGCGTAGCGCTAGGTCGAAAAGCGGAGCGCGAAGCACGTCGCCGGAAGCGCATGGAAATGGCCTCCCTCATCCAGGAAGCCGAAGGTAACTCGGAAGAAGAATCAGAAGAGTCCGACGCCGAGCGCCGCGCGGCATTCGAGGCGGCGCAGTCTCGCGCCGGAATGGACGGACTCCGTCGCCCGACGCAAAAGCCCTCCGACCTCATAGTCAAACCCAAAATCACTCCGCTGCCGACCATGTCCGAGTGCCTTGCCAATCTACAAAACTCCCTCCAGCTCATGGAGCGGGAGCTTGCGGCCAAGAGCAAGGAGGTTGCCGATCTGAAGAGGGAGAAGGAGGAGATTGGCCAGAGGGAGGTGGAAGTGCAGCGGTTGCTTGATGAGGCGGGTGAGAAGTATCGCGCGGCTGTGGCTGGGGTGGGGAGGGTGACGGATTCGCCGGCGAGACAGATCTTGCCTGGGGAAGTGCTGAGCGAGTTTGCCGCGGAGAGGGGCTTGGAGAGTTTTGGGACACCTACAAGGAAGAATGGGGATATGGATAAGGATATGGCCACACCGTGATGGGGGCCCTGTGTATGAATAGATTACGCGTTCAAATATCATATACCCGATTTGCATTTTTACCATCCACCTTTTCATAAAAGCTCACACTATAGAGCCTCATTTAGGAAGACGAACATTCCACAATGCTGTGTTAAGAGAAACCTAGTAGTAGCATATTATCTTATCTCGCAAAGCAGGCATGCACTGCCCAAAAGCCACCCTGACGCCGCCATGTGAACCCCTTTCCTTAGTCGGTTCCATGGTTAATGATACAAAAACAAAAGAAAAAGAACAAAGCACTCAAACTACAAATTAAACCCAAATCCTGAAAAACATCCCCACGTCTGGCCTTCCTTCTTTTTTCCAAGAGCTTCAAACGCTACCTCTTCGAGACACCAGCGCCAAGGACACCCGGGAGAGGCTCTTGGCCAACGCTGAAAAGAAGGCTGATGCCGCCAGCTACGACAGCGACCATGATGATGGTGAATCCAGCAAAGAGCGCAAAGGGAGTGCTGACGTCAATCTTCTCGCACGTCGCTCCAGCCCAGCGCGTAATCTTATTCTGATCATCAAGGGTGCGCTTGCAAGAACAAACGAAGCAGACCGCGTCGTCGGTCTTGGGAGGCTCCGAGCCATCGGGGGTGTTCTCGTTGGACCACTTGTCTACGCAGAAGCCGTGGCCCGAGCAGTTCTTGGTGGCGGTGATGCAGCTGTTCCACGACTGGAAGCAGTTGGGGATCGTACCGCGCTGGAAGGTGCCGGGGAAGACCTGGGAGGACGACGGGGCCTTGGGCTTGGCGGTCTCGGGGGAGGATTCAGGGAGGGGGTCTCCGGATAGGAGGACGGCCTCGGCTTGGCGGCGGCGGAGTTCGCTGGGATGGGAAGACCAGCTGTTGGTCTTGGATTTGCGGCTCGATTCGGGGAAGAGGATGATGGTGGTTTCCATCTCGCCGGACTCGGCGTACCGCTGGAGCTTAGGGGTGGCTTTTTGGACGGCCTCAAGAATTGCGGGGAGCTGTGTAAGGGTTGTAGGGGTTAGTTGGGGAACGTAGGCGTAGAAAAAATAAACAGAGGCGACTGATTTACCTTCTTGACGTCGTATCGGATAATGGAGGACTGGCCACTCCAGCAGTTCTCATCAAGTGGATTGATAGCTCGTCCAAACTCGCAGGAGCTCTCCCGAACACCGACGGTGCCAAATTCTCCATCTATAAGCTTTCGGATCGCCGCAGAGTTGGGGGCTTCATCGATAGTGAAGGTCTTCTTGACGCCAGGAAGAATGCCATCCATCCCACCATCCTCTAATCCCTCGAGGAGAATGAGAAGCTGGGAAGGGCTTTCCGAACCACTTTCTGAAAACAAAGGCGCCTGCGACCGGCCAAGGGTATTAATATAGGAAACAGCTTCGTCAGTGTTAGGCAGGGAAGACAGCTCGTTGAGCGATGAAAAGTGCTGGTCGACGCCGAGTCGCTGCTGTAGGATCAACCTGGTAAGCTGTCTGGAGAGCTCGGGGGCACGGTCGTCATGTTGAGAGGGAGATCCAGATCGGAAGACGTAGGCATCGGCCTTGGGATGTGCAGCGGCAAGGCTGCAGAGGGAGGCGGCAACTGCTATCGAGAGTCTCATGGCGATGGGTTGTTGATAATTGCCCTGGTCTCAAAGGGATGGTGGATCCTAGGATGGTGGGAATAAGCTTGGGATTTCAATGAAGCTGCCAAGCAGCCCGAATCTTGGTGCCTCCAGGCAGTGTCACGTGATTGATCGGGATCCACCTGTGCTGGTTGTACCTTGTACTTCGTGCTTGGACCTCAATCTCCCACATTCACCTTCTTGTCACCACACACTTCCACCAACGAAGAAGACTCGAACGATTAGACTCGTTTACGAACTCTGGGGAATCCGAAGAGCGTAATGGGCAGCTCTGATTCCCGGCCTCCCCCGGCTGGGAGCATGACTCTCGGAACTTTGGAGGGAACACCGCGACAAGCGACTCTTTTATTGGGCGAACTCCCCAGCTTCTCTAATCGACTCCTCGGCACCCGTGGCATCGTGCTGCTTAACACAGTCTGCATTAATTCCCGGCGACACTTGCGTCGTTTCCAGCCGATGAATGTGGCTCAAGCCTGAAGGCGTGCGTTTTCAGGGGCCACCATGTTGCCGCCCTGGCCTGCAGCCTGGTGGTTTGGTTCGCGAATAGGCGCCGTACGAAGTAGACCTGCATATAAATGCAGGCACAAGGGTAAATGACTATATATGGAGGCTGATGCCCGCCCATCGGGAGCGGCCCGAAGGGATGCTGCCATCCTTTGACGTGACCCAATATTCTCCCAGATGCAGATTAAAAGAATGCCCTCTGGAAATCCCATTACTCAGAAGACAATCGAAGATGAAGAATTGGGAGGAGAGCAAGCTCGTGAATATGCCATTTCCGATGATGAAGACGAACCCTCCGAGGTTCTCACTAAGCAGATACTCACGAATATGAAGACGAGTGTGTTCGACGAGTCTCTAGACAAATTCCTTCCCGAGAATTTCATCAAGGAGCTCATCACTCGCGATATAATTGAACAAGTGTTGGGTTCCAACGAGAGTCCGAGACTCGTCGACTGGATCTACGAGCACTCGAAGAAGCTATTCGCCATCGTCATTCTCTGTGGTGTCGCCGGTCCCGATCTTCTACAATCGATGCAGGTCTTCCGCGAACATCAATACACGGACGAAAGGCTACCACTTGAAGACTTCACTAAGCGATACAACTTTTTTGCGAAGAACGTTTGGGGCTCGTATATGAAGCGTTATAATTTCTTCAACCTGCAATGGGAATTCCTCGCCCCGGTTTTTGGATTACAGTATAAGTACGAACTTCATGCAAACAGCGTCCTGCCTTTTACCTACAAGGATAGGGTATCGAAGCAAGGCTCTTTTGGAAAAGTATACCGCGTCGAGATTGAGAATGCGCACCGCAAAGGGGGAATCCCTTCATCTGTACGGAAGACCATGACTTCATATTGAACATCTTATACTAAAACAGCCCTAGGTTGCTATCAAACAAATTCGAATGGGGGCAGAGGCTAGCGAGGCTCAAGTCGACCTTGCTTGGGACACAGAAGCTCGTACGTTTGAGAAGCTTCGGGAACTCAACCACGCCAACATTATACCGTGTCTTGCAGCCATACAAAAGTCCCACAATCGCTACTTCATGTTTCCTTGGGCCGACGGAAACTTGCGAGAATTCTGGACGAACTATCGTGGCCCTCGGAACCCAGAGATTATCGAGCAGACCGTTAATCAGCTATACGGTCTAGCAGACGCTCTGGATAAGCTGCATAACTACAACACATATCTCTCCCAAAATGCCACCCTTAATGCCGGTTCATACTCGACCCTCGCACCGCCAAAACACGCTCCGTTTGAGAATATCCGTCACGGAGACCTAAAGCCGGAAAATATCCTGCGCTTTGCCGAGCATGACCTTGACCTAGGTACACTAAAGATTGGCGACATGGGGCTAGCCCAGCATCATCTCATGGATACTTACTCCCGAGCTGCTCAATCTGCTACCAGCTATGGAACCGTGAGGTACCGAGCACCCGAGTCTTTTGTAAAGGAGCTCGACCAACCTAGATCACGCCTAGAAGACGTCTGGGCCATGGGATGCATTACGCTCGAATTCATAGTGTGGATCTTGCGAGGTAATGAAGGCCTGGAAGACTTTAATAAGAGCATTCAATGGCAGCAGCAGCCGTTGTGGGATAGCATGCAATTATCGCCGTATTTCGAGATCGCTTACGATGGAGGTTTACCGGGCGCTATTCTCCATTCAGAGGTCCAACGATGGATTGAGGAGGTTCTGCCTCAGGATCCTGGATGCCAACCCGGCTCGGCTGTTGGCGATCTTCTCTCCATTGTCAAAAATAAGCTTCTCGTCCTAGATTATCAGCCACCAGAAGGCTGCCTTCGTCCGGCGGCATTCACACCGACCAACCAGGATTTAGTTACCGTGGACAATCACACATCTTCGCCGCAGACAACCCCCATAAGTCCGGATTCCAATACACCCTGTATTCGCGCCACGGCCCGGGAATTTCGGGATGACATACAAGAAATCCGGGATAGGATTCGGCAGGACCGGAGATACCTCCTTGCTTCCACGGACAAAATCGGTCAACCACCACCTCCTCCTCAGACGCTGGATTCTCCTCCCAGTAGCACTACTACAGCCGGTATTCGGGCTTCTGAATCGAGCCAACAGAGCGATGCTCATGGCGAACATAGAAAGGAAGACGGTGAAACTCCAAAGCCGGTTCGGCAAGATGGGTTTGACCTAGGTACTCCTTTGCGAATTCGTCGAGGGGGTCATGGTGGCTGGGCTGTTATGCGCAAGATACAAAAAGGGTGGCGTCAAAAAATATCAGAGATGATGACTTCATGGTTCCGGAGGTAGGGCATGCTCCCCGGACTACTTACACTCGCGTACTATTCTTGCTTGCCTCTCTCCTAGACAAGTTGGGACCCTAGATATTATTTTAGTCCTCCCATAGCTAAGCCATAGAGTAAAAAAAAAAAGAATCCAAGGTGACAAAATCCATATACTGCGGTCCCGGGCCGTTGCCGGCCACCTCCCGGTCGTTCCCGTTGCTCTAATCCCTCGTAATTTCACCAGGCTGATCCAGGCAAGAGTTTCGCAGCACCTCGCCGAACACGATCCAGCAGCTGGCCGGCTCTAGGAATGTAGGCCCCCTGCATGTTAGTTCCTTCCCCTATGAAATTCTTCTCTATCGCCAACCTGTGCCGTTTCCCACGGCGGCCCGCTTTGCTTCCTTCGGGTTCGCGTCTTCCCTTCGTTCGCATCCTCTGTCTCTGAGAGTGCTCCTTCCATTCCCGCCGTGGCCTGCTGAACCAAGAGGCGCCTATATCTTCCACACTTCCTCGCCCCCATCCTACCTAAGTGGAAGTCCCCAGGACACTGCCCCGGAGCTGGCTTGTCCTCGTTTGCGTACCGCGGCCGGGCCACTGACCATCATATGCACCTATATTCCCCTGCTCAGCTTACAACGATGTCCGATACCGAAAGCGCGGCAAATGACCGTTCCGCATTGGATATTACATGTCAGCAGATAACTCTCGTGCTATCATTGCATCCCATTCCATTTACATATACATATGTATGTAGAATACAAATTGGAGAAATTGCGACAGGGACACCGTTCCAAGTTGAATTGGGAGCATATCATTCAAGGTCCTTTAAGAGCTCGCAGATTGCTGACCAATTGAATTTGACATTATGTGGATAATAGTGTTGGAGTATTGAATCTTGAACCTTCCAACTTCAATACAGGCATATCGCCGGCCATATGAGCGGGGTACAATCAGGGCAGGCATATTCAACAGTCTCTGGTGCGACTGTCATGGTGCTCGCTGCCCATACAACCCTGCATATGTCAAGTAGCAAAGGGATGTCGTGCTCACTAGCGAGCTCCCTACCGAGAGTTGTTATTCTGCCGAACAATCGAGAATCGCAATGGTTTCCAGCATCGCGACGATACGCCAGAGTGCTAAAGAGGCACCGGATGGCAACAGCAAGCAGAATGACACGAACGACAAAAAGATCATAATCACGAGCTCAGGTTCCACAAGAATCTACATCCAAGTCTATATATTTAGAGGGATGCCTGACTATTACCATAAACGCCATACCCTCCTCTATTTTACATCGCCCGACAACTCCGAATTTTACGAGACAATACACGTGCAACGCTTCGATGAAAAGAGCAATTGGGAGATAGACCAACTCCACAGCAGGAAGGTGGACTGGGTTTTATCGGGCACCTACCGCAGCCACGTGAATGCTGGGGCGGTCATTGTGCCAAACGGGCAGGAAATGAGGCCGGTAGATGCCATTGCCGCCGTGCCGCTGAATAGGGAAGGTGATCCGGAATGGAACTGTCAACATTTCGTATTCGAGGGTCTCCAGGCGCTTGTGGCCGAAGGACTTCAGACCCAGGAATGGTACGACGTCGTCGCGGAGGAAATCGCAGAGAAGCTGGTTGACGGGGCACTGGGCTGACGACCTTGACCTATCATTAGTAGAGGTTTATGACGAACTGGAGAAGGATGTACTCGAGATCGTATCGTTTAGCGAAAAGGGATGGGGCATGTTGGCCCAGAGTTTCCCAATCGATGTGGTCCATTCCTCGGATGGTAAAAACGTAGTCCCAGTACTCTGGATACCATCCCGCATTCTCCCAATCCAGAAGGGCGACGATACGCCCATCGCGCACCATAATGTTCCGCGCGGCAATATCACCATGCGTGAAAACTATGGGACACTCGGCGCTTAGTTGAGTAGTGATCTGGTGCCAGTACATGGATTGCGCCTCCAAGCGCTTAGGCGGGTTGACAAGAAAGTCGTGGAACTCGGCCAGGGTATTAAATGGACCTCCCGAGCGTGTCATGATGCCTGGGACCAATGCGCCCTCGCCGTTTAGACGGCCGATGTGGACGCCTCGCAGATTACGCAGCTGGGCGATATAGCCGGTGAGCTGAGCTAGGACGTCGACGCGCTGATCGGACGTGAGCACCGGCCACGCCTGCTGTAGCGTTTGGCCCTCGACAAACTCCATGGTGATGCGGTCCCAGCTGCTGCTCAACATTTGGGGCACCGGGATCGTCGTGTGCGCTTTGATGAATTGCAGCGCAAGTGCCTCATTCGGGGTGTCTCTGGCACCGAAACCGTTGGACGATGTCGTGTACTTCGTTAGGTTGTCGCCGTGACGAACGACATAGCGCTCATTTGAGCAATATATGATCTCACCGTCGGGGTAAGGTGCATGTTCGCGCGGCGGTGGGGGAGAATCGCCGAAAAGCGCACGTTGGCGGTCCTTCCGCATCATTGCTGTTATAGGATTCACCTTCTCCTCTGTCTTGAATTTTATGTGGCTTGGATGCGATGGGATAGTGAGCATGTTTGCGGTGTCGGGATGGCGGCCGAGGAAGTAGAGGACCCAGTCTTGGTCGATGGTGATATTGGCCCCATCGCGCTGGAGGAGACGGTTGGCGAATGCGCGAATCGTATCGTTTGTCACCACGGTTCCAGCGCCCCTCTCCCTCGATACCCAATCCACCACCGTCGTCTCTTGCTCTTCGGTTAAGGTTGGCCGGCAGTGCTGCTGTTGATTGAGGACGGACATATCAACAGTATTGCTCCTGTGTTGGCGCCGCGATTTGGGTAAAAGGATGCGGCCGCAATTATGAAGACCACATGCAAGGATGGGTTCTCCGTTATGTCATTGCTCAGGTCTTCCAGCGGTTAGTCATCTTGGCAGGCAAGATTCAAAAGATTTGATGGCTTGGGATCTTGATTCCCAACTTAATCGGAACATTTCCCAATATGAACCGGAGAAGAATTGAATAGGTGGTACTTCGTATTCTAGCCTCGATTCCCTCGAGTATTATCTGAATCGCAACATCTCCGTACTCTGTAAATTGGTGTTTTTGACTTTGGCAAAGAGTCGTGTAGGGGCTCAGCGCTTCACATCATTCCCAATTGACTTGCACGAACCAGATGCTGTCAGTTGATAATTGGATTGCGCTGGCAGGGGCGAGACTCAACCAAGTCGTTGGTGGCGTCATGAAGGCTTTAACACGTGATCACGCAACAAACGAATTGATCCACGGGTTTGCGGGGACCAGAAATTGGCAGGATGAACAGACCAGACAGACCAGACGTCGCCTGCCTTCTAAAGTTCCGCAGACCGTCTCGATACCCTTGATTGTTTGAAGCGACCTCGACCTGTAAAGATTAGATTTAGAGTCATCAAACCGGCATCAACACCATTTCCGCAGAACCAAACCCCAGACCAGACTTTGCCACGCGATCCTAGAATCATTCGACCCATGCGAGCATTTTCTCAATTATCAATCCTGCGCAATCGGACAGCCTTGGGAACAACCCCACCATTATCCACCTCCTTCCACGACGCTCTCTTCTCCGTGTGATCCCAAGGCATCTGTTCCAGTTCCTGCGCGTTCGGATCACCAGCCTATAGGCGCATCTCCTCCCGCTTGGGAGTGTAGCTTTTCGGATCCATCTTCTGTCACTCCGAAGTGCGGAGCCTCTCGAACCTGCATTTAGAGCTCACATCCCATCGAGGACCGGGCGAGGCTTCAAAACACCCACCCCAACGAACCATCCCCGACGATCCGGCCCTGTCTACCCATCTAGGCCGCCGCCGGGCGCGCCGAATTCGCGTTCCTCCAGATCCTAGACACAATGCAGCGCTTTGCGAGGCTTACGAGGTTACGGCCTACCTTCGAAGTTGCCAAACATGCGGCGAACATGAACACGAGTTCCCAGACAATACAAGTCCAAAGGGTGCGCTTTCACCGACTAAGGCGCAGTGGATTCAGGTAAGAGAATACATCCTTGTTCGCCTTACTTCCCGAGCTTTTCCCCACCTTTTTTTCCTGGCGCTTCCGAGCTTGTTTGAAGTGGACGTTTGCTAACGAGACTTTCCCGTTTCCGGCAATTAGGCGAGCAATGTTCCTGAGCTTCCTAATTCTTGGAGTATACATGACTAGCTCGGTCGTAATCGAGGTCGTGGATGAGGATGAAGATGATCACGTCCATTTCCACGACAGGCCGGGTGCTAGGACTCGCGGAGTGCCAGACGCATCTGTCATGGCTTTCATCCCATTCCCGTTCACGGAACAACAAGTACAGCCACCTCCTTACCGCAGAGGAACGCCGGAATGGGCTGCATTCGAAAAGATCAGCAAAGATCAGAAATTGAAGACGAAATTAAAGAGTAAGCTCCCCTTTCCCACCGAGTCTCTTCGACTCTCACCTTACTTGTCGTTGGAAAATATGAGTTTGTATGGCCACCTCTCGCTAACGATGAGGATCAGAGGATCTGGGAAAGCTCACGTTGGATATTTTGGGTTCTAACAGAGCCCTCGTGAACAAATGGGGTCGACCCACGGGCTGGCAAGGGTGGCTCAAGATCTCATTCCCGTCCGCCCCGTCTCCTGAGTGGTTGCAACAAGGGTACGTCAGCAGATTGTGGCTCATCCGAGCAATAGTCCATTTTATAAGCTTCATTGTTGTCTAACGAAAATTTCAACAGTTTGCTCATTAAAAATGACGGAATCTCGTGGGGGGCGAAGCAGCCCGTCGATCCCTATGTGATAAATATGCTCCACAAGGTTCTTTGGCCTGCTCCGCTGGCATCGGCTGTGTGGCAGTATACGAAGACCGTGGTGGGGCAGAGCTATAGCAAGCTGGTTGGGATTAGCAGTGAGCAGATGACACCTTCGAGACCCGGGGGTGTCATAATAATCGCGGGCGCGGACGAGAAGAGGTCTCAAGTAACTCTACCTGTTAAGAAGCAGATTCCCGACTCGACCGCAGCGGGAACGCCCCCTGCGGAGCAAGGGAAAGAGGTTCCGAGCCAGCCAGTCAACCAAAACAACACTTCTCGATCCACAAGCACCCGCAAAGAGACCGACTTCATGTCCGAGAGCAGGAAGGCCTTAGGCCCTGTACATTCCAAGATCTTCGACCTCGCTCGCGCCCCCGCGGACTTGATGCGGGAGTTGTCGCCAAGCGCGTGGGATCAGCTCGTTTCCTCGGTCAGGAGCATCTGGGCGAGGGGACGGCGCCAGCCACCGCGGGGCTGTGTCAAGATGTACGGGTTGATGCACGTGGAGACGACCAAGGCCTTTGTAATGCTTGACGTGGTCGCGTTCTGGGATACCAAGGTGGAAAAATTTGACAGGCCGTCAATGTACATTGGTCTGAGGGAGGTGACGCACAAGGGGTCGCCTCGTAACTGAACATCCGTTTTGTCAACATATTCTGTTACATCATTACTCTTTTCTCACATACATTTGGACTCGTGTAAGTAGAGAGCTTTAGAGATCTGCTGCCCCTATGTAGGGGTAGTTCTACAGCGGATGGTTAGGATACTCTAAACCATTACAGATAATTCTTCTCTTTGTTTCATTTTCAATGATTCTCCGTTTCTTCGTGTGTTTTCTATCTCCCTCTCATTCCAGGCACATGCAAGGGTCCACATCAAAATATAGCCGGGATGCTTATTGGGCAGGGCACTCTCGATGATCTGGGACGAGCGCGGGCCGAGCAAACGAGGAGAAAAGCCGGTTTTCTTTTTCTCTCTCGAGTCTCCCCATTGTGTGAATCGCCATATATCGCCATATACTCAGGTCTAATGAGCAGAATGGCAAGATCGTGGCTTAGACCCAGCCCCCGCAGTCCGTTTGACATTGTCAGAGTTATACGAAGTGGGTTTGACTTAGAATCTACCACGTTTTAGTCCAGTTTGTCCCCCGTTTACTGCTTAGATAGAAAGTTGTTCTAAGGTATTAGGGGTAGGAGTAGCTTATGGAGGTGGAGACTGTGACCTCTTAACTTGGGAAAGTTTCTTGTGACGGGCACACATGCATTTTCTTACTTTTTTCTTCTACTTTCGGTCTGGCGAAGGCAGAACTTGGCAGGGGTGGGTGTTGGAGACAGGGAAGCTTGGATACCGTTGCATGCATGCTCGAAGCTAGTTGAGCAAAAGCTCAACGACGTCCGAACGTTGCAGATGCGAACTTTTTTTTCCCCCATCGAAAATGACCTTTCTCCTTTTATTGATTCTCGGAAGGTATAGCACGGAGGCTGTGCTTCTTGGAGAGAGGGGTTGGTAACGTCGACCGGGGAAACCATTTCGCTCATCGGCCTTCGTGTCACAGAAATGCTGGGAGAAGAAGGAAATTGTCCCGAGACTCCTTTGCACAATGTTGCTATCCGTAGAGGGCAACGCCCTGTACGAAGTAGGTATTGACTACGAGGCACACAGTTTCCTTTTTCTCTATTCCCATTCAAGCTTTTAATACGAGGAGGCCAAGGAGCCTGCCTCGGTGTACATATTCCTTTTTGCCTTTTTATATGAGCATATGCCTCGGTGGAGATATGCACCCTCACTTCTCCTATCAGGATCTCTTCGGTGCTGATCAGGCAGGATTGTAAAAGAAGATAGCTATCGGGATCAGCTCAACTGAACGAGCTCTTGGGAAATTTTTGCCTTCCGTTCTTTTTATTTTCCCTTCTTTTTCCTCTTTCTGGAGCAGCACCCCAGTGATCCTGCGAGGGAAAGGCAGATAGCTTCGGATACAGATCAGTTTCATCTTGGGGCGTTCTTATTAATCCAACTAGTAAAGACGCAATTAATACGCGGAAGTTGACAATGACCCAAAAAGGCAAGGCAAACAGCATTTCACATGAGAATTGAGGGGAAATATCAATCTTGTGGGTTCTAGTTGAGGCTGTGCAAAGGTGATGTGGGGTGAGGATTTGGGATGAAGAAAATTAAAATTTTGTGTGTAATTGATGTGCCCATAAACGAGGGAAAAGGTGTGCGGGAGCTGGGAAAACTGAAGATGCGGAAGAGAAAGGGCAAAAAGATATTATGTAGGGAGAAGAGACCCGAAAAAAAATTTGGAGTAGTTTCCATGAGGCATCGTCTAACAGAGTCTGGTCATTTCTCGGGCGATGCAAAATATGCGCCGGGCGATGGTGTCGGGTATCCCAATGGTTCGAGTATTTCTTGTTGTGGTTGATGCAGTTGGATTTCGTTGCCCGGTTGCTGCCAGGTGTGGAGGGGGTCGGCAGGGGACCGGTCGGAGGGACCCGGGAATTGGACCGGCGATGGCGCCGGCTCAGTCGACGGTAATGAGTTCGGATGTGGCGAGTCTTTTTGGGCGGGTTACCGCCAATTTTCGAGTATCCGCGAGCGACAAATTCTCGCCAAACTTCAATACTGGAAATCAAGCCAACAATTGGTGGATTAATGCCGTTGAACAACCTTCGGTGACAATTTTTTTTTTTCCTTTTCTTTTCTTCCAGAGCTCCTTTCGCCTCGCCCGTCACAACGCAGAATTGATGTTCTTCTTCCCATCCTTGGCAACCGCCAAAAAATCCCAAATCGTTGTTTCGCCCCATGTGGGGGGAGAAGAGGCAGTGCAAGAAGTGCTAAAACATTTTGCGGTATGCTTTTTAGTGGCCCTGATCTGATTAGATCCCGCCTCCTGCTTTCGGCGTTTAACTGCTGTGAGACCATGGGGCGATGGACAGATCAATCATTAAAAAGCACGCCGGCGATACGTCCGGGACGAGATGGGGCCACTGCATTGGGAAATCGCGCTCTCAATTAGTCAAGTGACACCGAAGCCAATGATGACGTCGATCCGTGGAATCCACCCCCAAACTCACGTGGGTCCTCTCCGATATGAGAACCCACCACCTGTTAAATGCTACACTAACACGCGATACATCAGTGTTGCCCAATGCCGAGCCATTAGGCTGCTCATGGATTAAGCTCTCCGGATAGAGGATGGAGATCTGCGCTACCGAGCCAAGCTAAACTAGTCTATTGGGAGCTTCAAGTTTTTTTCTTCTTCCCACACAAAGTATGGAGTTCAGACTTGGAGAGCTTCACCCCCCACCAGCCTTCGCCAACTTTGCTGACATGTAAAACACATTTCAATGCTTGACTTCGCAAATTTAAAAAATTCAGGATTAAACTGTATGGAGTATCAAATCCGACTAATGAGCCTGCTGGTGAAGTCTGCCTGAAATCGCTAGCGTGTGCTAGTTTAAGATACCCATGTCATCAGCATGATCCTATCCTCGCCTGAGCTCTTCGTCAGGTTGCGCTTTACACCAAGGCCAATTTGGCAGCTCGATGCTTGGAGGGCAGATTGTGCCTAGACAGCCAGCCTGTCTTATTTCTTCGTAGGTTCCCTATGAAGAGCACTGCCCTCACTGTCGTCATCACTACGGTGGCAACAGGTCCCAGGTGACGGGGTCGGGGAATTTCACATCCCCGGAGAGGAGTGGTTTACGAAGCAGATTCGCCTTCGCACATTTCGCAGGACGTCGACGGTCGTCGGATTGAACGGGAAGGTCGGGGTGGCTGAGGATTCATAATATCTTACAACAAAAGGCAGGAGATTAGCTGCGACCAAAGCGGCGATGCAAGGTCTTTTGTAGGAAACATCAGTGAACATAATTGATGTTTCGGTCAGAGGTGTCCAGCTAATAGCTTAGTCTACCTTTGCAGATGTTGACGTCAATATTGAAGATTTGTGATATTGTGCACTTTGGTACCTTATATCGACCCCCTCCGTGCTGGGGAGACCCAAGTTCCAGCTGGGCGGATACTGATGCTCTTTTGAGTAGAAGTTAGGAAATGTGCAATGGCGAGGAGACACATCTGATTCGGTCAATGGGGCGGACACAACCGGTTTGGAAAGGCCCGGCTCATTTCGTCCAATCTGCATTGGGCCGTCCGAAGGATCAATTTATACCGACGAAGTATACCTCGTGTGAACTTGGGCGTGGGGGATCTAGGAAGGAAACCACGTTCTGGCATTTGCTATGTTCACGTGTAAGACACCACGAAAAACGCATTTTCCTCTGAAAGGAATGATGCTCAAACTTACAAATCCCAGCAAATTCGCACTTTCCTCCTTCAAGTAACTGATAAAGAAATTGATATTACCTATTCGCATTTTTTTAATGGTTTGATTAAGTTTTGGCAGTCGCGAGGGATACATGTCGGGTACCAGCACTTGGCGTGTGGCAGTGCAATTTAGCAACCTATCTGATGAGCCAGACACCGCAGCGTTGTCACGTTATGCCCGTCGCTTCCTTTGTTGATGCACGCCTCGCTCCAGTTTCTGAGGATCCGGGATAAAGGGCGGCGAGTCCTCGATACTTTTTCCACTCCCAAACTCGTCTTGGCCCAATGAAACAGTGTTTTAATGCTTTTCTTCGAGCAAGTCCAGAATTCAAGCGATGATCCATATCTTCTTCATTCCATCGCCATTGTTATTCTAGCATGAGGAGACCCTGCCCGAGGAGTAGTTCGACACATTCACGATCTCACCGACTCCCACAATCCCTAGCGGCAGCACTCCGTTTGAGGCAAGGCGTTTTCCAATCAACCCCCTGCCTGGCTCCACGTCGTTGAAGCCTACCCTACCCGAACCCTACTCCCCCAACTTGATTTAAAACTCCCGCATCTCCAAAGCCAAAGCTCCTCGAGGCAGGTTCTCCTCTGAATTCCTCGCGGCAGTTTTACCACTTAGAACAGTTGCCTACCTGTCATGGACTCTAAACCACCCTCAGACAAATCCTCGGACAAGAGACGCCCCAGAGCCCCGAGCATACATCTCGACACGTCGGCCGTGACAGACCACATAGGTACGTTTCTATGGATTCCGCTACGATGCGCGGTTGTATCTCGGAAGATTATCTTACCAAGATATCTCCTTCTGCTGCCTAGCATTATTGACGATATCTGCCCCCGCCCTGCCTGTTTGTTGGCACACTAAGCTTAGACCCTCACGATCTAACCCATGAAATTAGACCCTCACTCGAGCGCTAGTTCGGGATCCCAAGATGGCACAAAGCTCACCACCCCGGCCTTCGGCCGCGCTGCCAGCTCATCGTCCGCGGCTAGTCCAGCTTCGTTAGATACACTACGGCCGTCAACAGATGGCGCCTCTGACGCTACGTCGCAAAAATGCTTTCAACTACCGTCGAGAGAATCTCTAGAAGATCTCTGGAGGCCACTACCTCAGGACGAGGATTTGTTCACAGTCGCCGAGAATCCCTTTGCATTTTCTCCCGGTCACTTATCACGACTCTTAAACCCCAAGAGTCTAAAGGCTTTCCACGCCTTGGGCGGCCTGCGTGGCATAGAGAAAGGGTTAAGGACTGATGCCAAGTCGGGACTCAGTCTAGATGAGGCGGGTCTTACTGGATCCGTGTCATTTGAGGATGCGACAGGACTTCAATTACCGGAGCACCCTCCCGATTTATCGCAAGGGATTCAACGGACGAAAACGGGCCAAAAAATGAAGCGTGTAACCACACACAAGGAGACCGGGGGATTGTACAGCGACCGAAAGAGAGTTTACGGAAAGAACTCCTTACCCGAAAGGAAGTCGAAGTCATTTCTCCAACTAGTTTGGATCGCCTTGCAAGATAAGGTTCTCATCTTGCTGAGCGTGGCGGCCGTGGTATCGTTGGCGCTTGGCTTGTACCAAACCTTTGGAAACGACGAGCATCAAGGCGCCAGGGTTGAGTGGGTTGAAGGTGTGGCTATCATAGTTGCGATTGCCATCGTCTCACTCGTCGGCGCCTTGAACGACTGGCAGAAGGAACGTCAATTCCGGAAGTTGAACAAGAAGAACGAGGACAGGGAAGTGAAGGTTATTCGGTCGGGGAAGCCTACGGTCATATCCATTGAAGATCTTCTTGTCGGAGACGTTCTCATGTTGGAACAAGGCGACGTAATCCCTGTCGATGGTATTTACATTGACGGACACAATATCAGCTGTGATGAGTCGTCCGCCACGGGGGAGTCGGATTTGATAAAGAAGACCCCTGCAGAAGCAGTGATGCGTGTCCTCGAGAAGACCGGCCCGATCGAGGTTAAGAAGTTGGATCCCTTCATTATTTCGGGCGCCAAGGTGCTTGATGGCGTCGGATCGTGTCTCGTCACAGCGGTTGGGCCTTATTCGAGCCATGGCAGGACCATGTTATCGCTTCGCGATGACAGCGAATTGACGCCTCTGCAGTTGAAGCTGAATATTCTTGCTGGTATGCTCCCCTCGTTCGAAGCCGAACTATCCTACTAACACTTCTTCTCTTAGGTTACATCGCGAAGCTTGGATGCACCGCCGGTGTCCTCCTCTTCGCGGTCCTGTTCATAGAGTTTCTCGTCCGTCTTAAGGGCAGCGATGAGACTTCGGAAGAAAAGGGTCAAGGTTTCATGCGAATCCTCATCACCGCCATTACCATTATTGTCGTCGCCGTCCCGGAGGGTCTCCCGCTAGCGGTTACGCTCGCGTTGGCCTTTGCTACGAAGAAAATGACGAAAGAGAATAACCTCGTCCGCCACTTGCAGTCTTGCGAGACTATGGGAAATGCAACTGTGATTTGCTCTGACAAGACAGGCACCTTAACCGAGAATATCATGACTGTCGTGGCTGGCTCGTTGGGCGACGGCTCACTCTGCTTCGCCGAGGACAGCGTCCTGAATGCAATAAAATCGAACGATTCCACCGGTGCGGGAACGACCGAAACCGACGCCAGCCTCTTTTACAGCAAGTTTATCCAACCAAGCAAGCTCTCGTCGACCATTCATGAGGATCTGCGCGTGCTCCTTAACCAGTCCATCGCCATCAACACAACGGCTTTCGAGGGTACTGAGAAAGGGAAGGCGATCTTTGTCGGAACCAAGACGGAAACCGCTCTTCTCGACTGGGCCAGGAATAACTTTGCATTGGAATCACTCGAGATTATGCGATCGAATCACACGGTGGTCGAAATGTATCCGTTCAACTCTAGCCGGAAGTGCATGGCGGCAGTGATAAAATTGTCAGACAGGAAATACCGGATCTTCGTCAAGGGTGCGCCGGAAATCTTGTTAGCTCAGTGCCACAAGGTGATCGATTTGCCGACCGAGGGCATACATTCGTCGACTCTGGAGCAAACTCATCTGGATCAAATCAAGGGAGATATTTCAAGGTTTGCTTCTGCATCTTTGAGAACTCTAGGTCTATGCTTCAGGGACTGCGACCAGTGGCCCCCCCCACGATCCAAGGCTCACGACGACCCGTCGCAAGTTGAACTTAGCGACGTCTTTCGCGAAATGATTTGGATCGGCGCCGTCGGAATCCAAGATCCGGTGCGAGGCGGGGTCCCAGCTGCGGTTGAGGACTGCCATAGGGCGTCTGTCGGAGTCAAGATGGTCACTGGGGATAACGTCGCGACGGCGACAGCGATTGCCAAGTCTTGCGGCCTTTTGAAGGATGGTGGTAGGATTATGGAAGGCCTTGAATTCCGTCGCTTAAGCAACTTTGAGAGGGAAGCCATCGTCGATGACCTTCGTGTACTAGCCAGGTCTAGCCCCGAGGATAAACGGATCCTGGTGAAAGCCTTGCAAAGTCGGGGCCAGATTGTGGCTGTGACCGGAGACGGAACCAACGACGCGCCTGCCCTCAAGGCCGCAGATGTCGGTTTCTCGATGGGTATTACCGGAACAGAGGTTGCGAAAGAGGCGTCGGACATTATCCTGCTGGACGACAACTTCTCGTCCATCGTCAAGGCGCTTGCTTGGGGACGGGCAATCAACGATGCCGTAAAGAAGTTTCTCCAGTTCCAGATTACGGTCAACATCACTGCTGTGATGATTACCTTCGTCTCCGCTGTTGCCGACGAGAACGAGTCCTCGGTGCTGAATGCCGTCCAGCTGCTCTGGGTCAACCTCATCATGGATACATTCGCGGCTTTGGCACTTGCAACCGACCCCCCGAATGATAGCTTGCTAGACAGGAAGCCAGAGGCAAAGACGGCGCCGCTCATCACTCTCACGATGTGGAAGATGATTATTGGTCAATCCATTTACCAGCTCATCGTCATCTTCATACTACACTTCGCAGGTCCCAGTTTCCTCCATTACCCCGAGGACGAACAGAAGACCCTCATTTTCAATACCTTCGTCTTTATGCAAATCTTCAAGCTGGTCAACAGCAGACGTATTGACAACAAACTCAACATCTTCGAGGGACTACACAAGAATCACCTCTTTATGTTAATGGCAACCATCATGGTCGCCGGTCAAATTATCATCGTGTGGTTCGGCGGAGCGGCATTTGTAGTCACACCGCTAAACGGGGCGCAATGGGGCATCTCTCTCGTTCTTGGGTTCTTCTCCATCCCCGTCGGTGTCCTCATCCGACTATTCCCCGATTCGTGGATCCGCAAGGCCATAGAAACCATCGTCCCGCGCCGATTCCGAGAGAAGAAGGCCCCTCGGCGAGCCGAGTCGTACGATCTCGCAGCGGCGATGCTAGATGTGCGGGATGATCTCGCCTTCTTCAATAGGATAAGGGGTGGGAGGATGGCGTTCCTGTGCGATCCCAAGTTTATCCAGAAGCGGTTGCAGAAGAGCAGGAGCAAGAGTAAGAGCAGGAGGGGGTCGAACGCGTCGAGCTCGCCTGTGCATCCCGCCGTGGGTATACCCGGGTTGATCGCGGCGAGTATTGGCGGGCTTCCCTCGCCAGACAGCCGGCATGGAGAGACGGTGTAACTCGATAGGAGGGGCACAAAAGACGAGGGAGTCAGGAGTCTGCACGGTACTTAAAATGGGAACGGAGTTGGGTGGTTTCATGCATTGCATTGGCAGGGGTTGGTTCACTCATTACTGGTTTATTGCATTACACATGGTATTGGTTTTAGACATACCAATGGAAAATGCTTGCACGCGAGTGTGAAACAATACATTAATCGGGTTGAAATAAAGTATTTTATGGATATTGTAATACTCATTGAATGTAACTTTGTGTGATTGGCTGTGCCTGGCTAATTATATAAGCAAAGGACGACATCTGACCGAAAAGAGACGGAAGCCGCGTCCCCTTGACCCCCCGGAACGCGAGATTCCTAAACTTCTCGACTTCATCCCGCCGTTCTCACTTACACCCCAAGCAACCGCAGAGAAAATGAAAATTCCAAAAATAGTCCCTCCCCCACCCAAAACTTTCCTTTTCCCACTATATTTAATCCCAGTCCTCCGTCCGAACTCCAAACGCCCTTGATTTTTGTGATTTTAGGAATTCCGAAATCCAAAAAAAAAAAAAAAAAAAAAAAAAAAAAAAACCACCGCAGGTTTCGTTATTCCATGCGTGGATGATTGCCACCTTTCCTTTGCGCCATGTACGCCTTCGCTGCATCCACTTTATTTTGAGAATTGCCCATTAGCAGATGACCCATCTGGAGTGCAGTTCACCCAACCGAGAGAAACTGCGCAAGAGCGCAGACTCTTCGAATTGGGTTTGGGGGGGGGGGGGGGGGGGGGGGGGGTTGCGTTGACTAATACGAGTTTACGAAAAGTGGAAGAGCGAAAGAAGGAGAAAGGCGGGGGGATGAAGTGTCGCTTACATTTCATATCCATCTTGGACTTTCTGGCGAGGTACCAGTTCTCGTTGATGCTGTCTTCCTGCTGCTCTTCGTGGCGGCGTGGCTGGAACTCGGTGTCATACGCCATGGGCGACAAGGGGGGAGTGTTCAGTCGGCCGATGTAGGGCGTTGCAGGCGGCGTCCAGGCGCTCGTACCGTCGGCGCCGCGGGCATATCCGTCTAGGACTAGAGCTTCGTCTCGAGCCGGGCGGGGCTCGCACCAGGCGCCCATGGAGAGAAAGCCGGTCTCGGAAGGAGGACGACGGGCCTTCTTGCTTGAGCTGCCACCGCCACGAAGATCGTCGCCGTACTTGGTGGTGTCATCCTTATGATGAGATGAAGGGATGGTGGACGTCCTGGTCGAGGAAAGCTTCCGCTTCGACTTGGAGTACGACGAGGTGTTTTGGGTGGTTCCCTGGCGGGCCTTGGTGGTGCTGGTGTTGGTGGCGTGGCATGCGCTGTTGGAGGGGTTACTCCTCGGTGAGAAGGGGAACTCCATGCCGGCCGAGTGGTGGTGCGCAGTGGACATTTTTCTTCTTTTCCCTTTTCGTAAAAAGGCCAAGCGGGATGGGGAGAGATGGAGTGAGATGGAGTGAGATGGAGTGCGATGGGGTGCGATGAGGTGCGATGCGATCAAGTGCGACCAAGTGCGAAAGGGTAAGTGGATGTTAAGATGGTGAGGTATGAAGCGATGGGAAGGTGTAAGTGGGTAAGTTTGATATGTTTCCTAACGTTGGCTGGGCAGAGGAGTGTTTGACTCGCAAGCGCGGTCGAGTGATAGTGAGACGCTTCTCGGAAGGCCTGGGGGTTTTATATGAGGGGGAATGCGGTGGTAGGAAGAGGTTTGGAGGGATTTGTGATTTTCAACTTGATAATATGGAAATGAAGAGGGAGAGAGGAGGATCAGAGGTCGGGGGCATCGGACGGCGGGGGACGGACCCTTTATGGTTGTGGAAGTACCCCGGTCTGATGCACGACTTACACGCTGCAGCCAATGAGAGCTCGGCAACCATCCTCCTTCCAACATACGTTTCCTCCCCTCCTCCCTCCTCCCACTCACTCCTCACCTCTTCTACGTACTCAGATATCACCTTGCATCTATCTCATTTTGTCGTCTTTCCTACCGCCCCTTTGGACCAGCATATGAGTAGCACGAGTGTGCATAATGCGATGTCTCACCACCTTCCTGCGTATTCCTCCTATACCACATCCCGCTCACATTTGTCCACTGCCCTCGTCGAGTGACCAGGCTCCTGTAGAGAGGTGGCCCTGACTCCTCCGTCCAGTTTGTCGTCGTTCCTACTCCGTGCTCTGCTTTCGACACATCCGCCCCATAACTCCCATCATGTCCATGGATTACGTCCTAGCCCAAACTTGCGACCAGGCTCAAACCCTCATGACTTGCTCTAGTCTCTTATCCTGTCTGCTTGCATTACTCCATATGCGCCTTACTCTCCAGCAATCATAATATACATATGACATTGCTAGGTTCTAGATCCTCTTGACCCCGTTTCGGAGCGGCATGGCTCCATGACTCCAATGACTCCCTTGGCAGCCTTGGGAAGAGCTGGCAAACATTTGATCGGCCATCCTGACTTGGCTGCAGTAACTCATGTCATTGTTTCAAGGAGGGAGGTCTACGGAAACCTCGGAGAGCCATTCAGCAGTGCCTTATTGGTTGTTTTTTCCTTCTTCCTCTTCTCCTCCTTCTCTCTAGCCGTATGGCAGGGATATCAAAGGAAAGTGGGAGACGTGTGGTAGTAAAAACATATATAGCTGCACCCACCCCCCTGGGGGGCGTCTCGTTAACGCCCACTTCGCACAACAAGCTAGCAGAGGTCGCACACACCTCATAAATATACTTGTACACAGGTACTTCGTAGATTGTTGGCTTGATCCAAGCCGAAGCTACGAAGTATCCAGATACTTCGTACACCCACCCACCCTTGACACATGCCTCCCCCCTGGAACCTCCCCGTTCGCCTTGGGGTTGATACAGGACTTCAGTCGGAATTTCTAACAGTTACAACTGCTCATCTCCCGGCGCCAGCATCTTTTCCAAGTCAACATCAACATGGGCCACCCCTGCCGCCACCACTTCCTTTCTTACCCCTCCTCATCCGGACGTAGTCGCCCCACACCCTACCGCAGTACTTTGTAAGGCCAAGAAGATCAAATCTCATCTTCATCCTCCCGCTTTTCCATCCGCCGTCTGGTATTATATTTAAATAACTCACAACGAAGGCAACGTAGGTCAAAGGTGTCAGGCCAATCAGTAATTGTGCTAATAACTCTGGATGGTGCCTCAGCTCTCCTGACGTCGACGTCGGTCAAAAACTGAAAATCAGCCCAATAATAATAACTCTCTCTTTTCCGGTCCTGTGTTTTTACACCCAGTAGAGGACACGCGTAGCATCCAGAACAACTTTGCAGAGGCTTTTCTTCTTTCTCTCTCTTGTTGCCTTTTACCCATCATTTTCCCGGAATTCTTCTCCACGAACTAACATGGTTGTGAGGAGGTATCCTACGGCACAATAAAATGGTAAGCCAACGGAGGAAGAAAAAGAAACAGGGCGCCCGATTTATGAGTACACTTAGATCATTGATTGGGCCGATTCGATGGAGCCGTGAGATTCAATGTGGAGTCTCAGTGACAAATTTGGCGCGGCGACATGGAATGTACAGGGAAGTCATGGTGATGGTGGTTGATACAAACGGACGGAATGTACAGGGAAGTCAGGGTGATGGTGGTTGATACAAACGTACCAATCAAATTGATCAATGCTACATACGAAGTAAGGAGTAGGAATACTGAGGGAAATCAACCGCCGCGGGTGCCTCATGCGATGTATACAATTGATGTATTCTACTTCTCCGGAAAGCCTGTGGCTTCTACGAATACGCGTCAGGAGTGATTGGGCAGCAAGCGTGGTCGGCCTTGGGGGGAAGTCGCGATCATGCTGTCCTCTGCAATTCCCTGCAAATCTCAATGCGGCATTGCTATTCTCAAATGGCGCCAGGTACTTGGCCCTGGAAACACGATCAACTCTCCCCAATTACTTCGCAGTTAGACTCCGTTATCATACATCATCTACATTTAGGTAGCCCGAAAAGATTCGGACTTGATGAACTCTATAAGAATTTCAAAGATGTTCAAAACGCCAGGAAAGCCGTACTTCGTGGTTTTCATGCGAAAATTATCAGTGTTACAGCACTGGGGGAGTACGAAATATATCGGCGATAACCCTCATCTTCGAAGTCCCCAATGTCTTCGTTTTGGGCCGGGGGGTGTCGGCTGAGAAGACCACCGATGCGACGGATTATGATATATCACATCTACAACTAAGCTTCGCAGAGCGCATCGAACGCTGAAATGGCCGGCCCGGGGGCTTGGTTCTCGCGTCCGGCTGCTTCCCCCCCCCCTGCCCCTTCTCTCTCTCCAGAGAGCGGAATTCGGCAAAAGGATTTTGGGAGCCGCCGCGAACCAAGCTACTTGTAGAAAAGTAGCACAGGGGTAGAGGAAGGTGTATTCTTGGAACATCTTGGAACATCTCAGCCTGGTCTCCCGAAAGAGGGTGTCGTTGCAGGCTGCAGGGCAGCAAGGGACCAATGACGGCAAGCGATTTGAATCATCACCGAAAAACATCTCGTGCTTTCCTTTGTACTACATGCAAGGGAACAGCAGGGGCCTTGGTGGGGGTGTGGGGCCTTGATTGCTCCCTCTCACATTCTGCTCTCTCGAGTCTGATTAATCAGTAAAGAACAATAGCGCAGGTACGAAGTAAATCCCAGGTAAATCCCGTATGCCTTGTCAGGTTTGTGTAACACCGTACACCATATATCGTACTTCCATAGAGGCATATACAGGAGATGTACGAAGTACGGAGTACAATCTCAGGTAACAAGACTGTAATAGAGGGGGTCATTCAGAGTTGCGCCTGTCTTGATGACTGACCCCCTCATCCGATTTCCCCCCGGTCCTTGAGGGCCTTACTAGATTCTGATAGTGCGACCCCATCATTTGAAACTGCCTCGCGAAAGGAATCAAGAACCGCCCGACGCACAGTCATCGACCGCCTCATGCATGTCGAGAAGAAGCATTTCTAAGCCAACAGAAGTCCACCCTAGAGAAAATCAAGACACGTTCCTCAAGGTGCGAAAAGAAATAAAATGGAAGGGGAAGAATAGAGAAGAAAAGAAAGTAATAACCAATTGAAAGATAGAAAAATCAAAAAAAGAAATTTGATAAGAGTGAGATTCGAACTCACGCCCAGTTTCCTGGACCAGGAATGACCGCTCGGCCATCTTACCAATTGATGCAGGTTTATTGGAATTATTCCAAATTATGTAGCCCAGTTTCACCATGGCCTACGAAGTACAGCCGAGAAGACCTTTCTGAGTAGTCCAGGGATTCCATGATAATAATAAGAAAAAGTTGCAATTGAGCTGGCCACAATTGGAAGCAAGAGAAGAAAGTAAGAAAAACAATGGCGGAATATCTTCTTCGCCGGCGAGGACGAACAATTGAGGCCCCACACATGCCGAGATGACACTGCCGTAACGCACGCCACCTCCGCCCAGGCAATCTCCCACTAACAAAGCCTCTAGGCCCGAAGAAAAGCAGTACGACGAATCCTGTTCTCGGGTGTTCGAGAAAACGGAAAGAAACGAGGAAAGGCGGGGGTGGGGAATTTGTTTTTCGCCGTCGCGGCCGGGTTACCCCATCGAATCGGAGGAAAACGAGTTAATTTAAACGTCTTTTTATCTCCTCGAGGAGATTTTGCCTATGCGGAGATCATAGATGTATATATATATATCAGTCTTTATAGAAGCGTATGGGCAGACGAAAAGAGACATTCATGTATTGATATTAAATGAAATACGTATGTCTCCCGCTATACTGCATTATAGTACGAGCTCGTTCACTCGGTGAATGGTGGTCGGCTCTTTCTGTGTATACTTCTCGGCTGTCAGTGCCGATAGTAGTGACTATTTCGCATATTGGCCTTATACAGTGAGCGACCGGGAATAGGCAGTGAGGAGACGGGGGCAGCAATCAATATCAGAGAGATCGACGGATGGAAACGGGGGAGTATATAGGGTACCTTAGTCCGCCGTCTTGTTCCTGGGACGGCCCTCCCTTCTTGGCTTTGAAACTTCCAGGTGAGAGCTTGTATATATACACCTGCGCCTCTGCTTCAACGCCATCTTGTCTATACAAGAAGCCCATCCTACCAAACCAAAAAGAAAACGATAAAAGAAACAAAGTGGCTACTCTCACCATGCGAGCTCTCACCATCGTATCTTTCGCCGCCGGGCTCTCCCTAGCGAGCCGCCCAACTCGCCGCGCCGACGACTGCACGCGCGACTTCCTCAAAGCCGCCACCACGACCTACCTCGCCTCCCAAAAAGCCGGAGACCCCGCCGAGCTCGTCGCCCTAACCTCCGACTCGGTCGTCTACACGGAGAACTTCAAGCCCGCCGACATCACCAAGGGGGTCCTCACCAAGGCCCTGACAATCGACCACGACGCGAGCCTGTACGACACGACGCAGTGCGCGACGTACACGGAGGTCATTTCGGCGACGGGGGCTACGCCGTATGTTATCGGGACGCAGATTTGGTTCGAGGATGGGGTTATTGCCAAGATTGAGAGCATTGTGACCACGGAGGGGGATTGGTTGTTCAATGCTGCGAATACCCTCAAGTACGCCACGGCTGAGGACTGGGGCGAGATCCCCGAGGCGGATAGGGATACGAGGGAGGTGATCCAGGCTGCGGGCGATGCCTACTGTGATATTTTCAAGGACAAGAGTACCGTCGTACCGTGGGGTCAGCCGTGCGCTAGGCTGGAGGGCGGTTCGTATACGGGGCGGGGCGCGCCGACTGATTCTTGCGCCGTGGGCATTCCTGATAATGTCGAGCTTGTGAATAGGAGGTATGTGATTGATGAGACTGTGGGGTCGGTGGATATCTTTATGGACTTTAACGGGGAAAATGGCATTCCGGATAGCCATCAGTTCCGTGTGGAGAAGGGCAAGCTGAGGTTCGTGCACACTATCACCTCCATGAACAGGTTGGGGTAGATCGCTGCGATTGGAGGAGGAGGACGAGGAGAGGGACGGTGGCTATCTTGTATTCTTTTGTAGAGAGACTTGTCAGCTGCAGACGTAATGGATGGATTGGTTCATCTTCGTGATTAGAGGGCGAGATGGCTTTCTCGTGATGTAAGTGAATATTATTTGCTAAAGTGGTGGGATCTATTAATGTATGCATGCATGTCTGTCGTATCGGTATCGGTGTTGGTACCGTGGGTATCTAATGCGCTATGAAGGATGGGGTCATTAAGAATGGCGGGTTCATGAGGCTCCGAAGATGGGATCAATGCGGGCTGATTCGTTTCGCCGGAATGCTCAGTCCCGACGTACTCGAGCTTCTCAAGTATACCACCTCACGCTTACTTTCCAGGCCCAAAACCACAACAGGGCCATCGTATATGTGATCCTACATTCAAGTCAGTAACCTTTCCTCGTCCCCTTCGTCTTCACAGCCCAGCAAGCGCATGCGTCAGTCGAAACTCACATAACAAGCACCCTCAAGCCCGCCATGGCCTCCAAAACCTTCAACCCCGCGCCCTTCTTCCCACTCCCGCAATCCACAGGCCGACTCCGCAACACGCCGTCCGCCGTCGTGGACGTCACGACCGTCCCAGCGCATGCCTTTATGGCCCTCAGCATCTCGACGTTAAGCAATGCATACACGCCGGACGCCAACGCGCTCGTGGACACAACACCAAGCCAGCCGAGAGTCCATTCTAGACTTCGTGATTGGGTCCACGGCAGGCGGGAGAGAAGAGTTACCACAGGGAGGGAAAGGACAACTTCAGCCGTAGTAGTAAGGAGGACAATAAAAGCAGAGCTTTAAAGGAGGAGAAAAAAGTTAGCCTCTACCAGCTCCTTAAATCACGGGATACTCCCCAAGAAAATTACCTCTGCAGTAGAGACTTGGCGGGGATTCGATAGACGGCCAAGACTCCAATGGCAATTGCACCGAGATACGGAAGCGCCATTGCACACACCACCAAGACTAGTGAAAACGTAGGTGGCACGCAGACACGGCAGACGCGCCGCTGTCCTGGATGATTCGGATAGTCGCCCTCGTGAACACCGCCCACTCCCCTCTCTCTCCGGGGATGGGCATTCCCGCGATTTCTCCGTAGGGGGGACTCATCCCGTTGCGTCTCATCATGAGAATAATAAGACTGTCTCGCAGGAACCGATGCCGCGGGTATAGCCCGTTCCTGTTCCAAGGCCGTCACGGAGGTGAGCGGCGATAGAGGTATTCCTGGGCCGTGATTGCTTTCCGTACGGCGGAGGCCGAGGAAGGTTTTCCTGCCGACGCGTCAGTCTCGGATTTCTTTGGCCCAAATAACTGAGTAAATTCATGGGGCCTATGAATATTTGCAAAGAAAAAAAAAAGGGGGAAGGAGAGCGTGGTAAGCGTCAAAGCGGATGGAAAAGGAGATATTTAATACATTTTGGCCGCCACATCCATCATTTCTTTCCCCCTTCGGTGAAGGGGGAACGGCCCGCTTAGTCGAGATGGTGCGAGCGACGATTGTCCCCAGTGTCAGCGCGACTTGTGTGGAGTTCTGCGTGGGGGCCAGAAATTGAAGACGGCAAGCCTCCTAGGGAGCACAACGGCTCTTACCTGCTCAGCATGGCCCGGAAAAGACGAGGAGAGGAATCCAGACAAGAGTCGCAATTGATTGAGGAAGGGTGAATGAAGACGAGATGAGCGTCTGGAGCCTCGTGGAAGACGAAAAAAATGCTAGCGGTTCTCCAGAGGGGAGAGGAGTCGTACAAGATTCACCGCCAAGACAAATTGAGCGTCTTGCCCGGCCCGGGTTTGGCTTGACTGGGGTTTCTTGGCGATGAGGCCAATGCCAAGCGTGGGAGACATCAATTGTCAAATCGCGCTTCAGAGGGCCAACAACCTTGCGACTTGACGCAACCCGTTTTTGGTGGATATCGCGATTTTTGGTATTTTGAGTAAGAACCGGCTGGAAGACCGCATTAGAGCACATGGAAAATTAAGGCTGTAAACAACTGAATTTTCAAAGCTCGGACGGGATCCATAAGAGCGTCATCTCCTTAGCTCCTGGCGCTGGACGATTAAACGACGTGGAGCTAAGCATCCAGGGAATGCCCTAGATGCAGCCCAAATAGAGAACCTAGGACCCTCCCGGGTGTGTATTGAGAGATTATAGCGCCAATGCAAGGTCCCCAAATCTTGTCGCCGGAGCATCAGTCCTCGACAGCCCGGTGCGATACGAATTACTGTGCGACGGATCACAGAAGCCGGACGTTACTCCAGTTGTCCGAGAAGAATGCCGTCACCTTGCCGGAAAATATCCGCAGACCAATGCGGGATTGGTCACTGTCCTGCGACGGAAGTGTCCCGTCCACTTGCCACAAAGGAGAGAACCTGGCCTTTCTCTGTGCCTTTTATAGACTTCGCTGCCATGCAAGACCATTGACTACCGTTGACGACCGTCGACTTCAGTTGTGGTTAGTATCGTATCAAAAGTGGAGACGCGGAAGCAACTCGTCTATGCGTAGAAAACGGGATAGAACGCAGGGTATCAAAGAAACATGGCCTCATCTCAGCGAGGGGTTTGCATTGTGATCGTACGTTCTGTGATATTAAACAACAAACATTTCCATCCAAATCCAGGATACCCTGTCCAAGCTTACAGTTGAATAAGAATAAGAAGAGTAACCCCCAAACGTCCATTCGCATACAATTATTTTTCTTCTTCATGTTAATCGCTCCCAAAATGATGCTCGAACTGCCATGACCGCGGAATGAAGGGCGAGAAAGACGAGAAACAAAAAGGAAACAAAAAAGAAAAAGAACAAAGAGGGTTAAAACCAAGTTCCCCAGAATGACAAAAACGCGGTAGGCACCTTCAATGTTCGGAAGCCAACCGTCCAGGACTTCTACTCGAGCTTCTCGTTGGGGCCAGCAATCAAAATCTTGATTACCTGGCCCTCTTTCACCTTTTCAAATGCCTTCTCGGCATCCTTGAATGGCACAACACCGCTGATAAACTTCTTGACGTCGACTAGACCCGAACCGAGGAGCTGCACGGCGAGCCTATAGTCACCGCTGCTATACCGGAAGCTTCCCTTCATCGTCACCTCCTTGATGCACAGCGCCATGATAGGGAAAGTAATATCCGACTTGCCCATGCCACCCTGCACATAGGTACCGCCCGTC
The DNA here is from genome assembly GCF_000732125.1 of Scedosporium apiospermum. NCBI lineage: Eukaryota > Fungi > Ascomycota > Sordariomycetes > Microascales > Microascaceae > Scedosporium > Scedosporium apiospermum. The sequence goes on from NW_015971756.1 coordinate 366,557, forward strand.
TTGACAACGTGCAGACTGGCCTGGATCGAAGGCTCGGCACCGCTGGCATCGATAACTACGTCAGCACCCTCGCCGAGGTCGCACTGCTCGATCAATGCCTTGGCATTCTCCTGCGCGGGTAGCCTCTGGCTAATGTAGGTGTGTGTGGCCGCAATCTCCTTGGCTACCTCGAGCTTCGAGGGAACAATATCTACACTGACCACCTTGCTGGCGCCAAAGGCTCGGGCGACGGCCGCACAAAGAAGACCGACCGGACCGGCACCCATGATGACAACGCTGTCACCAGGCTTCACGCCACCCTGCTTAACGATATGGACACCGACGGCGAGGGGCTCCACCATGGCTCCCTCCTGAAGTGAAACATTGTCGGGAAGCTTGTAGCAGAAGTCGGCCGGGGCAACCCAGAAGCCTGTCAGAGTGCCGTCGTAAGGGGGGGTCGCCGCAAACCTCATCTCCGGGCAGAGGTTATACCTGCCACCCAAGCAGTTGAGGCAATGTCTACAGGGGTAACCGGGTTCGAGTGCCACCCTGTCACCCACCTTGAGCGACTTGACGGCACTCCCAGTCTCGACGACAGTTCCTGCAGATTCATGGCCGAGAACCATGGGATCCTTAACGACAAAGTGACCAATGGCACCGTGAAGCCAGTAGTGGACATCGGAGCCGCAGATACCGGTGTAATTGACAGCTACTAGAACTTCGTGGTCGTTCTTGAGCTTGGGGATGGGTCGCTCTTCGAAAGTCAAGTCTTCGGGCTTGTTGAGGATGAAGGATAGATTCTAAAGGGCCAAATTAGGTTTGGGCTTTCAGGAGGGGGGGAACGTCATTCCCGTGTCGGGTGGCCTTCAAATTTTGAAACTAAAATGAAAGGGATGGTCTGGAGGAAGGCCAAGGGAATAGGCTACTCACGCTCTTCTGCTCATTAGGGCCCGAGGTCTCTTGCTTCGCATCTCGTTCAACTTCTGCGGCAGTCGGTGCGTCACCGGCTGGGTCAGGTTCAGCGACGGCAGGAAGGGGGATCTCAGAAAGTTCGTTGGCGGGTTTCGAATCCTCGGCTGGCTCCGGCGCTTGGACCGGAGCTGATGCCTCCGTCGGCTTGGTCTCCTCTGTGGTCGGGGTCTCCTCCGCCGATGTCTCAGGCGCCTGGGCTCGGCCGGCCTCTACCTCGCTGGCTACCGGCTCGGGAGCTGGGGCATCGGGGACGGCCACGGGCTGTTCCACGGTAGACGTAGTCATCGCGGGCTCCTGGGCTTCGGTTGGTGCGGGAATGGAGGTCTGCTCGAGGGTAGCAGTGGAATTTTCTGTAGGAGCGGCCATGGCGTCGAGGATGTTAGTTGCGAGGGCCGGTTTACAATGGCTAGGGAATACTTGGAAGGTTGGCGAGTTACGGGGGAAGAGAGTGACGCAATTGTCTTAGAAGGTAGGGATAGAGTGGGAAGGAGGTGACAAGGAGAAAGAAGAGCCGCTGAAATGTTGGCTATTATTCGAGGACTGAGGAACAGAGGAGAAGAGCAAGTTGCTCTTGGGCACCGGGAGAATCGAGGGACACGAGCTCTCGTTTTGCTGTACCAACAGAAACAGAGGACGAGGCGATTTAAATACCCCGAAGCTTAGTCCGTGGTCAGATCGCGAAATTCAATGGGCACGCTTAAATCCCATGCACAAGCTAGCGAAAATGTGGAGAACTCTGGTTGAGAATCCATAGGAGCATCGAAGCTAAGCTCTCAATTTCCGCAAAATGCGGCAAAGAACATGATGGCGGGGCAAGGAAGGAGGGGTGTGGAGGTCTCAAGGTGGGGGAGGGCGTCCATGTGGATGTGGACGGGATGGACGGAATGCGCACGATCGTCATTGTTGCTCAACGGCCCCATTGGTGATGGAATCTGATTCCCAGTCTTTGGTTAGCATTCAACCAAACTTTGCCTCCCAAACCAAGACAGCGGACGACGGCTGGTTTTCGGCTGGGAAAATAACAAGCACAACACATGACCAAGTTTCTACCAATCTATGGCCGTGATGCAACTACGAAGTAGGCACACCCTAAGCTCTCCCCTTCCTGCTCGCCCAATTGACCAATGCATTCTGTCCAACAGACAACATTGAAGACTTACATGAACGACTTCGGATAAAGATGCGGGGGATAGCGTCTGCACAACCTGCAAGTGCGTGAGTATTGAGTGGCGGCAGTGATGGCATTGGCCATCGGTCTTGCCTATTTTTGTTTTCTCTTATTTAATTCGACCTTGTTTATCATGATGTGTAGGCTGGCCTTCTCGGTGATAGATAGCTTGCACTCCCCCTCCCCCTTCCCAGTAACTGAGAGTGACAACAGGGCAAGCCAGGCACCTTCTGCTCATGGGTGAAGAAAATTTTCTTCTTCCCCCCTTCGAATCCTAGCAAGGTTAGTCCTGCTGAATACCTAATGTGGTTTGGAGGGTGCTAGTGAGGGGAAATCCCATTGCAGAGGGAAATCCCTTTGCAGGGGGAAATCCCTTCGCAGGGGAAAATCCCACTATATGGTGGCGCTTCAGAACAAATCCAGCCATACCAAAAACCGACCGCAGTGCAACATATTGACTAGACACGCAATGCCGCGACGCTGTAAGTGAGTGGTGCGCGGGGAAGGAGACCTGCGGTTATTAGTCAATCTTGTCAATGCTGAGAACTGAGAACTCCAGTCCCATCTCCCCCTCACGTTGTGTCCGCACTAAGAATCCATGACTCGAAGTAGTGCAGGGCCTAGGTCGATGTCGGAACTGAGAGAGTGGGGGACGAAACGAAATCTCTCGGCTGAATAGATACCGAAGTCGAGCGAGAACGAACCCTGGATTCCTGACTAGTCAAGGGCTCCCTTCCTTGTGTCATACATAGTACAGCATATCAAAGCATCAATCTCCGCTGACTGCCTTGGCCAACGGCCTCCGTCGAAGATTGACATGGGAAGCTTGCAATTGCGGGTGGACATTCGAAGTAAATCCAGTATTGCTCTCAGACCCGCGCTTAAGCCTGAGTTGGTCAAATGCCCTCGCAGCCCCATCTGCTCGGGCTCCAAGGGCGAGGTGGGATTTGTGCGGATACTATCGAACCCACACCAACGGCCGGGGACCTGGTGACACTGTTAGACCTGGAGGCTCAGAGCTGAATTTAACCATTGACTTTATCCGGGCCAATCAAGGGTCGCCCACCTTCGTACACTAACCTCCTTGAAAAGCGACCCTCCCAGAGAGATCGAGAGCTGCTTTGGTGCTCATTCCTCTCATCTTGTTGAGGATCCTCTCACAACGCTAAGAGGATGGCTATCCATTCAGCAAAATGGAAGAAGTGAGGTGATATTTGCCTGAATTGAACTCCCCGCCAGCCAAGGAGAAGGAGTCATCAAACGGCGAGCCATCCGGTGGCGGTGAGGCAGAGGGTTGGAGCCGGTGAAGATAGGCCAGGCGGCAACTGGCCCTTCCTGCAAGTTGGTCGGCGTGATAGTTACTTGGAAGATTTGAATTTGGAATGCACTGATGATGTGTCATCAATAAGGGGAGTGGGAGTACATATGCTGGGAAAGATTGATGAATGATGAACTATTGATTTATTTGGCCGAGGGTACTACCAAGCAGCACCAAGACTAAGGTCTTTGACTCGTCGCCTAGATGCATGAGGGAATGAGGGAGCCAGGGAGCTTGACATTTGCGATGGCGACGAAATTAGACAGCAGAGATCAAGCAGCGTACTAGGGGATACGACGACAAGCTTCGTTTGGTCCATGATTGTAAGAAAGCACCACATGCAAAACACCACCAGGCTGTGCTAAACGAAGAGAAGGTGCTGACCACGTTGATCCACCTAGAGTACGAAGTACACTGCACTATCCTAGCTGGTTGAGGAAGTTACGAAGTACGCTGCATGCACGAAGGACGAAGTAGATCAATCAATTGCACTAGTAACTAGGTCGCTGTAGTGTAAATATGATCTCGTAATTTGGATTCTTAAGATTGCGACCCGTCGTCGTGGTCTCATCGTTTGCACATTCGTGCAAGTGCAAGTGCAAGCGTGGTTATTGGCACCGAGAGCACGGCAGCTGATGAGTCGACAACTATGTAATTCTGGACCTTTGTCCCTGGTCCACAGCATCGAAGGGATCAAGTCATGAAGACGCTGGTGTGTACAGACTAGTTCCTTCCCACCTTCATTTTGGGGCCAAACACGAATCAAATTAATATTACGAAATAAACTAGTGCGCTCGCAGGGGATGAGCGCCTGCCGCAGGAATGTTCCTGGTCCTGGAGACCAGGCGAACGGCGGTGGCTATCTCGTCCGTAAAAGGCAAATCTCAGATTCTAGAAATTCAGGTTCTGGCAATTCAGTTTCCGGCAATTCGGTCACTGCGCGAGGTACCCCAGTCCCCCCTCCGCCCAGCGCCAGCCACCTCGACTTCGCACTGTTTCTATGAAGTACATACGAAGTAATCTACAAAGTACCTCAGTAAACTTCATGATGTTAATACGAAGTACACAGGCATGAAGCTAGGATAGAGAATTCTGCGTAGACAGGGGTAATGTACCTCCAATTGATACTTTGGAAAGAGACTAGACCCCACGAAGTACGAAGTACTCCGTAACAATGGCAGCTTTAAATGAAAGTCCAAGGTGTGTTTTGAATTAGTCTGTCTATCTCTGCCCTAGTCGACGGACTGTACTTGCCGTCAAGGTTGTGAAGTAGTTTACGCTTGGCATGGTATTGAGAACCGAGAGCCTGGGAGCATAATACTCGCAGACGCGAGGGTCAGGGGCAGCCCGGTCCTTCCCAATTCGTACATATTGTTGAGGGGTATTCATCAATATTGTCGGTTGATGTTCAATCTTGATGATCAGCATCAGCCGTTGCTCTCCTCGCTGGGTCCACAGAGCGCCGGAGTTTACACATTGAACGTTGAATGCTCACCCGAGACTAATTGTCCACGCTCGAACCCACACCATTGTCTTATCTGCCTCAAGATGGCACGAAGTAACGGTGGAGGCTGCAACGGCAGGTTCGGAGGAGAACAGCGGAAAGGGAGGAGTCGAGGTACTTTGCCCAAGTTTTCTCCATTTTTCTCCATTCAGAGAGGGTTGGAGGAAATCCGGTCATCGAAGAAACCGAACCCAACCCCCCCCCCCCCCCCTTTTTTTTTTTTTTTTTTTTTTTTTTCCTGCCTGTGATGAATATGAGGATGCAGATGGACCGACCTATGACCGTTACACTGGGCCAGAGGTCATTTGCATCCGGGAGTCTTCCCTGCAAATCGCACAAAATATCGCCCCCCACACTCCATCTCAGTCATTATCGCCCGAGAAACAGTTGCAAGAGTTCCTCAAACATCAACCAACTGCATTATTTGTCTCCGCTTTCATGCTTGACGATCTGCACGATGCCTCTTTCAACTTGGAGAAGTGGCGCAAAAACCACCTGTCTCAGTGGTTGGCTGGGACGCTGACTCTCTTCGTCCCGAGTCTCTGGCCGCCTCTACGAAGTACAATCCGAGGTTTACAGTCCTCGCACGCGTCTCTAGCCCTCCATATCCTGGGTGACGGTAGGGTGAGTTCTAGTTTCGAACCACGCTGGTTTGACACTAGGCCACGACCTCGATTTTGATTGGGTCATCAACAATAGCGCTGACGGTCCGCTCCGCGGGAGATTAGTGGGGTTAGTTTTAGCTTGCTCTGAGGAGGGAGGAGGGAGCGTATGACCTGCTCCGCCTTCTTATTTTTTCTGTTTGTTGTACCCCATGTTAACCGCCATTACAGCTGGTGTAAAGGAAAAGTTTTCGCACGACGTGACTGCCAAGCCGGCCAGGATCCTGACGCAACCGACAAGGTTATGCTATTAGTATAATAGGCCTGCTCATAACAAATGAATGTTCCCATCATCCCTCGCTCCCGAGGGCATCAGCGACATCTAGCGTGCTAGGTAACCCTGGTCGACCTGTCTTGTTTAGTCTTAGACAGAACCAACGAGGCGGTTCGCCTTGCTATTAATATGATGGCCAGGGGCACTAATGCAGGCGGCAATCCTTCAAACCCCATGGACGAGACAACGAGGGACTTCGTACTCGGGAGAGGAGAAGGACATGTGGTGTTTCGCGACCCAAAACCTCCATTCTTGGCCTGGTCTTGAGCTGAAGATTTGCAAGTTTTCGGCATTATCTGCAATCAGGAACGGAGAACAGTGTACTGCAATTACCGAGATGCTTGCGCTAGGGGGACCTTCAGATCGGAGGGGGGGGGGGGAATCGATCACCAACAGCCGGGTTCTCAACAAAGGGAAATTATTTTACTTGTCAACTCCGACGGCATCTCGCGTGAAATTTGCTGTCAATCACTCCATCTTCAAGGAAAAAAAAAAAAAAAAAAAAAAAAAAAAAAAAAAAGAGCCGGCGACAGCCTGTGACAATGCCTTATCTCCTACCCCTGTCTAAACAGGTACTCTCCCAATGATTTGGAACGACTAGGGACGTGTCGTCCGGCCAAGGACGCATTAAGACTGCAGCATCTCGCACCACACTTGCAGACACTTACGAAATGAAATTCTCAATCATATCTATCAAAAAGGTAGGTACTTTGTACTAAGCGCTACCCGACTACTCGGGACAATGGGCACATCTGTCCCTTTTCGGGCAAGTCCTTTACGCGAGGTTCCATAATAATGGCCCGCAGGAGCTGCACCTTTTTGTTCCCCGGTCGGGACGCCATGTTGGCATCCCATTCCTCGGACTAGTATGGTGTCCTTCCTTAGCGCCCTCGAGTGTTTGAGAGAGATGAGAGACAACCCCGGGATTGTGGCACTGGATCTCTTTGTTAGAAGTATTGAATATAGGTACACATATGATCTGACGTCCTGGGCTGGTCTCAGCTGTCAGAATGACAGGAGAGTGGGTTGTATTTGTGCGACCTGAGTAAAATGACTGAGAGTGGGACATCCCGGCCGACAATTTACTTCGTACAAGCAGTGTAAAACGAACCGAACCGAACTTACTGCTGCTGCTGCTGCAGAAGTGGTGGAACTTTTTCCGGGTCGCTGCAGATTAACAGGACCATTGCTCTTCGATCTCCGTGTCATGTTTCGACGAGTGCCAGGGCGTCTTCCTCCTGGCTGACCCATCCCGCCGGGCTGGGATTCGCCTGTGATATGGTCCCCGACCCTCCATATCCTACCTTGCATAGGCCTGCTTTTGAGGCGCATCACTCAGAACCTCGTTGGTCTATTCATCCTTTCCACCCCTGGGTTCCTAACCCGATTTAGCTCGGGCCACACTAGGTTACGTATCTACCTGCATTTGTACTAATTTAACAACGGAAGACCCATCGTGTTGGGAAGTGGATTATCTTGGAACCGGGAGGGCATTCTAACTCCTGCCATGGAGGTATGATCCTGCTTCCCGGTTCCGTCAAGGATGCCTACCCGCTCCGCTGGGTTTTGGGGAAGTGAAGGTACAAAACGAGGTACTGAAGTGTACGAAGATGGATAGAGGCGAGCCAGCCCATTGATGGTCTTACTTAGGTAGTTAGTTGTACTTAGAGTCCCAGAATCTCATTTCCATTTTTTAAATCCCCATGACCCTAAGACGGGGGGCCGGGAGTAAAACAAAATCAACGAAACCTCCATTCTGTTTCCTTATTTGGATACTATAGACGGCTTGGGGCTAGTGCTGTCCACGTCGATGGTATAAGTGGAGGAGGCCCTCCCCTTCCCACAATAGTATCCCCGACTCCTCGTAATATCCCATACCCCATCATTCTCTGAACAATGGATCCTCAGCCAAACTCAATCGGACTGTACTGGCCCGACGACTCAAGGTTAGTCTCTGACCAAAGCTCTTGCGCCACATCAGAATGGCAACTGACTGGGAGCGTGTTAAATAGTTTCCTTGTACCGATGCCTCGTGATCCGGAGTTCGAGATTGACTATTCACGATTCGGCTCGCCGTCTTTGTCCGTCAGCCTTGACAACCGACTCAATGGCGTCGACGGGCTGGCCCGGTCCCTTGGTGGCTGCGGCGCAGCCACCCTGACGGGTGCAACGCTGGGCTCGTATTCCACCAACCACTGTGCGAGCCTCCACCGATATCTGACGGAGCCTCGCCGGGATGAGATGAGAGCCCTCGGTCTTCTCACCGACGCTGTTAATAATCGTCCGAAGCTTCCATCCGACTTGAGGAATTACCTCCGCTATGCGGATTCCTCTCATCTCGACATCAGCGTTTGTTCTCCAAAGCTGAGTGACGATGACAGTTGGTCAGCCGCTGCCGAGGTGGATTTCCCGGCTAGCCCTATGGAGAGATACATCTACACGAAGGAGCCTCACGAGATAGTGGCTCTCGGACTTCGATATGGTGATACTAATGCAGCACCTGAGCAAGCAGCCTCACCCTGCTCGGACGAGTCCATATCTCTCTCAGCGCCGTCACCGGCAGGCGTCCAACAGTCACCACCTTCTGATAAGTTGAGTGTCGATTCAAATGAGGACGGTCTTGGCGCTCCACCCTTCTTTGGACAGGAAGTAATGGATACAAGAGCAGAGATACAGCGGTAAGTGTGTCCGGGTCAGTGCGCGTTTTCCGAGTAATGTGCTAATACACAGGTGCCCTTTTCTTCAGATTTAGGGTCTACGGTGTGCGGGGGTCGAGAGCCCTAACCAAATCGCACCCGCGCCAGCGAAAGCGCTATGAGACGGGAAAAACTGGCAAAATGGGAATTCGCAAGCGATAAAGGCCGCAGTAGGAGTGATGCGATGGTTCTTGATGTGGCACTGGCAGGACTCGGGCTGCCATCTGGATAATCAATTGTAAGGTTTATAAGTCGTGTATGATTATTACCGTTTTGTTTCCGTTGAGACTTGAGGATGGATTTAATAGGAGTACTATGCTGGTTCCTTCCTGTCCTGTTCCTGAGGACATTACGAAGTATAAGGATATGAGTTTGAGGAAATTGGTGATGGTAATGGTGATAGTGGAGCCTGCGTTTCAATTGATTATTCTAGTAACCGAGTATGTTCTTAAGCATACAATTGAATGTAGCATGAAGCTTGAGCTGTGCTCCAATTGCAATGTCCTCATTACTGCACTAAGAATACTAGGAATGGCAGCAGGGTCAACCCACACGTCAGCTTCACAACCACACCAGACAGACAAGGCCAGACAAGGCACAACAAAGGGATTTCTTGCAAACCACTTCAGGGCTCCCTCTTTTGTTTATTCTTTCTTTCTTTCTTCCTCCTTACCCTCCCGATGACACGAAAAATATCTTCCAAGCTGCCCGCTGCAGCCTCATAATAGCTACAAGCACACAAGCACAACAGCACAGCTCTCTAGAATTGCTGCCCCTGGCAGCCCAAACTCCACCCCGACACAAACCCCTCCATCACGAACCCCTATGATCAGTCTCGTTTACCACCCCATTTTCTTTAATCTGTCTCGTTTTATGTGCTGCGCATTGACAGCCAGTACACAATGCTGTCGGAAACCCGACCGCTCCTGATGCCGCAGAACCGCAAGCTGCGGCATCTCAAGGGAATCTACCTTCGCAACCTCACCTTCTCCCGTCCCGAGGACCGCACGGTCGACGACGCAGCGCTTAACGGATCCAACTCGGCGACTAGGAGGCCTTCGGTCAAGGAGCTGTACAATGCAAGGTCCTCGGAGAGCTCTGGTTCGGGAAAGGCAACGGCGAGGAGGGGCTCGATGCTGGCGATGGTGAACGCGGTGGAGCGGCAGAAGAAATTGGAAGGAACTGTGGACGAGAAGGTCGCGGATGGGTTCTTCTCTTTGCACTGTGAGGGAGAAGAGGAGCCCATCTATATCAGCGAAGTTGTTGAGAGGTCCTCAGTGAGTTTTCTCTCCCCATACCCAACGACAATTCTAAAATGGAAAGGGCGTTTACTCATTGAATATGCGCATCATGACCTAGAACTTCAACTTTCAATTTTTCGACCTTACAAACCTCCACCCCGGAATTACGAGAACGGCAGAACTCACATTCCGATTCTACACCTGCCGACAAGGCGTCTGGACCTTCCTCCTTGAAGAATCTGTGGACCTTAAGAAGCTCCAATTCATCGACACCCTAGAGAACCAACACTTTCCTCCCAACGGCCTCGTATTCCACCTCACCGACGGTATGTATTCGGCCGACATCGCAGGCCCGCCAAGGAGGCCCAAGTCTGCTCCCGCCGTGCCGACGTCATCGTATAACGCTCTGATGAAGCTCGCTACTCTCGATACCTCCATCCAGGACGCGATCGCGACGCAACAGGCCATCGCGGCGCAGATCAACGACATACTCGACAAGCGACCGCCCGACAAAGGCCCCGTAGCTAAGGATCGTCTTGATCTCGCGAAGAAATACGTGGCCCAAGAGCAGCGTGCGCTAGCCGCATCGGAGAAACGCAAGAAGGAACTGAAGCAGTCGATCCAAGCCCGGCGTGCGGCGATTCGAGAAGGTCGAGCTATGCAGGAAAAGGCAGAGCGGGATGTCGCTGATGCTCAAGGAAAGCTCAGTTCCTCGCGAGAGGCTGTCGCGACGACGAAAGAGCAGATCCACGGTCAGAGACGACGCATCTGCTCCGATCTCAGTGATATATTCGACATTCGGCCGGTACCCGACGGCCCGCCATTGTCTTTTCAGATATGCGGCATCCCCTTACCTAACACTACCTTCGACGCCGCTACCTCCCGCGGCACGGACGAGAACGCTCTATCGGCGGCGCTAGGATATGCCGCCGCCCTTACTGACTCCCTCCAGTACTACCTATCTACGCCGCTACCGTACCCCATCACGACCTTCGGCTCCCGCGCGACCATCCGCGACGACATCTCCCTCCTAACAGACCTAACAGCGAAATATCAAACCCGTGGACGAGAGTTCCCACTCTACCTCCCGAAAGGAGGCTCAACCGCCGCGCACTTCCGCTTCGAATACGCCTGGTTCCTCCTTAACAAGGACATCGAAGCCCTCTGCGCCTCCCAGCACCTCCGCATCATGGATATCCGCCAGACGCTGCCGAACCTGAAATACCTTCTCTACGTGTGCAGCGCCGGCACGGACGAAGTCCCCGAGCGGAAGAAGGGCGGCGTGAGGGGCCTTTGGATGGGTGGGGCGAAGAATAGCAGGGCTTCGCCGACGGTGGCTTCGGTGGATGGCGTTGGTAGCGAGAGTCCCAGCGTGGATGGGGAGGGGGAGGCCGGGGGCATTGGGGCGCAGAAGGGCTTGCCGTTTGGGGAAGCCGAGTTGAAGTTGAGTTTGAGGAGGAAGGGATTGCATGCGGGTCGGGGTTAGCCATTGGCTTTTCTTTCTTTTCTCTGTTACTTATTTTGTTGGGTGATGGCGGTGGCGTTTCTTCCACCAAAAAGTTCTGTACACTGGTTGACACATACGGGAACAGACAGAGACAGTCGATTGAACATTTGCCAATGCCCCAAATAAATGCAACGAGATACCCGATGATAATAATAATAATAATAATACAAAATGTGTACATCCGATTACCCCGTGTCCGAACGACAGCACTCTCCCTCCTGACTTCAAAGACTCGTATGCGCCATCTCCTCATCTCTGTATGCTCCTAATAGGTAATACACTCTGAAGGCCGTTTACAAGAATGAAGAAACAAGAAACAAGAGGAAGAAGACACGGAAAGAGAAACCCCTTACTTTCTGAAAGAAGAAAAAAGAATACATCCCAAAAGATACCTGGCACAAATTAAAACTTCATCCACCGCCCCCCACAAACTTGACACTCTTCCTCCTCTCCCTCGCCCGCGCAGGACTCGCTTGCGCCATGCCCCCTCTCCCCAACGCCTCCCTAACACTCTCGACTGCCCTACTCTGCGGCACGTCATTACTATCACTCCTCACAGTCGACGCCGACCCAGCCGGGGCCGCGCCGCCCGCGGAGCTTGCAACCCCAGCACCTGTCCCCGCAGCGGGAGCAGGACTACCGCCATTAGCACTGACAGCGACAGGGCCGCTGACGCTAACGCTAGCGACTCTGCCCTTCGACCCGGCCTTCTCGGCGACGACGTACCGCCCCAACTCGTCTGATCTCGCGGCGCCAGCTTCGGCTCTATACCGACCAGGCAAACACGCGTGGCCACACCCGTCAAGTGGACAACACCCATCCGTATCCTCATCACCATGCCAAGCCTGCAAACACGAGGCATGCCCCCCATGCGCACAGGCAGGACAATACCACCACGTACAAAGCGAAGGTTCATCAAGATCAACTTCCGGCGCAACGCGATGTCCGCACACAGCGCAGGGTGCCATGTGAACTTTACACCTCGCGCACCGCCAAACAGCAGGCTCGCCATCGCGCGGATCAACGTCGCGCGGTTTGCGACACGTTGCGCAGTAGAACGCTACTTTGACATTCTGTTGTGCGGGGGCGAAGATTGAGGTGTATGAGTCGGAACCCCAGTGCGGGAGGCCCGCGGGCCAGCCTTTGACGCAGAGGTTACGGAGCTGCGCAGCTTCCACGAAGGATTTCATGCCCGTGAGACGGGAGTGGTGTTGGCGCAGGATAGACATGGCGTGGAAGGGGTCGATGACTGAGGGGGGCACGAAGGGGGCTAGGAGGAGGACCATGGCGGAGGCGGAGAGGGCGGAGGTGCGGGATTCGAAGTGGATGGCGCGGGAGATGATGGTGTAGGGGTCGATGGGGGTGGCGGTGGTGGTGATGCTGGGTGTTTTCGCTGGGGAGGAAGAGTCGGTCTTTAGGGGGTATGGATAGGGATGGTCGCCGGGCCAGTAGAGATAGTCGTGCTCAGTGACGACTTGGCTCTCGTCTTCAGAAGGGTGTGGTGGCGCCGTCGGCGTTTTAAGTTTCTCGATACGCAACTCGAGAGAGTGGGGCTCGCTCGCGGTGGTACCCAGGTTATCGTATTCCGATCGCGGATTAGACTGCGTATTCGACTGCAGTGATCCCTGCGAATACGGATCCGTCCCCATCGTGGTTTGCGAGATGAGGAAGATGTCGTCCGGCGACTCGGACGTCGGCACATTCTTCGGCCTTGTCTGCGCGCGGGCCGGCGTCGTCTTCGGGGATTCTTCAAGCTCCCTCCCTCTTATCCGACTCTCGTATTCACCCTCCGTGGTCTCGCTCTGCGCCGCCCGCTTCTCTTCTCTCTCGGCTACGAGGTCCCGGATTCGAGCCGCGTGCTTCATTCGTTCGCTGTCCAGCGACGGCAGCTCCGAACCAGACACTCTGGTATCTGTGGACTCGGATACCGAGAATGTGTGCGGGAAAGTATCGCTAGAGTCTCTGGGGACGGCGGTCGGCGCTCTGCCGTTGGGCGTCTGCGGCCCATAGTCAAGTTTGAGTGGGACTGATTCCGGCTTACTCGCCTTGGGCACATCAATAGCTTTTGCCAGGGCCTGCGCATCGTAAAAATCATAACCTTCCGTGATAGACTGCTCCGTCTCGCCGCTTCCGTTGCTTTCAACGGAGAGCGTCACAGAGTCGAGACGGCGCCGGGGACTCTCGGCCAACCCTGGATGAGCAGCCGGGCCTAACGTAAAGCTCTCTGGCTCAATTACTGGCGTCAGCCGCTTGCCCGGCACGAAGCCGTCGTGCACATCTGCGTCGCGGACTGGTCGTGCAATGGGAGTGGGAACGTTGGAAGTGCTTTCGATTTCTTCGGATAATAAGGAGCGAACCGAACGATTTCGGTTTTCGGGGGCCAGGCCACCCCGTGAAGGCAGTCTCCGAGGAGTGTCTTCGCCGTTACCATTACCTTGGGGTACTAAGACAGTGACCTCCTTTGTCTTGACGGCGGGCTCGTCCTTGGGCATGCTCGGAGAAATACCGAGCCTCCTCTCCAGGTGGTACTGGCCACGTTGGATGAGAAGGAGATTGACCACGTAGGCGAGAATCCGCCAGGTCTGACCAAGTCGGAACAGCCTCGCACTCTCAGCCGTCCTAGCATAAAGTTCCATGATGCCGCCAACTCGATCAACAAGGGATTTGCCGCCTTTGCGATGGGGTAATTCTTGTTCTAGAATCTTTAGATAGTTGGCGGCTAAGTAGTCATAAACTTCGACCCTTGTCGCGGCGGGTACATGTCCGAAAGCCATGGTTTGCTGCGACCTGAAGAGGCCCGTTACCTTGAGTGACTGCTCAAGTGTCAGGTTATGATCGTCGGGTGGGGTGGGAGCTGAAGGGGGTGTCGAGCTGGCGCTCGCATTTGTAATCGATCGACTGCTCCTACGCTGCTGGTTCCGATGTATTCTCCGTCGAGGCCCGACAAAACTTCCTACCACGTCTTCCTCAGAATCACTCCTGCTAATGCTCAGCATCGGTGCGGTGGGGGTCGACCCGAAGGCCGTTGTCCGATGGGCCTTAGCCGTAGATTGCGTAGGCGGTTGGGGTGCCCGCGGTCGAAGGGCATCTGGCCTTTCATCAAGGAAAACCATCACATCCCCCCTCGGCGAGAACGCCATGCTCGAAAGCGACTGTCTGTCAATGACCCTCGGCGCAAATGCCACATCGCACTGGCTAAAACGTCCATCCCTACCGGCCGTCCAGAGCAAGTCCTGGTCCTTCCACAGTAGACCAGAAGGCGGAGCGTCGAATCTGTCAATTTCCTTAAAGGGCATCGTCGGCCGCGCAAGATCCCAGATGTGCACAGCATTGATTCCAAATCGCTTCTGGCTGGATTCATCATACGAGACGGCGACCTGCGCAACGCGTTTCCCCTGGGCGGTAGCAGACCAGAGACCCGGTCTCCAAGACACGGTGGCGACCGGAGCAGGCGTAGAGATGGTCCACTTCGCCTTTTGTCGCTTGTCGGCATTCTTGCTAAGATTCCAAACATGGCACTTGCTATCCCCGCCTGCGCTCATCAGATGATCTCCGTCCGGATGCCACGATATCGTCGAGCACGCCTTATCGTGCGCCGACAGCCGAAGCAAAGGGCTACTCGCCTTGCGAAGATCCCACTTCATAATGACGCCCGATTCCGTTCCGCAGGCGAAGCAAAAGCCTTCCGTCGGTGACCACTTCACGTGTCGCACGCTATCAGCGTTGCACTTGAAGGCTTGTACGGCTCTGAACGTCAAACCACCCGTCCAGCTAGTCTGGGGTGTCCTGATATCGAAGCATCGCACTAGTCCGTCCCGACTCCCCGAGAGTAGGTAGGTCCCTCGATGGGGATTAATGTCCAAGGTGTTAACTTGTCGAGTATCCTCCACCGTCTGCACATATTCAAATGTCGAGCCTCCAGACCCGAGCCGATTAAGATCATACGAGAAGATCTTGCCATTCGAGCAAGCCGTAAAAATGGTCGAGTCGCCATGCCACTTGACGTCCTTAATGGACAACTGATCAGAAATGGCCGACGCCCCTCCCGTCTTCGCCAGCGCAGGCTGCGCCGAAATCAGGACGCGAAGATCGAAGCCATCATTTATCTCCAGCCCGTCCACCGTGACGGTCTTGAGGATATGCCTACCGGCGAGCACGACAGTACGGCGATCGGGCGACGCGTCGAGACATAATATAGGAACACCAGCCTTGTATTCCGCGTTTTGGGACACGGCCGATCGATAGGCGGGGGCGGCGATGGCGGGGGCGCTCGTGATGCCGATGGCGCCGGTCGAGGTGTCGGTGGTGCTGTCAGCTGCGACGCGGCCGAGGAGCTTGCGCATGATGCGATTGTCGCGATTATACATTGCTGGGGGTTCACTCAGCCCGGCGCATGCGGCGCCATTGGCGTTGTATTGCTTTGTGGTGTTGTGTGATATGGAGGAGTTGCTGGTAAGGATCCCAGCCCATGGAGGGGGTTTAGTTGAAGCTTAGCTTGGGCTGGGAGAGTCACGAACTTGCACACGAGGACAGAGCGTCCGAGTCTACCTGGGTACATAGGTACATGGGTACATGTTATCTTATCGAAAATGGTCTGTGCGTGAAGACATCAATTGTGCGACCAGCTCCGCACCCGAAGCGCACACTTTCATCCCCGACAACTTTGTGACAAGATCTTCGAGACATATATTCTTGGCGAACTATTGTCTTCAATTACGAAGGCGATGCCTATTAAGGTTCTAAACCTTCAAGAATTCTCCAACATCTGGCCCGATACAAAAGATATCCGGACCTTCGCTTTTACGAGGAAACACGTCAGGCAGCCGCTCCTCCGTCTATATACAAACCACCTGTATTGGTAGCTCGGACTGCTGCTCATCCTAAGACTTAAAGATATCGATCGGGAACTGGTTAGCAATCTCCTGATACCCAGCAACATTAGGATGCAAATGATCCCCCCCATCAAACTGCGCCTTCAACGCGTCCCCCTGCCCAATGAACCCCGCAAAGTCCACCGAGTGATCAAACTCCCCCGAGGTCATGATCCACTCATTGACCCTCTTCCTGGCCGCCTCGCGTCCCGGCCCGCCGTACGACTGACCCTGGCCCGTAAACGGGGTGATGGTAGCGCCGATGGTCACGTAACCCTTGGCCTTGGAGTCGGCGATGATCTGCTTGTAGGCCGTGATAAGGCGGTCGGCGAGCTGCGTGGCGCCGCCTTGATCTTGGGGTCCGTTGCCGATGTCATTGACACCCTCGAAGATCATGACGTACTTGACGCCGGGCTGGTCGATGGCGTCGCGCTTGTAGCGCGTGAGGAGAGTGGGGCCGAGGCCACCTGAGAGGACGGCATTGCCTCCTGCTGCTTGATTGCCGATTGCGACGTTGGTGATGCCTTCTTCTTGCATGCGGTCGAGGAGCAGGTCGGGCCAGCTGGGGGGAAGGGGAACGTGTGTTAGTTTCTTAAGTGATCCAAGTTACTGGGTGCCACTTGCGTGATGAGGTCTACGTACCGGTTGTTGTTGTTATCTTCGCTGCCACGGCCATCGGTGATGCTGTCGCCTAGGATGATCAAGGCACTGGTGTCGGTGGGGGCCCAGATCTCAACACCGCTAACAAAGTACCTGGTGTCCAACCCTTCATTAGTACGCGTTCCATCTTATATCACCTTTCCCTATCGTTCTTCCACCTGGATATCCGGATATCCTTACCAATGGTTAGTGTTTCCACCGGCAACGTTAGCCTCGCTAACTGCATTCCCATTCGCCATCCACGAAGTCGTCCGGCTTCCCGGGTGACCGGTGATGCTAGAACCCTGTTGGCCGCTCTGGAGGTACATGGAAACGGTAAGCATCGATCGGGACTCAACCTTGTAGTCGATGGGATCCGAATACACGACCTGGCCCGCGGGTACGCTGACCGAAGCCTGTCCATCGAACTTGAGCTCGGCAAGAGTCGCCGTGTCGATGCCGCCGACACCGGCCTTTCCACCAGTGGGCAGTGCGAGGGTGGCAGCTGTGATGGGCAGAGGGCTGGTGCCGAAGGTGTTGGAGAATTGGACCCGGAGTCTCTCGGCGCCTACTGTCATGCGGAGGGTCTGGCGGAGAGTTGCGCCTTGGAATTGGCTGCCTCCTGTCTGTTTGCCAGTAGCAGAGTTAGCGATCAAGCCTTCTAAGACAGCTTGCTGCGAGCCGGGAAACCTACGAATGGCGCCGGGGGAAGATTGTTAGGCTCAACGAGCTGAGGCATAGAAACCCAAGTCGGGACCCAATGGCCATCGGCGCCGGCGTCAGTATCATTCTGGCGCTTCTGATTCGAAGGAGCGGCGAACACAGAGCTACCGAGCGTCAAGAAGGTCAGGCCCTTCAAGGCGGCACTGAAGAACCGCATGCTTGAAAGCTGCCCGAGGATCGTCTTACACAACCGATCTCGTCGTTAACTACAGAGGCGCCGGGAAGATCGATATCACCACCGATAAATATGACAATCGAGAAGGATCGGTGGCTATCAGGAAGCGTGAATACACGATCTAGAGAGAACAATCACCTGAAGTCGAGGAACAACAGGCGGCTGAGGAACCTTCCCATTAAAAGGAAGGCCCTCATACACATCTAAACATGACCACATGGCCGACGACCCGATCTCGATTTAAAAAAAAAAAAATACTTGGAGAAACCCAATCGGCCATCTCTAGTGGACGGATTCAGTTTGTCCGCAGTTTAATATTGGCGGTTCTGGTACTGGGCTTTAGCCAAAAGCTAGAGAAGGACTCGGTTGCCGTATTCTTGAATGTGGAGGTGGAAACATATATCCATGACTGAATAGCTGAAGACAGAGTGCATATTAATTCTTTCATTGCTTCCGGGCGAAGACACAGGCACTTTCGGGGGCTTTTGCCCAGGCAGTGTCATGGGCACCCGATATAGCCGGTCGGCCACGGGATATATTTAGATTAGACCCAGAGGAATACTTCATTGATACCGTGCGGCCTGTGGGGTAAAGTGCAGGGGAATGAGGGGCTGCCCTCTCATATAGTGCCTGTTCATGAACAACCTGAAAATGAGGGATGGATTGATGAGGCAGAGAAGCTGCATCGTTGCGTCAGGTCGTGTCGAGAGAGGCTCAGAGTGAGGAGGGAGGTGCGTCTCTTTAGAGCCACAGCTGAATCGTAGAGAATAATCAAAGAACAATATTCTAGAAATTTGTATTTATACTCTGAAGGAGTTCTCTTGCCGAGTGCGCAGACGAGTAAGCGCATATTCAGGTCAATCTACATGCTTTGGGGTTAAGGCCCTCGGCGCCTGGCGATGGGCTTTTGTCTTTTCCACGCGGCAATCGCTTCAACCATTACGGCCACGGGCGGCGTCCGAGGGCGAGATCTTCTCCAGAACTCACAGATTCCTTATTCTAGGTGGATAGCTTCAGGAAGGTGCCTCCCTTCAGGGGAGGGCAGCCCTTGTTGGTTCCTTCTTTGACCTGTCCTTTCGAACTTCTTTCTGTTTGTTGCAGTTATCCAGGGTTATCGAGAGATTCAGAAAGGGATTCCACGAAATGGCTCCTTCTCTACTTAGCGCACCAGCTCGCAAACAAAACCATATATACAAGTGCCACAGGCAAAGACAGGCGCAAAGTGACGATTAACAGCGCGATCCCGGTCGGTGTGGACGCCACTTCCGAATCCAAACCAGGCGAAATTGATGCTACGAAGTGGTTCTTCTGTAGACGGGTAAATGTCGCCGGACACGGGGATCGGGAGTAAAATCTGTTGCTTATACAAGGCGTAAGTATGGCAGGACAGACTAGGAGCCAATTACGTCGTGGCGAGGATGAAGGCGGGTCTAGCGTGGCCTTCGATTCCATTCGGCTCCTAACATCATGAAGTCGAACAACGATTCGACACCGACACCAGTGGGCGTCGCGCCATGTCGACAATAGGCAGCCGGCATAATGCCATATCTTATTACCTTACCCCGCGAGACGGAGTGAACCAACGGGAGGACAGACAAGGGCAGATCTTGAAAAGAAAAGTTGACGGCCAAGTCCGAGGGCATAAAAGGAGTGTTTGGACGAAAAGAGAGTAGAGTATTCATCCGGGCTGGGGGTGATGAAGAACCCTGAGCTGAAATGGGGGATCTGTGACTCCGCTGGCGGGAATACTAAACAAGTCGTTGACCTTCTGTTCTTTTAAGTGGCCCTTGATGACTCCAAGTCATTCAGGATTTAGGTAGCATAACGATTCTCAGGGTTGTGTTCTCGTTCTCTCTGATGCGGAGATATTGGAGGCTCCAGAAAGAGATGTGGAGCATGCACTTCGTAAAGGGGTGTCATTGTTGCTGTCCTGTTTGAAAGTCCCGATTCTTAATGGTCTTTGTGATATACCCACCACCCCTTCGAAGCGTCGTGTTTCCGGCGTTACATGTGGAATGGGTGATCCTCGTCATCGAAACGTAGAGCCGGTAAAAAAAAAAAAAAAAAAAAAAAAGGGTGGGGGGGGGGGGGGGGAACCCTCGCAATGTTGTAGAGTGGCCAATTTAGACACTATAGTTGGCTCTCTGGGGCATTCACCACGGAATGCTCGCCCAAGGGTTGTGTTACTCAGGAACGCATTGCGGAATCATACACTGAGGAAAAGGGTGCACATCCTTATACCAGTGGCACTGGCTAAGAATGAGAAAACAAAATTCTGTTTTAGTGCGCAGAGTTGGACGGGAGTTGGGACTTAGGCTGATCCCTGCATGAATTCTAGTCGGGACAATCTCCGGCGTCAATGCTAGCTAGGCTCTAGCGCATGTCCTCCAACGACACTCGTCGATGCTGATCCACAACATGTACCTACATACGAAGTACAAGACTCAAAAAACTGGCGGTGCAAGTTTTACAGCCAAGCGAAGGCTAAAGAGTAGAGGAGGGCCAGGCGATTACCCAGCTTCCCATGCGGGCTTAGGAAATCACGACGGCGGCTTTAAAAGGGTCCAGGCATAGGGCTGTGTGGAATGAAGTCATCCGAGCCTTTGGCATCAGATGAGGTTTTTGCCAGTGTTTCAAGCAAGGGTCCTAGGCGGGGGATGGCAAAATGACGATCTGCTCCGATCTAAGTCTCCCTTGCCTTCACTGATCACCATGTACATCTACGATGTCCACATGTATGGGAGATCAGGATCAAGCATGTTTGGGGTCGGAGCGGAACGGGGAGGGAGGGAAGGGAAAAAGTTCAATGATAGATCTTCCTAGATTGGTGATGCAATTTTGGCATTCGGATGAGAATAAATTGAGGTGAAGTGACGCGTCGCGTTCGTGACTCGACGGAAACTCAAAGAGCCGTGGTAAAGCAACTGGCACAGGGAAGAGGGGAAAAATAAAAGAGAAAATGTGGAACAAAAATAGAGGGAAAAAATATGCAAGAGAGAAACAGGGAAGAAGCCTGAAGGTGATAGGTGTGGTGTGTAAAACAAGAAATGAGCAAGACATCAACAAACGACTGTGTGAGCTGGTTCGATGAAGACGGGGGCCAAGAGTTTGTTCTCCCTTCAATGCAAAGAAGATCTGGGGGTTGGAGGAGCACGGAACGATGACTGCAGACGGCTTCGTCGTTTTGGTTGGAGAGCTGTGGTAAACAAACCGGACCAGAGTGGAGGTTCGTTTGATGAAGTTTATGCCTTGAGAAAAAAGGTCGCGCCTTGGATGGCCCACTTCAATAATACCTCAGTTGTCTGTCACCAACCAGAAAGCTCTTGTTGTGCTCCAGATATAAAAATGCCAGATGGCCTCAACTGCATATCATCTATGCACCGCAACCATGGTCATGATAGTGGCAGTTGTCCCAGAATCGGGAAGAGGGATGCATAGACATGGAAACTGGATCATAGTGTTGTGTTGGTGAAACTTCAACAGGCCCAAGAATCCGCGACATTAAAAGATGTGTTTACGAGGTTCAAAACGGGGCCAAAAATGTAATCAGTGAGGCCGCGATGGTGACCGGTGTCCACTCGTGTATAGTTCGTAGCGAGAATTGAAATTCGCTGTTCAGCATTCGCGAGCGATGTAACCTGCCGGAAGTTCGGTATTCTCGAAGGATCAATAGATTTACGGCTTGATCGTCATCGTAACCCCAAGCCTATACTTGTGTCCAGTAACTGCGTACTCGCCTGTTCCCTCTCGCTTCGCTGTAACGCCGGAAGGCTAGCCACTTGGGACGAAAAGGAACAGGACCGGGAATTCGGTGCGGGGGTGTAGCGGGCGGAAAGAACTCATGATGTTGGGTAAAATGAGACTGTATCTCCGACGTCGTGGCTATTGGGGCCCGACCCTCCTTCGCCATCCTGATAGCTCTCTCGAATACATCGTCGTGGAGAGAAGTCTCTTGGCTCTGACCTCGGTTGGACTTGCTGTGTCGCGGTGCACGTTTTGTAGGAGCCATGTGCCATGTCTTAGCAAACAGACGAAGTGCGCCTGGGAACACGTTCTCCGCCAGACTTGAGCCGTCCGTGTGTATGCCGCAGTGGCAGTCAGAGGTCGGGAAATGTTGAGAATTTGATGGCTTGGCGCTCCAACTTTCCAGCCGCAGAACGTGTTGGTGGAATACCTGTAGTCTGCGTGTCAGGCAGATCCTGACTATTAGGAGTTTGCAACGTCTTAGACAATCTGCCCTGTCAGTCTGGACTGGTTTCTTCCTAAGCTAGTCATGTCTTGCTTCATGTAAAATGCGAGTGTCTTGTCAGAAAAACGAAAGGTTCTCCTTTTCCACGTAGGTTTGAGACGCTGTGTTCCTCGCAGAGCGGTGGCATCACTGAGACCACTGGCTGTGTGAGTACTTACCTAGAGGATACGCAACCTATTGAGGATAGGTGGGTATTCTCTACTAGCGGTGGGCATCGCCGTTGGAAGCTTGCTCGCAAGTCCAAAAGTCAGTGTAAGTGAGCCGCCGCAACCGCATTGATCCAGCCTGAGTTACAGGTTGCTAAGGATAAGGTTGGCAAAGGCAGACGTTGATAAAGCCATTCCGTGATCTGAACGACAGTTTCGCAAAAGTCGAACTGGGACAACGGGAAGGGCGGATAATAAGGCATCATACACTTGGGATCCCCAGATTTCTGCGATGCGTCGGATCATACAAAGAAGTGGACGTGGAGATTGTTCCCAGGTCTCGCGTCCAAATATGATTGAGGACCCGCCAGAAGGTAGCCAGCTTCAGCCCATCTCACGCCATAAATCGAAGGAACAGTGGAGGGTTTGAAACAGTGGCACGAGCTATCGAAGTTGTTAATATAAAGTAGGTTATAGATGGGAGAAACCGAGGCGTATCCGTTCCTTCCTTCCTTTCCCCCAAGCAAATCTCAAGGTGCTATTTCCGATTCCGATAATGGAACCGTACGAAATATTCGAGGCACATGCTTCGCTTCAGAATTTGATCAAATGTCAAATGTATTTTAATTGATTGATCGATCCATAGCTCCTTCCGATTTTGCAACAGGAGAGTATAAGGTACTTTCTAGAGGTGGGTGAACGCAAGAATAACCTTGTACCCCGTCCTCAAGTCCCATGTTATGTGTCCCTACCCTTGCTACATTCGGCAACCGAACCGGTTCAGCTAGGCACCATTGACTTTCTGGACATGAACACTCCAGTTTACAATTGATGTAGGGAAGGGTGGAAGGGGTGGGAGAAACACCTCAATATCTCTGTCAGGCACCGCCATACTCTGTACCTGCCTGTTCCTTCCCTCCATGTGGCTTCAGGTCCTCTGACGCGCCTTACCCCACGCGTCTTCTTTCTTAGTTGATT
Organism: Scedosporium apiospermum; assembly: GCF_000732125.1. Lineage (NCBI taxonomy): Eukaryota > Fungi > Ascomycota > Sordariomycetes > Microascales > Microascaceae > Scedosporium > Scedosporium apiospermum. The sequence goes on from NW_015971756.1 coordinate 389,659, forward strand.
ATTACGAAGTCCATACGTAGAGAGCACCCAGATTCAGCTATGAGACCCATTAATTCAACTTAAATTGCCTTTCGATTCCTTTTTCTGATAGCCCAAGCAACGAAGTAGAACGTAAAAACCTCGCAGCGCAGCGTCCCTGTGGACTTTATCAATTGTATCAGCCGATCTCATCAGACGTCTGAAAATCACAACCTTCCGCTGCCTACGGGCAGCATCACCATAATAATGGACTCAGTTCTATCCCCTCCGCTTGGCCTAATATAAGAATATAATACCGCAGAGGAATTAAAGGACGAGTCCCTTTGCATGCTATGATGCTACTTCGTAGTCCCGATGGCAGGTCCCCATGGTTCCCTTGTTCTTATTTTGCGTTGCTGTCGGTACCCCCGAGGAAGGCTGCATACGAAGTTGGTAGAAAATGAAGGTGACGAAAGGGGAACTGTATAGAATACCTACCAAAATGACAATTTCCAACCTACAGATTTCGTACCAGTTACATTCTCGATCCCTTCTAGACCAATTGAACCCTCCTCTTGGTATGAGACAGAGCAGGGGACCCCAAGGTAAAGTGAAGTCCTTCGTGGAGGAACCTTGAGCGGTACAAGATTCGTACTTGCTCGACGTACGTCCGACAAGGTACCACCCGGCGTGCAGGGAGGGAAAGTGCCCAGGGTTCATGTCGTACTGAGTACAATGTACTCACCTCCATGCATGACAATTGGAAGGTACAAGGTAGCTCCAAAACATGCGCTGCTAAATAATCACTGGACAGTATCGCACTAGGAAAGTCTCTGGAATATCGCTCTTGGACGGGTCCACGGGTCCACCACATCCAAGCCGCCAGTCCCTTTTATCCCATGGCCGAGCAGGTCCAATCTCGTTTGCCGCTTCAGTGCCACCTCGCTGACGGGCTCTCAATTTCAGCAACTGTCCAGTCCAGGCCAGGCTTGGGACCGAGAACACCCACCGTCTGGTCAGTGTGAACGGTGCATCAATTCCTGATTGTGCAGTGTCCCAAATCAAATGCCCAATGCGCAGAATGGTGCTTCTCCCAGTCCTGCTTCTCCCTCCCCTCTCCAATTGGATGCTCCTGGGCAATCATTGTCGTCGCTGACTGGGCCGATTCCACTCCTGCCCATTTCCGCTCCTTTCTCCTGTCCTCACACACTCTTCCTCGGGCTCCCTGTCCTATAATCTCCAGGTCTGCTCGGCGTCCCAGGTCGAAATTATCTTCCCTTTCCCCATCAAATTCCGGTTTGGTGGAGAGAGTTGGATTCTGTGAGCGCCCTTTTCCGGCTCATTTCCTGCTTTTTCTCGTCATTTCGCATCGTTTGGAACGAGGCATTTCGAACAGCCACGGCAAATCAGCACATTCAAACCGTTCGCATCTGCAGTTGGCGTCGAACGCGACCTGCCTCCACAGAAGTGAAAGAACCGCGCCACTATTACCCTATCACCTCCCGCCATTTCTCACCGCCGACAACACGACACCATCTGCGACGCTCGCTGATCCTCCCCCAGACCCCTAGCACCCCAGCCACAATCGACTGAATCGCCAAATCTGCAGCTCGAGCTTGGGGAAGATCCTAGGAGACCGTACGCGAAGCAAATTTTCGAGTCGACCTTTCGCCCTCCGGTCTTGTCGATATTTTATCGCTTTCCTTTTTCGGCCTTCCCTAGACCTTGGACGTCCGGCAAGGTTCATTTCAACGTTCCTCCTTGCCTCAATTCGCGTGGAGGCTCGCCAGAAATCCCCCGACAGGCTTTCCCCCCTTCCTCTAGTGCCCGAACTCACGAGGTATCAGCGTGGACTCGTCCCAGCCAAAGAAATAGTCCGCACCATGGTATAGGTCATTCAATCTGATTGGTATGAGTTTTCCATCAGCCCCTTCATCTCCGCGTGGCCTTTTCTTTTATCAAGCACTGCAGTGCTTGATTCTCAATCGAAAGCTCGCAGCACGAACGAAAACTGACTGGGGATTCCTCTCCTATTCCACAGTATCAAGAAGACTGCATATCCGAACAATAATTTCCATCTGCACACTCTTGTTGCTTGACGAAGGTAGACTTGAGTCTTGATCAATCGGGGAAGTTGGTTGCCATTTTCCCTAGGTCCATCGCCGAGCTCTCTATCTACTTTCGAACCCTTACTTCCCCCCTTTTGCGAGAGGAACGACATTTCCAAACGAATCCGTCACGGCAAATCCATCACGAGATTTGGAGAACCGCCAGCCCGGCAGATCAGATTAACATTCACGTCTCGAGGGAGCCGTAAGGACGCGATAATTCCTGAAGGAGGATGTCCACAGCTCTGCAAACGCCTCATCAACCGGCGAGCCTTGCGTCTCCACCATTGATCCCAGCCTCGACCGCGAGTCATCATTACATGCCCACCCATTCTCGGGAGGTCTACAATGCAAATCAGCAAACCGTATCCTCTGCTTCACCTTCATCTTCGAAACGACCTTCTCGTGCCCGTAGTGGCAACAATCCCGGAGCTGGCGCGGCAAACGTGACAGTTTCCCCCAATCACTCCCAATCGGCGCTTGACTCCCCGATGATGGCGTCGCGTGCTGCTGTCGCCAATGCGGCAGTTGCAGACTACCAGTCCCAAGGTGGCTCCGACCGAAAACGAAACGCGGCTCCTGTTGCCCCCCCGCGAACCTCTTCATCTAACCCTCCCGGCGCCTCCGAAAGCCAAAAACGGGCCACGGCGCCGAATGACCGTGCAACCGCATCCCCTAGGAACGGTCGTCACGGTGAATCCTCTCGCGCTGCCAACGGCAACGGTGGCGCCGATCCCGCCGAAGAATCGAGGGGATCGTCAAGCCGCCGGAGACATCAACAGATGGCCGAGGAACCTCCTGAGCGCGTAAGCAGTAATCGCGACGGCCGTACCGGCGCCATAGTCACGATCCCTTCAAAACCAGCTGCATCCCAAGAACAGCCCGATGCAACGGAAACCTACGACGAAGCGGCTCCTCCCCCCGTTGTCGCGATGGGTGACTATGCCGATCAGTCACGTCGTGGAGGGCGGAGTCGACACGATGGGCGCTCAAACAAGCGTGATAAGAACACAAAATTTGGCGACTATATTCTGGGAAATGTTATCGGCGAGGGAGAGTTTGGCAAAGTGCGACTCGGTTGGAAGCAGGATGACAGAGTTCAGGTGAGTTGCTTCCAACAGTCTCGTCGACTGCCGCTGCTTTAGATTTTCGGCGTTCCTGATGGGCAGACTTTTACTAACTATCATGTCTCCTAGGTCGCCATCAAAATTATCAAAAAAGAAAGCCTCGGCAACAACCCTTCGAGATTAGCAAAGATTCACCGAGAGGTCAATATCCTTCGGGGACTGACCCATCCCAACATCGTCCACCTCCATGATATGATCGGCGACGACACACGAATAGGTATCGTGCTCGAGTACGCTTCCGGAGGCGAACTGTTTGATTACATTTTGAACCATCGGTATCTCAAGGACAACGCTGCGCGGAGGTTATTTGCCCAGCTCATCTCGGGCGTGGGCTACCTTCACAAGAAGGGCATCGTGCACCGGGACCTGAAGCTGGAGAACCTCTTGCTCGACCGCCATCGAAATATCATCATCACCGATTTTGGCTTTGCAAACATCTTCGACCCCAAAGACGAACTCACCGAAGAGGAAGAGTTGAACCTGAGTGACCGGGAGTTTGTGAAGAGGCTGGGCCTGGATAAGATTAAGGGCAACGGGACTCGCCGGGGTGATTTGATGCAGACGAGCTGTGGTAGTCCCTGCTACGCTGCCCCTGAGCTCGTGGTCAGTGATTCCTTGTATACCGGCAGGAAAGTTGACGTGTGGAGCTGCGGTGTCATCTTGGTAAGTCTTGGTTCTTTTTCTCTGTCTCTTCACTCTCTCCCATGATGCTGGCACATGAGCTTATGCTAACCTCTATGATTCATCTCAGTATGCCATGCTTGCGGGATATCTTCCTTTTGACGACGATCCGGCCAACCCAGAGGGAGATAACATCAACCTCTTGTACAAATACATCGTCAACACACCTCTTACCTTCCCCGAATACGTGTCCCCACACGCCCGTGATCTTCTCAAGCGAATACTTGTTGCCAACCCCCGAAGACGGGCGGACCTCTTCGAGGTGGCGCGTCATAGCTGGTTGAGCGAGTACGCCCACGTCGTCAGGATCATCACGAGCAGCACGACAACCCCCGACGACATCAAAAATACGACAGTACCAGCCGAGGAGGAAGCCGACGCCCCGGGAATCGCAAGGAGCGCTTCCCTGCGCGAAGCGGCAAAACCCAAGACATCTGCTGCTGCTTCCACTGTTGGTGGCTTGACTCCCAAGCACGGTCATATCGATACAGACGACGCGGCAGCGGCGGCAGCCAAGGCTCAGAAGGATGCCAAGCGTCGTACGGTGCAAGTCGAGTATGTTGCGCCCACAACCCAGACTCAGCGCGGCGAATACATTGTTTCGAGCAAGACTCGTGCGCAGCCGACCGCAGATGCGGCCCAAGCCAATGCTTCCTCGTCCAAGGACAAGCCACTCCCACGCGATCCGCCCGTATCCCGAGACGCGTACTCCAAGCCTACATCCTCGAGGGGAGGACCCCCAAGCTCACACCGACAGCAGGCCGGCGTGGCCCCAACGCGACCTCCCCGCGATCCCCGATCGGACGACATCTACACGGCAAATGCTGCCGTGGATCATGGTCATGGTTCAGCACGTCCACAGACGCAAGGTTCTATCCAGTCGGCAGCCTCGCTTGGGTTTACAGCGGGTGGACGAAATACGTATGGGCAACCGGCGCCTCCCGCGGTTGCTGGAACAAATGTTCATGGACGCATCCAGCAGCCAGCTTCGGCCGGTGGCGATGACGTAGAGGGTGTCGGCCGACCGAGCGTTCCATCGAAATTTGCTAGGGTGTCTGGATTCACCGAGGGCGCACCGCCCCAGACAAGTGAGGTCAAGGGACACAAGAGATCTAGTACCATCGGGGAGATCAGCTCGAAGTTGCTCGGACGTAGCGGTTCGCTCTTCGGCAAGAGCCGCAAGCGAACGGACACTGCTACGGCGCTTGGTGCCCCAGCGACATCCTCTGGGCCAGAGAAGAATAACAGGAAATACCCTCCTATCAGCATGGCCAATTCGATGGCTGTAGGCGGCGAAGAGGTGCGGCAGTCGATGGATTCGAGGCAGTCGCGAAGGTCATTCTCGCTTGGCCTTGGCAAGAAGCGCAGCGGCAGCATCAACGGCTCGCATCATTCACAGGAGAAGCAATCGCGGAGGTTTTCGCTTATTCCATCTCTTACCCGAGCTATCGGACTCGGGTCCGATCGCAATTCGCAGCAATCTCTCCCGATTCACCATGGCCCGGATCGCCAAGGCCAGGCGGAGACCGGAGGAGCACAGCCCAACACGCCCATCTATAACGAGATGCTAGCGAAGCGTCAACCGGAGTCTGCGGCGACCGAGGCGGCTTACCGAAACCAATCGCAAGGCCAAGTCTCGGCCTCCTCGCATGCTCAAGCCCCGGTTCAGAACCCACGCTATATCCCAGAGCAGTACGACCGACGACCTAATGCCATCCCTCCCTACATCCAGCAGCACTCGTCAGTCCTCAACACGGGATCCGAATCATCCATTGATATCCACCGTAACCAAAATAACGCCCAGGGTGTCGGGTCCCCTTACCAGGGCGGCTTCTCGGAGTCAGAAGGCTTCGACGGACGACGATTTGGCGCCGGAGCCAAGGGCGGCAAGGTACTTCAGAAGAACAAGCGATTTGCCGATGCGTACGATGACTATCCCGGCGGCCACAAGGGCTCTAGCGGAGCCGCACGCAGGGTAATGGACATTTTCCGAAGGCGTGGAAAGGCCAGGTCTGGCGATGATCGATGAGTAATAATAATAGCCTCGCCTAGCTGGCCTGAACCTGAGTTATAAGGTCTAGTTCATCACAGGCGAGTCTCGAGTCTCGAGCCCCTCTTGGTGAAAGGGAGATAGAGGAGAAGGCAAAAGAAAGAGGAGGTTGGATTTGCACAGATTGGCGGCGTAACATTGAAATTCTCATCTCACAGGGCCATAGAATGCGGCCAGACCGAACAGGAGGCAACGGAACGTTTTTTTATTTTCACCTTCCGGAGGGAACACAGCTGTGGCGTTTTCTGGCGTACCTGGACGTATTGTGCCTCATGCTGTGTTTGTTGTATCTGGACTTCTGGCTTGGTTCTTTTCGTTTTCCCTTGATTTTTTTCTCTCTTTCCTACTTTCCCGCCTAACGAGACGAAGGGGAAGGCTATTTTCCGTTTGCGGTTTTGTTTTTTGCGTCGTCTCTTCTTCTAATACGATATCTCCGGCCCAAACTCTTCATTTCTGATACCTTGGTATTTTACACTTCCTCAATTGCATTGTTTCTAGTGTTGTTCTTTTCACGGATTACGGAGGAGGGGAGTATTTGGTTCATGTTGCAACTTGGACGAAAGTTTGAAACGAAGTGAAAGGGATCCCATTCCAATACATTTTCCCGCAGAGTCACAGAGAGAGAGAGTATACAGGCTTTTCTTTTTCAACTATTTAATAGAGGCATTGAGAGCTTTTTGAGGTGTTGAGATTTAACTGGATTTGATATTGATCTGTTCCTAGACTGCTGGGGGTCGTCAACATTGGGCCAGGATGAACAACGGTCCAACATTGGATACTATGCTATGTAGCTATTAATAGACAACACCTATCCGTGTCTCGACTTTATAAGGTTTCATCGACTGTCTCAAGTCCGATGTCATATTTGATCGATCAATGTACTTGAGTTTTCTCACTTCCCCTTGAGATATCGTGAAGCCGAGCGTGGTACTTTACGGTTGTAGAGGCCTCGTTTCGGTGGTGTTTAGGGATATGAGTGAAGGCTCGCTACAAAGGTAGTTAATACAACATTGAAGCATTGAGTTGACATGGGTTAGATTGAAACCACACTCTCATTTTCAATGAATGCATCCGAACTGGCTGTTTCTGAGCTGTTCATATGGCGCCGGAGTTGAACGGGGTGGCGAACAAGATACTTACCTTAGTTTACCCAAAACAAATAGACAAATCAATGCTAATGATCAGACTGGGACGTGTTGCCGTCATCTAGACCAACGCGCAAAACCAGATTGAGACTGTGGCCTTGGCTCGCGTTATCCTGAACACCATAGCGAATGGTCGCCCAAGCCCTGAGGAAGGGATATTCCGCGTGTATCACCACCTCAGCCTCGTCGCTGGTTGCGTCGATGAATTCGGCAGCCCATTGTTGAAGATTTTCCTCGTCGGTGCACTTCATCTCCGCCTTGGCGGCCACCTTCGCCCCAAACTCCGCCCACTGCGCCTTCACGGCAAAGGCCGTCCCGGAATCCATTCGGTAAATGTAAGTCATGAGTCTTTGAGATCTGTCCCGAGACACTGTGAACTTCGACTTCTGAAGAGAGCATTTGTGGATTCCGAAGTGTTGGTGGACTGAGATGTCAATCTGTTGGAACCTTGTGGCGGGCTCGGACGGGCTCACCCAAACCGGTCCGATAAGGACTTCGGTAAAGTTGCTCGCGTTGTCCGAGGTCTCCACGTTTCTTAGAAGCGCGGGTGATTCTCGCCGGAAGAGATTTTTCGATGGTGCTGTGTCGTCCTCGCCCATCGGTTTGAGAAAGATGGCGACCCTGCTGCGTGGGTGGTCGGTGGATGAACAATTCAAGACACCCAGAGTTCGGCCCCCGGTGACCCGCAGTTGGACGCGCAGAAGCAACCCCTTGGTCGTCACCGTGATATCGCCGTCCTTTGGGAGTTGTTCGGGGAGCCGGGCCGGGACAATCCGGGACGAATCGCGAAAATCGAAGGGGGATTGGGCCAGCACGCCTCGGGCATTCGTCGCCGCTTCGCCGGAGAAGACTTCGGGCAATGCCTTCCATGCGAGCAGGCTCTGGTCGGCGTGATGTCTCAGTATTTCTTGCTGAAGTCGTGCGAACGCCCGGCCTCCCTCGCCATAGAGTAGTGGCATGTAAACGTCGAAAATGCCCAGCAAGCAATACGCAACGTCCTCGACACGCGTCGTCTTCCGCAGAGCCGCCCAGCTCATGCGCTGAGCAACGCTGTAATCGAAAATGCCGCGCTCGCCCCGCAGCAGCTTGACGTCGGTATTCGTGATTTCCGCCAGGGTGGGGGCCAGGGACTTTTTCGTCCCGAAGTCTTTCCAGTCACGGTTGCAGAAGACGACATTCTCGGGTGCCAGGAGCTCCTGCAGCGTCCATCCGCGAGTGAACCAGCGACACTCGAAGCCCTCAGTCCCGAAGCTTGCTTTCGACTCGCCTCCAAAGTCGCTGAGGTACGTGAAACAAACAACGGCGTCTCCGTACCACGAAAACATGGAATTGATGGCTTCCGTCAGCTCGGCGGAGCTTGACTTGTCGATGCAGCATGTGTCGGCCCATGCCCACCTTATCCCATGTTGACGAGCGACCTCGCAGAAACTCACGATTTTCTTGAAGCCGGCTTTTTCGCGGGTGCGAGGCTGCTCCTGGTGCCTTTCCCATTCCCAGAAAGAGACCTCGTCGTGTTCCCACGTATGGGAGAGGATACAGTAGGGGGGTATCTCCAAGGATGAAAATTCTCGAATCTGGAGGGTAGCTGTGTCAAGAAGACGCATTCTTTTCAATGTGGAGGATCGGAAGAGAAAGGTACCGGGCGAACTGTGGGAAGATGGTAGATGGGATGTGAGTTGGTATCGTGGCGGGAGAAACATCTAACACGCATGGTCCTGTAGCTAACAGGGAGATCCCGCACCAGCTACCTGTGCCCATGTTTGTCCAAGGCTGTCCGGCGTACAAGTGAGCGGCCTCCTGCGGGCAGAGGCTTGAGAGCAACGATTTGTGGCGGTGATGCATATGTTGCAATCATCGAGGGCCAATCGGTCCCGTCGCCTCGTCTTCGTCTCGGATCAAAATCCAACGAGTAATTCCGTTTGCGTTTGCGTTTGCGTTTGCGTTTGCGTTTGCGTTTTTCCTCTATATGCTGCACCTGTATTCGCTTCCCTCTCGCTTTAATCCTCATCTACTAAGTTCTCCAGTCCCTTATACCTCGCTTTCTCTTTGGAGATTTTGACGACGACGATGACGAACCGCATGGACGAGTTGTTCTTCAAGCGTCGTCTGACTTCATGTCAAACCACGCTAGAATCGATGCATTTCGTGGAGATCCTAAACTACTCGGTACGTGAGGCCCAGTCCGTCTGTGTTGCTGATGTTGAGTCTTACACAACGAAACAGGACAGCCGCCTGAACACTCGGAAATTCGACGCGTTGGCCGACAACGCGTACAATAAGTTTCTAAGCAGAAGCGTACGATATTCCCGTCCATGTTCTATCACACGACCTCAGTGTTTTTTGGCGTCCACCGCCAGACTGACTGAAACGTTTATATCCAGGGTATATTTGCGCCACGGCATGAAGCCCTTCTCTCGAACGGTTTGAGGCTGCTGTAAGCTCACTTCACTCTTTTCTCTAACCCTTGATGTACATCAATCGCGGGAAATGCTGAGACCTCACATCAAATTGTACTTACTTTGCTTGGAGAGGGATTCTGACCCGCCTGCCTACCGTGATGCAGTCTCCACATCGACGCTCAGGATCCGAATGCCTTCTCCCCCTAGACGATATCACTATCGAATAACGCGTACGAGTTCCTAGTTGACGACATGCGACTTCCTCGATGGGCCATCGAGACATCTAGCATTGTGGGGTCGTTCTTCTGGTTCGACGTCGTGGGCGAAGTTGGGGATCGATATTTCCGTAAGTCTTGTCACCCGCACACATGATCGGGCCCTAGCCTGCAGAATTCCCACATACTGGCGAGTAGTTGAAGTTGTTGAAGAGCGGGAGCTAACGGGAAAATCGATCGGGGCTTTCGTCCTGTAGAGTTTGTGCTTCGGAAATCGGACTCCCAACATCGCGGTGCCGCGCAAAACTGGGAAATGACGCTTTCCTATTCTTTCAAGACCCATATTACGTCGGGATACGTAAAGGCTGCGGCGTCAACTGACCTCAAACATCTGGTCGAAGAGCTGCTGCCCTGTGCCGAGCCCACCGCCCATCCATTCTTGCTTCCCCTCCTAGTGTTGAACCGCGAGCTATGTACCAACATGGAAGAGGTCCAACGGCGGGTCCGCGATAGCCTTCAAGCTATAGAGAACAGCTTGAGCGGGTGGTCTAGGAAGCCGAGCGGGCGCTATGAAGGCCGTTCGGCCAAGAATGCCGATATCAACGGGATCTCTTGCATGTTAGCCGATGCCCGTGGCCATATGCTGTGGGAGCGGCCGGAAACATGGAAACAAGTCTTGGAGAGTGTGAAGACTTCGTTGGGTCTTTTCTGGGACGAACTGCCGCTCGAGGACAAGGCGTCGATGGTAAAACTTCATCAGTCAATCGAGAGGCGAATAGGTTTCATCAAGGCGCGACTGGCTGGTATCGAGAGCTACGCTCAGGACACCAAGGACCGGCTCGAAATCCAGGCCAAAGCAGTAGGTTTCTTCTCACAAAGACCAGAAATGTGTGGATTATTTTGCTGATTGTTTTCTTTCCCCCTTTAAGTTGGATGTTCTCTTATTAGAGACAGAGGCCAAAATGAGTGTTGCAATGACGAGCGCGAGCAGCCGCATAGCCAAGAGCGCCAAGACAGGCAGCAGAGATTTAGCTTCTCTCACAATCGTCACTCTTGTATTCCTCCCCGCGACATTCCTCGCCGCATTACTTCCAAACCCCTTCTCTCGTGCCTTTGATTCGAAAATCGACATTTTGGCGAGCCTGTCGGCCCTTTTGGGCATAGGGATCGCATTCCTTATAATGCTAACTTCCCTCTGCTGGGCTGTCAAGATTCGCCAGAGGAATATTTGGAGACATAGCGAGGAGGGAAGGAAAGTAGTCAACTTTACTACAGGGGCGAGGCCGATGTCAAGAGGAATTGATGTACATGGAAGTATTATTTAGGGTGAGGATCCGGAAGCTGCAAAATAATAGGCATATAACATGCATCAATTAATCTCATTTCGATGTTTGCGGGGCGTGATCTGGTTTGCGAAGAGGTTCGTTAGGTTGGTCACAGGCTTTTTTTCAACTATTTATTTAATAGAGGCATTGGGAGAGCTTTTGAGGTGTTGAGAAAGAACTAGGTGTTGAATATTCGATTCGTTCCTAGACTATTGGAGTCGTCAATGCTGTTGGGTCATGATGAACAACAGGCCAATGTTGGATGCGATGTAACTATTAATAGACAAAGCCCATCCGTGTCTTGGCTTTTGTGAAAGTTGCCTCGGTTGTCTCGAGTTTGATGTTGTTTCGACTGATCAACGGGCTTTGAGTTTTCTCGTTTCCCCTTGAGCGACGTCATGAACCCCAAAATGGTATTATACATGTAGAGAGAGCCTAGATTCCCCGCTTGTACATACGCCTATCGTGAGCTATTTAGCTTAGAATTCTGTCCTGTGAGGACTAGGAGATAGGACAGCAATCATTCCACTGTCTCTTGGCTCCGCTCAACGGCGGGCAACACCCACTTCACCATCCACTCCGACTTCAGAACCTCATCAGCCGTCGGACGGTCTTCCGGGCGGTAGGCTAGCATCCTACGCATCAAGTCCAGAATCGTAGCCTTCTCCTTTTCGTCGAATACTCCGAGAGCCTCCTCCTCTCGTCTATACTTCTGGATATAGTCTTCAAAGCAGGTTTCGAGAGTAGGCCATGGCTCGCTTCGTCCGCACGGACGACCGTCATCGGTGAAAAACTGAGCGCGCGCTTCCCAACGCTCCCACCAACTTTGGGGCATAGGCCCCAACACATCTACGTGTTGGGCGGTAATCTCGTCCGCGGGCACATACTCGTTGCTGAATACGGCCTTCATGCCAATGATTTCCCAAATTGTAGTAGCCAGGCTCCATATGTCCGACGGGTATGACAGGGGTGCGTCCGGCTCAAAACGAGCCTCGGGGGCCCGGGAGCCGTACGGAGTATGGCAGTCCTTTCCGAGGCGGGATTCTGAACCTGGTGCAAAGGCCTCACCAAAATCGGTGAGAAGTATAGACGTGTCAGATAGCGAGAACTTGCGTATATCCTCCCTCCCTCCGAGACTCAGAGGAACGACTGCTTCGCTGGGGACATTTGGCGTCAGAGGCTGCCCGTCGCACCGGGTAATAGGAACGGTTTCTGGGTCTCCGTATTTTTTATAGAGTTCATCGATTGAGAGCTCATTGATACTTGATGAGAGCTTGAGGAGTACGTTCTTGAGGTGAACATCTGTGTAGCGTTCCATGAGAGACTGAATCAACTTTGCCGACAGACAGACTATAGACGACAGACTATAGTTTACATACCTCCGTGTACATAGCCCCGTGAGTGGATATAAGCAACAGCTAGCGCAACTCTTCCGGACAATGCTCTCGCAACATCGATAGGGAAGAGCCGGCTGAAGGAAATGGCTCTAAGGTCGCCTTGCGCGAGAGTCATTGTATAGCACTGGTGGGTTCCATTCGGGCCATGGACTTCAAACTCATCCAGCAGTGAAGGAATCGAGTCACGGCCCAAGCAGATAGGGAAAGGCATAGATGTCTGTGAAGAGATGGCTCGTAGGGTCTCCGTTTCGCGGAGGGTTGAGTCTGCTGTTCCAACTTTGAGAGCCACGTAGCACTTCTGGCGGGTGTCGTACGAGAGCCACACCGTGGAATAGCCCCCATATCCAATCTTGTCGACGATGCGGTAGCGGTCGTGCAAGACGTCTCCGATCATTATGGGGTGGTAGCCGCCGGGGATATAGTTTTCGAGGGATTCGACGTCCGGGATCCAGTTATATGTTGGCTGCCATTCTTCTTGATCGCCTGGGGTGGCGAGCGGTGGGCGCGTTGAGAAGCATCTTGAGCGCGGTGATGCCTTGGGTATTCGGCGAGGATGGGAATTGAGTGTGATACGGGGGTTTCTTAGGATAGAGAAGACTATGCGGGAGTAACGTGTCATGATAAATGCGCCAGGAGAGAGGCTACGGTGTAGACTTTGACTCTTTTATTTTCTACTCAAGGTTGGTGTTGGGATTCATAGTTCTGGGGTACATCGAGAGTTGTCTGAATTGAGAGTTGCTTGAAGAATCCAGAAATTTGACCTGTCGTTTGAATCCTGTCCTTGGAATTCACCGGGGGCTCAAGACAACGAGGGCCCTCGAAGAAGGGGCTGCTAACAAATGGACCGCATTGGCTCCTTGTCGAGTTGTCACCAGAGGCTATGATTCGAGAGCTTTGGGAGGAACGGAGCAACGCGATGTGATCTGGATCTGGGCTCGTTCGGCCAGCCATCGCACGCACCGCGTCTTCGGTGGCGAGCGGGTTTACGGTCGATCGTTTCAGGGCGGTAAGGCTACGTACACATACGCCAGCTGTGGCTCACTCTGCCAAGCCAAAGTTCCGATGATCCTTCATTGTCTGTACACGCCTTCATCATCAATTGATGATGTCAAGCTGATTCGGTCGCCATCGATTGTCATGTACATTCACTTCAACAACCTAGAATTCATGTCAAGAAGACGGTGTTTTTCTTAATTCGAAAAAAATAATTAGGTTATTTCCCCAATAAAAACCTGCAATAAGCTCTCGTTGTATTCTAGTTTACTTCGTAAGTACACTATTGTGAGAAACCTCAGCTTCAGCTGTCCTTAGCCTGGCTCCAGTGCTCCACCAGCTCCATCAAGGCTGAGCAAGCTTGAGCGCCACTGCAGCTCAAACTTCTCCCTGCAACTTCTTTCGCACACTCTTTCGTCTCCTGTGGTGTTAGTGTCGGTTTAGCCCTCGGTTGATCTTATCACTGATCTTCAGCATCGTGCGCTGAAGGGGTGATCTAGACTCGTCCTGTCAGCACTCCCTACTTTAAAGGTTCCTGGTCTTCCTGGCCGGGATTAGTGCAGTGGCGATAATTGGTCAGGCGCAACAAGGGAAGGTTCGAAAGATCAAGGTCGTTTGTGTAAAAGTAGATTATTTACGTGCCTTCCTCGGTTTTTTCCTTTGTAGTTGAAACACGCTAAATCCAGCCAATTCATCAGTTTGAAGCATCAATCGGGTTCATATGACGTGAAAGTCGCCTGGCTCTCTTTCTATTTTTGGTCTTCGTTTTTCTGACTCCCGCCTGAAGACTCAAATCTTCCCCCCAAAGTGCGACATCTCTTCGACCTCACACACATTTGCCTCGTCGCGCACTCACTCACGTAGCTCAGCGTTGGTTTCGTGTTTTCAATCCGCCCAAGTTATCGAGAAATACGCGTCTAGTTTGAGCCTCTACCCGAACCGAAAGTCGAAGATCCCCAGAAACGCGCCTTAAATTCGATGAAGGAAGCCTCCGGCGACGCGACTGATTCTCGCGCCGAGCCGAGTCTCTTCTCCAAAGCACACGGCCTTTTTGGCCAATCTCGCGACCAACCCGTCCTCCCTCGCTATCGCGACCAGCCCGATGTGACTAGCTCCTCCACGAAGACATCCTCCGGTGCTCCTCATGGCGCAGACGAAAAGGAACTGGCCGGTGCCGCGGTAACCAATACCCGCTCCACCATCGCCCAGGAGCCCGAACCGTCGGACGACTCCCCGGAAAGCTCCCCGCCCCAAGGCCCAAAGCCGACCCTGATTCAGCGCTTCCTGCGCAACGTCAAGAACGTCCTCCTACACAGCTGGGTCAACCTGCTCCTCGTGTTCGTGCCCGTCGGCATCATTGTCGAGTACGTGCCGGGCATCCACGGAGGCGTGGTCTTTGCCATTAATTGCATTGCCATCGTGCCGCTTGCCGGGTTGCTGAGCCATGCGACCGAGTCGGTGGCTGTTAAGCTGGGGGACACGGTTGGAGCTTTGTTGAATGTTACATTTGGGAATGCGGTTGAGTTGATTATTTTGTAAGCTTGAACTGGGATTGTAGGCGTTGATGATTGGGAGGAATTTACTGACTTTTTCGGACATAGCATGTAAGTTATCGCCAATAGAAGTGAAGGCAGTTCCCTGGACTGAGGTGATGGAGGCTTGGCTGACAAGGTGGCTGTCTTGACTGCATATAGCATTGCCCTTACAAAGGTATGTTCCATGAACCGCATGAAGCCGGGGGACGGAACGGCCCATTCTCTGGGAGACTCAGTACTAACGGGTCTTGCTCAACGTCGTTTAGGGACAAATTCGCATTGTGCAGGCATCGCTTCTAGGCTCGATCTTGTCCAACTTGTTGCTTATCCTTGGCATGTGTTTCTTCCTCGGAGGTCTGCGTTTCCGGGAACAGGTGGGCAAATCATTGAGCTTCCATTGAATCTACCTCGGAGCTGACGATACGGGATTGTAGATTTACAATGCTACTGTCACTCAGATGAGCGCTTGCCTGCTCAGTTTGAGCGTCATCAGTCTCGTCCTGCCGGTACGTTTTCCAAGTTTTCCTGAGCTTGGAGTGGAGGTGAGCTCATTGCTAATGGCTTGTAGACGGCCTTTCACGCGTCATTCCGTGACCAGGACCTCGCGGACTCGGAATCCCTCAAGATCAGCCGCATCTGCAGCATCGTATGTTTCCACACTTCCCCGTCCCCGCTTTACCCCCTTCTTTCCCGTATCTCGTACAAGCTAACAGGTCCTATAGGTCCTACTCATCGTGTATCTAATCTACCTCCTCTTCCAGCTTAAATCCCACGCCTACATGTACGAATCCACGCCTCAGCACATCGTCGATGCCCAGTCCACCCCCGGCCCCGCAGCCGCTTGGCTGGACACGTCGAGTTCCGACGACAGCTCTTCCTCTTCGTCATCCTCTTCCTCTGACGAGTCGGATGGCTCGAGCCACACGGTTCGCAAGAAGATGAAAAAGGTTCTTCGAAGGGCGCGTCGGCCGAGCTCGGGCTCTAGCTTATCTGGTTCGGATGGAACGGCAAACGGCAAGAAGGCAGTAGACGGCGAAGGCTTTGAGGGATCGAGTTCGAAGCGCGCCAAGGCCAAGTCTAACGATGGCAATGAGAGCTACGACGATGATGAAGCGCCCAAGAGACGAAAGAGACATATTGGGAGGAGAAAACACCATAGACATCACAAACATCACAAGAAGCATGCGGCGCATGATGAAGCGGGCAATGCTGCCGGGGACGCGTCCAACGAAGCTACTCCGGCAATCGTCTTGGATCAGGTGCCGGATGCAGACGTTCGCCGAGTCGACTTTGCCAACCAGGACGAGGAAGTCCCTCCGCGCAGGGCCAGCGAGGGTGGTAACCCATCTACGTCTAATCCCGAGCCCCCGCGCCGCCCCTTTGCGATCCGCGGAGTATCTGTCAGGAACGTGCGCAATCTCGCCCCTCCCGTCTTCGCGCAAAACCCCGACCCCAGTGAAATTTCCCCTGGACCCGTTCCCGGACCCGTCCCACGCGTGCGCTACGGCATCCGACGCACGAACTCTCTCCCCGACCGCCTCAACCAGCCCTATCCCCCCCCGCACCGCGCGCCCGGCGCGCTTTTCCCACCCCACGTGCCCCTCATGGCGCTCACGGGAGGCAACGCGGCCGAGTCCCTCCAGCACGAGGAATACCCGCACGACCGGCTCTCGACGCCCGCAGCCGTCGTCCTCCTCCTCATCTCAACGGGCCTCGTAGCCCTCTGCGCCGAATACGTCGTCGGCTCCATCGAGGAAGTAGTCCAAGCCGACGGCCTCCGCGAAGCCTTCATCGGCCTCATCATCCTCCCCGTCGTCGGCAACGCGGCCGAACACGTAACAGCCATCACGGTGGCGATGAAGAACAAGATGGACCTGGCGATCGGCGTGGCCGTGGGCAGCTCGATCCAGATCGCGCTGTTCGTCACCCCCTTGGTGGTGATCCTGGGGTGGATCCTCGACAAGGAGATGACGCTTTATTTCACGCTCTTCGAGACGGTATGTTTGTTCGTTTCGGCGTTTATTGTGAATTTCTTGGTGTTGGATGGGAGGAGCAATTATTTGGAGGGGGCGTTGTTGATGTGTACGTATGCGATTATTGGGGTTGTGGCGTTTTATTATCCGAATGTTGGGGAGGCTGTGAGTGAGTGAGACGGGTCTGTGAGACTGGTCTCCCCCCCCGGTTTCATTTTATTTGGAATTTTCTAGATTTTTGATAGAAGGTACGGGGGTTCTACGGATAGAAGTTACGGATGCCTTGAGGCTATGTTTGGCACAACTGGGCGTTCGAGCTGGCACATTGACGTTTGGTGCCTTGGGGGTGTGTAACATTGAGGGTCTTGATGTTTGGCGTGGCTCAGCGCCGTGACGTCACCTCCAAGACAATAAGACTTGGGCGGGGAAAAGTTAACTTTTGTAAACTTATATTCAATGTAACTTTCATAGAGGTCAATATCGACCATGAGCCATGGCTGAGTTTCCAGAGCGTTTCTTAGAAGCAACTAGACGCTCGCCTCGGAGATCAATGGAATACCTCGGATAATCAGTTCATCCTTCTCACATCCACATCGTACGAAGCAATCCTTCGCGGAGCCGATAATATCAAGGAGCCCAGACTAGCATGCTTTGAGGATACTTCAGATGCAGCCAAGAACATCTGTGGCTTGCGCTTGTACCAAACAAGTTGGCGTCGACCAGGAACTGGAGAAACCCGCCTCACGTGTGGCATGCACTAAGCACAATGGCGCATTCCAGTGGATCCCGCAGCTGAGCTGGAATTGAGGACCCCTGAGATTGGCTGAGATGCGCGAGCTTACTGTGGTGCTCCAATTTGATTGATCTGTACTTCGTAAACCCCCCCGTTTGATTGCTGATTGCTCCGCCTGCACTTGACGTATGCACTGAAATCAAGTTTGCTATGTTCAATGTTACTTTGTGTTTGTTATTCATAGCGGGTGCGAGACCCTCAAAAACGGAACGGACCACAAACCTTAGCTTAGCACAGCACATGGCACGTTTGCTATAGCGCATGTAGTGTACGAAGTAGCTACTGGCTGCTGGATTCTGGCTGCTTCGCACTAGCACAGCCACCGTATGATAACATCAAATTGCTTGAGCACCAAGACTATTGATGTTGGCCTGTCCTTTCTCCTTTCTCTTCTGTTTCTCCTTCTCCCATTCCCATTCCCATTCCAATTCTCTCCGTCCTTGAACTCTTGGTGCAAACAAAGTTGAAACACCAACCAGGCATTGATCGCTTCTCTTGTGCAACCTTCGCTGCGTTTCATTGCACCTTCTACTTCTCATCCATTCCGAGCGCCAAAAAAGGACAATCATCATTGATCGACTCTGAATATAGCTAGGCCCAAGGCCCATCTCACGCACCAAGGATCGCAGCAAGCGATCACTCTCATTCGCCACAGGAAAAAAAAAGAGAGTTAAAAAACCTTCGATCTCCAGAGAAGAGCAGCCATAACCATGTGCTTCGGCTTCGGCTCCAAGGAACGGGATTCCGGCGAGAACCTCGCCCCGAGGCCCGCCAACGAGATCAAGCCCAGCGCCACCTTTCCCCAGTACGCACCGCCGGCGCGGCAATCCCAAACCTACGCACCTCCCCCCGGCCCTCCCCCCTCCCACTCCCAACAACCGACCTACGCCTCTCCCCCGCCCGGCCCTCCCCCGCCCGACCACTACGCGCCTCCCCCAGGCCCCCCGCCGGGCCAACAAGACCCCGAGCCCAAGACGGCCCACGACTGGCAAAACGCCGTCCCCGACACCGCGCTCTTCCCCCCTCCGCCCGCCTTCTTCAGCGGCTGGGACCGCAGCCCCGCCAACAATGCCACCGAGGAGGAAGCCGAGCGCGGCGCGCAGTGGTGCCAGCAGTATCCCCTAACGCCGCCCATCACGCTCGACCCCCCCGCGCTCGCGGCCCTCCAGGTGCACAACATCCGGCTCATGCAGCCGTGGGGATTCACGGGCGAGTTGGTCGAGAAGACGACGGGGCATTGGGAGTGTCGCACGCCGAGGACGGCGCCGGATAGCTGTATTATTGGGTATCCGCCGCTTTATGCCGTGACGCTGCATTCGCCTTTGGCTACGGGGAGGAAGCATACGCTGTATTACGAGGTGTTTGTGAAGAATGATAGTCGGCGCGAGGAGACTTCGTTGGCGTTGGGGTTCACAGCGTTGCCGTATCCGAATTTCAGATTGCCGGGTTGGCATCGTGGGAGTATGGCCATTCACGGCGACGATGGCCATAGGTACGTCAACGATACGTGGGGTGGACAGTCGTTTACGGCGCCGTTTAAGAGGGGCGAGACCTACGGTGTCGGAATGACGTTTGAGCGTGTTGATGGCGGTATTGAGACTACATGCTTCTTTACGAGGGATGGCGTTCTTGATGGGGAGTGGAGCTTGCATGAGGAGCAGGATTCGGATGTTGTGTTGCCTGTTACGGGGTTGGAGGGGTATCATGATTTGAGCTGTGCGATTGGGACGTTTAACCATGTTTCGTTTGATGTGGTTTTCGATCCGAAATTGTGGAAGTTTCGCCCTTCGTAGGCAGCGAAGAGGCTGAGGCTGTTGAAGGGCCGTGATGGGTTGGTTCGCATCATACACACACGTAGGCAGGCAGGCAGGACTGGACTGAGGGTTTCGGTATTCGGGCAATGCTTGTTCATGAGATTTTTTCCCCTTTTTCTCCTTTCTTGATTTTAAGCTACGGTTATTCCCCCAGACTAGAGGCAATATGAACTCCATTCACACGTAATATTTGATAAGTCTCTTTGCTATGCCTAAGTCAAAGTCCATTAAATGTTTCCCCGCGTCCTTAGCCATTTGGCACTAGCCAGATCTTATCACAGAGTAGCATTCCTTTCCGCCTAACGGCGGTAAACTCACGCCGAGGTCCTCGAGATCTCAGGGTCCCCCGCCTCCCGAGGATCAGGATCAGGATCGCCGCAGTTAGGCGCTCCAATAATAATCCGCAGATAGATACCTCGCCCGGCACTCCAGTTTACAGCCCTACTGCAATCACGTCTTTGCCGGGCCTAGCTGGCCAATACGGGCCTTTCTCGGGCTCGGAAGCGGCCGTCGAGACCTGGCGTGAGTTGGGGGTTTATGTGTGTGTTGTCGGCGCGCCTGGCCGACGTTGCTTTTTCTTCTACGTCCTTCCCTTTTTGCCCTCGTGCTTGCAGAAAATCCCTCGAATCTTGCCGTGGCTGCCGGGGTGGTTCGGTGGTGCAATGGCTCAAAATCCTTGGTTGAGATCTGTTGCCTGCGAAGTATACCTGTACTTGTGATTACCTAAGAATCTGACATGTAAGTTAAGCTCAAACTGGGGAAACCCAATTGGATCCAATTGCGCCCGTTGCTCCTCCCCCAAAATCCCAAAATCCTCAGCAACTTCTTTCCTGCCTCTGATATAATAATTGCTTCGCTTCTCCCACCGAAGGCGGGTTTAGCTTTTTTTCCCTTCATTTCCTTTCAATTGTGTTCCTCCACCCGACCTCTGGGTGTGTTGTATTTTTCTTCTTTTCATTTCCTTGCTTGTCCGGTCTTGTTCTTTTCGTTCGTACCGGGGGATCTAGCTCCGACAGATTTTTCCCGCAGTCAAACACTCGAGCCTTCTTCCTTACCCAGTCCAAACCGTCCTTCGAAAACGGGGGAGAGATCCCTCCTGCCTACCCTCCCCTTTCTCCCACTCTCTCCTTCGCAACCCCAACAATGACCCTCCGAAACCGCCCCGCCCAGATGGCCCTGCGCCGCTTCCGCACGCCCCTAGCGCCACCCGCGCGCTCCGGCACCGCTGCGGCGCTCCGAGCGGCGCAACAACAAGCGCGCTTCATGTCCGACATGGAGGGCAAGGACCGGCCGCCGTCCCACGAGGAGAAGACGGGCCGGTCGTTCCGCGGCCAGATGATGGGGAGCATCTCGCACCGGTTGAAGAGGGAGAAGGAGGAGATGGAGAGGTGGTCGGAGCATAGGCAGAAGACGGCTGATAGCTCGAGGTGGAGCTTTACCTTTGGTGAGTTGAGCAAATCGAACTCGTTAGCATCTCAATTGGAAAAGGAAGAAGTTCGTGCCTGCTAACAATGGGCTGCTACTTCCCTTCCTTAGCCCTCCTCTTCACAACCGGACTCTCGTACTACCTAGGCACCCTCTACCCCCGCGAACCCGAATCAGACTCAACCCTCCCCCTCGAAAAGACCCAACCCCCCAAGCACCAAGCCAACGTCGAAAACCTCCAAGCCGCCTGGGCCGACTTCGTCGCCATCCTCGGCAAAGAACACGTGAGCACCGCCGAGAACGACCTCCAGCACCACGCCACCTCCGTCTGGTCCTCGCACCCGGCCAAGCCCGACGAGAAGCCCTTCCTCGTCGTCTACCCGTCTTCGACCGAGGAGGTCTCCGAGATCATGAAGATCTGCCACCAGCGCCGCCTGCCCGTCGTGGGGTTTAGCGGCGGCACCAGCCTCGAGGGCCACTTTACGCCGACGCGCGGCGGCGTGTGCGTCGATTTCGCACGCATGAACAAGGTCGTTGCCTTGCATAAGGATGACCTTGACGTCGTCGTGCAGCCCGCCGTCGGGTGGGAGAGCCTCAACGATCAACTCGCCGAGAGTAACTTGTTCTTCCCGCCCGATCCGGGCCCGGGCGCCATGATCGGCGGGATGATCGGCACGGGGTGCAGCGGGACGAACGCCTACCGCTACGGAACCATGCGCGAGTGGGTTCTCTCGCTGACGGTCGTCCTCGCCGACGGCACCATCATCAAGACGCGCCAGCGCCCCCGTAAGAGCTCAGCGGGCTACGACCTCACCAAGCTCTTCATCGGCTCCGAAGGAACCCTCGGCCTGGTCACCGAAGCCACCCTCAAAGTAACCGTCAAACCCCCCCACACCTCCGTAGCCGTCGCCTCCTTCCCCTCCATCGGCCACGCGGCCAACTGCGTCGCCCAAGTCGTCGGCAAGGGCATCCCCATCGAGGCCATCGAGATCCTCGACGACAATCAGATGAAGTGCATCAACGACGCCGGCATGACGCAGCGCCGGTGGACCGAGGCGCCCACGCTCTTCTTCAAGTTCGCGGGGACGCCCGACGGCGTCAAGGAGCAGGTGGGCCAGGTGAAGAAGTTGGCGCGGGACACGGGCAGCGCCACGTTTGAGTTTGCGAGGAGCGAGGAGGAGCAGCATGATCTTTGGAGTGCGAGGAAGGAGGCTCTTTGGAGCGCTATGGCTGTGAGGAAGGAGGGGGATCATGTTTGGACGGGGGATGTGGCCGTGCCTATGAGTCGGTTGCCGCAGATTATTGAGGAGACGAAGCAGGACATGGTCAAGAGTGGATTGTTTGGTACCATTGTCGGACATGTTGGGGATGGCAACTTCCACAGTATGTCTTATCGTGACCCGGGTGTGTTCGGTTCAGGTTTTTTTGCTAACTGGCTTTCTAGTCATTCTAATGTACGGCGACAAGGAGAGGCTAAAGGCCGAACACGTCGTCCACAAGATGGTCAAGCGAGCTATCGAGCTCGAAGGAACTGTAACGGTTTGTTTTCCCCCCTTCAAACAACCCAATTTATCACTCAATATCGATCCAAGTATGCTAACACACACCGCCTCTAGGGTGAGCACGGCGTCGGCCTCGTAAAGAGAGACTACCTCCCCCACGAACTCGGAGAATCCACTGTAGACACCATGAGAAAGGTAAGCTCCAAAGGGGAAAAAAAAAAATCTTACCCCCTAACAAACCAGACACCTCCTCAGCTTGTCATTTGCGCGGCTAAGCTAATTCGCCGCTGGCGCGAAACAGATCAAACAAGCCTTGGACCCCCTCTGCCTCCTCAACTGCGACAAGGTAATCAGGATGCAGAAGCCTAAGGCCGGCGAGATCGCTGAGTGGTGAAAAGGGAGAAAAATCAAAGAGGAAAAGAAACGGAAAGCTTTTAGTGTATATTTGACTGGAAGGAGAATGGGGGAACCCCATGGAGGGAGAACAGGAGTTCGGTGGAACGGACTGATAGAATGACCAGCATGTTTGAGGAGGGCAATCTAGATTTCTTGTCTACTCGTGATATATACATATATCTGGTTGTTTTTAATGTATGGAAAACGAAGCAATCAAACTATTTCAACTCCATATCCACCCAACGTCAGCCCGTTCATACAAACACTCTTGGTGTAAAGCAGCTCAGAAGACGCAGACTACAATGGAGGATTACACTACACTCGCTCCGAAGAACCAATTGTAGCAACTCGCGAGACGCACCAGCAAGGACGGGAGTAAATGCCCCCAATTAGAACTAGCTAACTAATGGAAGAGTCGACAAAAGCACAATGATTGAGTAAACAAATTGCGACAGGTAAACAAACATGATAGAGAGAGCGAACACGAAACACACTGTTCCCCGGTTTCCTATAAAAACAACTCCGCGCCAATGATTTGCTCCGCGAGAAACCACGAGATGCCTCGCACTAAAGGTGAGAAAAGAAAAGTTATATATGCCTTGAAACGACCACGCCATCCCAGAATTCATAAGCCAATAAAACCAAAGAAAGAGAAAGAAGAAAGAAGAAAGAAGAAGATGCGGACAAGCACCCGCGCCGAGCGCAAGGGATATCGGCGCAATTGCCGTCGTACACGTCCAGTGTACTCCAGCACGCATTCGGCCTTCAGGTGTAGGTGATTTATGATAATCTCCTATAATACCATTTGCCCAACATTCCTCCTCTTGACGGGCAACCAAAACACCCAAGGGAGGAGGAGGAGAATGCCTACGCTCCACCAACCCTCGTCGCGGGCTTCATGCCTCTCCGGCCCAGAAGCGTTGCGCCGTCCAAGCTTAGCTCGAACGCACCCTTCTGTTTTTGCCTTTCCCTAACTTGCTGACGGGCGGCAGCCGCGACGGCAGCAGAGTGTTGGCCGTAGCCTTTCTCCTGTTGATGGGCAGGGGCTTGTGTCCTTTCTCTTCCCCTCTCATGCTGGGTGTCTTGGTCTCGGATATTGGTGTTGCGCATGCTCGTTTCGAGGGATTTTGTGCCCGCTTGGCCCTGAATAACATCCGCACCCTCTTGCTCCTCGTCTGCCTCGGTCACTTCGCTAAGGTGTTCGGGCCCTCCAACCTTTATACCAAGCTGTTTCCTCATTTTGGCCTCCTCTTCTTGCCTGTGCACCGCGTAGCTGACATCGAAGACTTCTCGAAGATTTACCGCCGCTGGTGACCTAAAGTCATATTTGTTTTCGCCGTCCACAACTTTACCGACTTCATATGCAGCCACACTCTCGAGCAGGATGTTCTTCTTTTCTTCCCTTGGCGTGGGCCCTGCTTGCCTGATCCACGGGTGAGCGAGGAACTCCTTGATGGTGTAGCGCTTGTCAGGATCAACGGTCAAGAGATGGCGGATGAGTTCCTGAGCAGATTTGGAAATGTCGTCCCACCACGGAGAGAGGAAAGTGTACTGGCCCTTCGCTACTTTTTCTGTAAGCGTTTCGATGCTTTCGTCATAGAATGGTGGAAATCCGCATAGGAGAGTGTACAGAACACAACCCAGAGCCCACATGTCTACCGACTTTGAGTAACGCTCATCCTTGACGATTTCGGGGGCTGTATACCCGACGGTACCGCAAGGGGTCATAGTCTGGCTTTCCCACACAACTTTGGAGAGTCCGAAATCGGCGATTTTGATCCGACCAATGCCTCCAGCACCAACACCCCTGATAAACTCGCCCTCGTCAACCTTGTCCTCGTCCCCCGGTTGTTTCGGACGTGGGTGCTTCGCTGGTACAAACGGAATGGGGCTAAAAAGGATATTCTCCGGCTTGATGTCCCTACATAATACATGGTAAGCAACACAATCAGACGATCGCCTTTGGGATGAGGTGAAGCCGGTAACTGTAGCGAGTGAAGGCAATTCCTGCACTGCGCACGAAGCTGGGACACTCTTCCCACGATGGCAACATGTCGACACACAAAAGCAGGGCGGCAACGGCATATCTAACATACCTGTGAACGACGCCCTTTTCTTCATGAAGATATTCAAGAGCCTTGGCTACTTGAGTGATGACATGGCGAGACAGATCCTCGCTAAAGTAGGTAAGTCGGACAATCTGATGGAAAAGCTCGCCGCCCGGCGCAAGCTCGAGGACGATGTAATAGAATTCCTTCGACTCGGAAAACTCGATGAGTTTGACGATGTTGGGATGGTCCAGCTGCCGCATGATTTGGACCTCTTTCAGGATGTTGGCGCGCTATGTAAACGACAATGTAAGTATTCCAGGTCATCAACGTTGCTGTTGGTCTGATAACATCATCGTTGTGGCGCCGCCTTTCAAGGACGAAGCGGAGGGGAGAAGAAGCAAGGAACAAAAGGATGAAAGGTCCCGTCACTCGACAAAAAGAGCAGAGAGTGGTCTCAGGATGTGCGAAAAGAGCGAGAAAAAAAATTCCGAGTAGAAATAAACAGCTAATGAAATATATCCGCACCTCTGCAGCTTTGGGCTCCTTCTTGAAGTCAGGGTGGAGATGCCTGTTGCCCTATTCCATTGAAGAAACCCTTCTGGTTGGTAAAACCGAAATGAAATAGAAAGGGATAAGAGGTGGGACGGTAGGAAAGGAAGAAGATGCCTTCTTCCATTCTATTTTTCTTGGACATGAGGAAAACGAGACCTGAGAGACCGTCCCTATAGAGTGATTATATCTATAGGTAGGCACCTCCGGCTGAAAACTTACCTGCAGACTGTTCATCTCATACTTTCTCACGACCTTGATAGCCACCTCGCCATGAATTTCGTGTCGGTCTTTGGCGCGGTAGACATTGCTGAAGGCACCATCACCCATTTTCTCGAGTAATTGCCATCGCTCAAGCGCGGGATACTTCGGAAACTTGGATTTGCTCTCATTTTCCTCGGCTACCAGCTTGGCAATCTTAGACTCGTCTATCCGTTTAGACTTGGCGTTGACTACGGCTGGATCTGAGACAGCGTGATGGTGGATAATTTTGGCTGCCTGCCCAGTGGGGGGTGCCTCCGGGTTTTTGGAGGCGTCATCGGCGGCAACACGAGCTTGCTTGCCTGCGCAGATTTGAGATGAGTTAGTATTTCCGCGGAAAATTGCGTTTCTATATTTTGTGCAATCAAGTCTCAAAGAAGACAATGAGAATGTCTTCGGCAAAGATGCGTCCCAGCGAAAGCGCGCTCCAAGACTCTCAAGTAAGTAGAGAAAAGCCCGCTGGAGGAAAACGGAAGAAAAGGAAGCCATACCATGACGGATGAAATTTTTGAGTTGTTGTATCGTAGACATGGCGTTCATGGGATCTCGCTCGCTCGTCTCGGCGAGCTTTGATCTCGATGCCCTTTACGTCGTCGCGCGGACAGCGGGAAGCAAAAAAAGAAGATTCAATGATCTCGCGCTCTCTCTTTCCCTTGGAGACGACGAGAGCAAGTGCGATCAAGCAGGAATCGATCGGGCCTCCTTTCTGTATTACGCGGACAAGAAGGTTGAAAACCTGTTTTTCCAGTCTTCCTTGTTTTAAGCCCTTTTCCCTCTTCTTTTCCTCCCACGTATTTAATTGTTTGGCGGGACCAGAGATGCGGGCGGGGGGAAGGAGCTGGAGCGTCTTATTAAGCGCCGATGTTGGAGTCGATGACGTTTAAGGAGACAATGGCCGAACCGGGGTTGTGGAAATGGGTCTAATAGTGAGGTTAATTTTGGCGAACCAGTGTATCAAATTGCAGGCCGAGTGAGGGCTGTAGGACGTAATCGTCAGGCCGAGGATAGGAACAGTGACAATAATGATCTAACCGCTAGGGGCGATGACGGCAGTGGTCTGAAAATGGAACGGAAAGGGCTGAGTAAAAAGAAAAGCCTTGGAGGCTCGAGAAAAAGAAATACACACTAATAGAACGCCAATAGATACGCGAGAAAGGCGAGAACAGAAAACTAGAGAGCGAGAGAAGGGAAGAAAAAACAAGCAGAATTAGGGGCTGGGCGTTGGTTGGGTAATAAGCATACGAACTGAGGAAAAGGGTGTCGTCGCCTTGCCTGTCGCATGCAAGAGGGGCGGAAAAGGACGGCCAAGAAATCGACCTTGGAAGGTTGCAGAGTACCCTGGTGTAGATGCCGGTCCAGTCGGGAATTGCGCTTGATCCAGGGTAGCAAAGTTCGCTATACTGGCAACCGCTAGTGATATAACAAATATAGAGAGAGAGGTGTAAACCTTTAGGAACGGATCGTGATGTTGAGGAGGAGAGATGATAGATTGAGAATTGCCAAAGGGGGATGGGAATAAAGAATCGGTTCAAGCTTCAAGCTTGGGATGGAGAAGCAGTCTCGAGGGGGAAGGAACAGAGAGCAGACGGCCTGGGGGAAGGTGGAGATCGCAGAGTTGCCGTGGGATCAAATACATTCGCATCAGACTGACGTTCTGACAAAATTTGGGAAAGCGGGACCATGGGGAACCACTTGTGAAGTAACAAAACCTACCTTTGACCACTGCCTTAGAAATCACAAGCGCGAAAGGCGAGGGGGATCAACGCCCACTTCGAAGTACAGTTGACTGCACTGAGCGAGTCAACTTGTAGCATCCACCAACGTCACAGTGTTCGGCGACCAAAGTGACATTGATCGGGGCATCCGTATTGTAGACTTTGTAGGGAACGAAGGCAAGGTTAGTGTCGTCATTGAATTGATCAACTTAGCGCCTTGGTACCAGTCGCTGCCTGCTTAGCTACTTCAGACGAAGTCGTGACCATCCAGCTGTAGACTTCGGTACGCTTCGCCGGAAGGTCCAAGTATCCAGACCCCAGAGTATCCTGGCCTGTGACACCAAACCAGGGAAAGGCACATTTCGCTACTTCTTCATCGGCGGCGCACCTCCCGCGGGGCGCCACTACCTCAAATAGGTAGCGTTAATCACAATGCAGGAGAGACATTCAATAGTGGCAGGCAGGCTCGCAAGCGGGCTGTAGGAGGCAGACCACGGAGTAAGACTAGAGCTCATCGATTAAACCATGTTATTGCTGCCGAATGTGTTACCAGTCGTGGGAAGATGGGTCGCAGAACAATATGAGCATGGGCACATGCTCAAACCAGGTTGGGGGATACAATTACAAGCAAGGTCAGGTCTACGGGTACCTGCCTCGCTCCCTCGATTGCCATGGCACTAGCCAAATCAGAGACTGCGCAACAAAGAACAAAAAAGCAATTGCTGATAACTGGGTTCAGCCCAAGGACGCTAAGGAACTGGTTCCGCTTTTACAGCCACCTACTCTCTTATTATTTTCCTTCATATATGTTCTATCTTATGTAGAATTTCATCTGATTTGCTTTTCATATTCTATTCCGCAGCCTTGCCTCTCTCTGTTGGTTCTCGCCCGGACCAACCGGCCGTAGTGAGACTTGGCCAAGAGTTCCGGAGATCACCAGGTCTTTGTGATTGCGAATGCACGAGGACCATCTCACCACAAGTGGCAACAACCCAGACTCTACCTGTAAGAAACAAGGAGGGACCTTGACGAACATTTTATGTGGGATTTTCCTAGAAGCGGATAATCATCTGCTATCTGCTGGTCTGTCCTTGGCTCGGATTGCATTGTATCCATCACTTCAAGACAGACGCACGAGAACCAAGAAATACAGAGGATAATGGCGGCATTCAAGTGCGAGTTCGGTGAGTCTAGAACCTTGAGCAAATACATTCGCACCGTCGGATCCCTGTTATCAATGACGTCGCCCAAGACCCTTCCGCAATTTACCATGTTTTTCTTGGAGTAAGTACCTGGGTACCCTACTTTGTAGGTCGCAGCTCTCGGGTTTTGATTAACCCCTCAAGAGATACTGCAAGCCAATAAATGCCAGCATACATCCCCAAGCAAGATTCAATGCCATGCTTGAAATTCTAGGCCTCTGTCATACCCAAGTAAATGAGACCCTTACTGCAGGTTTTTTTTCTCCCCCGCCTGGAGTTGTGGGGGAGACATGGATGACGACCCGGCAGATTCAAATCGGCTGGAGGTGTTCCTTGCAACTGGTCGATATCCGACCCAGGATGTTGCAACTTGCTTTTTCCATCCTCCCCGCAGATCAATTGATGCAGCCAGGAAGGGTCAACAATTGGCAAGTGTTTCGAATTGCGAATTCAGAGTACGGAGTAATCTAGTTTAAACTTACCTCGTACTTTGTACATCAATCTGTCAGTTCAATGGCCTTGGCCTGCCACCCTGATACCGATGACGTAGAGCCAGTAATCCTTCTGTCGCCCCCCCGGAATTGACGTGACCACAACCGACCCCAGTCAAACAAATCCTGCAAGCTGTTGGCGACCTACCCCCGGCTGTGCGATCGATGGTTTGGACTACCCGGAATGGAGGGTTTCTCATACTTTGCATGCAGAGGCTCCAACATTGCCTATTGGCGCAGCTCCGACTATGACGTCACCCGTTCCTTTTCCTTTTGTCTTGATCTCTAATTCCGTCCCCGGCCCGGGCCCCACGTGTAATCTTTGAAGTCAACCCGGAAGATTCAACGTCATCCGGCAGGATTAGAAAGTTCCAAGCCTATTTTCACATAATATCTGGGAAGCGACCTCGGTAGATGGAGCTGCTTTGTCGAATGCCATGAAAATACAGACCTTCAACATCAAGATTATCACCACTCCAGCAAATCCTGTGAAACGTACATCGCTCCTTGATTCTACTCGGATTTTGGCGACAGGTTGTGACATGATCTCGCTGAGCAGCTACCTCCATTAAAGCATTCTCTAGTCCACGCAAATACCAACGGATAAGGCTATTAAAAGTATATTTCCAAGAAAGGGGGAAAAGAAGAAGGGGAAAAGGAATAAAAAAATGAATTAAAAAAGGACGAAAATGCGTTAAGATACAGACCACTGTGTCCACCACAGCGTTACGTTCGAAGTCCTCCTGTCACGAGGTCTGCATAGCTCGAAACATATTCAGGTGCAGAAGAGATTACAAGATCATGGGCAAAACCAAGAACGGATGCCGTCATCGTGAATGGAAGATGCGCATCAGCAACTTGACTGAGCTTCCCCAACACTTTGCCATCGGATTCTACTTGACATTGGGAGTCGAACACAAACCTTGGTCAAAAGATTCACAAAACACCTAGCTCTGATCCAACAGATCTGGGCAGCACTCTTAAAGGAGCACATGCGCTTTACCCAATATAATACACCGAGAAACCGAGAAACCTCCCCAGCGCTAGAAATGTAGTCTATAGCTTTCTTTCCACGGTCGAGTTCCCCTTCAACTTGGAGTAGGGGCTTTCATATATCCATCCCCTCCAACATGCAAGATGACCTCACCTTGCTTCGCAGATAAAAATGTTACGGGCTTCCTTCGCACAGGCTCGGTCAATACTAATAGAGGCTTCTATGGAAAATGCACCCAGCAGTCCTTTCATGGAGCTGGGGAGGGTCATGCGACCGCTTGGGAGCTGCATTCCGGAGATGTGCACTCGTAGGTGTAGCGCGGACGCCGGTATGACGGCCGATAAACACCTTTGGTTTCGAAGTGCAATCAATTAATTACCTGGGACGGTCTGATGGAGAGATATCCCTTAAACCCGTGAAGATGTGAAATGAGATGAGGAGCATTGCGCCCACAGGAGGTGTGGCGGATAATACTCGCTTAAACTAATAGCGGAAAATTATTCGGCCGACCCATCGCTGAGCGAGCTTGAACCTGCGCCAGTCGCCATCGCGACACGAAGTAATAGGGCCCAGATTTCAATTGGCACCTCCAGCCATCCCCATCCACGCATTGCCCATCACCTTTAGGAAATCCGCTGCCGTTCGGCGGATTGCTACTTAGCGTCTTTCGTTTCCCGCATCCGTGAAGCACATCGCCTTACACTCTCGACCGTCACTCCAGAAGCGCGACCCGATCGGCCCGCCTCGACAAGATGGGCAAGAAGAAGAGAAAGTACCCCGATATCGAGGAGGTATTGGGCCGACCATGGTGCTATTATTGTATGGACTACACTGGAGATGTGTATTTGCAGAAATGGGATATACAAAGATTGCTAATGCGTTTGGATAGGCGAGCGTGACTTTGAAGATCTCAAGCTCTTGATATCACACCAAAAGGCTAAGCATTTCAAATGCGAGGAATGCGGTCGCCGCCTCAACACAGCAGGAGGTATGTTCTTCTCTCTCAGCCTCTATACAATTTGTAGTACCGAGAATTTTCAGATGCACGGAGCTAACGAGGGGGTGACTCCCAACCAGGTCTCTCAGTTCATATGAACCAAGTCCACAAGGAGACATTAACGCAAGTCGAAAATGCACTGCCTAACAGGCAAGGCCTCGATGTCGAAATCTTTGGAATGGAGGGCATTCCCCAAGATATCCTCGAACAGCACCGGAACAGAATCATTCAGACTTTCTATCAGGAGCAAGAGGATCGGCGGATCGCGACGGGCAACCCCACGCCGGGTCAGAGCGGCAAACCTCAGAAGAAGATTAAGATAGAGACGGCCGAGGAGCTCAAGAAGAGGCTTGCAGAGTGGCGGGCGAAGAGGGCTGCGGAGAAGGCCGCTGGGACGAGTGGATCTCCATCGAACGGCGCGGCGAGCGCCGCGCCAGGTGCATACGTGAGTTGTTGGCATCATACTTCGGATGCTGCGCAACATGAAGCTAACTTCTTTTCCTTTTACAGACTCAACCTTATCCCGCAGGTCAACAACAATATCCCGCAGAGGGACAGTACGGAGCTCCAGGCGCCGCTTACGCACAGCCCGGATATCCTGGAAGTTATCCTCCGTCATCGCTTCCAGCTAGGCCGACCGGAACATCTCCCGCTCCTCCGGGTCTCCCCCAACGCCCGGCCTACCCCGGAAGTTACTGGAGTGGTCCTGGGGCACCACCTCCGGGCTATTCCGGCGCTGCCTCTACGGTAGACGAGCTTGTCTCCGGAGCTGCGCAGCATGGAGACGATATTGACCGACTCATCCGCATGGCCGAGGCGGGTGTTAAACCCGCCAAGAAGGCCGAGGATGAAGGGGCAGTTCCGGAGAAGAAGTCGAAGAAGGAGAAATCTCGGATGTTTTACTCGGATGCAGATATCAGTCCGGAGGAGAGGATGGCTGCGTTACCAAGATACGCTTTGGTTCAGTGAGTTTGGAGGTGAGGTTGTGGTTCGAAGGAAGAAAATAATCCAGTATTATGGCATCGAAACGCCCCACTAGCTATGAGTCTGGGACGGAAATTCCTGAAGCTGTGATGAAGTTTGCGACCGGCCCAATGCAGAGTACGGTTTTATGATTTTGCTCATATGCGCCGGGACAAGACAAGGCAAAAGGACTTCCGGGCCGAAAACTCAGGCGGTGCCCGGAAATCTACGAGCAGGGGAAGGTTGGGCACCAGTTGCAATAGCCTGGGTGATAGCCTCTTGCGATATAGATGATGGTACCAGAGCGATTATGGTGGATGGGAGGGTATAGGAAGGGACAAATGCTAAGAGGGAACCTATTAATAGTTCCATGTACACTACAATTGCAATATCAAAATCGTGTGCTGAGAAGAAGTGAGACGTGTGAACGCGTAACTGGTGTCGCCTTCAACAGGCTTGCTCATCATTGCCCGTATTCGCACGATAGGACTGATTGAAGGTGAGGGGAAAGGCATGAGTGGACCGGAGCGGTTCGTGCCCCAAGCTACTAGGCACACTTACATCTAATCACAGTTGAATTCATGTAAGCGAAACCACAAGCAACCCATTTAGATTCCCCATCACCCATGGGCCAACGTTGATTTGGACCCCG
The DNA here is from genome assembly GCF_000732125.1 of Scedosporium apiospermum. Classification (NCBI taxonomy): domain Eukaryota; kingdom Fungi; phylum Ascomycota; class Sordariomycetes; order Microascales; family Microascaceae; genus Scedosporium; species Scedosporium apiospermum. The sequence goes on from NW_015971756.1 coordinate 422,370, forward strand.
GGCCATGCCATGTGGCTCTCTCTCTTCACGATCACAAACAAGCTCGACTGCTAGCATATATCATACGCATGAGCTCGCCCTTCTCATGAAAGTGGCGGGTAGAGGTATCCAGATATTTGGGTTGCAGCGTACCGTGCCATCAGAAACAGGACGTAGTGTAATATCCCAATATCCCAGCACAGTTTTTCATCAATTTCCAGTCTCTGGTACCTTAATTAGAGAAGCCGACGACTCAACTCGGCGAGGTTGTTCGCGGCTAAATGCAAAGGGCTCCGTCTGGTCCAGACAATCTTCCCACGATCCCCCAATGCCAATGCCAATCCGACCCTTTTGACAGTTCCTCCAACTTTCAGTTCGAACCTCTCCTCCTCCCCCGCAGTCGAGACCCTGCCATTTTGATCTGATAATCCACGTCCATGATCCCAGTTTCCTGTATACCTTGACCTCAAAAGCATTGGTCCCTGGCGAGAGATTCCCCACGAATCAGGACCACTCCCGGGCCCAGATTTGGCTGTTATTCGGTCCACGCCATCCTGGTTCTTCCGATTACCCCGACACCCGTCTTCTTCTCTTCTCTGTACTCTTACCCGGAGCCCAGGCTTCTGAATTTACCCCGCACGTAGCGCCTGTGTGCATTCGCTGTACCTATTTGGGTCCCGTCTGTCAACGGCCGATAGAGGAGCGTGTTCTAATTGTTCTCCTCGCTGGAGGTTAAAGGTCGATGCCGCCCCGGTCAGGCGGTGCTGTGTAATCTGGGGCACTATAATGATAAACTAGGCTTCATGTGCTATTTTCTAGGTGATGAAAATGCAGGTGCGAGCTCTTAAAGGAGGATAGTTCAACACTGGAAATTGGGAATGCTTGAGCAGTATCAACTCATGGAAGGCACAAGGACTTGTCGCTCCTGCCCAATGACCAAGATGACGAGATATCAACAACCTCAACTCTTGTCGGCTTTAACTTCTCAGGCCCCCCGCCCACTTCCCCAACAAGCCTCCTGCCAACAGCCCATATTCAATTTTCCTTCATTAATGCCTTCATCGTGAAGTGTCATCGCCAAGCTCCTGAAAGGGAACACCGATGACCTCTCCTTCATACGCAGGAAACACCCTTGTCCCTTGACCCCCGGTCCAACCATTTTACCCGCTGCTCGCATGTCCGGGAAGGGAAAATAATCGCCCACTCGGAAAGGAAAAGGAAAACAGCCCTCTCTCCATCTCCATTCCCCGACTTAAAACCCTGCTGGAATAGGCAACGGGAGTTATGCTATTACCCACACTCTCTCGGTCGTGCCACTGGTCCTTTCGGGAGAGATGAATGTATCATCGCCTAAGAACACGACTTTGATTTCTGTGTCGAGCTCCGCGTTCTGCCCTAGAATCGGCCGCTCATCCCGAATTACCCTGGGGAATGTTTCCCTCCCTCAATCGGAGCCGCTCCAAGAAAAAGAATATAAAGAAGAAAACAGAAACTGACTTGATCAAGTGTAACAATGCGTCGACAGGTCTTGGCGGTTCATCAATACGACGCCATCACGCCTGATCAAATATGTTTATCCTTTCCATGGGGATAGTGCCAATCTACAGTCGCAGTCGTCAGTTTGGAGGCAGGGAAACGGGAAGAATGATCCGGTACGACAGCGTCGTAGCGGCCGACGACAGGGAACCATTGATCCATCATGTCAAACTCATCTATTCGCGTCCATCCCCCGCGAATCTCTGGCCGTTAATTGCGCGCCGCTCGCGTTCCCGGTAGGCCATTTGCTTTGCTTCTCTGGTTGAGGACCAGTCAATATATCCAGCTCTCCGGGTATAGTACACCGTGATGCCACCATGCATATAACAACAATTGTCGTAGCTGGAAATGGAACCATACCACGGAAGCTCTATGTTCGCTATAAAGGGACCGGAAAGCCTCCCGGTTCCCTTGCCCATGGGGAGGTTTTTTTTTTCCCCCCTTTTGCTTCTCCCATCCCTTCAACTGGCACCTCCCTTCTTTTTGATGTGAAGCCATATCCGCCGAAAGGAAGGGTATCAAGGTTGCTTCTCTCATAGACTCTGGTGAGGCTTGTACGGAGAGCCCATTGACGATCTCCCCCGGTATCCCCCCGTCCGCTAATTGCCACCTTAACTGTAGCCCCTTCTGTCCGTCTCCCACTTACACCATGGCTCCCTTGAGCCTCAAAGCCCTCACGGTGGCAGCCCTCGCGGGTCTAGCTCCGTTAGTCTCCGCCATTGGCCAGAAGCAGATCATCACGTTCGAGTCTTCGGACGACACTTTCCAGATCGCCGGCGGCGACATCGGGGCCGGTCAGATCCGCGTGTCTAAGGACGAATACTGGGGCGTTGTCCGCGCCGCGGGCGATCTCGCTATCGACTTTGGTCGCGTTACGGGCACAAACTACACGCTTAGCAATGGAGAGGCGGACGCGTCCCCTGCCGAGTACAAGTTTAAGCCGGCTGATGTGTCGGATAACACGGTTGTAAGTCTACACAGGTGATTTCTTGGCAATTCTTATTTTTGCACCTGCACCCCGCAACGTTTTCTATTCTACTATCTTTCCTTGGGGGCATTGGGGGAGTCGTGCTGTTAACTGTCCATCCGCTCCCTTTGCTTCATTCATATCGAATCTGCCGTGCATATGCTTCCGCCTGTGTGGGTGTGAGGGAATGTGATGTCGACTGTTGGTGTTGGCCCAGGATGATCTCCCCACCACGACGCCCTCTCCCTCACTTACAACAATCAAGCACATCCACAAACACACGGGAGCGGATTCCCGCTTTCCTTTCCGAGAAGGGGAGGGTGCATATCCCGAGTCAATGGAGCGTCACCCACACGCTGTCCTCCACCCGAATCCCTCCCCTTTCGGCTAAAGTCAAACTCAAGCTTGACCTTTCCGTTCTTGAGAACAAGCCAAGACATGCGAAAAAGGCAGAACGAAGCTAACATATCCCGCTTCCGCTTTAACAGTACAAGGTATTAGACGAGGAATCCTTCGCCGGCCCCGCATACTCTGACCCCAATCCGGCCAAGACCATCATTCTCGCGGGAACTATCGGCAAGTCTTCCCTCATCGACGGCCTCGTCGAGGGCGGTAAGATCGATGTCTCTGAGATCAAAGGCGAATGGGAGGCGTTTCTCAGTGTGGTCGTCGAGAACCCTATCGAGGGTGTCGAGAAGGCTCTCGTCATTGCCGGCGCCGATCCCCGTGGTACGATTTTCGGTATCTACGATGTTAGCGAGCAGATTGGTGTGAGTCCTTGGTATTTCTGGACTGATGTCCCGACCAAGAAGCACAAGGACATCTACGTCCTCTCCAAGGGCAAGGTGCAGCAGTCACCTTCGGTCAAGTACCGGGGCTTCTTCTTAAACGATGAACAGCCGGGTCTCACGAACTGGGTTGCGTAAGTCACAAAGTGCCTCATCTTCATAAAAGCGTTTCTATTACTCACGTTTTCAAATAACAGCTCCAACTTCCCCGATGCCTGGAACGGCGCGGCTGGTTACACACACGAATTCTGGAGTCTCGTCTGCGAGCTGCTTCTCCGTCTCCGCGCCAACTACTTCTGGCCCACTCTCTGGGGATCCATCTACTACACTGATGATCCCAAGAACCAACCGCTCGCCGATGCCTACGAAGTTGTCCTCGGCTCGTCCCACACCGAGCCGCTCATGCGTGGTCAGAACGAGTTCCGGACTTACTACGAGGGCCCGTGGGCTTACAACCTCAACAACGAGACGATCGATGATTACTTCCGTGTCGGTGCTCTTCGTGCCAAGCCCTATGCCAAGAATAGCTTGTTCACCATGGCGATGAGAGGAACTGGCGATACCGAGATCGAGGGTGGCCTTGGCCTCAGCGCCCTTCTGGAGATGCTCGAAGAGCTTGTCGCCAATCAGCGATCCATCATCGAAGACGCACTCGAGGTTAACATAACCACCGTCCCGCAGACCTGGTGTCTCTACAAGGAAGTCCAGACCTACCAAGAAAAGGGCCTCCATGTCCCCGAGGACATTACCCTCCTCTGGTCCGACGACAACTGGGGCAACGTTCGCCGCCTCCCTCTGGCCAACGAGACTGAACGCTCCGGCGGCGCGGGTGTCTACTACCACTTCGACTACGTCGGTGACCCGCGCGACTACAAGTGGATCAACACCATCCAGCTCCAAAAGACCGCCGAGCAGATGCATCTAGCCAAGTCCCGCGGCGCCGACCGCATCTGGATCGTAAACGTCGGCGATCTCAAGCCCCTCGAGATCCCCATCACCCATTTCCTCGACCTCGCGTATGACACTGACCGCTGGGACGTCGACAGCACGTCTGAGTGGCTTGAGGCCTGGGCTGAGCGTGAGTTCGGACCCAAGTTCGCCAAGGATATTGCCCACGTCGTGAACCGATATGGCCTCTACGCCGCTCGCCGCAAGTTTGAGCTCCTCGAGCCCCATGTATACAGCGTCATCAACTACTACGAGGCCGAGTCTGTCCTTGCTCAGTGGGCCGAGCTACGTCGGGATGCTCAGTCTATCTATGACAAGCTCGACAAGGAATTCCAGCCCGCTTATTTCCAGGTCGTCCTTCACCCTATTCGTGGTGGTGAGATTGTCCATCAGATCAACGTTGCCGCCGCTCGCAACAATTTGTACGCGGGTCAGAAGAGGAACTCCGCCAACGGCTTGCTTCAGTATAGCATTGATCTCTTGTATGCAGATGGCAACCTTACTCAGGAGTGGGATAAGCTCCTCGATGGCAAATGGGCACACATGCTCGACCGTAAGTTTCCCCCCTTTTTACTATGGATATTCTTTCAAGACATTGAAACTAAACCTTGACTTAGAAACCCACATCAACTATGACGGTTACTGGCAACAGCCCATGCGAAACACCCTCCCCGCCCTCTCCTTCGTCCAAAATACCGTCAACTCCCTCGCCGGCCACGTCGGCGTCGGCGTCGAAGGCTCCAACGCCACAGTCCCCGGCGACGACAAATGGCACGGCAACACCGTCAGCGACCTCGTCCTCCCGCCCCTGGAACCCCACGGCCCCGCCTCCCGCTACTTCGACGTCTTCTGGCGGGGCACCGATACCTGCGAGTGGAGCGCCGCCCCTGAAGTGTCGTGGCTCAAGCTGTCCCAGGATAGTGGCAAGGTCGGTTCCGATGGAGGTGAGGATGTTCGCGTGCTTGTTTCCGTTGATTGGGAGAGTGTGCCCGAGGACTTTACGGAGAAGACGCTGTACATCAACGTCACTACTCCTTGTCGTAATTTCGACAGGTTCGCCTACCAGGAGCCCCGCGTCATGGTCCCCGTCATCAAGAGATCCCCACCTCCCGAGGAATTCAAGGGTTTCGTCGAGTCCGACCGCGTCGTCTCCATCGAGGGCGAGCACTACCAGTCCATCGTCCCCGGCACTAAGGACGACAAAGCCCTCACGTACCACACCTTCAAAAACTACGGCCGCACCTCCTCTGGCGTGGGTCTCGTGCCCCTCGGTATCGAGAAGCTCAAGGTCGGCGAGGGCCCCGCGCTCGAGTACAACCTATATCTCTACACCAACACCACCGCCAACGTCACGCTTCACCTCTCCCCTTCGCACAACTACCTCGGTGACTTCGACCCTCTGCAGTACGCCATCGCTCTCTTCCCCAAGGGCTCCGAGGACGTCGAACCTACGATCGTCACCCCCGTCGGCAAGACCGAAGGTACGCAGATGCCCGCCTTCTGGGGCTATTCCGTCGCCGACGCCGTCTGGGGTCTCCGCTCCAACATTACTACCTCGTCCTTCGAGGTAGAGAAGGAGGGTGAGTACGTCCTGCGCATCTGGTCGCTTCTCCCTAGCATCATCGTCCAGAAGATCGTCGTCGATCTCGGCGGCTTGCGGCCTTCGTACCTCGGCCCGCCGGAGTCGTTCCTCGTTGGGAGAGATAATGTTGGGGAGAGGAACGGGACTAGTTTTAGGGATGCGCCGAATGTGGTTGGGGGTGTGAAGAGTGCCCTTACTGCGGAGGAGGAGGAGAAGAGTTCTGCGGCGAGGTTGGGTGGTGTTTCGTGGGTTGTTGCTGTTGTGGGTGTTCTTGCTTGGTTGACACTCTAAGTGAAAGGGAGGATGGGTCGATGAAAATGATGAGTGTAGGATCTGTTTGCGGCGGATCAGTGCGGCTGAGGGCTTTCCAGTCGTCTTTTATATCTTCCATGTTTATAATCTTACCTGTCTAATACTGAAGCAACGGTACATATTCCTGAACCAACATAACTTCATGGAGGGTTAGAGTGATGCTCTTGAAGGTGACGGATACCTTCTTGGCTGTCAAAACTTTACTTGGTCGTTGAGATGGAGAAATAAGAGCTAGATTGTCACCGCACAAGGCTGAGAAAGATAATAGAGTAAGTAACTTGGTATTACCGACTTGAAAAGGATATATGGACTATGGATCCCGAATGAACTTCGTTCGAATATCTCTATCCTCATCCAAAAAGACTCGATAGCTTCATATTGCACAACTCCTCTGATGCATTGTTTCCATTGGTATAATTAAAACAAAAACACACTCCGCACTCCTCGAAAAAGACGAAGCAAAAGAAGGGGTAATATGGGCTAGTAAAAACGGAAAGAAAAAGGAAATAAAAAATGAAAGATGAATGAGGTGGATGGATGCCAAAAATCAAGTCCTACTTCTACAGCCACAAGAGCCATCTAACAGCCCTGACAGCTCCCGTCCCAATACCCAAGATACCCCTGAGAATCATCACTACGAACCACACATACCACATAAACCCCACAAGCACCCACTCAACCCCCAGCCACAGACCCCTCCTAACCCATCTGAACCGCCGCCGTCTCCTACGCAGCATCTTCTCAATGACGTCCACCACGACCTTGACCTGCAACCTCTGCGTCTGCGCGACCTGGCGGTTCGTCTCGTCGGCGTCGTCGCAAGCCGCGCGCGCCATCGACGAGAGGTCCACGCCGAGTCTTATGCGGAGGGCTTCGAGGTCGGCGTGCAGGCCGGGACTCGTCTCGTGGGCGAATTTATCAGCCGAGGCTTGCCATCTATCCGTCGAGGTCTTGACCGAGTCGTTGAGGATACCGCCGACGAAGGGCAGCGTGTCCGCGGGAGATACGGCCTGCGCGCATAAGGCCTTCCTGTCTGCGCTGAGGTCCGCGATCTCGCGCCAGTTTATGCCGCACGACGTGTCGCTGGCGTCCCCGTCCGAGTCTCCTTCCTCTCGTCTGGGTGTGCGCCGTGGCTGTTCTATGGAGAGATGACGGGCGTGGTTCGCGCGACGGGCGATCTCCATGGCCATGACGCCGGAGCTCAGGAGCAGAGCGCGGAGCCGAGCAATCTCGCGTCGCGAAAGGGGCGCGTGCTGCTCCGGCGAGCGACTTCTCGTCGTCGTGGACCAGCGATGGTCGGAGTGCCGAGACATGGAAGAGTAGTGCCTCGAGCTGTTGAAAGAAGGCGGGACGGACAACATCGCCGTCAGTCGCTTATCGTGAGTTCGTGCTGCCTTGTCCTTCGCGACGGACTCGAGGAACGACTCCGTGCACTCATCAAGTGAGAGTTTGCTCACGGCCTGGCTGCTGGCTTGCTGAGCCTTGGCGTCACTCAACCCACCGCGAGACTGGATACTTTGCCGACGCGAATCGTTGATATCACTCAGCGTGCCACGGCCGCTTCCCGGAGCAGCGGTTGGCGGCCGCCCAGTGTGATGGAACTCCGGCATCTGGCTAAGATAGGACTTAGATCTGTCCGCCGTAGAGTCATCCCTGCTACGACGAGGTCCCCGTCTTCCTCGGCCCCGACCTTCGCCATCCGAATCAGACGAGATGCTTCCTTCGGATAGAACCATGTCAGTCTGGTCGGTTTCCTTCCGCCATATTATGTCTCCCAGTTTCGACACTGAGTTTCGGAGGACCGTGTCAATACGTGCACTAGGCGCCTTGAGCAATCCTCGGATCCCGCCGGCGTCATCCGTCTTTGTCTTGAGACTAGACAAGCGACGATGGCCCTTGCCGAGATCCTGCGGTGGTCTTCCAATCTGAGGGCGATTGGAACTACTAGACAGCCTGCCCTCAACCGACGACCTGCTTGCGTCGGCTTGGCTCATGAAGGGATCTGGGGCCGTCCACCTAGAAAGGTCAGTATCGACGTCCATTTCGCGGATCTTGTCGTCGATATTAACGGTGTACCTATCCCTGCCCTGGTCCCTGAATATCTGCTTTACTTTGGCAAAGGGATTACGCGTCGGTGAACCTCCGCGACTAGGCAAGGGGGATATCTGGAGATGGGTATCCCTAGAAGGTCCGGGCTCAGGAGAGTTGGGAGCCGTTCGGACAGCTTCAAGTGACTCCCGAGCACTATCGATTGGAATATCCAATTTCGCGTGTTGTGGCCGGCGATGACGGAGGGACGAAGACAATTCCTGAATTTTCTCCTCCCAATCGCTGGCGTTGTTGAACGAATTTTGACGGCTGTGGAGACGGCTAGGCGGCTTCGACGATACATTCTTCGCCTTCTCCGGCGTACGGTAAGAAACCGGAGGCGGGGATTTCAAAGGCTCTGGTCGCGTGGTAGGCCTCACGTCGCCCTCTCTTTCTTCCTTCGCGATCATTTCCATCATCTGTTTTGCTAGTATATCCTTTGATGTTGTCGTGATAGTCCCACTCCTAAACCGGCTGCTGTCTTTGAAATCATGATCGCTGTCGGACAGATCCGACAGCGATCCCCGTTGAGGCCGAAGGAAGTCGTGATTGAGATGCAGCGAGCTATTGTGGCGGTGATGGTGCTGGCCCCTGGGATGAAGGCGAGATCTTTCGCGCGGGCTGCCAGAAAAGGGTTCTGCCACCTCCGCCTTCGGGGCCTTTGCTTCAGGCTGTTTGTCCAGTCCTGAGTCTTCCACCCGTTCTCCCGTTGCGGGCCGAGATACGCCGGCACTTGAGGGCTCGCCGCTATGCTGAAGGCTGTTCCGAAGAGACACCTCCAGCTCCGAGCCTCGAGGATATAACCGACTCCAATGCCTGTCTTCAATTAGGAGCTTATTGCTGCCTTGCTCGAGCCAGTAAGCATCTGCAATCATGTCTGCAGGTTCAACGAACCAATCCACCCGCGGCCGGTTGGGCTTCGCAGAGGTGCTCGAAGTTGCTAACGCTGCCGTTGTATCGGCCGCCTGCAGCTCCGCTCCCAGGTACAGTGGAAGCGGTGGCGTGGCCTCAGCTGCCGAAGGCTGTTCGCCACTCGTCGATATGTGTTCAATCTCGTCAATCCAAGCTGTGACTTGTGCCACGTCGTTGAATCCCTGTGCATTTCCATCGATTACCTGCCGCTCTCGTGCTCTCACCTTGCGGTTTCGAATATATTGGAGGGGATTATACGGGCGACCGAGGGCATTGTATGTTGTCGAGGTCTGGGGGGAGGATCGCATCGATGCCGGCGTCGGAGGTGGATGGGTCCCGCCGGTGGCTCTGAGAGGGGGCATGTAGTCGATTAACCGACGATACTGAGCCATGAGCTCAATATAATCTTTGGCTTTCTGTACCCGAGCAAGAGTTGACCGCGAAACATGGTAGCGAAATCCTCCATCAGGAGCTGTAACATCGAAGGATTCGAGAGCGTGTCGCAGGCCTGGCGCGTTCCGCGACGTTGCGCGTTCCGGTCGAGGGGACCCGTTCCTAGATATCTTTCTTTGCTGGAGCAGGTGCTGTCGTAAACTGCTCACTGCCGTAGTATCGGGAATCGGGCTAAGGCGAGGCGGGACTTGTTGGGAGGGCGGTCGTTGCGTAGCCAGCCTTCTCGACTGGCTGACTCGCAGCGCCATATCCACAATCTGCGCCGACTCGACGTCCAGGCCAGACCGCTCAGGTTTCGGCTGCTCGGCAGAAGTCGGTCGATCCTGCGAGCGGTCTCTTGTCTTCTTGACCTTTAACTCGGCTTTTGGCGGAGAGGATGGATGAGTGTGCGTTGTGTCCTGCTCGGCGATTGTTGCAGGTGCCTCGCGGCTGATCGCAGAGGTGGTCTTCTCATGCGCCTTCGAACTCTTCGGTCTTATGCTCTGCAAAAGCCTCCTGGAATGCTTTTTTTTCTGCGGCGGACTCTCCTCGGCTCGGTCTGGTTGTTCTACGACGGTATCCTGTAATAAAAATCCCCCACTCCTTCGTGGTTTCTGCGCTCGCTGGCTGGTTCGCGATAGCCTGGACGTCGTAGTCGTGACGGGGACTCCTTCACCCGTCGAGCTCCCCCCAGCCTTTGAAGACGAGGGGGATCCCGCCACCGCCGCCTCACTAGGCTCGTTCATCGTATCTCTCGCAGTATTCGGCTCGTTGGTCCAAAACTTCCCCTCACCGACTATCGACACACGGCCCTGCCGCTCTGCTTGCATGCTCGCAGATAACCTATCATTATTACCCGTCATTGCAACGGAAACTGCAAAGTTATTTTCACATGCATGGCATCGCAGGGCCCTCTTTGCATTCCGTTGGTGTGGCGTGCTATCGAAACCCGACTAGGCCACGGCCCCTATTCTATTGTGAAGATATGGGCGGGGCCTAAAACATGGCAACGATGGAGATTCTCCTTTTGAAATTTGAAATCGCAGTCGGTAGCCTCAGCGTATTCGAGTCTGAGGTCTTTTGGGAAGTTTGAAGTGGTTTGGCGGTCGTCGATCTTGGGAATTGGATGGCATCTGCAGGTTGATGTCGTCGTCACATGCAGGAATCAAGATTCATTGGTGGAATTTAACCGATTACTAAACAACACCGATAATCGAATAACCAAACTCTCGATAATTACACGCGGGATGAGCCTGGCGTCTAGACCTTTGGGCTTTGAGTGAGGACCTCATTTAATGATACAAAAGTCTATCTGCGTCTAGATTCTATAAATGTACATTATTTTACACGGAATGGACTACATCCTCGCACCTCCCGCAAAGACTATCCTCCTTCTCGGCCAAATACCGCCAGCACCTCCCACACTTGTGCTGTTTCGGTGGTAGGACGTGGACCTTGCCCTGAACACCGTTGACCTCAAAGATCTCTTCGTACGCCCAAGGAGACTCGGGAACCTCACCATTAATGTCTACTGAGGAGACGACAAACATGCCGTCAAGCTCCGCAGAATACTTCTTCAAAGCAGCAGCTACATCTCCCTCGGGAACGGAGATGACGACTGAACTTTGTAGCGAAGAACCGAGGGCCTTGGCAAGTCGGGCTGCTTCAAGCGCCGACTTCACAGCAGCATGGGTAGCCAATATGACAGGAATATCCTTCCTAAGCTCCTCTTCATTCATGCTGAACCTAGACGCGGGATAGAGGGGCGCATCGTAGAGTTGTTGGAGAGGGTGAACGAGGGAACTGAGAAATTGATTAGTACAACACAGATTTCTCCTTGAATGGCGAAAAGGTTAAATAGGGTACTTACGTATCAGCCTTCATCCACTCCGGCCGGTTGTCCCATGCTTCTTCAACAAGCATCGGCGTCATGGGTGAAAGCATCCGGGAAAAGCCAAAAAATAGGGGCTCCAGGACACCACCTCCATCACCGCAATACAGTCTATCCTTAAGGGCCTCGAGATAAAAGGCAGACAGCCCAGTGCTGACCCAGTTGTTCAGGGCCGAGAACGCCTTGTAAAACTCGTGATTGTCGTATGCCGCCGATACCTCTTGCATCGTGTCCTTAAGATGGATCAATGCAATGTGATCCACCGCGGTGAGTGGGCTTGTTCGTGCGGATTCGTGCATCGACCCCAAAAGCATCTTCATGATAGTTCGATACTTGATAAGCGCAGACTGGATATTCTTCAGAACGGACTCTCCAATGGCAACGTCCCGTGTATACTCGGAACTCGCCGTCCACAGCCGGAGCATATCGGCACCAAGTGCGTTGAAGGTAGGCGGAAGGCCCTTGGCGGCCTTGCCCTTCATTTTAATAGGCGGAAGGAGTGTGCCGTCCATGACCTGAGTTGGGGAGATGATGTTGCCAAGCGACTTTGACATCTTCTTGCCTTCGGTGTCAAGGGTGAAGCCATGTGTAATCAAGGTCTTGAAGGGCGCGGTCCGCTGCTCACTTGAAACTGCATTTGCAGCATCCTTGTCCCTGGAGGCAGCAATCCAAGTCAAAAGGCTTGACTGGAACCAGCCTCGGTGCTGGTCAGAGCCTTCGAGGTAAACATCTGCTTGCCCCTTAGTCTGACTCCAGCTGCTACCACTGTCAAACCAGACGTCCATGGTATCCATTCCACGACGGAACTCTCCAGATAGTCCAGGGGCTATCCAAGCGGGTTCGTCAGGGCTGTCGGAGAACCAAGCATCGATACCTCTCGTTTTGATAGTCGAGATAATGTGCTCGATGACCTCATCGGCGTAGATAGCGTTATCGTCGCGATCATACAATACAGGGATCGGAACACCCCAAGCCCTCTGTCTCGAGATACACCACTCACTTCGGCCTTGGACGAAGCTCTCAAGGCGGGTCCTACCAGTCGCCGGAATGAACTTGACCGGCTCAAGTGCAGAGAGAGCGTCTCCTTTGATGCTTTCGACATCAGCGAACCATTGCGCAGTGGCGCGGATAACAACGGGTTTCTTTGTTCTCCAGTCATAGGGGTACTTGTGCTCGTACCGATGAACGTGGATCACGTCGTCACCGAGAATCTCCAGCACTGCCTTGCTACCACCCTCTAGGATTGACGGCGCCGATGTAAGTCGCGCTGGGTCATCGGGATAGGCATCCGCAGTAAAGTATCCCTCATCGGTTATCGGGGCGGAAACGTCGAGTCCAAGAGCAAGGCAGGCGTCGTAGTCCTCAAAACCGTGCGCAGGCGCGAGATGAACCATACCAGTACCCGAAGTAGCAGAAACCAGATCAGCATGAATGACGGGGGACGTCTTCGCTCCGCTACCATGGAGACGATTGGAGTACTGGAGCTGCTTGAGGACAGACCCTTTAATAGATGGGACCAAGACATCCACAGGCTCAGAAGACCATGACTCAACAACTTCCAAGCGGCTGCTCGCAATGATGAGTGCATCGGAACCATGCTTTACAATCGAGTATTCCAAATCGTCATGGACTGCAATCGCCCTGTTCGCAGGCAGCGTCCAAGGGGTCGTCGTCCAAACCACAGCATAGAGTTGCCCAATAAAATTATCCAATTCCAGCACAGAAGCCCAGTCTCCCACAATCGGGAATTTGACAAAGGCCGACGTAGAGATGTGGTCGTCCTTATACTCAAGTTCTGCTTCTGCCAAGGCTGTTCCGGAAGAAGGTGACCAGTATACGGGCTTATGTCTCCGATATATTAGGCCCTGACGGACTAGGCGCTGGAACAGCCGGAGCTGCTGGATCTCGAACTCGGGGTCCATCGTCGCCCAACGCGCGTCCCAGTCACTCATGACAGCGAACGATTTAAATCCGGCCATTTGCTTCAAGATCGTGTCGGAGGCAAGCTTTCGGGCAGTTGTACGGATTTCGCTAGCGGTAAGATTCTTTGCACCGGCTGCGCCGAGAGCCTTGAGCTCAATTGGGAGGCCATGGCAGTCCCATCCCGGTCGATATGTAACTCGATAACCTAAGGAAACAAACAGAAATAAGTCAAATAGCCTGCTCGAGGCGGAAAGACCGTATGTATCTCGCACCTTGCTGCACCTTGACCCGCAAAATCATATCCTTGAGGATCTTGTTGAGCGCGTGACCGACATGGAGGTCACCATTGGCATACGGCGGCCCATCGTGAAGAACAAAGGGCTTCCCCTCGGGGCGGTTCGCCGCCTGCCACTTATAAAAGTCGTCGGTGCATCTTCGAAGGTATTGGTCTCGGAGGGCCGGCAGCGGTCGCGGACTAGAGCACGAGGCTTACATTCTTAGCTACTAGACCAAGAATAAATGTGGAAAGGGTGCTAAGGGAAGCAGCACGTACGGAAACGCAGATTTGGGAAGCCTAAGCGTTGATGACCATGATTTTGACATGTTACCGGGGTTTCATCGTATTCGGCGATCCGTGAAGGGCCTGAGGAGGACGGTTGCGATCGGATGAGGTGACTGGGAAATTTTTAGATGCGAGGCTGTTCCCAACGCGGTTTTGGCACTTTGGGGGTAGCCAATTACAGCGCGTCGGAAGCCACTAATTAAGACCAATGCCGCCAACGCTGCAAGGCTGCACGCCGTCATCGATCCTAAGCTTGAACATTGCTAGACAACTTCGTCTGTATTCTACCACCGCTCACGACACAAGGTCCAGCCTGCAATTCGTCTCTAAATTGTCGCACGCCGACCAAACTCATCGGCCAACATGCCACCCATCCGCAGGTACTTACGAATCACGAAATACTCGGTGCTCGAATGCCGCATTTACCTCGACAACCCTGCACTGGCGCAGAGCTGGCTGCTTAATCCCCGCGATCCCGTACTTCCCCGCATCATTGAATGCATCCGACCTCTCGTGCTTCCCAAGCTGAGGGAGGAGAGGGAGCGCGTTATGAAGAGAGGCACCAAGAAGAAGGCTGTCAAGGATATTATCACTGCAGGTTCGTACATACCACTTGACCCGTGCGTGCAACGATAACACTGGAAGGCTGACCATGAAAAGAGGATTTCGAGGTGGCCATGTTCTTGACCGAAACCGCTACGAGGCATTCCATCTTGACGAAACATAAACACTTTAGGGACAAAGTTCCGAAGAGGCTTCAGTCAAATTCCAGCAAACTCATGGGTGAGACCCGGGAGGAGCCCATCGATGTCGACAATGCCCCAGAGAGCCCCGCACTTCTACGGGAAGAGGATGACGAAGTCCACCTCGAAAACGTACCATCTATTCGAGAAAAGGAGTCTGGCGGTGCGCTTCGGAGGAAAAGACATCGAGACGGGAAGGAAGAGTCCGGCTCCGACTTCGAGCCTTCCGAAGCCGAGGCCGGAGATGACGTCGAAGTACAGGAGATAGTAGACTCGGACTCGGAGTCCGCGCCCCCCACGAAGCGCGTCAGGCAAAACACACTGCTCGGCGATGATGAAGAGCCGGACGACAAGAAAAAGATGGCCATGGACATCTCGTACGAAGGTTTCGCAATCTACGGCATGGTGCTCTGCCTTGTTGTCAAGAAGCGGGATACCAGCGCGGGAATCGGCAGGACCGCGCGCACTGGCCCCGCGACCTCGAGCAGCACCCACCCCACAGGTCAAGCCATGATGGAGAACTGGATCAGCTCAACGCAGGTGCCGTTAGGGATGGAAGACGAACCAGAGACGGGTCGTTAACATGCAAGGAAGGTCAAGACATGAGTCCAGAATCAGCCCTGGCAACCCTTTCACCCTCCCGTCAGTGTCTCGGATCCACATGGTTTAGAATGGCGTGCCCCTGCTTGCGTAACGACTCCTACCCTCCATTCCCATTATGATGGACGAGAACATCCGATGCATCGTATCACGGAACGATCAGGAAGTTCCGACGATCCCGCACGCACATTTAGACCGTGCGCCGCTGACATATCTTATCAGCGCAAGCACGACAAACGCTACCACGTCCATAAGTATCTGCCCGAGATATCTACATTGCCTCGCTTATAAGCGAGAATGTCTCAGCGGCCGCTCATCCAACTATTGAAGCTATTGCCACAGTGACCCTCCATCAAAAAGGAAGGCTTCGGCGAAATTAGGGAGATCACTAGGTGGTGGCGAATTCAGCCCACAAAGACGACCCCCGGGCGCCGTACTGAAACAAGTATTGGTGTGTTTCGAGATCTACGGCGCAGGCAACTGTCCCCACCCACACTGCCGGACGAGCCATCATATCAATCAATAGATTAGCGATACCGGCCAGCCAACCGGCAACGCGAACGTGCCTAATCGGGGCTTGATCTGTCGCCCAGGGGGTGGCGAAAAAAGAGACTAACCAACCTTGATTGATGTTCTTGGGACACCCCACCAACTACATCCACCAAGAGCCGTTTGGGCCGGATAAACAACCCCAATAACGGAGAAACAAAGAAATTCTACACGGAAACTCGAAAAACAAGTTGCTTTCCATTATAATTCAAATTCTAATATAGTTCCCGCCTGATTCGAGAATACTAGACCTAGAAAGCACCAGCCAACGGTGATGTCATCGAACGCGAGGTGTCCCCAGTATCTGGTCCCAGCGAGAAAAAGATGGGTGTGATGAGCCTTCTTGACATCGAGAGATGGTGGTGAGGGCTGCGCATTGAATAGCAGCGTCACAGGTCATGAGAAGTTTGGAAGAAGAAGCTTGTAGTTAGCAAACGGCTCTGATGGAGGATCAAGAGCATTACCCTCTTTCCGGTATTTTTCCCCAATACTGACGCTCGGCCGGTCCTATCTGTAAGAAATTGCGTGTCCATGACCATTACAATACTGATGGCTGCCCCGATCGTGCTCATAGCAAACGGGATGATTGTGTGAAGCGACTTGATACAGCTGTTTGCAAAATCGGTGTCCTGTTTGTTCAAACTCTTTGAAGATGAAGATGCTAATTCTTTGGCTCGTCCGTTTGCTTTACAGACGTCATTGCCCTGATTAGTGGGCAGCTGGATGACAGCTGACTACAGCTGTCATGCAGCGGCAGCACCTTATGTAAGAAATGCAGGTCGAAAAATGCTTCAGTAATACTTCGGGCACGCAAAATGAGTGTCGCAATTAAGTCTTCAAGATGACGGTCTGAAAAGTTGTCTCAATTCCGTTCTGTCTCCGTCCTCGATCATGATCTCCGTGTTGCGAATCCACCTTTTATCTCGTCCTGCAGACCCACCACTCCCGCACACGCCCTTCCTACAATCCTAACCCTAAATCCAACCACCGAAATGACGCCCGTCATTCCTGACACTTCATTTCTGACACTATGTTAGAAAATAGAAACAGCATAAACGCAGTAGGTCCTGCTAACACACAAGTTGTGATTAGAGACGTGTATAGGCCCACCTTATCTGATGTCGATGCATTGATCTGGCTCTTTTCTGCGCGTCGTGCCATTCTCATCCTCTTCCGATGAACTCACCCTGCCATATGCACATCTCTCGAAGTCGAACCAACCATCATTTGTATACACATCCAGGACAAAAAACGCGCCGATTCTCCTATACGAAACAATATGGTCCGTCTCTTTTTTCTCCAACAGCAATCCGTTAACGGGGCCCTTGGCTGGATGACCCAAACGCATCCCCAGCGAATTCTCGCACTCGTTCAACCTATGAAGGATAGGAAGAGCGAATACCACAAGAGGATCACTGTCAAGCGGGGAAAAATCATCAAGGGACGCCCAGATCTGCAGCGGTAGTGGCCCCCCGTCCTCGGCCACCAGCTTCCACAAGGCCTCTCTGGGGCAGCGCGGGTCCGAGGAGTCCGCGATGGCGAGGCGGACTGGCGTTGGTCGGCCCTTCAGGGACACGGTCCCGCCGTGAACTTGTCCGAAGGGGTCTTCGAAGGCGGGCGTGGTGGTGACGTTGACAAGTCGGGCCAGCAGCCGCGTGAAGCGCTCCTGGAGGAGGCTTCTGCCTCTGAAGGGGAAGAAGATGGGATGGTTGGCCGATGCCCACGACCAGGATGGCGGGCCGGTGGAGGTGGAGGAGGAGCCTGGATCGGGGGCGCTGTTGGCCGACGGGGGTAGTACCTCCCGCGATGCCATGTGCCAGTCTACCATCCAGCAGAGCTCAGGTAGTAGGGTCGATTCCCATAAGCCGGCGTGGTAGCTGGGGTTATCAGCCAGTTGAGGTTGCATTTCCTTGGCCACGGCGGAAATGGCCACGAGCCTGTCGGATGCGAAGGTCAGGCTTCGCTGCGAGTAAGTCTCTACGAAGCCGATCCATGCATCCCAGGCCTCGAGTTCCACGTGTCTCATCACAGGATCCATGGTGCAGGTGGGCTTCTTCGGACATCCTTCCAAGTAAAGGTCGTCACCGGGGGGATACCCACCCTGGCAGAACTCGCTGGCGCAGAGAGTTTCGCACTCCCAGGCAATGCCCAGACGGCCAAAGTGGAGGATACGTCTCGAAAGGAGTCGTTCCTGCAAAGTCCAGCCCCGCTGGTTCAGGGGCGAAGCGTGATCTAGGTTCAGGTGCCAGGTACGTTCCCAGTTTGTTGGGACGAGTGCTAGGGCCTTGCTCCGGCGGTACGCATGCTCCTTAACGAGGGGGTTCCCACCGATCTGGCATTCCAGCTTCGGCTCTTGCCCGCGTGGGAAGAAGATGCCATCGTGGGAGGTTGTCGACGCGGTGGCGGCGATGGTGCAGGTGGCCTTCCTGTACACGTTGCCCATGGAGGAGGATTCGCGGGCCCAGTCTTCCTTCGAATCCTGGATGATGCACAGGCTGTCGATCCATATGTAAGGAATGTTGAGCTCGCGGCAGATAGTGATGGCGTGTTGAAACGTCTTGGCTAGGTCGTCTTGCTTGACTCCGGTTTGGAGGAGCTGGGCTATGTTTTGGAGCTTCAGCTTGAGGATGTCGTCGGCTCCTCCCCAGCAGTGGCTGAGGGCAGCGTAGCCAGGGGTTATTCCCGGGGTGGATGACGGTAGGTCCTTGGACAGGACTAACCTGACATTGGAAGAGTCCTTTGGCCCAACTTCTATCAGTCTGGTAGGGAGCCAACTTGAGCTGCCACTGTTCTCGGTGGGATGGGTGCCGTGATGACCACACCTGGAGTGATGTTCGAGACAATCTCCAAGCCATCGCCTGGCGAGGGTTAAGGTGGGTTCTGTGCACGTATCTACGCCCAGAGACTGACTAGATAGAGATAGGGGCTCATCTGCTGTATGTCAGGTTAGGGAAATTAGCGTGCTGGAGGCTTTTCGATTATTAGGAGGACGAGGGGAAATTTTTTTACATTCGAGAGGTAGCACCCGAAGTTGCAGCCCAGGAAGAGGGTCAGCAAAATCAAAGTCTAGCGTCAAAAGACCTTGTTCCAGATTGGCGCGAAGACGACGCTCTATCGCGACTCTAACCTCTTGCTTCTCTGCTACGACGCCCTGGTGGTCTGCAACAGCATGTTCTCCAGTTGTCGTGTTCAGGAGCCCCTGGAGCTGTGGAGTCAGGCTAACCAATGTCGCGAGCAGAAAACAAAGCTGGCAAGAAGACTCCGGGTCGGAGCCACACTTTTGTATGTCTTGGACGCTTTGGTGATGATGATTCCAATGTCGTCGGCCGCGGTTCGGCCAGTCGTTCTCGTGGTAGGCTGGAATCCGGAGCCAGATCTCGGGCGGCTGGAGGAAGATGGATTGGCATGGCGTGCATAAACTTGACAGACATGATGGATTGAAGCTATGGTTGTTATGTTGTTAGAGAGAGGGCCCGTGGCCATGCCCGTGGAAAGTATGGACAGCACAGGACGGGGCGATCTTTGTACTCATCTGAATGGTAGACCAGCTTCCGGGGACGGACATTATAATCCAAGAGCCTCGACCTTCTTTGGTGTTAGCCTTGAATATAGATTGAGAAGACAAGGTCCCAGCTCTATCTCACTCATGGTAATCAAAAACGGCGCCCAGAGCCCAAGAGGTGCATGCTGCGCAGACACCGGTCCTCTGGGTTATCTCGCCGCTGTCTTCATCATCCCGAGTATGGGAGCATTCCATGATCTCGGCTGGAGCACAGCGATGGCACGGCTACAAGATAAAAGCTTCAAGGTATTTTTTTTCAGAGAATGGGTTCATTATAGGTCATAAGTAGCAGTTCTTCTAGGCGGTAGAGGGAATGTATGCACGCAAAATGGTTCTGAAATCGCGGGGCCCAAGTGACGTCTCATCCCGCCAAATATGTTGCGCCTTGGCATCGGACGCACGGGCCTGAGCTTGCTGAGGTAGTGTAACGGCAAAACGTATATCCAGGACACGAGATGAGGTACCAGTTGAGGTACAACGTGTTAAAACTTTTAAAATACTGTGGGGGTAAATGTTCTTGCCCCTCAATTCTTCAAAGAGTTTGTTGAACAAGGTGATCATGGTGTACTTCCAAGTTTCCTAAAGTAGCCTTGGTCCGTGCTCAAAAATTTTCAATAGAGTAGAAGGGACACCGATTTTGCAAATAGCTATAAAAATGGTTCCATGGACGGAACTGAAGTTCTAACTCATCAAGTGCGAGAAGGAGAAGACATTAACGCCGATAACAATGAAGGTACGTTTAAGATTCACTGAAAACCACACATAAGTTAACATCTCCTCCTTGTAGCCGTCGAAGTGATAATCCATAGGCTCCCATTGCCTCACTTGAAGTGCTCTTTAAACAACTGCGCCAGACAGCGATGTTAAAAGAGGGTTCCATGCCTTTTTAGACCAGGCCTTAATCTCATCCGTGAAAGCTCCTATTGGAGAAGTCTTCGGGGCTTGGCTTCATAGTGTGCTCTGGCCAGTCTTGCACCAGGAGCTATTTCGGAGCCTCCTGCAGAAGCCATCTGCTGCAAACCAAGGTTGGAGAGTATAATGACAGAGAGACCAAGTGTGATACGCTAGGATAGTTCACCAGAGATTTAACTTGTTCATACGCAGATGAGTGACGTTATGAGGTGGCCAGACAAGTTGACTCGTCCCAATTACTTCCACCCAACATTTGTGGCATCAGCTAATGCATGACTCCGCCGTTTAAGGCGTTTGAGAACTGATTCGGTGATGTGCTTCTTCAAACACATGCCAATAAACCAGACTGATAGGTTCCAACTACAAACAACCCAGCGCGAACATGAACAAGCTCCGACTAAAGAGCCGGAATAAGCGCAAGTTCCATTTCCACGTACGTGCACAATGACACGACTAAGCAATCCGAGCCTTACGTTGGGACGTCACAAGGATAGAGTATACACCTTCTCCGCGACGCCATGGCCGACCGATCCAGTTCCTCGAAGCCAGCCCGGGGCCAAATCCTATGTAATTGAGGCCGCCAAGAAGCGAGAGAAAGCACGACCAGGTGACCAATTTTTATCTGCTAAAGGACGAGCCTACTCTGTCGGACTCCTGATTCATTCGCACTGAGACTGAAGGCATCTGGAGGGGCGACCAGGGTCCTTATGATGTACCCTGCCCACACCATCACATACCAAGACAAAATAAGACGAACCTCATTAAGATTATACCTGGCGAATGAATTGCGAGTCGAGCGGAGTAGACTTCGAATCGGGCCGGCGGCCGCAGAACCAGCTTCACCAAGAGGCATTCGTAACGCGAAGATTGGATAAGATGAGGGAAATCCTAGGATTACAAGCCTAGCTTGACGAAGGGATACATCAAATTCCTCGAGTTTGGACCGAGTTAGGTTAGGTTGGGCAGCAGAGCTTCAGAAACAGACGCAAGGCTGTCACTTCTTGGCAATATCACAAATCCTCCGTCAACGGTTTTCAGCTCAGCCCCGACGCGACTGCTTCTAGCCCTTGTCGTGTAGACGACAGGTACCAACTTCGCGACATTGTGTCTCGTTTTCATTGGTGCTCGTTGCATGAGTTTCCAAACTCGACATCTAACGGCCGGGGCGGAACGAGGAGAGCTGGGAGCTGCAGGAACGCCACAAACGGTCAACAATAAGCAGTGCATATCAATGGAGGGAAGCGTATTTCAAACACTTTCACCAATCACAGCATAACCCGAGCGGGGTTGACATTTTCAACCTCTCATGGCCGAGAAGTCTTAACCACTCCCAGTCTTAGAAAGGGAATAAACTACTTCCCCCTCATCCTACACATCAATATCGAGTCCAAGCGGCCCCAATGCAGGACGACTTCCTTGGCGATGGCACTTCCTCCGGCCGCTGATGCTATATTTTCCTTTCCCGACCGAACGGAGAGTTGAAGCGATTCGGTTATTGCCCCAACAAGGCGGTAATAGTAGACTACGACTGGCTTCCTATCCGTGATCTCAGAGCCCACAGAGGTCAGGATGTGCAACCCGTCTACTCTTGAGGCCGGACCGGGGTGAGCAGGCTGCCGAATCACCATCCATGATTGAGTAGCAAGGGTTCACGGCCAGACTAATAATAACTGAACTGCAATAAGAAGCAGGCTGTCACCGTTGCAATGCAGACCCAACGCATGCGCCAAGCAGAACGACAGGGAACCTACATCCACCCGAGCGGAAACGACGACTAAGTAAGACAGCCTTACCTACCCGTTGGGACACTCTCGATACATGCCCCCCTCATGCAGCTTGTCGCTCCTCTCAGCTGTGGGCCAAACCTGCGTCTCGTAAACTTACACTAAACACCGCACCGACTTCTGGAGATGCCACGGTGCTGCCGCCCCCAGAGCCGGACCGCGGAGAATATGCACCTTGCATCTGGTGTCAAGGGCTTGACCAATGGAAACAAGTCGCCCGAAGGAAATAAGAAAGTGATTAAAATTATCCGACTTCCTGGAACTAATCAGAAAGCAGCAAATTACTCAAATCCGGTACGAAGTAAACCTAACCCCATTAACCCGAGAAGCACGCCATCTTTCCTAACACACACCACAAACTACCTCCCTTCCCCTTTCGTTCCCTCCTTAGCCTCCCGGCACTTCTCCTTAGCTCCAAGCCCCGCGGTTTTTGGATCAGTAGGGTTCTATCCAGTTACACGAGGTTGAAGTATCGAGTAGCTGCTACCACGCCAAAGCCGCCCACCAATACTTCCCAAAGCATAGGCCCCATCACCGCCGATGCAGCTCCAGTCACTGTGGCCGGCGGCGCAACTGGCGATCCGCCTAGGACCTATTACGGGAGCCTCTAGTTAACATGGGCTTTTCTGAGAAACAGTGGGAAGAGTAAGAAAGGCGAAGCCAATAAACCTACCTTGTCAATGACATGAACAACTCCGTTCGTAACAATGGCGTCGCCAGCCAGGATCTGCGCGCCGTTGAGGTAGATCAGGCCGTCCCGGATCAAAACGGTTACATTGCCCCCAGCAAGGGTGGGATAGACGTCTCCGTTTTCGAGCAGCGGTGTGTATGCGGGGAAGTCAACGAGGATGTGCTGCCTGATTAGATCCTCGAAGCCCGTCTTAGACCGCTTGGCAATGCTCTTGAAGGCGTTGTCGTCGGGCACCAGAAGGGTGATACTGGCTCTGTTGTCCAACTCATTTAGGATACCCGACTGCGTGACTAGATCTTGGAATGTGTCGACTCCGAGGTATGGGAGCGTAGTAGAGACGTTTTCCGGCAGAGTAACCATTCTTCAGACATTTAGTACAGCATGTTCATTAAGCTTTGCGCGGAGAACAAGGGGGCGGAAACGAACCCATCAATGGGGCGGATGACACCGTTGTCATAGGGGATATCATCCCCTGTAACTTTCACGGCTCGTCCGAGGCCGGAGAATACAAGTGGCAGAGACCAAGAAGCTACGTTCTTCTCGACGATGACTTGGTTTCGCCCGGGACCAAGGTTCACAAACTCGGGATTGTCCAGCAAGGTCACCTGGGCAGATCCGGCGGTATTCACTAGTTGTCTTCGAGTAGCAGTATTGTTCTGGGAAGGCTTCTCGGGCTTCGGCGGACGCGGAGCGGTTGAGTCCACGGCGCTGGCAGCATTTTCCGCCTCTTGTTTATCTTTATCGTCGGCCCGGCGAGTAATGGGGGAGTTGGCATCGTCGCTGGATTCCAGAGCAGCGTTTGTTGGGGCATAGATAATGATGCCAGGTCCCGCGTTGAGGAGGAGATTGTCCGTTGAGATCCGTTGGGCCCAGAGCGTGAACCCGTTGGCCTCGAGGGCCTCCTTAAGAGACTGCGCGAGAGCTGGGGCACAGAGAGCCTGGAGGTTGATTAGATGTTGCCAACGCATGATGTCTGGCCTAAAGGTTGGGATGTAAGAGGAAATAAGTGATGAACGCTTCCTTGAAGTCTAACAGAAGAGGAATATAGTCAAAGGACAAGGTTGGATGTGAGAAGAGTGGACGAAAGTGAAGGACAGCAGGTTAGTGTAGATGAATTTATAGCTCTTGGCCCACTGCTGCCGTCGAAGGGATCAAGTCGAGCAGCTCAGCAACCCATCGTCTTCCTGGTGCTCACTGTTGCCAAAGAAAACTACCTAATGAATAGCAAGGCTGCCAGAGGGTTACATCTCTTGGCGAAGGATTAAATCACCACCATGGGATATCACCTTCAAGACTCCGCCCACCGGTATTATTCAGGACCAGGCTAGGTGCTGGAACGCATCCTTGCTTATGGCGTTCTGCTTGCAGGGCATGTATGGCTTCCTCGTTTCTGATGAGGTCGTAAAGCGTGCATCTCACTGCTCCACACCTTGAGGGGATCATTTCCGTGACTTATGCGTGTAGTAAGTGTACATGAGAGTACCCATCAACCAATCTCAAAACTCCATGCCAATGAATACAACGATAGACAGGCAGCAGAGATGATGTTGGCTCCGGGTTGGTCGACCGAAACCGCCAAGTGAAGAGAGCTAAGCAACCCTCCTGAGTGGCTTGATGCAGATCCACAACCGAAGTTATTGACCAGAAACATCGCGGTGTTGGCTAGAAGTGCTTTCGTATTCGGTCCAATCCCACCATTGACGACCTTGGGAAAGTGAAGATCTCGGTCCAGCTCAGGGAGGAAGCAAATGTACAGGACGCCACTCCACAGCCTGCCTTTAGTATTGGCAATATAATGCTGTCAAACACTCTCATCTTAGAGTTTTAGCAAATAGAATCCATCTACGGATGCCATCCAAAAGTGACAGGCTCCTTGTTGTGCATTAACATCTAAACGGTGACCTGGCTTTTCCGGAGCTGGTTGTTGATATGTCGGGACAAGATGTGATGGATACGAAATACTCGCCCTGCTTGGAGCCGCCAGCTTCGCCCAGCCGTTGGGTGTCAAGTTGGGTTACCCCAACCCCCTTACCCATAAGTTTATGTCGTCGAACGAGCACTGAGGCCCACAGCCTGGCCTTCTCGAGATGAACTGGGGGAGGGAGCACGCAAAGGGCACAGAATCCCCCCCCCCCCTCACCTACTGTTCTTTATTATACCTGGGTCTTCTCTCTTTGTGGCAGATTCTCCTTGTCGAAGGCACCTCCATTTGAAGACAAGAAAAGCCTTAGATACACTCAAACAAGGAAACACAAAGTTCTCGACTGAAAAACACCACTAGACGCCCAAGTTCTCGGGCATCTCCCACGGCCAGCAACTATATTCTACCCAGTCTATTGTCTGCGTCGACTAACAGCATGGCGGACGTCTACACTCCCCCGCCAGACTTTGCCTATCTACTGGTTACCCCTTTCTCCATGCCGAGCGACCGAGGAGACAGGTGGGCCGTATCCTTCACCGGAAACAACGCCGCACTGGTGGCGGCAGCCCTATCGGTCGTCGTCACCGTCTCGTTCCTCTGCCTTTGGAACCTCATCGTTTTCGTGGCAATGTTCTTCCGCGGCAACGGCTTGCTCCAGCGCTACGCAGCGCTCGTCACGCTGTGGAACTCCAACGACTCTTGGTTTGCCTTCACAGCGATGCTGAGTTATACATGGCAGACATGGCAGGGCTCGAAATCCGGCCATCACTGGCCCGACTTCTTGTACGGCCTTGCCTTCTGCCTCCTGGCTCTGGCCGTGTTTGGCGCGAGCATAGCCATGGGTATAGTCGCTCCATCCTTGGTGGAGATTGGCAACGTCGCCCCCGTGAGGCCCAGCGCCCTGTTTTATCCAGCGATTCCGGCGGCCGATCCCGCACAGCGACTTCAAGATTTCGGATTGAGGGCTCCTTCCGTCATGCGCGCTCTGGGCAGTGTAGAGGCAGCAAAAGTTACCTTGCGCTCAAGGGTCTCCGTGGAGATAGATCAGAGCTACGCACCGAGGGATGACGGCGAACGTATCATGAGTTTGGACTACGGATACTCCCTCTCGGGGATCGACCTCGGCCTCCAGGGGGGAACCGACCTCAAGCTAGCGGTGGAGGGGCACTGTGTAACCGAGTATGGGTGGCTCGTCGAACCAGATGGGGGGGAATATGACGAGTATAAATTATGGAACGATGACAGGCGGGCTGAGTTTGTCCTCGTCAACGAAAACGATATTATGCATGCCCCGACAGCAAGTTTCATCCCGCATGCGGACGCGAGCAAGCAATTAATCTCGAATTCCAATGTGTCTTTCGCCGTTCTCGTTCACTCCGCTCATCGATCGAGCATAACAGCCGGAGGTGACCCTTGGTATGCAACTGAACCTAGGCCTGTAAACGCGACCCCGGCCCCGTTCGAGGCCCAATTTTGGATGAAGCGGAGAAGGCCGGCTCTCTCATGCTGGGAGCAAGCCAAGTGGAGCTACGGGGAGCACACGGCGGATTCCGTGTTCGACCTGAAAACGATACCCGGGATCAAGGTCCCAGAGGTTTTGCTCAACGTGCTCGAGGCGACCTTGGGCGGTGGCCCAATGCTTGTCAGGCTCGGTAATGCCAGTGGAGACTCGGCGCTCAGGTCCCGGACTACCAGCCCCAACGGCGTCATCAACGCAGGGGTATCTAGCATGCACGACGACATGGAGCGTCTGATCTTGGCCAGCTTCGTGGCGACGAGGAGCATCTTCACCGATGCCACCATGTTCGGCCAGCCGGATAACTATGAAAACGTCATGGTGGGAGCGAACGGAGAGCCGAGGGATGGAGCTGGGAACTTTGTCGTGTCGAGTCCGAACATACAGACTTTTTCTCTCACGGGGATCGTTACTCTCGCGGCAATCCTACTTGCGTTGCTTCTGGCAAACTCAGCGGCCAAGATCCTGGTTCGGTTCCATCATGGGCGCCATGGCGGTGGTAGTCCCAATAATGAAATGGAGAAAACAGGAAAATCGACGCTTGGAAACGAAGAAGAGACATCAACCAACGCTGGTGGGGATGGGAATCCCGCACCGGAAGCCAAAGATGTCCAACCTAGCCCGTGGGCTCTGTTCCATGTGCTCTCGGCTGTCCAACTGTTCCGCTGCCTGTATGAGACCGATGAAGATTTCACAAAATGCGGTTGGGCTTGCGACAGAGTAGTTCCTGATGAGGAGAATAAGAAGAGGTTCTTGCTCCACCCCCCATGCAAGGATAGGAAGTGCATGGGGCACGTTCAAAAGAACAGTCTCGAGGCTGCTCGCAACAACACGGCTTAAGGAAGTCCTGTCGTTAAAGACTCGAGGCAGCAAATCCAGCTATTCGTTGTAGTTATTGGCTTGGCTAGGTGGGCAATTAGCCCGTTGCCACGACGGGGACGGATCACTTTGTTTTCTTACTTCTCTGGGTTTCCCATACTTCCCCTCACAGGCGGGGCTGATAACCCCGATCTTCTTTCGTTGACCCAGTTCTGATCTTTGGGCGAGCCCTTCACTATTGTGGCGGGATTGTTTTTGTCTCTGCTTGCAACGCTAATCTTGACCGGATCTCCTTGTGTTAAATAGCTTCCCGTCAACTCAGAATTCAAACGATATTCAGACTACAACCGCGAAGTAAGGATTTGCCAGAATCACTGATGCTTGTAAATATCCTAGGTGTCCCAGCCCAGACCGTTTTCCGCTAGGGCTTTACATTGGACATTAGTTCGTCAGGCTCGAGGACGGTATCACACTTGGCCTTGCAGAGCCTGAGCGGAATCGACATGCCGGGACTGCTCCTCTCCTCTGGTATGGCGGAGGGGATAAACGGCTGTGGAAGGGAATAGTCATGCTCTTTGAGGTTCTGACGGTATCCTAAGTTAATAAGCCGCCGCAAAAATCCACATGTATATATATATATGTATCTTAGTATAAACAATGTTCCGGAAGATCACCGACGCCCGGCCCGCAGCGCTGTAAAGGTGGAAGCTGACAAAACCGGCCTAGTATTAATAGAAAGGACAATCTATGTAGAAACGGAATCACCCTTGATTAATGACAATCCCCAACTTTGGGTAGTATTAAATCCGAGTCACCCGGCCCGAAAGACTTTCATATTTATAATACCTTGGTGGAAGAGATAAGACAACGCAACGACCACGGATGCAATGATAAACTTGAAGCGGGTTCACGGTTAATATTTTAATATTGATCAAACGTCATTGATGAGCACGTGGGGAATGCGAACCATTACAACCAACTTGAGATGCTGCATTTCCTTCCTTCGCTTCCAGTAGCGTCAACCTAACTTGGGGCTCCACACCCTCTTGACGGCTTGGGATTCCCAAGTCCAGTCCCAAGCTAAGTGATTTGGAACGTTGAAACACGGCACGTCATAAACTGGGACAGAGAGAGAAGCGTAGCTGAACAAGCACACACCGACGAACGCCGATTTTCCGACCAACACTTTTGCGTATCGGATGCCCGTATTATACTATAACGAGCGATATTAATGCGCTCACACCCACTTTTCCAGAAGCCAAGTTCCAGCGGGCGTCGCCCGGCGCACCAAATACTCGTTCACGGGGAACCGAGGACCAAACTTGACCCCTCCTTCCGGGAACCCCCACCGCGCAAAAACCGGCACGCCTTCCTTGCTGTAAAAGAGCCAACTCGGGAGTCCGAAAAGAGGAACGTCTTTAGTGCTGGCCGGAGGTCATTTCGTGGGGTTTCTGGCCGCTAAATCCCCCTTTCGTGGCACGCTAGGCAGGACAGCAAATGTGCCTAATGTTTCAACGTCACGGGGCTGGTTTTCCAACTAAAAGTCGGACCCTGCTCCGAATTCTCTCCGAGGAACAGTGTCCTACCATGGCAAGATAGCTGGCAGTGAATAGTAAAAGGTGAGTACCCAATGGCGAGGGGGTTGTGAAGATTGGGAGGTAGAGAGGGTCTCGTCAGTCGGTCAGATCATCCGCCCGAGAAGGAATGAGCAAAATGAGCAAGAATGTTCATGATTCCTGCCACCATGATAGGTGCCCTCAAAATCTCTTGAAGAAGGTCGCTAGGAAGGCATAATAGGAACATGGCTTATATCGCAATCCATCCCTAGAATGAGCGATAAGATAACAGGCAGCCAAGAAGTGTGGTCAGCTGAACTTCCACGTATTCCAGGCCTACGTGTGAGCAGTATAGTTACAAAATTGCGGGAAGCTATCTATCAAAACGAGCACCTGCCGCGAACCCATTTCCTCTCAGCCGAGACGGAGCACCGTCGGATTCACAATGCTGTACTACACATTATGTACGAAGTACGGCTGGCTTGCAGGGTGTTTCTCGGTGTGTAAGCCCCGCCCCCCACCGCAGAAGAAGGCGGTGTCTTTTGGTGGAGGGTGAACGGGAGGAGGGGTATTGACGAGATCCCAAGGTTACAGACCGCCCCGAGATACTCGGAGTGTATACTGAAGGGAAAGGATACATTAGTTGAAAGTACTGTTTGTAAAAGTGGACAAATAACATCATAGGGTGTGTCGACAAGAACATACAAGAGACATGCTAGTTGTTCCGACATATGTGGTGGTCTCAATGACGGGCATAACATGGATATGGAAGAAGGTAGCAGGAAAGGTTGAAGGAGGGGCATGCCAAATACAATTGGATGGGGTAGAAAATAGAGCGGAGAGGCCAACACCATCCTAACCCTCACGTCGTCATCTCCCTGCATCCGAAATACGTATTGGATGTAGTTTAGAAATCCAAAGATCGGACCGGAGACCATCAGGAGCACTAATCCAGGGGCGTCAAGAATGGAGAGGGGGGACGGGGGCGAGCTTTGAAACTTGAAACTTTGGGATCCCAGAAAACGAAGCCTGTTGGTGAGATCCTTCACGAAGGGGCTCCGATTCTCTTCCAAACTACATCAAGTTCAACTAGAAACACGCGCCCGCGGCTCGTCACATCAGCAAGAAGAGGGCCGCTCTTCGGGACCGGAACCTGCTTCGCGGAGCAGGCTGGAAAGAGCGAAATGAGCTGACACGATATTACATGGCACCCCATAACGATGTCATGATGGCATCATGGTAGAGGAGGCAGGTTGTTTTCCCTTTGCCGATCCGAGAATGGAAAAAGGAACCCTTCTTGCGCAGCAAAAAGCAGGTGGGCTGAAGATGCGCAGTTCCGCTCTTGTGCATCGAAAGAAGGCTCAGGGTGGCTTGGTACTTCCTTTGTGGGCTTGGGGAGGGGTTCGGTGATAACATCCTGGCAAGCATATTCCCTTATTTCCTCAAAAAGAAGGACTGGCATGGGTATGCGGAGAAGGGGGGTGGATGGGCTTGCGTTCGTTTGCGTCGCCAAGGTGATGATGATAAGCCTGGGGGGCCTCAGAAACAGGTAGTGTATTACAGGTGCTGCTTGCGTAGATATTATGAAGTAAGGATGACCGAAAATGTCATCAATCCAAGCCATCTTCAGAGCATTGCAGGTTCGAGACGTGGCCAGCCGGGGACCACTTGAACGCACATTAGGCTAGGATAGCAATAGCACAATGGTGGAAATTGCGGGAGCTGTGTTGTATCCTGTTTTCCACTTCCCATTTCCCACTTCTTATTTACTATATTTTTAGGCTTCTCCGCATGGATGCTACAGCTTGGGGAATCTTGCTAATCTGAAATGGTAGAGGCTTGCATAATGACCGCACACATGACCTGACGCCATATTGCATACGGTTGCACTCCACGGTCAAGGACGGGAATCGGGTATCGGGAACGGGGGGCACGGGGCATCGGGCATGGGTTGATAGATTGGGCTTTGGGGAATGGGGAGAGCGGGAGACGACGCAACTTCACCTCGGAAGTCGATCATTATCAATAAGTTTGAGTTGTTTTGTTTGTTCTGACCTTGCTTCAAACGAGCACTCGAGTCTGGGCAATGAGGCCCGTTGTTATGACCACCTGCTAATCAACTATCTCCACCCTTCCACTGGTCCTTTTGCACAATTCATATGAAGTACGAAGCAATTGCTGAAACGTTGCCAAGTTGGCAAAAAAAGTGCCAAGCATGAGTCATGAGGAGGTGTAAAGATGCAGAACAACTATTTCGACCACCACTGGACGCCTTACGACTCTATGTGCTGGTCCTGTTGTTCATTCCCGTTGTCGTTGCGTCGTTGGAATATGAACCGGGTGATGCTGCAATGCAATGTATTGATGAGAGATTGAGAGACATGGGGGGTGTGGTGTGGGCGGAGAGTCTGAGACCCTTGGAAGCACAGCATAGGGCATGCTGCACCACCAGCCAGTGGCTTCTGCTTCTCGCTCCACAGGGTCCCCTCCGTATGCTATCCTCATCTTACATCTCGAGTCTGACGTAGATGCCTAGTTGCCGACCCTCATCTTGCGGCGCGCAGTGATAATTTCTAACGCCTTCTAATCATAGATGCGGAATCGTGGTGGCATGTTTTTCGGGCATCAATCGAAACGAAACGTCCACGGGCCTTGCTACAGGTAAATGAAGATACTGGGCTGTGCCGGGCTGAACGGGTGTTTCCATCCCATCTTGGTTTTTTCACCCCCCCCCAAGGACTGGTCAGGCCGAATGTCATCGAGAATCATACATAGAAACTTATATTTTAGCCGGCGCGTCAGAAAACACATTACTCCACGGATTGTCTTTTGGGCGCCTCTATTTTTGGGCACCCTGCCTCGATCTGTGCCTATGCATAGTGTCTACATCGTGCATCTCAATCCTGTAGGTATCTTCGGCCGACGGTACTTCTATTTCTGCGCGGTTCACAGGCTGCCTCGTCGCGCCATATCCTCGAAATCTGCACGCCCTTGCCTGAGATATATCTCGACGACGGAGCAGCCACGAAACTGGCCCCCAAATCATATCATACCAGAGAGGGGTCCCTTCTGCCCAACGGAAGGACGACTCCCGTCTTACACGACTCTTACACGACAAGGAATAGCAGTAATAGTAGAAGTGTTATGAAATGCCTGGGCACCTAATGATGGCTGGTTCTAAAAGTAGCGCGGGAGGCGAAGCAAAATATATATATATAAATGGAAAAAAAAAAAAAAAAAAGATCGCGACGCTTTCCAGTTCGGTAATTCTCAGTTCCGCGATGCAAGACGCAAGCTATCAGGCTTTGGAACCCCCACCTAAGCCTGCTCATTGCGCGGCATCTCAACGGAGGGCTGAGCCTCAGCAGGTGAGAAGTGACAGGATGGTGGACGAAGATAAAAATAAGGGTAACGTAAGATAACGGGTAAAGGGATCGACACTGTCAGATTTGATGTGCCGAAAAGGAGCACGGAAAATCCATTTCGAGGTTTAGCCTTTGTGAAAAAGTTAACCAGTGCTCGAGCGCCGACAAGATCACGTCAATACTTCGCAGAACGGAATCCCAGTATGAAGTACTCCATACGAGGAAACCGGACACAATGACGGGACTCATCGGATATTCGGTGGCTGCCTTCTTCCCGCTACACTAGTAAAGTATTACTGCTGTGGTGGGCTAGCAAAGTTGGTGATATTGATATTGAGGAGCAGACTAGCCCTGGGCACCCACTCCTTCTTCCCACGTGGTGATGAGCAACGTGGCGTCCCACACCCGTACTTTATTTGACATTTTCCCCTTATCGCGCCAACTCCCTCTATTGTCTGGGCTATCGCCCGCTAGGCTAGCAGGAATACTACCTGAAGCGGGATCAGTGGAGCTTTGCACACTACGAAGTATTGAAAAGAAAAAAATTGAATAAGAAAAAAAGGGGAAAAAAGGTATTGGACCGTGTTACGAGGTAAAATCCTACTTCGTACTCCAGGTTTGGTAAATGACTCGAACCCTGGTAAAATCTGCTTGTACGGCCTCGTGATCACTTCTACTGTTAGTGATCATCACCTTTCCCCTGGTCATGTCTCGCTCCCAGACGCAAAATCAGCGGATAGGATTCCGTGATAGGACGATCGTGGTATCGATGACGAGTGTGTCCATTACTCGTCGTGAAGAAGAAGGGGGGAAGGGCTCCCTCTGTTTCAGGTATCCTCAGATGTCTTTATTGGTCGTCGCCCGCAACCTGTGAAACATTAAATGAAGCCGTTCGTTTTTCGGGTTTCACTGAGTCAGGTGAACGCTTTTCCTTGTCGTTGCGGGGAGGAAGGGACTGGGGAACTACGCATGGTTTACGAAGTCGAAGGATCACTGCACGTCCCTCTGGAGACTAATACGAAGAAGGTGTCCTTTCGTCAAACTTGGATGAAGACAGCATCACAATCTTACAAAGTAGGGCGGTCTTCTCGGCGCGGGACCAATACGGAACAGAAGAGGAGAAGAAGAAAGAATGGGCTAGAAGCTAGAAACGCATCTCGCAAGTGCTATTATTTGCGCCAACAAAGCCTAGGAAATTGAGGTCGGGCAAGTGTCTCAAGAGGGCTTCTAGAACATTGCGGGTGATTTTCAGACTAACAAAATAAAGGCAAAAAAGAAGAAAATAGAAAAATTAATGATGGGCGCCGGGAAAGGAGCCCACTCAAGAGTAGTTTACGCGACACACCGCCGGATCTGAAGCGACGATACTTCGTACACACGATACACTTACACCCTCACTTCGGGCCTCGGACACTACCTCGGAATCGTCAACTTTCGGGAAATGTCCGCACTAAGAGCAAGATCGCGGGAAAAAAAATTTGATAGAAAAGAAGACCAACTACACTAGTGCTAGTAATAGATCGGCCCACTTAGACCGCTTTTTGACGCTTCATTTTTGATGTTACAATTGTACCCATTTCCGCCGGACAATCCGCCGTGGAATCAAACTGTGAAGCACGAAGTCGTGTAAACAGAAGGCTGCCTTGGAGATTCCATCCATGGCCATTCTTGGCACTTTCTTGGCTAATTTCAGATTTACACACCCTCCGATATCGACAAACGTCATCGGTAAAAATAGGGAAGAGTCGATTTGGAGCAAGAGTGATTGATCTGGTCAATCAGGATTACGAAGCAGTGATGACTAAAAAGCCTTCGCAACAACGAAGACATTGAGAGTTTGCGACACCGCGAAGCGCATATGCAAAACACTTTTAATCTCTCCGGACGGACCAGTATCAAACATAGGCCAGGGCTCGTCGAGAGAAGGTATTCTCACCGCAACTGTACCAACAAACACAGACGGAAGAAAAAGAAAAAAAGGTTTATCACGATGGAACACTGGAAAACCACAGGAAAAAAAAAGGCTTGGTGCTGTTGTCATCGATCAGATGACCACTTCTGATGCTCAAAAGGGATTGATGAGCTGCGCTGTCAGGGATCTGGTCAATACCCCTGCAAGATCATCGTCATTTCTGCAGGGGTGGGAGAACCAAGAAGCGCAGAGGCAGCAGAAGGGGGTGTGCGCAAGGCGAGGAAAACTTGATGGAAAACCAATCAGGACCCACCCCAACGGAGAACGAAGCAATCGAAGCAAAAAGGAACAAGAAATGTTCTTTCTCAGGACTGCCCAACGAGTGGCTGAGGTAAAAAGTTGGACCAACAAAGGTGCTGCATGCCGACGAAGCCGCCGTCTCCATTACCAAAATACCATACTAGAGGCATGGGAGCCTAGCTGCATGCATCTAAGACCGCGGTCCTCGGGGTTTTGTGTGGGAACAGGAAAAGCAATTTTTTTCCCATATCAAGGACTGGAGAAGAAAAAGACGCCGAACATGAGGCCGTGAACTAAGAACAGCCAGTCCGGATACCAGACAGAGCAACTTGCCCTTTCTCGTGGCGAGCTGAGGAGCGACTGCAGCAAGCACGGAGTGTCAAGAAGGCCTTCGTCCGGGTAATATATCGAATGGTTGAGCTGCAATGCGACCCTGGTGAAATATATCCCTTTCGGACTTTGATAGCTCTTTCCCAGGAAACAGAAACCCCCCAGGAGCGCTTTGGTCAACCCGACCAGTTGGTTGGGAAAGGGACAGCCAGCCTTAAGAATCTGTGGTAATATGCCTGAGCGAAGGTGCATCCGGCAAATTGTCGTGATTCGTAAACCCCCGTATGAGAAAGGAGCATCACTATTCTACAATGTACGTAGTTTCAAACCAAGTTCAGCACTCAAGCCCGACGATCCTGCAACTTGGTTCAACAGTCGGATGTACTCGCGTCGGAGAGTGACAAAGCGACACGATGCACCCGTCTTAACATTGTCTCGGAATCAGGCCCAGGGCCACCGCCCACTCCAACCGTCTGGAGAAGGATGTGGGGGATCTGGAGATGACACCTGGTTCTCCAATGATCCAGAAGGTGTTGTGTTAGTGTAGTGTAGGTGATATTCGGAGCATTCTACTAGCTATTATAGTGTGAGATTAGTAGTGATGAATATTTTGGGGTCTCTTACCCTTAATCTCTATCACAAATAGTAGAACCCGTAATATCTCCCAAAGTTCATCCTGTGCAAGTAATTGTCGGATGGCTGACGCCTCTCCTTTGTCGCCCGGTCCTGCAACCGGTCATTGCAAAATCCAGTTCCCGGTAATCCATTCACCTTGACCAACCTCCTTTTCACGGAATATTCCAGCAGGGTCCAGTGGACAGACCACATGTAGTGTAGATCCAGGCCTCATCAAACACACTAGCCCTCAAACGGGCCTAATCAAACTGGACAGAATCGGTTAAGAAGACTTCTTCGAGCACCAAATTGCGCCTGCCCAGCTAAACTAAAACGCTTCGTGTTCTGTCACAGGCAGTTGCACCCCACGAAATACTTTGTAAAAAGGCTGGTGGGAGTATCAAATTGATGTACTTTGTAATTACTTCGTACTTCGTACTTTGCCCTAATCCCAGGAACGCGTCCCTTCGAAGGTACCTCATCACTTGATGGACCTCGAGTGAGACGATTTTTTCTCCCTTGGTGCAAGAACTGATTCATTTCTGTCGCTGCCACAAGAATCAGTGCGTTTTGCTGCAAACATTCGAAAAAAAAAAAAAAAAAATAAATAAAGGGGTGGCCCAGGCAGCCGTGATACTTCAACCACAATCTTCAAGGGAAATTATCGTCAGGTTACTGTGTAATAAAGAAGCCCCAGCAAGAGTCTCCAAAAAATTCCATTTCCTGCAGGCCTGGTTTGCCAGCTCATCAGTGCCAATAAACTTGTGAGTCATACTACTGGTGTTTACTTGGAATTTCCATGTAGCCTGGTCGTATGTGCCATGGGAGTGTGCAGAATGAGTGGGTGCATCACATCGACGGGCGACGATGGTCGCATGCCGCGGGTCACAGGTCGCAGGAACTCGTTCGCATACGGCGGGCCCTGGTGTAAATCCAAACACACGATAGGTCTGCGGAGGCCAAATTGTCAAGCCCGAGGAGATTAACCAGGCAAACATCTGAGATGGCCTGGCATCGGAACTCTGCAGCAGACCAGCAAACCCCTGGTTCGGCCCAAATGAAACCCTAATCAATATCCCAACGCTTCAATGCGTGGTCCGTGGCACTTTGTATCCATAGGGCGGTGACCAGAGCCCTGAGTATATGCTTCATATCGGAACAAGGTACGAATCAAAGCTCAATGGCATGAGGGCTTCAGGCGCAAGCCCTGGGCTGGAGTGTATTAGTTGACATCCATCAATTATCAATACTTGATTACCGTAAGGCTGCATGCAGGAGGATCAGCTTGCGGGGAGGTTTGACAGCCAGCACAGCTCGGTCGGCGCTAGCCTACCCAAGCCTCCGGAAATTGCAACCTTCCCAACCCACCAAATTTTTCTTCAGATCGGCTGGTTGGAGATGGGACAATAACGGGGAAAAGTACTGCCTCGTAATCAAGAGTCCTTCAAACGTTGTTTCTGGAGGTTGCCTCAAGGCTCCTGCTGTGGATGTTGTCATCCTGGATGTTCCCTGAGCATTCCTCTTCTTGAATAGGATCCCCGGACCGGTGATTTCCGGAGAGCTAGGGACACCTTGGCTGGCAGGGAAACAGGTCGAAACCCACCAGCCTCAGATGAACTGGAGGCTGGATGTCGTCTGGTCTGCTTAACATGTCTGAAAACGGCATCATGAACTTTGCTTCCACGTGTCCCGCAACGTATCGCAAACTCTCGACGGCTAGGGCCAGGATCTAAGGGGGAGGGAGAAAATCTGGCGATTTTCAGGACGACGCCGAAAACCCAAGCGCCACAAATCGCCAATTATAGAGAAAATAGCCCGGTTTTGCGCCCCTCGATCATTCCTAATTCGAGAGAAATCCCCGCCGCTCGTAAAGCTTACTTACCTTTCATCCCTTTTTGCATGAGCTGAACGACACAGCCGAATGTGCGGTTGTGATACCCCGCGTTCGGATTCGGCCGTCCAGCTTGTGGCTTGCCTGGCGTTCTGTCTCCATCATCAGCCCAGGCTGAGTTTGTACGTCGTCAAGTTTTTGGGGCGTGCGATAGGACTTCGGCGAACGGAACGCCAGGCCTTACATTTGATGAATCCCTAGAACGGCCGCGGAGCGGCGTCTGGCGGGCGTTTCAACCATGGCGTCCTCGGTTTTGTTAGCCTGTCGCCCTTGGCTCGAAGCCCAATGGCTCGGCGACGAGCAATGGGAACACAACGACGGGAGCGTGCGGAAGGACGCCTCCTGCGAGTTTCCAAAAAAGCAATGTACACGACATCTAATAACATGTATGTAAATCACTTCGTCTGGCCGGCCCAAACGTCCTGGGGGCGGAGGAGTAGCATAAAATCCATGTGGAGCGACACTTCGTATCCGTTCGGTGAGGAACCATTTGACGCCAAAGTTGCTCGGTTTAATTATTGTCTGATGTCACCAAGAAAAGGCGGACATGCGTTGGCGATCAAGGCAGCAGCAAAGGCAGGCTGTAACTCCAATTGTAACTCTGGAGCAACTCTCGCTGTCTCATGCTCATCGCATCGCACGGGCTGCTGCGACGCAGGATGTCGAGGACACAGACCAGATCAAGATCTGTTCTTCTCAGAATATGTCGGCAGCATGAAGTAGGTGGTGGTCTGTTTCTCGCAGGACCCCTATTTCTCTGCTGTGAACCCACTGTCTCTCTGCAGAATATCTCCGACTTGTTACGATCCGCAGACTTTACTGTGCCTGTGCTCGATTGCCCAGCTGCAGCTGGACGGGGAATCTAAAGGCATGGCATGTGCTGGACTTCCTATCCTGAACTGTTTTGACGGCCTCATACGAAGGAGTGTTATGCTCTCGCGTATGGAGTGGGCAAATATATAACGCTAAAGTTCTAAATTTGGTGCTTGAACAGGGAGCAGGGAGTTTTCTCATCACAAACCTCAACAACTCTACTTTGTACTTCGTTCGAAGCGAAGACCCAAAGTAGGGCGTTGT
Organism: Scedosporium apiospermum; assembly: GCF_000732125.1. NCBI lineage: Eukaryota > Fungi > Ascomycota > Sordariomycetes > Microascales > Microascaceae > Scedosporium > Scedosporium apiospermum. Next base: position 460,433 of record NW_015971756.1, read on the forward strand.
TTAAAGTGATGGCCTGATAGTGTACTTCGTGCGCCCGAGACCTCACCTCCACAAGGAATGGACTGTTGGAATGTAATTTCCAGCGGCAGACCTTCGACGAATATTCGATGCAGGAGGGCAAGGACTAGTCCCTCTGGGGAGATGTAACCATATTACGTGTGCGATCTCGGCATTGGGCTTGATGAGGCAGGACAAACAAATCAAACAGAAATTTTTTTTCATTAAAATTAGACACTGCACAGAGTACATTAGTGTGCCAGGGCAGACCTAATGAATAGAGGCCCACTCTCCTGAGACTGGCATCAACAATCGTCGTCCGCTACAGATGAGCATTGAATAATTTTAGGGGTCCAGATTTTTTTTTTCCCTGTGCATTTCCCCTAATTAACGCCATGTGCGTTTTGAGCCGTGTGCATTTCAGGGAAGGTTGGCGCATGGATGAACAGATAGTCAAGGCATCAAAATTAGCATTATTGATCCTTACGAGGTACGGAGGTTTACAAAGTTGAACGAGATACACAGGTAATATCATCCAGGTTCCGGCGTACCAACTCGCGTCTCAGTTACTGTATCGGTCGATGTGGTAGAGAACCCGTGTCCCAGACAGCAAGGAATGTGTACGTCTTAAACCAAATGCCGTAACTTTAGATTTGGCCGTTCGTGCCGGTGACGTGACGATTATCCACGTATGCTAACTGTTAGAGAGGGAATGTTGATCTCAGCAACAATGAACCAAGTGAGCATCGGACCCACATATGAGGAACAGGAACGACAACAATTTTGGATGGACCAGACTTTTGCTGGGCGCTTGTTGTGAGAGCGTGGGTCCTGCGCATAGTGTGTTGGATTCAGGAAAATAACCTGGAAAACTGCTTAAGAAACTTGGCAGAGTGCCTTAGTATTATCTCTTAAAATCCCGTCGCCGCATTGCTGACCATGGTTGGCTTGGCTGGCCAAGAAAAGGCTTCAAGAAGTGCAATGTAATGTGTAATAAGTCCAGTGTAAGTGTAGAACAGTGCTGTACTTCGTATTGTGCTGAACAATGTGATTGACTGACCACGGTGCGTTTCAGTCTTTTAGGGGGCTTGTCCTCAACCTCAGTTCAATCAATTGACCAAGTCAATAGTCAACAGACAGCGGAATGAATCAATCAAAATTAGGTGTACGAAGTACTTCGTACCCTGTCCTCTGCCAAATCCTTTCAGCTTAATCGACACCCCCATGTGGCCTCGGGGCGGAGGAAGACCCACACGCCCCACCCTAATTCCACGCCCCCCCAGTTGCCATTTTGCGCTGGGCAACAAAGTACAAAGTCCCAATGTACTGATTTTAGAGAGGTACCTGACCTGGGGACATGGCTTGGCACGACACCCCCTTTCCCTGTAACTCAATTGTCTCGTACGAGCCTTGGCCAGGCACTTGCTTTCGCGCTGGGTTTTGGCAGGCACCTCTTTTTTCTTTATTCTACTCTTCACCCCACCCCCGGTAATCTCGTCTTCTATACATAAGGAGCGATCATCTCCCACCATCTGACCTTGTTCATTCTTCTCTCTCAGCATTCAGACATTGTGAAGTATATATATCCTTCGAAGATCCTCCAACCTTCAGACGATCAAGTCAACTGGCTCTACTCAACTACTACTCTCTCCACTTACACCAACACAACAGACACTCATCTGCTCAAGACTTACACACATCCACACACCGACCAACCAACCAACCCACAAGACCACTTCTCGAGGAACAGATACCCTCGACAACTCTTCCAATTAACCGCACTCCAAACAAACAATCACAATGGCCGTTTCCGCCGTCTACGAGATGCCCGCCCAGCGACCTTCTCAGCTTCCTCCTTGCCCCGGCCCCCCGCCGAGCAGGCCCCTCCCTCCTCTTCCCAAGAAGAGTTAAATGGGAGAGTATGGAGTCCACTGCCTCTACCGCTTTCTACTACTCGCCTCTCAGCAACACTTTCTTCGGAATCGTTCCCTGATCTTATCGCACCCTGGTCTACAACACATCGGCTTGCGTTTGCGCCTTTCTCTACCGTCCTTTCAACAGTCTTCCTCTCGAGTCTAAACAAGTTTCCAACCGTCCGAGTACCAACCACCGCCCCGACAGGAGATGTTTTAAAGGCGGTCAATATTGGAAGGCTACCCTTCGTCCCCCGCGTTGAATTATTAACTCTGTGATGTTGATAATGCTGCGGGGGGTGCGTGGGTCCTTGCATGCATCCTCATTGATTGGTTTACGCAGGCAAGTCCCAGCCGAGCCATAGATGAACAAAGAGAGCGGCATGCTGCAGCCTGCAGCACGGAAAATCCCCAACCCGCCTCTCTCGACTTGGAGCACTGGATGAAACATTACGCGCCCTGTGGACTCGTACACGCGGCTGCGCTCCCTGCTTCCCCTTCCTGCCGGTTATGCACTCTTCGACATATCCTACCCGTCGCTACAATACGCTTTATAATGCTGCTTATCGCACTTATCTTTACATCGGTTTTAATCATTTGCGCTCTGCATCCGTCTTTATCTCTTTTACTTTTTTGGAGCGGGGTGTTTCATTGGAGGGTCTCGACCCTACATCTGTATTATTACACTCGGAGAGGATGCAGCTACTTCCTCTTGTTCTCGGGCCTTGCCCGTGGCGGGGAGGGGCATCTTTTCATCTTCTTGGATACCCCATTTTACTATCATGCGCATTTTTTTTCTTTCTTTTTTCTTTCGCAATTGGATATGAGTCAGGAGAAATTGTTGAAGTGATTGGATGTTAATGATTTGGACCAGCATTGATGGTCTGGGGATATAGAAAAATTCGGATTGATTTGGGAATATTGGCCCCCAGGAGTTTGAGAAACGCATTGATGTACTATAAGTCCGCTCTTAATGGGCGTTGACAATGGAATTGCTTTTTCCTTTGAATTTTAATACACGACACGAGGATTATCATCCCCAAACTAAAATATTCCTTCGCAATGGGCCGTGCTTCTTAATTTCTTGATTTATGCTCTTGCACGGTATTAAAGCTGTGTGACATCTTGAAGCATTCTTAGCAAGCTGCCAAACAGCTTATGGGCCGAGGCTCGCGGGCCCTTGATGCAGCCCTTCCGATCCGCGCATGCGACCTTGAAGACGACCAGCTTTCGAGGCCGCGTACGCGCTCGCCAGTTTCGACGCCGGGTAATCCGATGACACCTGTATCAAACAACCGGAAACGATGAAGTCTCCCCCTCGAAAGATACTCACGAACACGCACGGTTGCAATATGGAATGACGCCCTAACCGCGTACGACTGTGGCAGCTATATTTGGGCCAGGGCCATACTTAGCACAGCTTACGAAGTTTGTTTCTTGACTTCTTTAGCAGATTTAAACGCTTATGGAGAGCTTCCAAGTTGAGCTCCTTACAGCCCGGCTTGCATGTTTTTTTTTTTTTTTTTTTTTTTTTTTTTTTTCGTTTGCTGCCCCTTAATGTCCCAACCTGGCACGGACGGTAGCCAAGCGCATTTTTACTCGCTCTGCTAATGGACTTGTCAGCGCCTAGGATCGAAGCGAGTGCACTATTTGACGTCCCCCGCACTGATCCCCAGAGGAGTGGACGCTTGCTGCCAAGAAAGGAATCATCTTGGCATACGACTCGTTTATCTTTCTCAGTCCGTAAAGAGTGAAAAGAGTGCACATAGCCGAGTAAGACAGGAACGCCCTCAAGGGGATTATGATGAGGCGGATCTGTCCTAGTAAACCCTATCAAGGCCCGGGTGAGAAACGGACCCTTCGGATTGGGGATAGTTTTGGCTGGGGGAGACGGGGCGTCCGACGAGGCGCTCGCTGCCGATTCCCCTTTCGAAGCTGTTCTCGGGTAAACCGCAAGGGGTGGAACAAGGGCAGGCGGGCTAAAGACAGATCAAATGGGCGATAATTTGCTAAAAAGACACGGCGTAATGTGCAAGTACAAAGGTTAATCCATGGAGCTATCCCTGTTGTGGGAGAGGTTGCGAAGTGGGAGGTAAACTCGAGCTGAGCAGGTCAGTGCCATCAGACAGGTGCGAACGGGACGTGATGACATGGAGGCGCCGGGTGCCGCCGAGCCGACCGATCATGGTCCGGGGGGCCGAAGCCATCGTAGATAGTTTGCGAGTCTACCTCCGGTATGAGTACCATTTGAGAGTGTATACATCGTTTCAAGATCGGAGAGTGTGGGCTTTGGGATGACGAGAGGGCGCCATTGAAGCCTTGCTGGGGTCTAACTTTGGCTTCGTTCTTGGATACAAGCTTGATGAGACGATAGAAAAGCTAAAAATGCGACGATCGACGACGTCACTGCCTCTTTCCGGTCATCGACAACTCCTCGGCAGGGGCGGACGTGGATGAATGAGGTTCGGATTGCATCGACGGCGTTTGAGTAGGCGCCGGACTCGATTATTGGTTTGTTTTGGGAAACCTTGACATCATTCTTGGGGGAGGGCCTTTCTTGGCGAGGGAAGGCATCGAATGAGCTGAGCTGAAATTTGGCCAGGGTCTTGAAGGTCAAAGCGACATTATAGTTTGTAGATCTTTACCACACCTTCTAGGTACCTGGTACCATGCGGGCTGATGAAGGCGCTGTCTTGCGTTATCGATAAGCTGCTCCATGTGCGCCGTGCACAGATCAACCGCGACAGTGATAACCTCACACGCGCTAAAAATTCAGTCTCGCAACATCGAGCACTTCCACCACCAGATCACACCCCTCCAGCGCCTGCTCTACCCCGGGCACGAATAGCTTCTCACCCGTCCTTCCCCTATCTACACCCCTTTTAACCGGGCGCCTCCGGAGTTATACCCAAGCGCATGGCGTCATTCGAGCTTCATGTATGGGGCAATGCCTTTGGCCTCGAGTCCATTGACACCGAGTGTCTTGCCGCCGTCAAGTACTGCTCCCAAGTCTTCCGGGGCCGGGGAAAGAGCTCCCAATGGAACTTAGTCGAGAGCAGCGACCCCTCAATATGTCCGGACCGTATGTTTACACCCCCTATAGCAGTGTATCAACCCCACAAGAGAACTAGACTGACTCGTCCCACACCGTAGATCGTCTACCCGCCCTTCTCCATGACGGCGCCTGGACCAGCGGCTACCGACACATCGTCACATACCTCGCGCGCCACCTAAACCTCCCCGAAACCCTGAACCCCGCCCAGCGCGCCGATGCTCTCGCCTACGAGACGTACCTCACCTCACGCGCCTCGGCCCTCGTCGACCTATCGCTCTACGCCTCCTCGACGAACTGGTCCGCCACGACACGTCCCGCGTACAGCTCCATCCTACCCTTCCCTCTTACGTGGACGGTACCGCCGGCGCTCCGTGCCGAGGCCGTGCGACGTGTCGAGAGGTTCGGCTTTAGCGAGATGGAGGCCGATGGGCGGGATGATGATGAGGAGGACGAGGAGGAGGAGGAAAAGGCTCCAGCGTTTAGGTGGAAGGGGCTCACGAGGAGGAGGAAGACTGTCGTGGAGTCGATGACGGCTGAGCAGATGGTTGGAATTAGGCTATATTCCTTTGCTAAGGATGCGCTTCAGACGATACGAGACGGGGTCGTGGATGGGACCGTCATCGTCGGTGACGAGGGAGAGTACTCCGCAACAGCATGGTTGCTCTACGCCCACCTCGCGTTGATGCTCGCCCCGGAAGTGCCCCAGTGTTGGCTACGCACTCTCCTCCGCAGCGACTTCCCCCAACTCGTAGACTTCTACACCAAGATTAACACATCACCCACCACCACCGCCCCCTCCTCGAGCGAACTAATCCCGACCACCCCTCACAAGCACACCCTCCTCTCCACAACCGCCCGCTTCCTCCACCACGTCATCCAATCCATCCCCACCCTCGGCCCAATCTACACCACCGAATGGCGCCGCCGCACAACCGAAAAAATCCGCGGCCTAGACGCCCGCTCCTCCTTCCTACTCTCCGCTACCGTCTCCGCTGTGCCCACTGTCGCGTACCTCTACAGCCTTGCCGCGAGCGGGTTGCGGCCCGGGCCGAAGATTAAGGCGCGCCCTCATGTTTGGTATGTTGAGAGGCAGGGGCGCGGGCTGGGGAGGTTTGGGGAGATTGGCGCCATGTTGGATTTTACGATGAGTGCTGTTGGTGGAACTGGGACGGGTGGGGAAGGGTGGGGGTTTGGGACTTCGGAGTTTGCGGTTCAGGCGGGGAGGGATGTTGAGGTAGAGGCGAGGCCATAAGGAATGGGAATAGATCGTGATGCGCCACGGAGGATGTAAGAGTAGATTGTCCGAACCTGGTAAACCGGGTTCCCCTGTATACATGCCGAGTTGTGTTAAACCAGTAGATAGAACACGAGATTTAATCAATGTCTCTTCCACAAGAAGAATAAGTTTCCAACCCAGATCTCTATTAAAATATACGCTGCCCATCCGTTTAGTTATGTTTACTGGGAATGATAAACGGTAAATGCAGCAACCACATGCAAGTCCGTATCCGCTGATCACACCCACCAGAATCCAAATCCCCCCCAGCCGAAATGCCATCAAAAGAACTTCATCATGCCTACGTACGCCGCAACGCAAAACGAAAAGAACCAAAGATGATCCATGCAGGTCTACCATAGGCTGAGCCCATTAAAAGACAGTAACAGTGTTCACGTATCCGTTGCGAAGCACCTCAAACACCAACCCCGGAAAGCCATACAGCGTCGTGGTCGAATCGTCGCTCCCATCCGCACCCTTGGGCAAGTTGGCAGCGGCCGTGGCGCTGCTGTCCTCCCAGCCGCCGAGCAACTCGCAGCTGCTCCCCGGACTATCCCCCCATCCGCGGTTCAGCACCATGCCCCGCTGGTGATTCTCGCCTTCACCAGGGGGGTACAGAGGTCTCCATCGCTCGTTGAGGCTCTCCTCGATATCGGTGAACTTCGTCTCCGAGTTGGGACTGGGCGTATCATTTGCCCCGTCCTCGAGGTAGGCAATGTCCCAAGGGCAGCGGCGGTGGCGGTTGAATTCGTACGAGCCCGGGATGTTTCCGTGGAGGACGAGTTTTGTGGCGACGAGCCGGTCGGAGTTCGTGCTTTTGGTGTGACTCTCCGGGATGATTCCTTTACCTTGTTCGCCGGGCGGACGTTTAGATGGGGGGACGGGCGTAGAAACGAGAATATCGAAGCCTTGGTAGAAGTAATTGTAGAAGCACTCGCCGGACACACTTCCGGAAGCTTCTTCCTCGACTACGTCCTCATCGTTTGTGTCTTCGGAGCCGGTCATCAAGGAGGACTGGTCTGTATCCGTGAGGTCATCTGGTCGGCCGCCGGTCTCGCCAGGGTCTCCCCCGCCCACCGCGTGCCGTAGTTTATGAATCGTCATCCTCTTGTCATTCTTTCGGTAAATTGCATCCGGGGGACCGAGCTCGATTACGAGTTCCTGGGGTGTGGTTTCACCAAGGCTAATCCAGGTCGAGGAGTTGGTCCATTTCCGGAAGAGCTGTAACTTTCCTCCTCCCCATATCTTCACCAACGATATCTCATCGGGCGAGACGTCTTTAGTTCGTGGTAATGCGGGGTTGGACTTGATACTCGGTAATATCGCAGTCCACAGCGTTTGCCGGGCTTCTGCCCAGGACGGCCCATCGAAGACCGCCATCGAGGTTGCCGTTTGGTTGGGAGAGGCCGATAGCAAGGAAACCACATCTTTGTCAGGAGAATATCTCGACGCGGGCAGTTTGAACGTGAATGCGACGCCGGGGTACGATAGAACATAGACACCTGTATCCGATCCGTCTTCTCCATTAGGCGGAATGTATTCTCCTGCATAGGTCGGCCCCAACAGTTTGTGGTAGATGTGCTTAAATGACGGTCCGCCAGCATCGCCTGCAGCCGGGGCTGCTGAACCTGGGCGGACTAGGTCACGATCATTAAAGGTGATGTGGTTTCGAGTGAAATCGATCACTTCGATGAGGCGTAGGCGCTGTTGGGCGCCATCGAAGCGGAGACGGAGGCCGTTTGCGGGGAGGTTAACGGTTACGGGCTCGTGGACGGGCTGTTCTCGGGAATAGAGGAGCTCGAGCTGCGGGAAGCGCGTTGGTTCTGCCTTTAGGCGTGTGAGAACAGAGTGGAGGGAGGCACCGAGCGCTACCGAGCAGTTAGTAGCTTTGCCCGCTCAGCACAGATGTCCGGTTTTACATACGTAGGAATCCCAGCGCTCTCTTTGGGTAGAGCTGGCCTGTGAATAAAGTCATGGTGCACTGCGCGCGACGTGAAATCTAAGGAAACGGAGAGCTGAAGCGGCTGACGAACAGGCGACGAGTAATGTCTAGGGACGCGGGGCCCATGGGCGTTGCGGGGTGGAGATGCCGCGGGCCATGCGTTTGCGGGGGAATGGGATGCGATGGCTTCTCTTTCGTGCTACTAATCTAATAAAGATTGTCTCTCGTTTGGAAAGTTTGGAAGTCGCACGAAGAAGGCGAAGACAGAGAGCACTTGAGACTGAACGTTCATGCGCGCCCAGCCATGTGATAAAGGTGCGGGGTGGAAGTTGCAGCAGCCTGGATGTTGGAGTTCAAAGTACACGGTACATTCTTGCCGCCCACTTTAACTACGTCATACAAGTCCAATGACTGGCATCTCGCTGTTCTAAGTTATAAGCCCTGGTCCTGCTCCGGCAACGACAACACCGGACCATGGCTGCCTCTATAGAAGCCGCGAAAGACGCGTATAAGTAAAATAATTCTCTCTCTCTCTCTTGACATATTGATGATTCAACCGGTACGTAACCTGTGGCGTGGAATTCGTGGGAGCCAACTCCCTCCCATGACCATCAGCCGCTCTGCTTGCATGTGCAGCTGACATAATAAAGCAATTCCCCAAATGTAATCCCCATCTTGCATCCATGCAGACTTGACCCAGAGGTGTAACAGTGGTAGCATTGCAATTCCCAGTTCTAGCAAACTGTACCGAGGTAGTGTGTCACTACGTGATGTTTCATTTAGACCTCTCTCGTGCGAACTTCCTTTTCATCAGATAGAATGAATAACTGGATCTACTCATGACCATTGCTTCGAAAACACGCGGCCCTTCGCAAAGGACGTTGGGCGGAGTCGAAGGGCAAGGATTACGACTATTGAACCAAATGGAACCCAAATGGAACATCATGTAGTGAGGCACCACGGCTCGCTGGAAATAGTAATTGCCATGCCACCACTGCTACGCCTCTGAGTCAAGTCTTGTATGTGTGTGTAAAATGGGGATATGATTATTCTAAGTTCTATTTAACAAAGGGGCGGCTCGGGGAGTCCCTTTTATCTTGGGGGGTTGTCTTATATAAGCGACTGTGCCACGGACCACGGAAGAGACGACAGCGATCTGAGTTGACTTCAAGTTCATAGAACTAGTTTACTTAGTAGCATGTAACTTTAGAACATCCATACCGGCATCAGTTTCAAGAGGGTACTTTCGCATAACTTGGTTGACGACGTCCACCCACCGACTTAGAATAGTCCGACGACCAAAGAGAGCTTTCTGTATTCCCACCACTCAAGCCAAAAGCCCGCCGACTCCTAGTCGATAATACCCGTTACGTCCCCATTTTTGCCATCGACTAGAGAATCTTCCCAAAGGTCTGCGTGGGCAAATGACATGCTATGATTATCGGAGAACTAGGTGCGATATTGATCTGCTGCCTCTGGCTTTGGGTACTTTCGCACCGGGGCGACAGGGAAATCGTGGAATTCAGCCGCGGTTTTGAAGGGCCCAGAGGCAAACAAGTTGCTAACCCGATGGTCATAGATAGGTCCCGAGCAACCCTATCCGTCTAGGTTCGGGCGGGCGAATTGCGTGTAGTTGCTCAAAGTACGATTTTAGCTGGCGCGGAAAGTATTGCTCATTCCTAGTCCAGTTGATCCCCAGATAACTGTCCCATGCGAAACCAGCCTTCAAAGTCCCAAGCCGTGCTCAATTTCAAAGTCCCTCCAACGCAACGAAGTCTAGTGTGAGTCTGGGGAATGCGGTGACTAATGTGTGGCGTCGTGGCGTATTTCAGCATCCAATGATGAGTCATTCGACGCCACAGGCAACATCGACCGACGAAAGCCAATTCGAGTCACCGTGTCAGAGTTGCTGTATGGGTGGAAAATCTGCAATGCGGGCTATTACCATCCTGTGTTAATTCGGGGCGACCAGAGATTCGAAGGGTTTGCCTGTGAGTCAGCCCAATTGGTTCTACTAGGCTTAACCCGCTGTGTCCCGCGTGCCCCTCCCGCTCAATGCAGCTTGGGACTTCCATGCATTGAGAGGGCATCCAATGTTGCAGCATTTTCCTTTTAACCCCACCGAATGCTAAATCCACGACTAGTCCGCCTTTGCCTGCGCCCTTCTTTTCTGCCCCTCCATCTCTCCCCACCAACAACTTTCTTGCCCGATTCCAGACTTTTTCGGAGATCACTCAATCGCAGGATAACCATGGAGGCTGGAAAAGACGCCCCTAACCCGGCGCCGGCGGCGACCAAGCCCAAGTCTGCCAAGCAGGGTAAGCAACTTCCTCCGCTCTTGCACGAGGTCTCGTGTAAACCCAGGTCCTAGGCCGACCCCTCCATTGCTGTCCGAGGACCCGCTAACTCAAAGGTTTTGTTTCGAACAGAGAAAAAGGAAAAGGCCAAGGAAAAGGCTGCCGCGAAGGCGCAGGCAAAGCTGCAGCAACAACAGAAAGAACCTTCCGCCTCGAAGGCCGCCAAGGAGAAACCCGCCAAGGAGGTCCTCCCGGCATGGGAGAATAAGACCCCCGTTGGAGAGAAGAAGGAGCTATACCCCCTCGACGACGAAGCGCACCCTCACTTCAAGGCTTACTCGCCCCATGCTGTCGAGTCTGCTTGGTACTCTTGGTGGGAGAAGAGCGGCTTCTTCAAGCCTCAGGGCAACGCGACCACCCGATCCGACAACACCTTCGTTATCCCTCTTCCGCCTCCCAATGTCACCGGAGCTCTTCACTGTGGCCACGCTCTTGCAAACTCCCTGCAGGATACTCTTATCCGCTGGCACCGCATGAGGTATGCTTCTAGTCCCCGCGTCACCATTTAGGTTAATGCCAATGACTCACACTTTTGTCTCTCACTCTAGAGGATTCGATACACTTTGGGTTCCAGGATGCGATCATGCCGGTATCTCCACGCAATCCGTCGTCGAAAAGATGCTCTGGCGTAAGGAGCACAAGACTCGTATGGATCTTGGCCGCGAGGCCTTCACAAAGCTTGTCTGGGATTGGAAGGACGAGTATCATCAGAGAATCAACAACGCCCAGAGGCTTATGGGCGGCTCTATGGACTGGTCCAGGGAGGCCTTTACTATGGATAAGAACCTTACCGCTGCCACGATGGAGGCCTTCGTCCGTCTCCATGATGAGGGTCTCATCTACCGATCCAACCGCCTGGTCAACTGGTGCACTCAGCTCAACACCGCTCTCAGCGGTCTCGAGGTCGAGAACAAGGAGATCACTGGCCGCACAATGCTCTCTGTCCCTGGCTACGAGAAAAAGATCGAGTTCGGTGTCCTAACGCACTTCCAATACCCCCTCGAAGGCTCCCCTGATGTCAAGATAGAGGTCGCCACCACTCGACCCGAGACCATGTTGGGTGATACCGGTATCGCTGTCCACCCCGAGGATAAGCGATACACGCACCTCGTTGGCAAGTTTGCTCGCCACCCCTTCACCAACCGGTAAGTGAATGTACCCTTGGATACTATGAGCCGCACACCAAGATTAATACAACTGCTAACATCAATCATAGACTCCTCAAAATCGTTGCAGACGACTATGTTGACCCGGAGTTCGGTACTGGTGCCGTCAAGCTTACCCCCGCTCACGACAACAACGATTACGCGCTCGGCCAGCGACATGGTCTCGAGTTCATCAACATCCTAAACGACGATGGTACACTCAACGAGAACTGCGGCCAGTTCGCCGGCCAGCGCCGATTTGATGCCCGTTATACCGTCGTTGAAGAGTTAACTAAGCTCGGTCTCTTCGTCAAGAAGGAGCCCAATCCCATGAAGATTCCTCTTTGCGAGAAGTCCAAGGATGTCATCGAGCCCATCATGAAGCCTCAATGGTGGATGCGCATGAAGGAGATGGGAGCTGCTGCCCTCGAAGTTGTCGAGCAGGGCAAGATTACCATTGCCCCCGAGTCAGCCCGCAAGTCCTACACTCACTGGATGTCCAACATCAATGACTGGTGCTTATCCAGGCAGCTTTGGTGGGGCCACCGCATTCCCGCGTGGAAGGTTACGTTGGAAGGAGATGACCCTAAGAAGGGAGAAGAACGTTGGATTGCTGCTAAAACCGAGGATGAGGCCCGATCAAAGGCCAAGGAGAAGTTTGGTACCGACAAGTTTACCATTGAGCAGGACCATGACTGTTTAGAGTAAGTGTGAATCCTCCATTCTCTACGCGCCATGTCATGCCCCGCGAGCGAATATAGGCTAATTCGATGTGTGTGCAGTACTTGGTTCAGCAGCGGCCTATGGCCCATGGGTACTCTCGGCTGGCCCAACACTGAAAACCCCGACTTCAAGCGCTTCTTCCCTACCAGCATCCTCGAGACCGGCTGGGATATTCTGTTCTTCTGGGTTGCGCGAATGATCATGTTCTCCGTCAAGCTCACTGGAGAGGTTCCCTTCAAGGAGGTGTACTGCCACAGTCTCATTCGTGATTCTGAAGGCCGAAAGATGAGCAAGTCCCTCGGCAATGTCATTGATCCCCTAGACATTATCAACGGTATCGAGCTCGAAGACCTTCATGCCAAGCTCCTCCAGGGTAACCTTGCTGCCGATGAGGTTGCCAAAGCTACTAAGTACCAGAAGACTGCCTTCCCCAGTGGTATCCCCGAGTGCGGCGCGGATGCTCTGAGGTATACTCTTCTCTCCTACTGTACAGGAGGTATGTTATCATCTCGTAATCCTCGCATCTTTGTATTGGTTTACGTCGGCATTTTCTGGGCTAACTGATATTCTCATCTAGGTGGTGACATTAGCTTCGACATCAAAGTCATGCATGGCTATCGCCGATTCTGCAACAAGATCTGGCAGGCTAGCAAGTATGTCCTCCTCAAGCTGCCGCCGGACTTCAAGCGGGCCAAGGAGCTCGACGCCTCTAAGCTGTCACTTCCTGAGAGGTGGATTCTTCACCGGATGAACACCGCTGTGAGGGAGGCTAACCGCGCCCTCACCGCGCGTGAATTTTCAAAGAGTACCCAAGTTACTTATCAGTATGTCTCTTCGCTTATTGCTTCTATCCATATTCTCCATTATCAAAAAGCCATGCAACTAACTGTAGTCACAGATTCTTCTACGATGAGCTTTGCGACGTCTTCATCGAGAACAGCAAGGCCTTGTTGAATGATGGAGATGCGGAATCGAAGAACCGTGTCCTCCAGACTCTTGTTACTGTCCTCGACACCTCGCTACGCCTCCTGCACCCCTTCCTTCCTTTCATTACGGAGGAGCTGTGGCAGCGTGTTCCTCGCCTCGAGGGCAACACGATCCCTTCGATTATGCTCGCGCCTTACCCCGAGTATGACGAGAAGCTCAACTTTGAGTCTGATGCCGTGGACTACGAAATCGGCCTGAAGTGCGCCCAGGGTATGCGCTCACTTGCCTCCGAATACGGCATTCGCACCGGCGGACGCGTCTTCGTCAAGGCGACGACACCCGAGAGCTTTGAGAAGGCCCAGGCCCAGCAGCACTCGATGCAGGCCCTTTCCGGAAAGACTATTGCCGAGGTCAACGTTGTTGGACCGGGTGGCGAGACTCCTCAAGGTTGCGCCGTCTCCGTCGTGTCATCTGACCTGATTGTCCTGCTTGACGTTGCCGAGCGCATTACGGATGTCGATGCTGAGATCAAGAAGGTCCGCACAAAGCTTCAGAAGAGCCAAGGAGCGGCGCAGAAGCAGAAGGAGCTTCTTGGTCGTGAGGGCTTTGACGACAAGGTCAGCGAGGTTGTCAAGACACAGGAGCTGAAGAAGCTTTCTGATGCTTTGGCGGCGGCGGAGAACTACGAGAAGACAATTGCCGAGTTTGAGAAGTTGAAGATTTCGTCTGCATAAATGTGTATAGAGTAGAGGTGAAGAGAATAAATAAAATAAGGCTGATCTGTACCTCAGTATTATGGTGAGGATTTTAATTTCCGAGATTCCAGTGAGAGTCGGTGAGAGTCGGTGAGACTTTAGGCGACGGAGTATTTTGGTTGCCATAGTGACCACCGTCCCGATTTGTTGATGCAAAGTTGCACGGCGGCTGGGACGCGGCTTCCCCACAAACACACCTACCCACCCTCACATTTGCCCTCACGAGAACATCAATTGATCCACGGTCAGGGATACCATCTCTTTCTATTTTCCCCCCAAACTTCACTGAAAAATAATAGACTCGTGCGGATTATCCCTTCCGCGATTTCTACTTATCGGAATTCTGGGGGATCTTGTTCCTTTCAAGGGTCGCCAAAAGTTCATAATAATCCCCGACCGCTTGGTTCCTTAATTATCCATTCCAAGACACCGCCAACGAGCGCCCTTAACGCCAGGGCCATGGCGAGCCATCTCATGGGCTCACGCCACGAACGTGAACCCGCCAAAAGAGTAACATCAACCTCATCGACACGAGCGGCCGTGACGCGACGGACAAGCACACGACATGGACTACGAGCCTCAAGCATAGCGACATCGCGATACCCCAGCTCGCGAATTTTCGACCGCGCGGGGGCCGTTTCGCCGGCAGATTCCATCATGTCCTCCGCGACGAACGCGACGGGCTCGAAGCGAAAGGAGAGGGGCTACGAGGCCGAAGGAGGGGGCGGCGACGAGACGTGCATCAACGTGTTCGTGCGGTGTAGGGGTCGGAACGAGAGGGAGGTGAGGGAGAACAGCAACGTCGTTTTGAAGACGGAGGGGGTGAAGGGAAAGCTTGTGGAGCTTTTGATGGGGCCGAATGCGTTGAGTAATAAGACGTATAATTTCGATGGGGTGTTCTCGCCGGCCGCGGGTCAGAGTATCATTTTTGATGAGGTGGTGAAGCCGATTCTCGACGAGGTGAGAGAGATTTCTTCTTTGGCACCTTTCTCCGGGGGGCATGTGCAACTAACCGCTCTATCGCTTGGTTTAGATGTTGGCGGGATACAATTGTACGATTTTTGCCTATGGCCAGACCGGTACTGGCAAGACCTACACGATGTCCGGAGACATGTCCGAGACGCTCGGTATACTCTCCGACTCAGCAGGTATCATCCCAAGGGTACTACGGAGCCTGTTCAACAAACTGCAAGTCGATGGCGGAGAGAACTGCGTCAAGGTCTCGTTCATCGAACTATACAACGAAGAGCTTCGCGATCTCATCTCGGTCGAGGAATCCGCCAAACTCAAGATCTACGACGACACATCCAGAAAGGGCCACGTCGTCACCGTTGTGCAGGGAATGGAGGAAACACACATCAACTCGGCTTCCGAGGGCATCAAGGTTCTTCAAGAAGGAAGTTTGAAGCGCCAGGTGGCCGCGACCAAGTGCAACGATCTCAGTAGCAGAAGTCATACTGTCTTTACGATTACCGCCTACGTTCGCATCAAGGGGGAAGATGGCAGCGAGGAGCTCGTGAGCGCCGGCAAACTTAATCTCGTTGATCTGGCGGGCAGTGAAAATATCCAGAGGTCTGGTGCGGAAAATAAGCGGGCTGCCGAGGCGGGTTTGATCAACAAGAGTTTGCTCACTCTTGGAAGGGTGATTAATGCGCTCGTTGACCGGAGTCCGCATATCCCCTACCGTGAGTCGAAGTTGACGCGTCTTTTGCAAGACTCGCTCGGTGGGCGCACAAAGACGTGCATTATTGCTACTGTGTCTCCGGCCAAGAGTAACCTCGAGGAGACCATCTCGACGCTAGACTACGCCTTCCGAGCCAAGAATATCCGCAACCGGCCTCAGATCAACCAGCCGATCAACAAGAAGGCTCTCCTCCGAGATTTCGCGAACGAGATTGAGAAGCTCAAGACGGAGCTCATCTGCCATCGACAGCGGAATGGAGTGTACCTCTCGAACGAGGCGTACGAAGACATGACTGCCGTGAGCGAGTCGCGCCGCATCGTGCTCGAGGAGCAGGCGGCCAAGATGGAGACGCTCGAGACGAATCTGCGAAATAAGGTCCAGGAGCTCCTGAACCTCACAGCCACGTTTATGGGTCTCGAGAAGGATCACGAGGTTATCAAGGCACAGCTCGACGATACCAAGGAGGTGCTGGACCAGACGGAGCTCATCCTTGCTGCGACTTGCAAGTCACTCGCCGAGGAGACGCACCTTCGCAGGGCGCATCAGCACACCGAAGAGAAGCTGGCCGAGGTCGGTGGAAAACTCCTGACCACGCTCGAAAAGACCGTCGGGGATGTTGATGGTCTGCGCGCCAAGAATAAGCGCAAGTCGGACCTCCAGGCACTGAATCGGAGTACTTGGGCTGCTGCCCAGGAGCACGTCGAGGATGTCACTTCTATGGTTGAGGGCCGTGTGCTTGAGCTGCGGAATGAGCAGGAGCAGCATATCACGAATGTCTCGAAGCGGATGAGGGGCTTTGTTGACGAGGAACTTGGAGAGCTCACAACAACGCTAGGGTTTCTTGAAAAGCAACTGGCGACGTTTACCGAGTCCAAGAGGGGCCTGCTTGAGCGCGGGACGAGGTCGAAAGATGAGATGGATGAGGTCTTGGAGGAGATTAAAGTGGTGAGAGACGCGGTGAAGGAGAGGGTCGGAGACAGCTTGCAAGCGATATCCAGTGCCGCTGAGAGGATCTCGGCGGATGTGCTCAGCGAGCTTGACACGTTCCACAATCAGGTAAGATAATGATAGCGCGCTGCCTCTTCGAAAGACAACTTGCTAACTCTCGCGTCTACAACAGCTACACACTTCCTACAGCACTCTCGGCAAGGAGTTCAAGTCCATCTTTGAGGAGATGCTGCGACACCTCTCTTCCCAGAGGAGTGAGGCCGATAGGCTCAGGCGCCAGCTCCAGGGCGCCACCAGCACCATGATGGAGCAAAACGCCCTGCTCACGAACCGTATACAAGAAGTCATCGACGAAGAGCGGCAGCAGGCAGCCGAGGATAGACGGAATCTCTTGGCGCAGATAGGAGCACTCATCGAGGCTCAGGCCGAGACGCAGGAGTCGAGGCTCGCGGAGAAAGCAGAGTTGTTGAAGAAGGGCCTCTTGGATGCCAACTCGACACTTGGGGGAAGCGTCGACCGGTACGGAGAGTCGATGGACACGTGGGATAAGAAGGAGGGCCAGCTTCTTGAGGATATCAGGTCATCTAGGGATTCGCTTAAGACGAGACTCAAGGATGACTGGAACGTAAGTGAAGACTTCGCATGGGTCTGCTCCGACCCGTCATCTAGGCGGACGGTCAAACTTATGACTAACACTGTAACCAGGTCGCAAATGAGCACAGCTCCTCTATCCAGGCTACTACAAAGTCAGTCCATGCCGAAACGGTTCGCATCGTCGATGCTCAAATCTCCGATCTCGGGGTCCAGATGCAAGCCCTCGACGACTCCGTTAGCCGCGCCCGAAGCGAGAACGCCCAGCACCATGATGCGCAAATCGAGGCCGTGCAAAGCGTATCAGCAACGGTCGAGCAATCATACGAGAGCATCGGAGCACACTTCAAGACCAATCTCGAGCGCGTGAAGGTGATCGGCAGCGAGATGGAATCCGACACCAAGCTGGTGCGCCAGGCTCTCGAGCCCCTGGAGGAGGAGGTTTGCCTGCCGCTCGCCGAGCTCCGCGAGGAGATTGGCGGCGCCGTGCTTAGGGAGTATGTCCCCACGGGCGAAACTCCCGAGAAGGTGCAGTACAGGTATCCCAGGGAGTTGCCGCAGACGGAGAGCCACGAGGTGCTTCTTGCGAGGATGGAAGATGAGCCCATCCCCACGCCGACGAAGGAGAGGAGGACGGAGACTCTAGTGTTTTCGGATAACGAAGAGATGGGACCGCCTCCCAGCATCCCGTCCCTTTCTCCGCCGCAGCTGGCTAGAATCCCGACTCTAGCGGCGTCGACGAGCATCATCCCCTCCTCCCGGAATAACGGCGCGGCTCAAGAGGACAAGAACCCCATGAGCATGAGCCTGCGGGAAATCAACCCCAACTTGACGAGCAGTTTCGTGTTCGACCCGAAAGCTAGTACCATGTCGTTGCCGAGCGAGAACTTGACTCTGCCATTGTTAAAAAGGAGTACGAGGGGGAAGGGGAGGAAGAAGCAGGCTACGACGGACGAGAGCAAGGAGAATGTGACGGTTGGGCTTGAGATGCCTAGGAGGAAGAGTCCTCGGCTGAATTAGAGGGGGTCTCTCCTTTCTGTGTTTGTTTGTGCGAAAAGGCTCTGGGTATATATACAGCTTGGGTTTTTCTTCCTATAGGAGGAGGGGGTCGGAGTAGATTACAAGGCGTCTTGTTTCTGGTGTCTGGGCTGATTTCTGGGTCGGGGGGTGGTATTGGGTGGCCGCTTGATATTGTTCAGATAGTATTTCTTTTTATCCTTTGGGCACTCTGATACCCTCGCTGAATGTAGAGCGGTGTTGGCAATAGGTTTGCCTCCTTCATAAAATTTGAGTTCTAATTATCCAGTTTAATATCCTTCCTCTGTGTTGAAGGCGGCGAGATGAACGTCGACATCACGAGAAGTGAGGTGCAAGACTTGGGAAGTTGCGATGAAGGTTTACTATTACATAATCATCTCTCTCATGTCTCTTTACGACGACTATTTCAGACGAACTTGCAAACCGGATTTAGAGTCGTTTGATTCTTCCTTATAACTAGCATTCTGATTTGTTTCATTTGTTGCGAAGGCTTTGGGTCGTTTGCGGTTTTCTGCTGCAGCATTTATCAGTTGGGCAGCCGCATCTGTTGCCCGCCTTTTTACGCTGGAGTGACAATCTCTGAACGATGATCACCCGGAAAGCACCTTGATTTCGATTTCTCACACCTCCATACTGATATTAAACATTTAATTCTTATTTTTTTCTATTATATCGAAGAGAAATTCCATGGAGCGCAAGCATCTCCTCACAAGATCGCATTTGAACATTCATTCACCAAACATCATCACCCACCGTCGCCATGGACGACGACTGGGACCGAACCACCGAGTCTATCAACTCTGAATCCTCCGATGAACTCTACAACACCCGTCCCAACCGTTGGCGCGGCGCCAAGTCCACCTGGAGAGAACGCAACCGCGAGGACTGTGGCGTGTACGAGGGCCTCGAAGTCCTACGGAGGTCTGATCTCGCTGTTCATCTGTACAATGCATTTGCGTTGAAGAACGGGCCGCGGAGGAAGATTGGACCTAACGGAGAGTTGGTAAGCACATTTCTACTCCCTTTCTCGGCTGGCGAAAGGAAAAAGAAACGATGAAATACAATTTTATTAACATCAAGGGCGTATAGGAGGGTTACGAAGATGATAAAGAGAAGTGGGTGCCGCCTCGCGCATGGACAGCCTGGCCCATGAATGTGGAATATGTGCCCAAGGATGATTTTATGCCGATGCAGCCGCTCGATGAGAACAGTGCGTTGACTTTTCGGAAGATGGAGAGGGCGGTCCCGAGTGCGGCTTTGGCGGAGGAGATTGAGGCGTGTATTTTGAGGGTGGCGAAGGAGAGATTTTGGAAAAGGGAGGAGATTGGGGAGGACGAGCAGGAGGAGGGCAGCGGATCAGATGAGGAGGGAGAGGGCGAGGTGACCTCAGAAGAGGAAGAGATGGATGGGAATGGGGAGGAGGGGATCAACGACGGGGCTGGGCCCGGACGCAAGAGCAGAGAGGCGACTCCGGAGCTGGTAGGGGTGCCCTCGGCTGACGACGAAGTTTCGAGCGCTATTCTACGGCCATCCGTTGGGGACATCATCGGGAAGCTGGAAAAGACTCTCCTTTCTCTGCATAACATGATGGTCGCGACCGCCCAGGCAGTTGAAGACGAGGAGGAGGATACTGATGCTGGAGAGGGGAGAAAACGAAGAACCCTGAGGTCTCTTTCTCGACCGAGGAACAAGGGGAAGCGACCTAGAGCACCAAGCGAGCCCCTATCTATCACGACTGAAAACCAAGATGATAGCCGCCATGCCTCTCCGCAAAAAAAGCTAAAACCATTGTCAAGC
Organism: Scedosporium apiospermum; assembly: GCF_000732125.1. NCBI lineage: Eukaryota > Fungi > Ascomycota > Sordariomycetes > Microascales > Microascaceae > Scedosporium > Scedosporium apiospermum. The sequence goes on from NW_015971756.1 coordinate 480,581, forward strand.
TCGCAACTCCGCCCCTCCGACACTTTAGCAATCGAAGAAGAGACGGACAGAACCTCACTCTCACCATCTCTGTCCCCATCGCCGTCCCCAATGCCAACACAGCAAAGCAGAGACCAATCCAAATCGCCCAACAAGCCTAATCACACCGAACACTTCCTGCAAAAGCATGCAGATCGCCTCCTAAGCTTAACACCCAGAGACTGGCGGGCCGTCCTAGGAGCTGCTTCCATAGCCGGCTTCTCACCAGCCGTAATCACTCGCGCAACCCAACGGTGCGCCTCCCTCTTCAAGGAAGAAGTCGACCTCACCACTCTCCTAGATCACACCACCCAGCGGGACACGAAAACGGCCATCCGGCCGCGTCCAGATTACACACTCTCTTCCGACGAGGACAATAGCGACGACGAGCTGGAAGAGACCATCCGCCTAAGACTCCAAGGTCGAGAACTCACACGCGCGCAAGATCAACTGCCTCACCCATCCACGCCGACCTCCCGCCAACGAAGTCGAACCCCCGCGTCGAGACGCACGCCCGAAGGTGCCTCCACGCCGCGGTCCCGATCTCGATCTCGCTCGCGCTCAGCAACTCCGCACCTCGTCTGTCCGTATCGAACGTGTCAGCGCTCCGTAACGCCCTTTTCGAAGAGGAGTAATTTACAGCGACATATAGATAAAGTGCACGGGGGCCGAGGCGGGGAGTTTGAGGAGGTGGATTCGGAGGATGAGATGGAGGACGGGGTGCATGTTGATGGGTTTTTGAGGGGGGTTAGGATTAGGAAGGGGTGGAGGGGGGAGGATGTTAGGGAGGAGGAGAGGGGAAGGAGGGGGAGGGGGCGGAGGGGGCGGAAGGGGCAGGGTGAGGCCGAGGATGTCGAGGCTGGTTATGGGGGTGGTGATTAGTATCGAATCCCCCTGGGTGAGCATCTTGGTCTCTCTCCAATCATGAAGAGTACAGTACAGAGATGCCAAGAGTGCGATGGTACTGAGCAAAACAAGAACTCCAAGATTAACGCCATTTCTACATGTAACTAATACGAAGAAACAGAAAAGTAGAAAACAAAAGAACACAGATCACCAAATAACCTATCCCCTACGCCTTCGCCTTCTTCCCCTTAGCCTTCTCCAACTTCCTCCTCTTGGCCATCAACCTAAGATCCTCCTCGCTCTTCTGATTATTGCTATACTGCATCTTCTCGAACAACTTCCTCTTCTTCTTGCTCAGCATACCCTTGGCCCTCTCGAGCTCCTCCTCCTCCTCGCGCGCCTTCTTGGCGAGCGCCTTGCGCTTGTCGGCCTTGGCCTTGGTCTCGGGCTTCACCGGCGCTTCCGCCTTGACGTTCTTGCCGGAGAGTTCGGCTTCGATTTCGAGACGGCGCTTCTTGTCGGCTGCCGCTTCGTCGTCTTCGTCGTCCTCGTCCATCTTGGCTTCGGCGGCAACATCTTCTTCGTTCTCGTCTTCTGAGAAACCGCCAAAGGCGCTGCCTTCGTCGCCGTCGACTTCCATGCCATTTTCTTCTTCTTCCTCTTCGTCGCTCTCGAGGTCAAGTGCGTGACCCTCAGGGAGCTGCTCCTCGAGCGGTCGCGTAGGATCGTATCTGCCTGGCACGCTCTTCACGAAGGGACTAAGATGTGGCGGGAGGGCGGCGCCAGGGGCGTAGAGGTCGGGCCGCTGGAGCTCCTCGTCGTTGATGCTGTCCCAGACCCATTGGGGCTGGACATATATCCGCCCAGCTACCCTCTGGTTCGCACCAATCCTCTGCGCGGTCTGGTTGTCTTCACCCTCACCCTCAGAAATCTGAATGGGTGGGCGGTCAACAATCTGATGGGTGATAGAAGGGTCGAGCTCGTTGGTGGTGTAGGCGCCGCTACCGAGAACAGCATCCCAACCTATCCTCTTGCAGCCAAAGGCTCGGAGGATGAATTCTAGGGATTGGCGGGGGACTTCTCGGGAGAGGAAGAAGGTGTAGTTGGAGAAGAGGCTGCTAGGGTCGGCGCTGTTGTATTCCGGTTGGGGGAGGATGTCGCCGCCGGGGGCAGCTGGCTCGAACTTGTCGAGTGCGTCGGAGGTCTCCTCGGCCTCGACTCGGACGAGCGCCTTATCGGTGGTGTCTTCCGAGTCCTTGGCGGGGGCCGCCTCGAGCTCCTTAACAATCTTGTCAACGGTAGCTTGAATCTGCGGGTTGGGTTGATGTTGGTTGTCGGATGTTCCATTGGTTATCTGCTTCGAGCCAGCCTTCTCCTCGCCAGTGACAGCATTGCCTTCGAGGGTGAAGGCGGCGAGCTCGGCGGCCTCGTCGTCCTTGGACTGGTCGAACTTGGGAGGGTACTTCAGGCCAAGCGAGGTGTACAGCCTAAAGTTTACAAAGCCCAAAAGGGTCATGTAGAATTCGACAAAGGTGCCCATGATTCGGAAGTCGATATCGCCGGACAGGTTCTGCTTGAACTTGTACGGCACGATCCACATGATATCCTCGCCCTGAATATTTGCCTGGTAATATATACCCTTGATGGAAAGGAAAGATTTCCTCAGACTCTGCGACACGATCAAGTAGTGCTGGAACTCGAGACAGAGGCGCTCGCACCGGGCAATCATCTTGGCGGGCACGGCCGAAGTCGAAGGCAGGCTAGCGAAGAGGAAGAGCATGGAAAGACAATCGTCCAGATCCCGGAGAGCGTCGACGAAAGTAGGATACCTCTCTCGAATGACATGGTCCAGAGTATAATGCGGCTTGCCCGTCTTCTCGGGCCGTGCGGCGTTTGCCTCCAACCTCTTCGCATCGCTGAAATCGCCTCGACCGAGAGCCCGCGAGATCTTCTTCTCGAGGGCCTTTTGATCGCGGAACTTTTGGAGGATGGGCTCGTGCAGGAGATACTGGATGTCCTTGGTGTAGTAGAAGGTGGTCGATTCGGTCGAGGACTTGTTGACCTTTTTCCGGTTGCGAGGCTCACGGGGGTAGATGCCCTTCCAGATGCAGAGCTTGCGGAAGTCCTGCAGACTTAGCTGGAGCTTGCGGATGGCTTGGTTTCGGGTGATGTAGTTCTTGGCCGCGCCGGCCTGGCCCTTCTTCTTGATCTTTCCCATTGTGAAAAGTTGATGGTGGCTTCCAATGGTTGAGGATCGAAAGCGTGTATGTCTTCTTCTTAATCGAGGAAGAGCAGAAACTGCCCTTTTTTGCGATAGTGGGGTTTTTTTTGGGGAACTTTTTTTTTTGTCTTCTCTACTTTTTTTTTCTTCTGCCAGGCTTGACCGCCAACCGCCGGATGGCTGGGGAGTGCTTGACACTAGATTGCAGCTGCCATCTGTCCATGAATGGCCAGAACCCCAGACCGCCTTCTGAAGTTGTCCAATGCCACTGAACAGACCTTGACAATTGGACCCAGCTGCACCTGTGTTCATCAGTAATCAGCGATTACCACCCCAGATTGGCAGCTGGCGCATCGGATTTACAGGGGGCCCATGTCCGTCTGCATCATCTTGTCAAGTGCTGTTCTGTCCTCTGCCCTTAAACCGGGTTCAGCAACTTCGCGATCGCAACTGTCAACCCGTCCCGCCTTTCCCGCCCAGCTCCATCCCCTTTCTTGCCCCACGAGCCATGGACTGAGCTTCCAAAACACCAGTACCATGTCTTCCGGGGTAAGAAAGCAGACCCTCTACGCCGCCGCCGCCTCCGTGCGGCTCCTCCTCTTCGTCGCTTTCCCCGGCCTTGCCGACCTCCTAACTGGGCGTGTGGAGGTGTCGACACCTGTGACGAGCTTCAAGAGATGTATGTGAATTGCGCACCCTTGAATCCTTACCCGATACTCTCTGGCGACGGATGTGGAATCGGGTTTCCTTTCTATCCCCTTTCCATTGACCCCCTTGCGAATTGGCTTGTTGACAGAGCTCCATTTCATAGTTCAAGAAGGCCTCTATCTCTACAACCACAACGTTTCTCCTTACAATGGCGGCATATTCCACCAGGCGCCGCTCCTCCTACCTTTTTTCTCGCTCCTTCCCGATAATAGAACCCTTCCGATTATTACGTTCCTGCTCTATATAGTGCTCGACATCCTCACTGCTGATGCACTGTCCAAGATTGCCGACTCTGGCGAGGCTGGAAGCACGCGGCTATTCACGTCGCCGAGGAAGGAGAAGAAGTGGAGCGGCGTGCAGGTCGCAGCGGCGTAAGTCTTGCGTCGCCATCCCTCATACTAATGTCGTTTGGTTACCAGAGGTAGCTAACCCTAATATCCGTTTCTCTAGCTACCTTTTCAACCCTTTCACGGTGGCAACATGCCTCGGTCGATCCACAAGCGTTTTCACATCATTCATGATCGTTTACGCCACCTCGAAGGCTGTTCAGGGAAAATCGCTTTCTTCCATGGTCGCGATATCCTTTGCGTCATACCTATCGATGTACCCTCTCCTCTTGGTACCACCGTTACTCCTTCTCTGCTACGACCGCCAACCTGCTTCCCGCCGAACGGTTGCGTCAAAGTTCTACACGATCAATGCCGCCGTTGTACTGGGAACGACTTCCTTCCTCCTCTTCCTCTCATTCCTCGTTAGCGGCGCCTCGTGGGAGTTTTTATGGAGCACCTACGGCATCCAGCTCACCCTTACGGATCTCACGCCTAACGTCGGTCTCTGGTGGTACTTCTTCATCGAGATGTTCGACTCCTTCCGCGCCTTCTTCCTCGGCGTCTTCTGGCTCCACCTATCCTCTTACGTCGGCGGCCTCTCCATCCGCATCCGCACGCAGCCCCTCGCTGTGCTTACCCTCCTCCTGGGCATCTTCTCCATCTTCAAGCCCTACCCATCGATCGCCGACATCAGCCTCTTCCTCGGCTTCGTGCCACTGTACAAGCACGTGTGGCCTCTGATGAGGTACTCGTTCGTCACCATCTCAACGCTCATGTACGCCACTACTCTGGGCCCGGCGTTCTATCACCTGTGGATCTACGCGGGGAGCGGAAACGCCAATTTCTTTTACGCCATTACACTCGTGTGGAGTTTGGGGCAGAGCTTGCTCGTTTCGGATTTGGCGTTTGCTGTGCTGAGGGATGAGTGGGAGGTTGAGAGGCCGGAGATGGTGGGGAAGGAGATTCGGCAGATTTAGTGACAATTAGTCCTGGTAGCTATCGTGGGCACTTGCGGCAAATCCCTTGGACTGTCAGTAAGGCTCCTGTAACATTTTACTCCTCGTCGTTATGCGTTACTCTAGATGTGAAAATACTGTCGACTCCTGCCGGCACGGGCCACGGAGATGAGATGAATAAAAGTTTCACTACATTTCTCTTGTTGCTGGGCCATCGCTTACCATACATTCTCTGTGGAGTACCCTCGAGGGAGCTCGCTCGCTAATACCATCGAACCATCGTGTGGTTTCGGAGATCCAACATAAGCACAGCATGTCCCTAATGTAAAAGTGCTAGAGCACAGTGGTTACAGTCTGCCTCATTGGAGGGTATAGACGATGCTGAAATAGACGTCAACGGGCGGTTACTGGTTCAGCAAGTTCCCTTCTCGGTGCTCTCTTGATTGCACCGCCTTTATGACTTGGCCACAAATAAGTCCAATGAAAAATAAGACTCAGTCCGTCTTCCTCCCGATGCTCGCCGAGGTGGCATCTTACTTGGCAAGCCCTTAAGCTCTGAGGCAACGGGCGACTCTACCGCGGGCCATCTCGGAAAGGCCCTGGTTCATCGGTGCTAACACATCATGCTTCACAAAAAAACGTAGCAATAATTCCGCTTCATCATAGAATGCCGACAGGACAGGCTTCACGCCTCACCATACCCTCATACGTCTCATCCGACACACCCCCTACAAGCAGCCGCATAGCATACTTCGTACCCTCCCACTCCGCATGCTTTTCCGCGCGCGATAGCAACTCATCCAAGGTCAAGCACCACCCAGGCCCCTCGTGGTAGCGACTCATAGGTTTAAGAAACCCCCACAGCATATGTGGGCCTCGACCAGCGACTAGGACACTAGGACTTCGGCTGAAGACAGGAAGGGCATACAGCTGCACGAGCGTCGTCTCTGTGGTGCTCGCACAGTTGGTTGCAGTTGGTGAAGATGGTTGAGTGGAGGGAGAGAGGTGGTATTTCTGGATCCAGGCAATAATGTTATCGGACTCCGGCGAAGCTGTAGTGATATCAGTCGGGCGGATTCCTCCACGTCCCTGCTTCACAGCTTCGATCACGAACGTTTCGATGAGGTCGGTAACCCGGTCCTAGTCTTCCCTATTTACGCTGGCTGCCGTCTTCGGTGGGAGGGTGCAGAAGCCCACTTCTTGTAAACCTTCGACGAGGCGAAGGCTACTGGTGCTGCATTGGGTTGGGACGCTCGAAAGTAGGAGCTTGCCGCCCCCTTCGCCTTCAGCCCGCTTCCAGTGATATATCGTCGTCGGAAGTCCTGCAGCTTCTGTGACGAGTAAGAGGTGCCGGTTGCAATATGTGGCTTCGACCTGTTCGACGAGACTTAGGCGAGTTTCAGGCCCGAGGTGGACGATCTTTGTCAAGGGTGGCCCTGGATACGGTGGTGGCGGCTCTGTGTTCTCCATTTGTGAGGAACATGAAGATCAATGCAACAGAGGTTGAAGGGGATCCTGTTACAACTACACAGCCAAACACCCAGTTATATGAGGACTCGTTACACAGCGTTTACTGAATTCGGAGAAGATAGCATCCTCCCTATAGATTCACTACAGCCTCTGCCGATACATCTCGAGCCCACTACCTTGCAAAGTCTCATTTACGAGGGAAGGAAAGGAACAAAAAAAAAAAAAAAAAAAAAAAAGGTAAGAGAAAAGAAGGAAAAAAAAGTCAAAAAGAGAGAGACAAACTATTTTTTTTAAAAAAAAAATTGCCTAGCATCGATATGTCACTCTTGGAGCTCTACGCCCCCCGAGTTCCGCCGCGGAAACACAAAGCCGCTCTATTTTCGAGGTTGAAGCTCCCGTCCTGACATGCATTGGTCCAACAAGATCTCGCGACGCATTGCGCAGCTGCAGACCTCAGTCCACTTTGGCAGCAAAACCCCGTGCAGCGGATTTTTCACCGCCTTTTTGCGCAATTGTGTCCTACAAATGTCTCGTTTTTTTCTGCAAGTTAACAATAGTACCCGGTCCAATCTGGCAGATGAAAACAACTTAGGCGCCTCGCCTGTCTGGCAAGGGCGGCATGCCTCCAGGAACACTTTGCGTATATTGGTGGGGATTGTTCTCACTATCCGAAGGAATGCCCAGACCTTTGTTGTGTATAACTTCGTAGATGAGGCCAATGCAGGGATTTCCGGAAGAACTCGTTGAGATTTCCTCACCAGGGAGTCGTTCAAGCCAGCACCCCCTTGTTCAAATCCCCTGTTTGTTGCAAAAAAGAGATATAAGTTTCTTCTACTTCGTACGGGGCGATGCATGGTGATATGAATAAGGAGCAGGGGGGAAATGTTGCTTGGAACACGGGTTGAGGTCTGGACAACGGGTTTGAAGAGTCGTGTAACAGGGGCCTGAGAGGAACAAGGCCGCTTAGGGGAGCCGCATGAAGCTTCATTCATCCTCGAAGTGCCTGGCACGCCGTTTGATGAAGAGCCTCGTGCTATAGGCAAATTAACCAACAATGGCTAGAACTTGTAACACTCGCGCGTTCCATCATCCTACTGTTGGGGGGCTTGCTCAGCTTGATAGGCTCCGGGTGTCCGGATTCCCGGCTTGTTCGGAGCCGTGCAGTGTAGGCCCGATTTAAGCCGACCGGGCTTTTTGGTGGGTCCCCCGGAGCCACGTTGCTCTCACACCCTCACTCTTACCTTTTGAGATGGAAAGCAAAACATCATTCCGATTTTTAAGGGGATTCGTCATCACAGCCTTCACAGGTCTTCGGTAGGTCACATCGTTTGATGTGTAGCGGAAACGAGAACCCGTTCCTGATCTGCACTATTACACACCTACGAAGACTAAGATGCCTAGACCATCAAGGTCTCTTTGATAGATGTTTCTTCGTATCATCTTTCAATTAAGAAACGAGGAAGGGTGCGAGGGACGGACTGTCGGCTGTAAGTCCCCGGCATCACGATCACGGCCCCGGGGGAAACACGAATATAAAATCTCGGCACATCGCCATCGGTTAAGACTTGCAAGCCACTCAACCTACGTAATCCTTGGCTCGTCACAACTGTCGCAGTACTGCAAACAAGAAAGCTTTTGCGGACTCGTACGTGGCAGGTGGCAGGTTACGCCTAGCCTCGGGTAAAGCGAGCTCAGGAATGAGGCGAGGTTTCCACTAGGCGCAGAGTAGCCAAGTAACATTGTGTTTCCTCCACCTGGAGTTATTCATGCCCACTGGTCGTGGGCGCCACATGACACAAGGATCAAGAACAGGTCCGCGATCCCGAGAGAAAATACTCGGAGGGGAATGTTGGACTTATTCGAGTTTTTGGAAATGTGGATGCCTAGCGAGCAGGAAAAAAAAGTGGGTGTATTGACCCTGCCACCCCCATTCTTGGAGGTCTTACGAAGTATTCCCATCAACGCGGGATGCAACTTGGCCAGGTCCTTGCATGCATGGAGGCTTCGTAGTTAATTAGGAAGCGTGTGAGGGTTGGCGGGAGATAGCGGATGTTCTCTGGAATGAGGGCTTGTGTTTCCGGAGTCTACAAGCAGGATACCGGGAAAATCCCCCGGATTTCTTTCTCTTTTGCTTCTCGCAACTTTCAAAAAGAATTGACACAGAGCTTGGCGGGCCATGCTATGGAACTCGTACGTCTCTTCAGATTGATTTTTTTTTCTTCCTCTTCTTTCCCACTCTTTTTCTTATCAGATCCGAATCTAAATCCGAATGGGGGCTATGGGGCCGGAAAAATGGGGGGCTTCAATGGAGAGCTAAAGTGAACGTATGTTGTGGTAACTGCAGGGTCCTTGTCTCAAGATGGGGTCAATCAGGTCAATCAGGCAGACAAATGGAACCCTTGAGCTGTTTCTGCGATATCGGGATGGGTGGGGGACGTTCGTGGACTGTCGCGGCTGAATCCGGGTTCGAATGGTTTCGATCAATGGCGGTCTGGGTCCGACGCGAGTCTGTAGGCGAGTCTGAACGTCGTGTCTCGAAGAAGAGTTAACGCAAGGGGTTGAGGTGCTCTTGACGAGTTGAATTGGTGAATGAGAGCCGCCCAAGGACAAGGTCGAAGATGATGGATGATGTGATGATGAGCCTCATCTGTTTCGGACTTACGAAGTACGGCACCCTAAACAAAGACGACAGCTACACTACAATACACTAGTTGAAAGCGGCTAGTCGAAGATTTTTGACGTTTTAGCGTGTTGAGGGAAATTATCAGAGCCTCTAATCTGGCACTATGTGACGGAGCTCTCCGTGCCCTCTCTTGAGATGGCTTCGCAGGAGTTCAAGCTCAGTTCTATTTTAAAGTGTCGAGAAACAACAGTGTGTGCATAAGAAAGCAGGGCTCGAGGACATTCTTAAAGGATGGGTCGGGGACGAGGTGCTCATGGTCGGTGAGGTATCTTGGTGATTTAATTTGGAAAGCTTGGACAAAGAGGGATCGACGCCCAATGATGCTGGGCTGGCATACTTGGGCTGCCAGGCCAAGATATTATTCGCTAAGGAAAATCGCGGGTCAACAAGAGGCAGGGAGGAGTCCATCTCGATCCCACTTTGATCCGTTGTGATCACCTCGCTCGTGTACTTCGCAGTGTACGTTTCATCTGTAGTAAACTAGCAGGTTTATGTGCACGACCAGAGCCAGAGCATCACGTCACTCTAAGCCTCGAATTCCCGCCTCGGGCTTTAATCACTGCTTCGTTTGGACTCGCCTCTGTTGTGGGTTTCAAGGAATTGACGTTGTTGCTTTCCTCTTGAACACTCGTGCCCGTCACTGATTTATCTGCTTCCTTGTTCTCCCCCCAGTTTAGCGGAAACACGTCGTGGGCATTGGCCAATTGGTTGATCAATTGATCAATTGATGCCCATGACAGGCTGGTTGGCGGTGGGGATCAGGGAACGCCCCCCCTGAAAAACGGCGCGTACCGTCAACAAGCCCCTGCACACAAATTCTGCCAGCCGGAGCTCTCGATCATTGATGTGGTTCTGGGCCCAACCACGCTAAATTCAATAGTGCGAGGGGCGACTCATACGCCATCTGGCTTCCCCGTTTCTGTCAGTCAACCGCCTCGCCATTGGTCTCACCTCCGCTGGCTTCGGGGCCTCAGTGCACAACTCTATTGATGCCCACTCTTTCACCAGAAAATAGTGTGCAAGACACGACGCTACAGTAGTACCAAATGTGCCAATGTGTCGTGGTGCAACGGTAATTTGTCGGCTGAATCTCTAAATTCCGAGGAAATTTCCCCCTTACAAAATTATTTTTTTTTTTCCTCCCCCTGCCCCCACTCGCCCCTTCCCTAGTGGCTGTGATGGGAAGCTCCCTACCAAATGTATAGATTCTTACTTCGTACTTGGACCCCAATTGATTCCCGGCTCAACTCTTCTTCATCCTCACCTCTCCTTCACCAGCTTCGACACGCCTCATCTCAATCCTCCTTCCTCCCCCGCCTCCTCCCTTCCTCTCTTCACCTTCTCCCTCGTCTTCCCTAATTGCCAATGTGCTAGCGAACCTACCGATTAATCCCTTCTCGACCTTGTCGACATGCTTGATCCGAATCTGCTGCCTCAGCGCTTCCGCGGTGAGCAGCCCGCACCTCCCAATGCAGCCCCAAGCTGGCTCAACAGGAAGGTCACGCCGCTACTTCGGCTCTTGTCCAGGCTCGCATGCGTCCACCCTATCCACACTGTGGTGATTGTAGCTCTCCTTGCTAGCACCACCTATGTCGGTCTGCTCCAGGAGAGTCTCCTAGACCTGAGCTGGAGGGTCGACAGCGCCGACTGGTCCTCGCTCACCGAGGGCAGCCGAAGTCTTCGCGCCGGCCCGGACACCAACTGGAAGTGGCAGACTGTCGAACTCGAGTCTATCGCCGACATTGACCTCGCCCGCTACGATCACCAGGCCCTCGTCACCTTCGTCTTCCCCGACTCGCGCTCTGGCGAATCGCCCACGAACCCTCCTCGATCTCAGGCCATTCCCGTTCCTAGGAACCTGTCCATCCGATCCCTGCCATCCACCGACAACTCCTTGAGTGCCTACTCCCAGGATAGCGCCCTGGCTTTTTCTATCCCTTACAGCCAGGCTCCCGAATTCCTCGCCGCTGCTCAGGAGATTCCCAATGACGAAAGCGCAGCCGCCGAGCCGCTATCGAAAGAAGCTGAGGGCCCCGAGTCCAAGCAATGGATCATGAAGGCTGCCCGTGTGAACACTCGCAGCACAATTGTCTATTGGGCTAAGAATTTCTGGGGAGAGTTCCTTGACCTCTTGAAGAACGCAGAGACTTTGGATATTGTCATTATGGTGCTTGGCTACATTTCCATGCACCTCACTTTTGTCTCTCTCTTCCTGTCTATGCGACGAATGGGCTCCAACTTTTGGCTTGCTGCGAGCGTTCTCTTCTCGTCCGCCTTCGCCTTCCTCTTCGGACTCATCGTGACAACCAAGCTCGGCGTTCCCATCAGCTTGGTCCTCCTATCCGAAGGTCTTCCTTTCCTCGTCGTCACCATCGGTTTCGAGAAGAACATTGTCCTTACCAGGGCTGTGCTTTCCCACGCCATTGAGCACCGCAACTTCCACGAACAAGACAAGAAGTCTGGAAAGAAGTCGGAGGTTTCGCTACCCGACATTATCCAATACGCTGTGCAGGCCGCCATCCGCGACAAGGGTTACGACATTGTGCGAGACTACGCCATTGAGATTGCCGTCCTAATTCTCGGTGCAGCTTCCGGTGTCCAGGGTGGTCTGCAGCAGTTCTGCTTCCTCGCCGCCTGGATCCTCGTCTTCGACTGCATCTTGCTCTTCACCTTTTACACGGCGATTCTCATGATTAAGCTCGAGATTAACCGCATCAAGCGTCACGTCGATGTGCGCAAGGCCCTCGAGGCCGATGGTGTGAGCCGTCGCGTTGCCGAGAACGTCGCCAAGAGCAACGACCCCAAGGAGGCAAGCCTATTTGGCCGCCGCGTCAGGAGCAACAGTGTCCCCAAGTTCAAGGTTCTGATGGTGTCGGGCTTTGTCCTCGTGAACATTCTCAATCTTTGCACCATCCCCTTCCGAAACACGTCGCTGTCCAACATTTCATCATGGGTCGCTGGTCTTAGCGCCGTCGTCACTTCCCCTCCGGTTGATCCTTTCAAGGTTGGCTTGAACGGATTGGATGCTATCCTCGCCTCGGCCATTGCCAAGGCGCAGCCGACTTTGGTTACGGTGCTGACGCCCATAAAATACGAGTTCGAGTACCCCTCGGTCCATTATGCTCTCCCATCTGGCGCCGCCGGCGAGGCCACTAACCACCTGGTCAACTACGGCGTCGGTGGAAGGATGGTTGGAAGCCTGCTCACAAGCCTGGAGGACCCCGTCCTTTCCAAGTGGATTATTGTCGCCCTCGCGCTCAGCGTTGCGCTCAACGGCTACTTGTTCAATGTTGCTCGCTGGGGAATTAAGGACCCTAACGTTCCAGATAGCCAGATCGACCGGAGCGAGCTCGCCAGAGCCTCGGACTTCAATGACACTTCCTCTGCGACGCTCCCTCTCGGAGAGTACATGCCTCCTTCGCAGAGGCTAGCCAAGCCCCTTACTCCTGCGACCACGGACGACGAGTCTGAACTGTCCATGAAGAAGATCGTCGAGCCGGTAGACCAGTCTCTGATGCGGCCCATTCCCGAACTCGAAGAGCTCATCAAGCAGGATAGGGTTCCCGAGATGTCTGACGAGGAAGTGGTTCTCATGGCCATGCGCGGAAAGATTGCTGGATATTCCCTGGAAAAGAGACTCAAGGACTTTACTCGCGCTGTCAAGATTAGGCGAAGCATTATCTCACGGACCAAGGTTACGGCGGCGCTCACGCAATTCCTCGAACGATCCAAACTGCCGTACGAGCAATACAACTGGGAGCGCGTGTTCGGCGCGTGCTGCGAGAACGTTATCGGATACATGCCATTGCCTGTCGGTGTGGCTGGGCCTCTCGTCATTGATGGACAGAGCTACTTTATTCCGATGGCGACGACGGAGGGTGTGTTGGTGGCTAGTGTGAACCGAGGATGCAAGTCGATTAATTCGGGCGGCGGTGCGGTGACTGTATTAACCGGGGACGGCATGACTCGTGGCCCCTGTGTGAGCTTCGAGACGTTGGAGCGTGCGGGAGCGGCCAAGCTGTGGCTCGATTCGGAGGCGGGACAGACGGTGATGAAGAGGGCGTTCAACTCGACGAGTAACTACGCTCGTCTCCAGACGATGAAGACGGCGCTGGCGGGTACGAACCTCTACATCCGGTTCAAGACAACGACAGGCGACGCCATGGGCATGAACATGATTTCGAAGGGCGTGGAGTATGCGCTAGACGTGATGAAGAACGAAGGTTTCGAGGACATGACGATCGTGTCGGTGTCGGGCAACTACTGCATCGACAAGAAGCCGGCGGCCATTAACTGGATAGACGGGCGCGGCAAGAGCGTCGTGGCCGAGGCCATCATTCCCGGTGACGTGGTCAAGTCGGTGCTGAAGACGGACGTGGAAACGATGGTGGAGCTCAACGTGAATAAGAACCTGATCGGGTCGGCGATGGCGGGTTCAGTTGGTGGATTTAATGCGCAGGCGGCGAATATTGTGGCGGCTGTTTTTATTGCTACGGGTCAGGATCCGGCGCAGGTCGTGGAGAGTGCCAACTGTATCACCATTATGAAGAAGTAAGCTCCCCCTTACCCCCTGCGTTTTGATTTATGCCCACCCCATCTCTCTCTACGGATAACTAACACTGAGTCAATCTAGTCTTCATGGCAATCTCCAGGTCTCCGTGTCGATGCCCTCGCTCGAGGTTGGTACGCTCGGCGGAGGCACGATCCTGGAGCCCCAGTCCGCCATGCTCGAGATGCTCGGCGTGCGCGGACCCCACCCGACCAACCCAGGCGAGAACGCCCGCCGACTCGCCCGAATCGTTGCGGCAGCCACGCTGGCTGGTGAACTGTCTCTCTGCAGCGCTCTCGCCGCCGGCCATCTCGTCAAGGCCCACATGGCGCACAACCGATCGGCACCGCCTACGCGGTCTAGCACGCCTGCTCCCATGACTAGTGGAAATAAGGGCGGCCTGTCGATGACGCTGGGCAACTTGGGTGCGTTGAGTGCCGCGGCTATTGAGCGGGCTAAGCGATGAACAAAGAATGATAGGAGGGATGATTAAAGGAAACGGAACTCTTCTGCTGTGGAAAGAAGTGATGGATTATAATGGTCTATGCATTGTTTGAATAACACGGGTTGTCAAGCACTGCACCAATGAGGGGTTTCCTTGGTTTCATTCTCTTTGTCTCTCTCTATCTAGGCCTCGTTCGGAGGCAGTTCATCTCTTCCCGATCAATTCTCTTCGGTTTATTAATTTTACTTGACTATTTTCTTTTCCCCTTTTACTCGGGAACCTGAACTTTTTAATGCCCCCCTTAGGGCGTAAGATAGATTCAACGCTGTGTGTACACGAATATATCAATCCTTGCGTTGGAACATCATGTTTGTCTCTTCTCGTGGTGTATCTGGTGCTACTACTATCGAATGCCCCATTGAGTTGCATCCTTCCCGCTGAAGACTAGAACGTCGAAAATAAGAACAAGGTGAAGAGAGAGAGAAAAAGAAAAAAAAAATTTGGCATCGCTTGCGTCATCAACATCATCAACATCATCAAGTCCCTCAGACAACGTGACATCCCCTTCTCACCCCCTCGCCTCTCCCAGCTTCCTAACCCTCTCCACCTCCTCACCCGCCATCCCCACAACCCTCACGCCCTCTTTCTCAATCTCCTTCTTGACATCCTCCCATTTATCAGGATCCACGGCCCTCGTCCCCTCCTCAACGATATACGTCACAAACCCCTCCCGCGCCGCATCGACCGCCGACCACCGAACACAATAATCCGCCGCCAGCCCGACGACAAAAACGTGCGTGACGCCCTCATCCCTCAACCTCTTCGCGAGCCCCGAATCGGAGACTTTGTACGGATCGTAAAAGGCGGAGTACATCTCCACCGTCGGGTTGGTTCCCTTGCGGATGACGTCGTCTAGGAGATCGGCCCGGAGTTCGGGGACCAGAGAGGCTCCCGGTGTGTCTTGCACGCAGTGGACGGGCCAGAGGGGGGTTGTGTAGGAGAGGGAAGGATCCTCGGGGTGGTGGATCGTGTGGGTGGATGTGAAGGGGGCGGCGGAGGGGTGGTTGGAGGCGAAGGAGATGTGGGTTGGGGGGTGCCAGTCGAGGGTGGCGAGTTTGAGGGGGAAGGGGTAGGTGAGGAGGAGGTTTGTTGGGGGGAGGATGGAGCGGGCGGAGGGGACGGGGAGGGCGCCGTTCTGAAGCTGCCTGTTAGTGAGATGTTTTCTCTTGTGTATGTGTGCGTGTGTGTGTGGAGATGCGTATAAGTCGATATGTTGGGGATGGAAGGGAGACGTACGGGGGGACAAAAGTCCTCTTGGAGGTCGACGACGAGGAGGGCGGGTTTGTAGGCCATCGTGGATGTTCTAGAGTTCCAGAAGCTCTCGTGCTCTCAAATCGGGGACCTGAATGGTGTGGTTGTCTCCTGTAATTCTTTCCCGGGTATTTGAGGGAGATCAATTGACGATAACTCGTGACATAAGCACAGAAAAAGAAGAGGAAAGAGCAAAGCAGACAGAATAAAAGTCATCGAGGTTACAATCCAAACAAGGCAGGCAGACTCGAGCCCGTCTTTTAGACTTTCCCAACAGCCTGGGAAATGATAAGAAAAACGGGCCTGGGGCTGAACTTGCGCCCCCTGCATGAGCTAAACCCCACGTGGAGTCTCCAGCCTGGCACATCGTTCCCTAAAAGTGTGGCAGTGGCAGTGGCCGTGGCCTGGGGGCAGGCAAATCTCAACGCTATATCTTCCCCCCAAGGAACGAAAAACGCAGTTCAGAAAGAAAGAAGCGGCGGCGTGTGCAGCCCTATCGGATGCAGACCCTTTCCGAGACAAGTCTCTCGACCATCCCGAGTGTCCGTTCGAGTGGGGGATTTAGGGGCAAGTCTTAGCGGGATCAATATCCTCTAGGCCTGGCCATTTTCTCCAACCAGCAAACGGCCTCATCATCCAGCAAAATCGGGATCGTTGAGCTCTTCAATCAGGAACAAGAACGAGATAAGCCGGCATCATCACCATGGCGCGCCAACATACCGCCCTCAAACTCATCCTCCTCCTCGCCCTCCTTATTCTTCTCTATCTCGCCATCACCTCCGACTTCTCCTCTCTCATCTCACCGGCCACCCTTCCGCTCGTGCCTCAAACAGTCACCCACATCGTCCTCTTCCAGTTCAAATCCTCAGTTGACAACGCCACCATCAAGAAAGTACGTCCTGGCTCAACTCTTTCATTTTCTTTTTATTATTATTATTATTACTTACATCCTATTTTCAAACATAATGAAATAAATCTAACGACGAAAAAAAAACAGGTCTACAACCGAATGCTCTCCCTTAAACATGAGTGTCTTCACCCCGTCCGCTCGAAGCCTTACATCCGCTCCGTAAAAGGCGGTATTGATAACTCACCCGAGGGTCTTCAGGTATAAGCCCCTTTTCTTCTCTTATTCTTTCCCCCCTCTCCATCCTTGATTCTTCTTCGACGATAAAGTACTTACAAAATCCAGAACGGCATAACCCATGCCTTCGTCGTCGAGTTCGCCTCCGTCTGGGACCGCGACTACTACATCCGAGACGATCCCGCCCACAAGGCCTTCGTCGAGTGGGTTGGATCCGCTGTGGAAAACGCCATCGTTGTGGACTTTTCACTGGGGAGACTAGAATAAATCCAAGAGTTTATACTTTAAACCAGAGAAGAGAAGAGAACATCATTATTTTTGTACCGAGCAAGCTCGGATCGCTAGAGATAAACACTATAGACACTCGACTTTTTTTTTTCCTCAATCCGTACTCCGCTGATCCATCTGAGCCCGCTCGAATGTATCGTCAATGCTGCGATGAAAGTAGTCTTACAAACTTCAATATTGGAACTTCTTTTTCTCTTTTTCCTTTTTGCTTTGCTTTTCGTTTTCTCCAATCCTTCCCCCATATTTTTTTGTACTTCCCACCGTCTCTACCCATCTCACACCATCTTTTTTTTGTGCTCAAACCATCAACGTCTTCAGTGCCTCTCCTAGGACAGCCGCCGACGGATCCTCCCCAAACACCTCCGGCGGCTTCTTATCCAACCCCATCAGCTCATACACCGCCGTCTGCGCCGACCGCACGGAATACTCCATCGTAAACGTCACGTCCCTCTCAATCTCCACGTACTGGCCCATCAAGCCCAGGTTTTTGCTGCCCTTGGGGACCACCTGCGGCCGGCTGTCCTTCTTCCTCTTTATGTACGGACTCGTAATGAGGGGCATCAGCACGGGAAGCGTTATGGAATTCTCCAGTGTCGGTTCTAAGGGGTAGTCCATAAACCGGAGGATCTCCGTTAGGATTTCCCTACCACTACACTCCGTCATTGGCTTGTTCACGAAGCGGCCAGGCTGGTCGGGGTACAGTCCGTAGCCCCAAAAGACGGTGGTGTCCTCGTCCTGGTCGGTGAAATAGGGCTGCTTTGGTATCGTAATGGAGACTAGCCACGGGCTGTCGCGGAACGAGAGGAGAGGACATGTGCCATGGGTGCTGCCAGCCCACTGGAGCAGGTGCTGAATAAAGGTCCTATCGAACATGGTTATGGTGAAGGCAACCCCCATCGACTCGCCTTGGTGCTCGCGGAAGAGGCGAGGATCGCCAAACTTCGCGGCGTGCGGGTTAATTTTCGGATCCGCCAGCTCGAGCCAAAACTTCCAGATAGGATCGGGATGGTCGTGAACCCATCTATTAGTGGGCATGGGAAGGGGCGGTCTCGTGTTTGTGCCGGACTTGGAGCCTGAAGCCATGGAGCCGAGCGTGATCAGCACGATATCGGATGGCCGTACGGGGATGATGAGATCTGAGTTCTCTCGGTGGACAGCTATGCCCGACACGATCATGTCTCTCGTGTTGGGCGCGAATTTGAGGGTTTGTGCCGTGGTTCCTAGGCTAGACTTAGCAATCTTTGGCCTTGATCATAATAGACATTTACATTGACCAAATGTGTTTCGGGGGGACACCCAATGCCTCTCGGCTTACCGTATTGAAAGTCAACACCCTGCTCCCTAAGGTAGGCCACTAAAGGGACAATCGCCGCCTCAAAGTCATTCGACGGCATGTACTCCATGCCAGCCATCGTGCTGATGTTGGGAAACTCGTGCAAGAATCGGTGAAGATACCGCCGTAGCTCGATGGCGCTATGCCACGGCTTAAACAAGTACATAGTAGACACCATGTCCCAAAAGTTGGTCTCGAAGAACTCTAGCTCGAAAAAGTCCCGTATGGTGGCATTCCCAAGGCTCTCTTCCGATCGGAGGATGAAGGCCATGAGGGCTGCCTGATCTCGCGGGTTCAGGCCCATGGTCGCAGTATCTACGGTTTCAGGGCGACCGTTTTCATTCATGGAGACCAGTCGAATCTTGGTGCGCGGTCTTTCCTTGGGGCTGGAACGGTTCCTCCGGATGTGGTCCAGCAGTGTCTTCGGCGGTTCTTCATCATGCTTTTGCTGCTCAGGCTCAGACTCTTGCTTGGATGCTGGTTCCGGCTCTGGCTCCACGTGCCCCTCGCTTGCCCCTCCCTCTGGCTCTGGTTCTCCCTCTACGTCCGCCTTTGCCTTCGCTTTTGCCTCTGCCACTGCCTCTACCACTGCCACTGCCGCTGCCCCGTTGGTGCTACCATTAGCACCATTCGCATGCGCCTTTGTCTTCGAGCGACACGGATACGGCACCTTGGACAACGTGTCGTAGAAACACCGGTAAGAAAAGTTAAGCTTCCGCGCCGCACGGATGACGTAACCTTTCCTTGCCGGCGGCAAAGTTGGACGCGCAGAGGCGCCAGCGGCACCAGGACGGGCATCTGAATCCTTGGGTTCGTCCTCGGCAGCCATAGATCCACCGGGAGTCGGGCTCGCCTCCAGGATATGAATGCGACTCGCGGGCACCTGAGCATCAGTGATCAGATGGACAGCGGCGGCCAGAGAGGCAATGCCACCGCCAACGAGCCAGGCGTCCGTGTTCAACGGGTCGCGTTGGGCGCCGGTACCCGTGGCGCCATTGTTGACGAAGACTGTAGTAGTGGTGGCGGCGTAGGAGTTGGTGAGTGGTGGTCCCTCCATTTCAAGATTGTTTGTTATAAGAAAAGGTGCTGCACTGGTCGAGTCGAGACTAGTGCATGTGATGTTCAGCCATGGGCCAGATCAGGAAGAGCTTAATTCGGGATGGTTTGGGCATATTCAAACCCCTTCGGAGGAAAGTGACTCTTTCGTTTTTAAAGGCACATACTTCGTAGGGGACCCAAGACACTCGACCGGCGGGAAGAACAGGAGAGTAAACGTCAAGGTGGGTAATGTGTGTGGGGATTGAGGGAATCAAATGCAACGGGCTTGGATGGGGCAACTTTTTGGGGGGTCCACGTTTGATGGTTTGGCGGTTTGGCGGTTTGACGGGTTGTGTTTGTGGGGTCAGGAGGTCAGGGAAAAGTTCATCGCAAATGCAATGATTCATGTCTCGTTCATCATTTTTGGTTTTTTTTTTTAATGGTTGCAGCGGGAAGACCGAGGAGTGAAAGGTGCTAGTTATTAGGGTGCTCCGTGCTTGGTTGCTAGAGAGAGCTAGAAGAGATATGAAGTAGATACACACGATATTTACATGGACCACGGGTTTAAGCTCAATGTCTTATACCTCACGTTGCTTGGCGTGGGCTGGTACAAGAGTATGGGTTGGGCAAGGGTGTGCGAAACATTAATAAGGATGGCAAGAGGTTGAGACTTGATGGATTGATGCAAGTGACATGTCATGTCATAAGACGCAAGTGGCTTGGGCACCGTGAAAAAAAAGGCAGGCACACACACTTCGTGGAGTTTAGCAAACAAGCGTTTGTCGCAGGTCCGAGGCGCATCTAAATTTGAGAT
This sequence comes from Scedosporium apiospermum, assembly GCF_000732125.1. Classification (NCBI taxonomy): domain Eukaryota; kingdom Fungi; phylum Ascomycota; class Sordariomycetes; order Microascales; family Microascaceae; genus Scedosporium; species Scedosporium apiospermum. The sequence continues at coordinate 500,674 of NW_015971756.1, forward strand.
TGAACCGGTCAGGGTGTAGAAAAAAGGGGACGTGAAAATAAATCTTATCGCAGACGAGGGATTGCAATCATCATAGACCCATCAACAATGGGCTTAGTCCCTCCTTCAGGATCGAGTCCCCACAATCTAGTGTCGTCAGTCTGCTCCTGCCATGCCATTGCGCTTCCAGTAGTGAACTGTTTAGCATGGACAGAAATGGCAAGAGCGCATGCAGACCTCAAGTGTCGAGGTACAAGCACAATAGCTCAACAAAAGCGAAGTGATGTTGCCTGAATAGAATCGTATGTCTTTCACACAAGCAAACAGCATTTTCAGTTGAAGCGAGAGCGCGGCAAGCGCAACCTTCAGTCGTTGCAGGTTCGGCAGCTGCGATCAGACCGGGTGCATCAATTAATCTGGTCGTGGTCGTGGTCGTGGTCGTGGGTGTTGTTGCCGTCGGCGTTGCAGCCGGTGAAGCATGGAAGCAAGCGGGAAAGTATCAACGACGTAATATCACGAGACTTGGAAGTTAAGACGGACCGGACCGGACGTCGGATGAGAGCGGCGGAAAGAGGAGCTGTAAAGATGAGACTTGCTCCTGCCTCCTTGGTCCTTGGCGCCTTCCCTTTCTCCCCGGACGTTTCTTTCCGAGCCAGAGATACCACGTCTCTACTCAAGAGTACTCCAAGTATTTCGTACATTCATGATATCAAGCTTCTCCGGCTTTTCAGAGTCACCTCTCGTGGCAGGTGCGTCTACATGTGTGTGCCACTGCTTGCCTGCTGCGTGTCCCTGTGCGTCCCTGCAGCTTGTTTCTGTCTCTGCCGGACGCATCATGGCTCTCATGCCTTGCTTCATTCGCTTCTGAACGAGACTAATCTTCGCAGAGCAAGGGGGAAGAGCCTCGGTTGACTCCTATATTTTTTGTCATCTTCAAACGTCGGCAAACGGCCACGACAGTCAAGACCCATTTCGTTATATTAAGTCGGAGCACTAGAGTTGCAGCAGAAATCTCGTCAAGACCTTCCGAGGTTAATGCCTCCCGCTTACACACGGATCATGGATTGCTTATCGTGTCTTCCCCTTTGCCCGTACCCGAATCGCAGTGCCCGAGCCGTGAATAAAGTACGAAGTATTGTTCCATCATCCTCGACCAGGATCCGATCAAGAAACCTGGGGTAATTGATATGTGGATGTGTCACACTCTCACTCGCAGACTCACAGACACGATCCTTCTGCTCCTTTTTTCTCTTCTCTCCCAGGATCTGCCCGACAGGATCGGCCCCCACAGCTCATGAAGACACACCTTGAGGCACACACGGCTGGGATCAATGCCGAAATTTGATAATAGTTCAGACCCATTAATAACGAAACAATTCCTTCCATATCCCGTGAAACAAACAACGTTGGCGTTTCTTCATTCCAGAAGCCCGTGTCCCCCAGCGCTGCCCTGCACAGCTTGCTTGGCTGAGCCCAATATGCAAGAAACGCGTGGGGGTCAAAAACGGTTTAAAGGTCCACCTGCGGTCCACCTGGCAAGAATCGTACGATTTGCCTTCTACAACGCATCGGGCCAAGGCGTAATATAAAAAAAAAAAAAAAAAAAAAAAAAAAAAAAAGTTGTGCACAGGGGGAAAAAAAAAAATGCTCACACTTCCACTCTACAGGACTCCTATTTCGGCTCTCGTTCTCGCGAACTGAATCTATCCCCTAGCTCTTAAAACCCCTATTATGCCTTGACAACGGCGTTGCGCGGTCGTCTGCGGTCGTCTCCGCCCGAAGCGGGTGGGACATGCTCTCATCAACGTTCCTCAAGTCAGCCGCCGCTCGTTTCTTACTCGAACTTGCATCGTACGGCAGCATGTCTTGACTCGGTTTTGCTCGCCCGCATCTAGCATCCACCCGGCAATGCAAGTCGACTCGACCCATGCCTCGTGTGTACTAGTCCTCATCGTGCCCGGCATTGCAGCATCCTGGGCGTCGATGTTGCATGTCGCTCTGGGCCAAATATGGAGACGGATGGAGCTTATGCAATCTGCGCGCTGCATCCGGTCCGGGCCTCCCTTTCCGACCTTCCGAGGACTTGTTCGATTTTTGGGGCGTGAGAGGCGTGAATATCAAACTTGTTCGGCAGTCGAGATGGCAAGCATCGATGTGGGCAAGTGTCCTCCTGAGTGGACGTAGCACTTCTCGAGTCCTCACCGCCAATCGGATGGAACAAGGAGACATGAATTCTTATGGAAGATGGTCGACGTACGCTCGGTCAGGAAAATGGGTGTATTCTCAATATTACAGGCCATAGCGTTGTTCTCCACTCTTGAGAGCAAGAAGAAGATAGGTAAGACGCTTCGTCCTGATTGTAAGTTCATATCTGGTCCACATCAGGCCAAGCGAGGGCCAAAATGGGGAGTATAAGCAACAGCTTCAGTCGACCCGCCGATTCTTCGATCAACCATGTGTCTGTAGATGGATCTTAAAACTCCTTTGCCCACTCGCCAAGGTCATAGACCGGCATCCACATCTTCTCCGAGGAGGAAGTAAACCATGAAAATAATCTTCACTATGTACTAGCAAAGCAAGGCTCATTCAACCAGTTAGATATCCAAAACTGCACACTCAGAAGAATTCATAACGCCACGTAAATGCAGTGAAACGCTAGATGTCCTCCAATCCACCACCTAGACACACACCGCCAGAACTCGGTTCTATCCAACGCTGCCTACCATCTCTAAAGCTTAATAGAAATATCATACGCATCCAAACCAACAGCAACAACGCTCAAAAGGCCAGTATATCCCACCAGGATACCCATGGTCTGCCTGGGCGTCATGTCCAGCGTCGGCACAGTCATATTAACAAGCCCCGTCAACAAATTCGCCAGCAAGAACACCGCAAGGCCATTCCTATTAAAGGCCCTGAGCACACGACTCGTGGCATTGATGTACGCCTCCTTCTCCGTCCTGGCGTCATTGGCATTGTAAAACGCCGGGAAGAAGATGGTGTCGATGAGGCAGCATATTAAGATCTGGGTCGAGTTGAACGCTGCGACCCAGAGGACGTAAGGAAGGTTCGCGAGCCGGCGGGACACGGATAGCCCGAAGCCGAAGCTGTAATCGGTCGCGAAGAAGTATAGCGCTGCCCAGATCATGGACCAGACTGCCATGGTCAACAGGAGCGTGGTCCGCTGAGAGCCCTTGGAGACTCCGCTCCGCGGCGGCGTGATGCTGCGGGGCAGGATGTACATGCCTGCATCTTGGCCGCAGAGGAAGATGGACAGATATCCGATGAAGCTGAAGATGCCCTCCTTGTTCATGGAAAATAGGTTATTCCTCGGCGCCGTCAGAACGAAGGCCTTGAGGGGGGTGTTGTCGAGGGCAAGCTGGTAAACGACGGATAAGAGGACGGCGAGTGTCGCGTAGGAGGGGACGATCTTGAGAGCGGACTGGAAGACGGCGACGAAGGGCGGGAGGAAGCCCAGGGTGAAGAAGAAGTTCCAGTGCACGCCATACTCGGTGACGTGCTCGGCGTAGTCGAGACCCTTGACGCTGAGAGTGCGGATGACTCCGAGGATGAGAAGTGGGAGGGAGTGGCGCATCGATTGCGTTAATCGGCGGAGGAGCGGTGTCGTTCGGCCTTCGGCGCGCTGCTTGAGGACGGGGCGGGCGGCGACTACGCCCGCAGAGTAGACGAAGGAGCCAACGCCTAGATCCATCAGAGAGGTACCCCACGTCTCCACCTTGGCGAATCTTCTTGGGAAGAGTCTGAAGTCGACGGCGAGGATAGCGGTACAGGTCATGATCATCATGGAGCCTCTGTAAGTGGTAAGGAAGGGCTTAAGCGACAGGACGCCGAGAGCTCCGGAGGCATTCTTAGATTTGGCGGCGGGGGGGACAAGGGGCTTCTTTTTCGGGGACGACGAGCTGGGCAGTGCCCAGACGAGAAGAGCCGGGGCGACGAGGAGAAGGCTCAGGAGGATGGGCGTGCTAGAGTATAGCGTAGTCGAGAGGATGATGGTTCCGACGTTGATGAAGTAGTCGACGAGAAAAGCGACGACGCTGTATGATTTGAAGAAGGATTGGCGGGCTTGTAGCACAGACCAGAGGAAGATGGCGACCTACGATGTCAGAGTAAGAGTCAGCGATGCAAAATGCCTCTCACGCGTATTGTGCGACGCGGCTCCTTGTGGACGCGGGCAGTAGTGTTCCAAGGTCTAAGAAGCTAGCTTACCGGTCCGACCGCGGTCACGGCGCTAATCTCGCTGATGGGCCCGCCGGTCAAGTTGGACACGAAGTCCTCCTTGAGTTTCTTGTAATCGATGGACGAGTCGGACATGTTGGCGAGAGTTTAGTGTTTCCTGGAAGAGGACCCCCGGCGATGTCAAGATATCCGGATTAAATCGAGTCGGAGTCAAACATGTCCTAACTCCGCCTGTTTTCTCCGCCCGGGTGCGTAAGTCTGTTGAAACCAGGAAACAGCTACATATGGTCACCTCATGCTATCAGTGATTTCTTGCGATATTGGTACGAGAGGCGCCGCAGCTGCGAAGCTCTATGCCGGTTCGGTTATAGCCTTTTGATGGCGGAATGGCCGGGATGAAGCTCTGGCTCCGTGTCCTCTTTTCTTAAGTTCAATTGTTCTACGACGTCTCCGGTTTTCTGCCCAGTGATTCCACGAAATTGCGTCACGTGCGTAGACCCAGTCCCGCCCGGACGTCCGGAGCATCTCGAACAACTCCCTCGATCACCGGACCTTGTCCAAGGCTTTCAGGCAATCGAAAAATCTAGTTTAATTCCAACACATCTTGGAAATGGCATGATTCACAGAGGCATAGCATAGCATCACGAGGGGCTCCGAGGTTTTATGAGGATGGTACGAAAGTTGTATATTTGTCCCTGTGGACACATCCCCTGCTCGAGGCGGACAATGCTGGTAGTCTCGCCAGGCTTGGGAACGATCCCCTTTCACAAACTTGCCGGCGAGATTTGTACAGGGCTACGTCTGCTTTCGCCTATTTCATGTCGGGCACATGGCGCGGAATCTGAAAGACTCTAAGAACTCGAAGACTTTCATCAAGATGCTCGAAACACGACGTAACCCGAGAACAAAGGCAGTTCGACGATTGGAGAGACGTCAATCAAAACTTAAACGAGGAGCAAGCCCTCGCCACAGCGCTCTGGCACAGAATATCCAAAGGAAGGAAGCCAACCACAAACCGGAGAGTGGATTATTTGACTAGCTAAAATGCCCTCGCACTCGCTGTAGATAAATCAATTGATAGCTGATCAAGCCTTTCTACGTTCGTACACACATGTAAAACCGGACATTGACGAATCTCGGGTTTCTCTAGGCAGCAACCTCCAGACAGGAGCTCGAGAGCCGAATCTCCCCGACGCATGCCCCTGTTATATGCCCAGGACTCCAGGAGGGACAGATCTACGTCGCACAGGTTACACAAGCCCTGGTTGACGCATCTTGGACCAATTGGCTGAGCCATGGACCACGACAGAGCGAAAACAAATATATATAAGTTGGCCCTCTGCCGCACTCTTCCATCTCAACTTCACAGGTCAGAGCTTAACCCTCCAAACTCCGTGTCCTCTCTGTGCGCCTGTTCATTCTGAAATTGTGTATAATGCCGGAAATTTCTTCCGACAATGACCTCCCCAAGTTGCTGAATACACCCACGAAGCAAGTCAAATGGGCAAAGAAGCTGGTGGCAGAGCATCTGGGCAGCGCTGTAAAGCGAGTTGACAAGCCACCAATGCAGGGAATGTTCAGCAGAACGCTGTTCTTAACGCTGGCGGATGGCCGTGAGATAGCGCAGCAGTTCCGCACCGAGCCACTCGACCTCGACGCATTCAAGGTTGCGAGGGAGGCTTTAGGCTCCATTGTGCCCGATGCCACGGCCTTGGAGAGCGAGGAGCTTCTGAATGAAGGCGTTTGGGCGTATTCCCTTACTCGTCTGCCTGGCAAGATATGGCTCCATGGGGTTGCGGGCAAGGGTGCCGAAGGCCGCATTGCCATCAACAAATCCCTGGGAGGCGCTTTCTCTAAAGGCTGGCTCGCTAATAGCAGCGGTGAAGCAATTGAGACCAACATTCGACCTCATCTAGAAGCTATCTTGGCATCACCGTTGGAGGATATCGACCCTTACCGCCATCACTTACAGGGCTTTCTCGACAAGCTGGAACAGCTAAAACAGCTCCCACTATGGGTCACTCATTATGACCTTAATGACGTGAATATCTTAATCGACGAGGATTGCCACGTTACCGGCTTGATTGACTGGGAGCTATCCACTCCACTTCCATTTGGAGTTGGCTTCGGTCGCATTCACACCATCGCCGGCGAATACACTGGCGGAGAGTTTTGGATGCCGGATGAATTCGAGGTTGCGGAAAGAGCCTTTTGGAACGAGATGTTTGATGGGATGCCGACTGACATTTGCGACATGTTGAAGCGACAGATCAACCTCGTCCAGGACGCAGTCATCCTTGGGACTCTGTTGGATTGCTTCTTTCTAGAGGCTGGGAAGGTCGGCTGTAGCAAAATTACTCTGAAGACTCTCCCCCAGTTTCTCACCTATCGAATCCCTTTTGTAAGAGGTGATAATCCCCCATACAGAGAGCCTGCGGCTGCATAAGCAGCTCGACTGAGGGGCGCGCCTGGATAGATCATGAGTTTATCGCGAGTTTATCTCGGAGGGAAAAAGGCTCTGAACTATCGACTTCATAGTCAATCGGAGACTGAATTATCTGCCCGCACGTTTGGACAGGGAGTAGTTCGTACCCGTTTTTCATCCTTGCCTCCATTTGATGAAGCTCCAATTCTTTCGACATGCTTTATCACGAGTTTCTCTCGGCTGATGACCATGGAAAGAAATAAAGGACCCGGGCAGCTACTGCGAGCGATCATGTACGTCATACATCTCCAGATCGATCCCATGGAACAGCCTTTGACATTTGTGCGGGAAGCCGAGGAATGACGGTTGTGTGTTTCTCTTTGTTTGCAGCTTGAAATCCTCCCATCTGAAATCCCTCTTTGTCTGTTCTCAAGTTGGTAGAAAACGATGGGACCAGAGCTGGCCTGATCCCCTAAATATCCTTGGCCGTTTCTTTCACACATGGAATTCCTTTGATGGCGAATCGCAAAGATCTCCTTTCATCACTCGTATCATGACAATGCTCGCTGCCGAAAGAAAGCGTTTGAGAGGCTACCGGTACCCCTGGCCCCGTGTCCCCCTTTTTCGCCATGTTTCTTTTTCGGTCCCATCTCCTCTTGGTTCTTCTTTTTCTTTCTACTTCGTTTCCGTGATCCCTCGCGACCGGTGCTCCCATTGTTCCCGCTCTCAGTATTATTTCCTCCCCAGCAGTTATTAATGTCAGAGATCTCGGCCATGGCTCATGAATCGAACGCAACCCTCGTTACTATAGACTCATCCACCCCAACCACATCGAGACGCCTCAAGCGCGAACTCGGCTGGACTTCAGACTTTAGCTTTGCAAAGCGTCGAGCAGTCGCATCCGCATCTCCGCCTACGCCATCTCCTAGAACTACGACTGACGGCCTCGAATTCAACTCGCTTCCTCACCCACGAGCACAGCCGGTGCTGCACTATTCGTCAGAATACCTCCAGACTATAGACGAGGACGGCCTCTACGAAGCAAAGGAGGACAGCGCAGATTTCACCCAAGCCGGGTATTCGTATACTCCCCACCACCCAACGAAGATGATGTCTCCGTTGCACCACCAACCGAGGCCAAGTCCGAAGCCGAAGAAACATCCCAAACCTGAGGCCCTCGACCTTAACCACCGTGCCCCAGACCGGCTCTGGTCCCTGCACTCGGGCGATCTAAAGCAGTCGCCCGGCAGTCCCGGAACGATCCATCTAGAACTCGCCCAGCTCCGCGAGCACCTCCGGTCTCTGGGCTCCGTCTACCTCGGCAACCTCGAGGCGGCGGACGTATACGTGCAAGCCGTCGCCCTCCGACGAAATTGGACCCCGGCATCGCCGATTAAGGAGGAAAGACAAGAAGTGGGCGATCACCCTCCCGCCGCCGACCGTCCCGAGTTCGGAGAGGACATCGTCGTGAGAGCGAGAGTCCGACCCCGCGACGACCACCGCAAGCCGTTCGTGATCCAGCGCAAATTCAACCTCGCCGAGATGCGCGCCACCATCCCGGACCCCACGCCGGAAGGCCACACCCTCCAGCGACGATCTTCAATCGCCGACCTTGCGAATAGGCCTTACAGCCCGACGACTCCGGTCGGCACGAAGCCGCTCATCGGTCGCGAGAGGCGGCGATCGACGAGTGTCAGATTTGGACCGCTCTCTCCGGCTTCGCCAAGGACGAAGCGGGGACCGATCGGGGCCGGGGCCGAACTCAAACTCCCTCCCCGCAACTCTAATAACCTAATGCCGATTCGTAAGGACTGCCCTGCTTTGTTTTTCCCTTTTGCTCGCCTCCCCCTTTTTTGTCTTAGTCCCTTTTTCGCATTGTCTCCACCACCCTTTTTCCTTCAGAATTGCCTCTTTTTCCTATCTTCATGATCCGGGTCGTCACGAAAGTTAAGGAATACCCCCTCCCTTCCTTTCCATCCCCCCCTTATCACTTACGCCCACACAAAAATAAGTTGATGTGCTCCAATGCTAACGCTGGACCACCACACCGTCTCCGTAGACTTGGAGTATGCCAGATCCTATTTACCGGTGCTAGCCGCCCTCCTCCTCTCGGGCTACATCCGCGAGGGCGACATCGTCGACCTGCCGGTGCCGCACCCCGCCGCGTGGCCTCAGACAGTAGCTCACGTCTACACTGGAAAAGGCGAGTTGACCGAGGCAGTCAAGGAGAATATTCGGTATCTTGGAGGCAGGATCTAGTTCAATAGTAGTGTAGCTAGGGAAAGATTAAAGGGCGCTGGATGGAGAAACGGGGCGTATCGGGGCAACGCGATTTGAGATACGGGCCTAGGTCTCTCTCTATTTCTTTTGCGGTTTTAGCAAGTTGTTTTGTTTGCTCTAAGCTTGTTTCATCGGTGGAGTGGTTTAGAGTTTCGGCGTGGCTTATTTTGGTATCTGTTGCTGGTTTAGTGTAGATGTTTCCTGTTTCCAGCTGGGACTGATCGATTCTATTTCAGATGTCTCGCGACTAGATTGTGATTAGCCTTGCCGAGGGAACGCCCAGTTCAATAGGGTCCTCCAAAGTTCAGACTTATGCCCACCTTCATCGGGGGGCCGAGTCAGGCATCAGGGATTGATGGCAAATAATGTTGCCTGTGCCTAATTCGACAGGTTGGGGAACCTTCCTCGGGGATCCCGTCACGCAAAATGTTGTTGATTTATATCTTCTAACGGGCTCACGTTATCTGCTCGATAGATTATGGTTCGGTCACATCTCGGTAACTCAGCAAAGCTGGCTTGGGGAATGGAGGAAGGTCAGCAAACAGGGTTCGCACGCATCAGCCCTATAGGGGAGAGGATGGAAATATCAAGTGCTACTCCAGGTGACAAGATGGTTGATGGGTGGTTGACGATGCCATAGGCTCGTCCCGCTAGAGGAGAGTAATAACTTCTTCTTCGGCTGAAGAGAAAGCCAGGGGGACCATTTCCGTTGCTGTTCTCCTGTCTGTTTCTTTATGCTTTGATGATAGTCCTCACTTACAGGCGGAGCACTCGAAATTCCAAGCTCGACACCCCATTCATCTACTCGTTGTACTCTTCTACCACTATCAGTCCCTGCGTGCTTCTCGGACCCTTCTGATTTGCGAATTCCGATTGCCGTGGACAACTTGTCCCGATCCTCCGCTTTGCCACCACATTCTTAATTCATAGGCGAGCGGGAGGGTAAGAGGCTGAGCTTAAAGACAACTCGTCCTATTGAAAGGATCAAACTTCGGATCGGAAATAAATTATCGAAAGATATATCCGAGACGACCGAGACTCTCAGGATGTACGGCCTGTTTTTTTTTTAATCTTCTGGCTGACGGGCGCTGGACCCAGTGAGGAAAGTTTGTCGATTCGATCAATTAATCAATCCGAATACTGATTTGATGTTGGAACATCGACGGAGTATCCGTTTGACACCCTCCCTTGAGTCGATGGCAGCACAGCGGTGTCGGCTTAGTGCCACTCTCACACATCAGTTGACGTGAACTTGGCCCCAGTAGTAGTTAATAGTCGATCCAAGATCGGATGCCTCTAATGTGACCATTGATGGCTCTTGGAAGCTCATCCCTTCCGAAATGATCGATGATACAACAAGCGTCAACCATGGCAACACCCTCTGAGGGGTCCATCCTAGAATGCGAAGTCTTTGTAGGGCTCCCTCCCTCCTTCTATGAGGCATGCGTGTGTGAGAGCACACCATCAAACTTCACCGTTCCAATGATAACCCAGTCTAGACCGCCTCGGATGGGGGGCCTTTGGCACGAGTAGAGAGGGCTTTAAACAGCATAAGCTTCGATTCTAAGACTGACCATATGGTTACCCGCTGCGAGTTTTCTTTTAAGTTGATCCTAGTTCAACTATTAAGGGTCGAGGTGGGTGGGTGAGGCGTCGAGAGGCTTTCAATAGATCCATTCCTCATTGTTCGTGTAAAAAGCCAAGGCCATGCCATGAGCTCCTGCGTATAATCTGATTTGATCAATCCCTCAAAAAGCTTTCACTTCCGGATATGCGTATATCGATTAAGGCCGGAAATAAGGCCGATTCATGGCGACAAAGTTCCGCCTCTTCCACTCTCAGGCTGGACGGCGCAGGGAGATAAGAGGCCATTAAACGCTCCTTACATCCTTATATCCATATTTCCTATCCTTGAGCGGGTGGCTAAAACTCTAACGTATTTCCCTTACTCCCGAAGACAAAAGACAGGACAGTCCGATTGCAATTGCGATTGCGACATTGATCATGTTTCCAGTTAGCGGGCGACGGCAAACTCAATATCACCTACTTTTCACCAATTCACCATCACCAACACACCACCGAGCCACGCAGTCCCATGGTGAGAAGGAACTCAAAAAAAGATGCTAAGAGCAATTCCCACTAAAAAGGATCAAAACTAGGAACCAGGCAGAAGCAGTAAGACGGGCAATTGTACGTCGCATAAAACAAGCCGGCCCAAATCCCCAAATATAGAAGGACTGAGCTGGATCCAGTGATGTGAAACCCCCGGAGGAAACAGAAACACTAGACGGAAAAGGGGGATATTAAAAAACAAACGCCCTGTTAGCTAGGAAAATACTACGCCCCGTGGATTCACTGATTCCTTCCTCATATCCGAAAATGCGCCATCTGGAGAAATAGAGAATGGAGAAGGGGGGATTTTCCCGCCTGGACAACTGCAGAGACAAAACAACGAATCCATCGAGGCGTGGTTGATTCGTGTCTCTCTCTAGTCTCTTACTCCCGTATCTCCGCTGTCTGTTCGTAGCTGGCGTTGGCTTCAAGCCATCCCGGAGGGCTCGCAGTAGCGCTTCCCTCCATCACAGCTTAGCGTCAACTTGCCCATCCCGGTGGGGGAAGGGGGGCGCAGGAGATGAGAAGGATCAGAAAAGCAGAAGAACATATAATAGAGAGGCAAAGTTGATGTCCAAGCTCGTCAAGGGTCCCCTCCTTTACCTTTTTTTCCCCGTCGTCGGATCATCTCCTGACTTTTGGCATCTAGACGTTTGTCAAACCTGAGCCTGGTGCCTGTTTGCTTGCGTGTTTGCGTTTTGTCTTGTCTTAGCTTGTTTGCTTCCCGGAAGACAAGACAAGAGGAAGCTCCCGGATCGGGGCACAACTTTAAGTGTCCGTTGACCGGCGCCATTGAAACTCTCAGAATATCCTCACCTGTTTCTCTGTCCACCACATCAACCTGCCAAACTTTCACCATACTTTTCAAACCTATACACATGCCGCCTTGCCAGTTCCTCTGATCGCTACTTTCAGAGATAGACTCGGTATCCTGTCATCTTTTAACTCTTTCCATTCCTCAAGAACGAACGCTTTCTTGAACTCGGCTTTACCTCGAACTCGACTTACGCTTTCTCTTCTCTTCCCTTCTCCTTCCATGTTATGCTGTTAGTCTGGATCTTACAGTAGGAGAAAGCTCCGGCAGCTTTCCTCGATTGCGTTTATGAGGAATCGTAACCAATCTCACTCCTAGCATCAACCCGCCTCTCGTCAGCACCACACCAACAACAGCAACCATCCTCGATGACTTTACATTCTTCAGCACCACCTCCTCCTTCACTACCCTCTCCGCCACGCCTCCACCGCCGCCACCCATCCTTCTCTCAACCCTCCGCCTACAGACCTCCCTGCCGCCGCCGCGCCACCACAACACCAGCCGGGTCCTCATCCGCTTCCTCCCACAGTTCCCCGACGACCACAACCCCCATAACCTCATCCACTGCCACATCCCCGGTCCTTCCGTACCTCGACGGGCCGCCCAAACCCTCCGGCCCCCTCGTCTGGATCAACGGCTTCCCCGGCGTCGGCAAACTCACAATAGCCCAATGGCTCCACCGCCTCCTCGGCGTAGACCGCTCCCTCATCCTCGACCACCACGATAACCTCAGCGTCTCCGGCCGGACCACACTACCCCCGACCCCCGAAGTGGAAACAGCTGACCCCTTTTCCACGACTTGGTGTTCGGCTCCCTCACCCTGCCCGGAAAGGACCAACGGCGAACACGGCCCCTCAACACCCTTAGTAGCGGACCTCCTCTCACGTCCTGAAAACGCCACGCACACCATCCTCGTAACAAGCTGCGCCGTCAAAAATCAAACCCAACCCTCCGACTCGCGCGCCCTCGACGATGAAGAAGGGGAGTGGGAGGAAAGCGAGGTCGATTCTGAGGACGGGGACGAAATCGCCGCGGCAAAGGCCATCGAGTCGACCGCCGAGCGTACGGGCCGGCTCTTCATCCCCGTTTACATCTCGTGCCGCGAGGACGAGAACATGCGGCGCGTCACGAGCGTCGAGAGGCGGTATAGCGGATCGGGGATGAGTTTGTTCAGCGCGAGGAGCGGGAACGAGGGCGAGGCGAGGAGCGTTAGGAAGGGGAGGAAGCTGTTTGCTTTTGAGGAGAGGAAGGGGTTGGAGGTTGACGTTACTGATATGGAGGCGCATGAGGCTGCGGTGGAGATTTTGGGTTATGTCCATTCGAGGGTGGAGGAGTGGAGGAGGGAGGTGGCTGGGCAGTGTTGAGAGGTGGACATGGTGAAGAGGGAAGGATTGCGACGACTGTGAGAGGGAGAGCGAGGCCAGAAAGGGATGAAGAGAAATGAATGAAGTGGAAGAGAGAGCTGGGGCTGGCAAGAAGAGGGAGGACTCGGGGTTGCAAGGGGGGATAGCCTTAGCCTTGATGGCCTTGGTGATGTTGATTTGTTTCTTCTTGCTTTCTGGAATTCTTGCTGGAAATGAGGCGGTTCATAGGCTAATACCCCCGGACATAGAGAAGGAAAAGGAAAACTGGAAGGAAAGCAACGAGAATAAAAAATAAAAAATAAAAAAAATAAAAATAAAAAAAAGAATTAGAAACAAGACGAACAAAAATCCAAAAGCATATCCACATCCACAACTGATACCCTGAAGGTAGCATCGCATCGTCTCGCATCGAAGGCCTTAGCCGCATGCCCTCCTGGCCCCAATCCTTCTCTCTCTCGTCTAGAACCCAAACTCCCTTACCTGTACGCCAGCCTGTCCTCCATCCCCTTTCCCATGCAACCCTATGCCGGAATGTCTCCCCCGGCGATATACATCAACGCCCCCCATCCCCACATCCGCATGCTTTGCATCTTTGCATGCCTCCTCGCCGGTCTGACTTTATGAAAAGCGGGAACGCGCTACAAACACCCTGCATGGTCGTCGATCGCCAAGGAAACGTGGGGCAATGCTTCTTTTTCTTCTTTGCCGTTTGCTCTCATCTGGTCCGGTGGTGCTACGCGAGGCGTGTGTAGATTCGGACCAAGTACCTTTTTTTTTTTTTCTTTCTTCGTGTTGCATAATACGAACAGTATCCTCCGACACGAATACTCTCTCTCCTGTAGGACGGATATTCTCTTGTTTTCTTTTTCTTCTATTGTCCTTTAATAAGACATAACACCTGCAGCTCCGGGGAACATTATGGGGGGTTAGGGTTGTGGAGGTTTAGGTGGATTCCCTGCGGAGAAGTGCCCCTGCTCTTCCGAGACCACACGTCATAGAAGCAAAGAGAGATATCTCAACAGGGAGGAAAAGTGAAATGTCCATGATCATAAGGAGGAGAGGGAAGGGACAGAATGTATCCTAGTATATGCACATTACGCCACAAAGCAAGGACTTACCTGCTTTCCCCCGTTTTTCCTCGGAATCCGCTTGAATCCAGTATTTCTCACTCTCAGTCAGAAAGCCACTCTTATACACTTCGCAGCTGAAGACCTAAGGAGAAACGTGGCGTCATGTCTGATGGAACCGTAACGATGGGGGTGGGGAAGCCAGAAGCGAAGCAGGTGGCGGAGACGCGTCGACTTAAACGAAAGCGAGATCCAGATCTTGAATTCGCCTATCTTGATCCCTCAAATTCGAGATATTGCGTTAGTAACGGGAACCACTTCGTAGGTTGCCGGAAACAACCTACTCTATACGGGAAGATTTCGTTGTTCGGGTTTCGAGAGCCCGGGCTTATGGCGCTTATGTCGATGTCATGGAGGCTTTCCCTCATGTTGCCAAGGCACATGTTGCTGCACTCTCCTCCCTATCCCAAAGTACCTTCATAGAATCACAAGCTCTCTCAGCTCTCGCACTCAGGCCCAAGAGAACGGTTCAGCCAAAAGGGCACCCACTCACACACCTTCTCAGCTCGACGGTGTGACTGTGATACAAAGGTGTGGTCCAGGGGGAAGGCGGAAGAGGCAAAAGGGACCAGGGCAAGCATCTCTCTTGCTGGCCCCGCTTTCTACCTCGCCTCTCGCGGTATGTTCAAAGTACTTCGCAGCAAGGAGACAGCGCACGCATCCTCGTTTATGTAACTCTCTTCCGACCTGCATAAGACTGGGGCTTCACGTCCCAAAACAGATAGACGTGGAAATGCGCATCGAGGGAGATCAAGGATCAAGGGGAACGAGGAAAAGGTGTGGGGTGTGTGGGGTGAGCAAGGGATAGGACGTGGGAGAGTCGAACGAGGACAAGGTGTCCTTGGAAAGAAGAAGAAGCGCTGCAAGTGATCCTGCATCATGTATGAAACAACGACCAATCTGCCCTTGAGGAATCTCGTGGGTGGGAAGGGGTCTTTCATGTTCGATGACACCTCATCTGTACTCTATCGGGGATAGGTGGGTAGTGCTGCTGGTCGCATGGGACTTGTCCAAAAAGGAAATAATAAAACAAAATAAAGTCTAGGTCAAATCCACCCGTCTGTCCTGTTACTTCGTATCATTGGACGTGGAAGACTTCATGACCTGCAGGAGCATGACTGGTAGGAAGAGGAGGAAGAAAAGATTCTCGAAGCATGAATGCCCTCCTACTCGAAACTTCCCTCTCCTTCCCGTCGCCTTACATATCCTCTTCGAGAAACGCATAGCATGGACTGCATGGCATGTAAGAAAGGGGGCAAGCCTGTCCTTACTTCGAAGCATGCGTGTCGAGAAGAAAGGGGCCTTGATGCTAGGATGGGCGACACGCATGCACCGATATAACGTCAAGACCATACCTATATTATTCCACTTGATGGATGCAGTATCTCTGGCCCTTTCACTCTATGTTAGCATACGGAATTGGATCAGGCATCTTACCTTTACAACGCAGCAGGTAATAAGCCGCAACTAGTCTATGTGTAGCTGTGAAAGATAAACTTGGCCCTCGCGCTGGGCTTGTCCCATCAACGGCCATTGACAGAATAGGAGAGAGAGGGGAAAAGGAAGAGAGAAGAAAAAGAAAAACACAAGCTGTTCCGTCCTTGGCCCTGGTCGCCCTCTCACATGAGGCCTGAGAACGGCAACGGGAGCGTGAGTGCGTCAACGTCAAGTTGCTATGTGTCTGTGCGGGCGAATAGATGCACGATGTGAATTTGGAGGGATCAATGCAATCCCCTATTTCCAGGAATACATAGTCTAATATCTACTCCATAAGTGGCACTGAAGCCATGGCGTGGAGAGTCAAGAGCGAGGTTGATTAAGGGCAAAGCATACCTCCTGCTGTTCGGCACGAAGACCCCTTCGCATGCTCCTTAGTGCCAAAGGAATATCAACGTTGAGCCTCCACGTAGCTTCTCCTCGCGTCTCTTAACTGCTTCGCTGTTTGTAAATCATTCCGGGAGCGAAGACCGAGCGTCCCCGCTTTCGATGTCTGTGCTTCCCGTTGGGAAAGCCCGCGGGCCAGTTTGTTCCCTGTTGCTTCTCTTTCTGGTTCCTCAGCGCCTCATCATACTTTCGAGGCGGAACCATACTGAGGAGCATTATAATGCAAGCTTAGGCATCGCTCAGGTCCAAAGCAACTATGATCGGCGGCTAGTGATGCCCTGTAACAAAGACACTCACAACCCCGTGGTTAGTAGCGCACACTTGCCCGCAAATACGCTAGAGCGAGAGAGGGTCACAAGAGCCAGGCATAATCACGTACTGTACCTGTGTACGAAGGTAGCATGCCTGGCGATGATCGACTTCGTGGCAGGCCCGTCCGACGTCTGTGAGTCCTCGAGTTCTGAAAGGGTCCATTGCTCCAGCACCAGATCTTGGTTGAGTTAGCGCCGTTCTTGGCCCGGAGCTAGCCAAACATACCAGATTAACACCTCAAGGTGCTTCGAAAGTCACGAAGGTCTTCGCAATGTACTGCCCTTGTACCCTCCAGAGCTCGACCTCCTTCAGTTTTCGGTTTCCGTTTCAAGATTCCCACACCACCTCAACGCTCACGTTTTCTCCAGCTTTCCACACGAGCACATAACACACACCCGCCCTCCATCCCTCTAATACACCCCCACCTCATATGAACCGACAGGTATTGACAGGCAATGACGAAAACGGTGACAGGACTGCGCACTTGGCAGCCCATCCATCAAGTTCCACGGCATCAAGGAGAGGCAGGTCATCTCGTTTCTAGCCAAGTGTGCTTAGATGCAATCACAGCACCAACCCGGTTTTTACGAGGAGGAGGTAGGTAGTGGCTTACATACCAGGCGCCTGAACTTGCTTCCACAGTAGCCCACTTTGCTGAACCCCAGATATATATAGATCTCGCGATTAATTGCCAGATCGCACCCTCTCACTCGTGAAGGGGCCGGCTGAATTTCGAGACCAGCTCAGCGCTAACCGCAAACAGGGATAGTGGCCACTCACACACCCCCTCCCCTTTCCCCTCGCGAAGTGAAAGCCACGATGGACTTCTGTCTCATTCCAGGCGCTAACCAGGCCAGCTCGACACGCCCAGTAGCAGGCTGCCCTCCTGACACTGCACCTGTACACTGCACACTTCCGAGTAAATACAAGGCTCAACCATGGGAGCCTCACAGTAGCATCAGCATTTAAACATGTGCGGGGGTGAAACCAGAAAGAAATGAACGAACAAGTCGAGAGAGAATCGCTGCTTTGCGACGTCAAAGTCGCACTGATAATCCGTCCCGTCGACTCTGCAACATTCTCCGTGACACGATTGAGCTACACTTGCTCTCTAAGATTCTTTGAAATGCAGGCTGAGTGGAGACATTTTGGCTGGAAGACGTGGCGTTTCCACGACAAACTAAGCCTGCCCTCTCCTGCCGGTCCATCTTTTCTTTTTTTTCTCATATGACTTCTTTCTTTCACAAAACCGTCATACATAAAAATGAGAAACGATATGCTCACATCTCGGCGATGAGAAGCGCAGATCTCTGGGTTGAAGCTGAAAATACCACTACCTCACTTGAAGTCGCGGGAGGTTTCGCTGTCGAGGACGAGAAACTTCAAACGTCTTTGGCCTTTGATAGGTGTGCAATGTGCCGTAGTGTCTCCCGCATATGCACATCCCACCTTGTGATAGTGGACGGCGTGCGCGAGTGTGTGTGATATCTCGGTATGGGAGAGACGTCACTGGATGACGGGCTTTGATCTCACTTGCAAGCCAAGCCTCAATTGAAAGTCGCAGGCCGTTAGAGATAGGACACTTCGCATTGGCTCATCAGTATCACCTCCTTTGGGCAATATGCAATTGGTGATTGCCCATGCAGTTGTTCGCCTTCACCTCCCTCTCCTCAACTCGACCTATTCCGTTTTTGAGACTGGTCAGTTCTCATTTTTGGAAGGGCGGGGAGAGAAGTGGAGGGCATCGGATGGTAGAAGTAACCACTATCTTCGTAGGCCGAATTGAAGGAGGGCTCGTATTTAGTGGTTAGAAAACCTGATTGTTAAATCTGCTCGCCCACAATCATTAATGGTATTGTCTCAATCTCACCTCATCTCCGTCTTGACTGGAGCAAATCGTAAGTGATTCAGGTCATTGTAAGGCCCCGTCGCCTATAGCGTACGAGGGTGCAGCCCCCATTGCATTGAAAGAGCCACCTGGCACGGCAGAGCCCCCGTGTAATCGGCGTCCTTCGAAATGTACGCTGTACGTAATGCTTAGTTCTGGGACTTGGAGGCGTATGCAGCCCACACCAAGATGGATAAAAGAACAAAAAAAAATACTTTTCAGAGGGGCTCAAAGATACGATGCGGGCCGGCGGCTGCCCCCACACGCCACTAATATTGATATGCCTGGTGCGTTGCAGGGTCGCAAGGTGACATTACGCGGCATTTTATCTGAAAAGGCTCCTCACCTGGCTCCTCTCCGGGTGGAAGAGACGGCCGGGCGGACGTGGGCATAGCCTGATGGGAAGAAGAAAAAAAATATGATAAGTGAGCAAAGACAAAAAAAGCCGTCTCGCTCGCTCTGTCGAGAACGCAGTGGAGCGAGGTGTACGAAGTAAGAAGACCGCCCGGTAGTTGTGTAAATCGGACCGAACATCCCAATGACTCCGGCTGTACCGACCTTCCATATCCGTTTCCTCAAATTGCCCGTGGAAAGGAACGCCGGAATCCGTTAACAAACCCCGGAACGGTCTCTCACCGAAGCCCGGAGCTTACCAGTAGGTTAAGCAGACTAGTGTAGTGTAATGACTATCAGTTCATGTGGCTTGCCGTCAGTGCCATCCTAGTCGGGGCTGTGTCTGGCCTGGCGGAGAAAAAAAGAAACAAAATAGAAGAGGAGCCCTTGCAGATAATTAAGATTTTTCACACAAGGAATCGAATCCTCTGGTGCCTGGCTCTGGACTTCTCCGTGTGGGATAGTGCAGCAAAAGAATTGATACCGTAGCAGGGTCCGAAATTGAAACGGTACCTCGGCGAGGGAACAAGAGAGACGCCGAGGAATTTAATCAAGTGGGACATCAATCCGCTGCCCTATGTCGATAACCTGAGAGCCGTTCCTTGACGGAGTCCAGGATTGATCAGTCGTATTCGTTACAAAAATCAAATGCAGCGATCTCACTTCGGGGACGACATGTGTCAGTGCGACTTGGCCCAGACATGATGAAAATCATTCTCATCAAATCAATTGCACGTTCATGTTCCTTCCTTCCCAGTTTACGAGGTACGACCGGCTTGCCGGCCAGGTCACGGTTGCCGTTCTCCAATGTTGCTCATCCGCATCCGGAATCAGTCCACACTCCACAAGCCGTCCATCGCCCTTTCCACTTCGTACATGCGACTCGAGGGCTCCGGCCGGCGCCTTCCCCACCCGAGTTTGTGACAACATTAAAGACAATGGTACAGAGGTACTTCGTACGGTACTACTGGTGATACCTCTTGCGACTCGTGGCAGGCGCAAGCCACGAAGAACAGATCAATCAAATTTAGCATGTGCTTGTTGGAGGGGAGTGTCATCGGATCGAATCCATCAATCAATTGACCCATCCATGTCCTAGCGAATCTGGTGTGGTCTTACCCAAGCACGACACCCAAACAGAACAGCCGGCCACACTATGAGACATGGATAACCATTTAGTGCGTCGTGCAGACGCAGGTCCGAGAGGAAGGGGCTAAGCGCGTGCCGGTCCTAAGATTTTAACATCCACATAACCACACCCACACAAAGCCGCCCAATCGTAATAGGTCCCTTTTTTTTCACACTTGTTATAAAAGTCTACATGTCTGTTTCTAGACTCGGAAGTTGATGCATTGTTCATCCGATCACAGTGCATAGTTGCACCATGTCGCGACTCGATAGCCCGATGAAATCTAGCGGATAGCATCATCAAGGACGCCGATGTTGTGGTCGTAAGATTGCAAATTAGAATTGAGATGGATCAAAAAAACCCGTTGACTGCCCTTGGGCCCTAGCAAAATACCTTGGAATTGGCAATTGGCGTAGAGCATTCCATATTGAGCGTTGAAGCATAATTTCAACGTGGTGCTACACAATAAAAGTACAGTCTGCTCATTCGACTCGAAGGGCTTCGTTGATACTTCCGACTTACAGCATTTCAGTAACTAGTGCAAGTCGCCGCGAGGTGCATTAGCTCGTGGGTCACAGTGGGCAGGCTGGCGTTAGTGTAGCAGCCTGCTAGCTCAGGGCCATCGTAGCATCAGTACGGAGGAATATCCTGACCAAGGTGCTACTGCGAGTTCTCAAATCAATTGATAATGGATCTGTATGGATCCGTACAAAGTAAGCGAGGAGCTCAATCTGACGGAAGATACTTCGAAGAGAGATTGGGAGTGAGATTGGAAAGCCACGTCAAGGTAGGTAGGATCAAACAAACAATACTTCGTACTCGGCCTCGTATCTTGATCAAGTATTATTTGTACATCGATTCAAATATCAATGCGGTAGGGCTGTCAACATGCGCCATACTCCTACTTGTAGACTAGTAGTTTAAGTACGAAGTAAGCATCACGAGTTGAGTGGCACATACAAGTAACTTTCACATCGGAGCCTCGGCCTCGTCGGTCACCTTTTGGTCGACAAAATTCAATAATCAATTTGAACTAGGATGCTCACGCACACCAGTGAGAGTCCGTGCCCTGTCCAAGCTTCTTCTAATAACCCATGCCCGTCATCATGCTTCAAATGATCGTCCCTCGATCCCGTTAGCGTCGAGAACAGGAGGAGTAGCCTGGCCTGGCGTTATCCTTGTCCTATTCCTAGTCAGCGATGTCTGTGTGGTCGGGCCAAACATCAAATAAGGCGAGCTGCCACGCGCCCTCGCATTTATTGCCACACTGGTCATGGCTTGAGGCGACGGTGAATGGTTGTAGTTGCCTCGAAGCTTTGCACGAAGTAATTAGTTCGTAGTATATTGATCGAGGAAAGATCGGCTTGGCGCAGTTTGACGTTTCTCTCTCTCTCTCTCTCTCACACACACACACACACACACACACAACTAATACCACCTTCAGCAAGCGCATGCAGTCAAGAAGAAGTACGAAAGTCGTATGAATTTGTTGATGAATTCATGCCATAACTTTGACATGTTTCCGTGATTCATCAAGCATATTTCTTTGCAGATGCAACCTGCAGTACTTTCTCTCATTAGAGAGAAGTATATCCCCACGAAGTAGATCAATTGATCAGTCGATGTCCCCTTGCCGTGAGCTTACAACCCCCGCAGACCCCTGGACGCCTTGCTCAGACTCGCACGATACTTCCGTCCAGTTTGCGTTCTTAGTGTCAATTGACTCCACCCCACTGCGCAACATATCCGCATACAAATCATCCTTGCAGGGTAGGGCAAATATGACCGAAAAAAGAAAACATTGAAGAAAAGCAAAATAAGGAAATCAAAAGAAGCAGAAGAAGGGAAAAGGCAAGAAGCAGCCTGCCCGCCGTAGCTCCTTGAAACGAGCTCTACATTAGAAATTGCGTATCTGCGAATTCAGCAATGCGTAAAACCCCTCATCTGGACCTTTAGTGGCGTCGAGTGGAGTTCCTACAATCGCCATTTGACCCAAGAACCACATGTGAAGCAGAAAAGGGCCCTCTGATATGCCGGACCGTGGACCTGCTCTCGAGTCACGGGTGTTATAATTTTCGAGGTGCTCCATTGCCAATTGAGGCGTTCTGTGAAGTAGGTCGCCAATGTTGGCTTGGCGACGACAAAAGTCGAAGCTGCATCTCACCTTCTTACGCAATCCCCAACAGCAGGGTCAAGGTAGTTTCGAGTGTGAACGGGGAACAATTACAGAAGCAGGGGTTGGCTTGCCAGCTCGTACTTTCCTCATGTCGCCTGCTGTGCCTCTGCCGTGCTTCTCAACGGCGTTGATTCAGCTGGTACAAAATGTACGGACCCTAACGTGTATCTCTTCTTCATCGCGGGCCAGTCTCTCGTTCAAGCGGCGCAGAAAATACCTCGAGGCAAGAAAGGCCCATGTTTCTATTAATGCTTCTGCCTCGAATCAAGCTCATCTAAAAAGCAATGTACTTCGCCGACCTTAGCTCAACCAAAGCAAGCCCCTCAAGTGCTCTCCTTCCTGCCTCCATCCACCTTCTGCATATCGAAAACTACTTGTAAGTACTTCGTACACTAGTAGTATGATTCATGCTCTTTCCTGGCACATCTCCGCCCGCCCCTTTCCCCGCATCTCTCCGGCATCCCTGTGCTTGTCTTGGTTATTGTTTTTTTCCTGCCCCTTCCGTTGCCATTTGCCTGCCCCCTCTCCAATCCCGTCATCGACGATCACTCAGGTGGGGTGGGTTGAGCCTTTCCCCTGCCCTAGCCTGACCAACCCCGGACGCGGAAGCGGTCGACCTCGGGCCACGGATCGTCGCTCCATGCCCCCCCCCGTCCGAGCCTCAACCTCCATCGCCGAACAAGGGTCAACCTGGCAAGGGACGCAATCTAAAGACGCCATGAAAGGGAAAAAAACACGCCCCCAAAAAATCACGCTTCTCGACTATTTGAACCTCTCTTATCGCCTACAGCAAGCCCCGTCTTTGCATATCGGCTACGCTACACCCTATCATAGCTTTGCCTTCGACGCTAATAACGTTATTTCCGAGATTGACCCCAGGCTTTCATGTCAAGCCCCCCGCGCTGTTTCCTCCACAATTATCGTCAAGGGGGTGATAACACTTTTGATATTTCATATGAAATATCAAACGATTCAATGATTCTGCAACGATCAAATCACACATCATCCCTGCACTCTTCTAGAAAGCACTGCAACATCCGCCGCCTTTCGACAGAAGTGGCCAGGCCTTCCCTGAGATATAATGTACACGATGCAGAATAGTCTCCACTCTAAATCCCGAATCACTAGGGTAGGTAGCTTGTTGCTGTCTCAATATCTTGCCGGTGGCGTTCATGTGCATGCATCGACATCAAATAAACCTAAAGCCCCCATCCACAAAGTCCGCAGAAACGGAAACAAAAACTGCTCATGCTGGTAGGTCAAAGATCCACGGAATGCTGTCTATCAAGGGGCAAAGGGTGATGAATCCAATTTCGGTACTGCCTGCAGGAAGGTCTTGGTTCGGTCGACTAATGGGAGAATGAAGCGTCGATTGTACGAGATCGTGGTGTCCATGGGCCGCGTCTAGAAGGGCCGTGGATCATCAAATTACCTTTCTTTTTCGCCATCGTACTCAGTACACTCGTATATCCTTGAGTCTCGTTGCCGTCCCCGCAAAGGGCGTGGCTCCACAGGACCTTCCTAGCTTCCCGTCTGTCACCTGCCACGGTCATATGAGGCTTCGATTCTCATTGAACATCTCGCCTCAGCTAGTGTAGACTTAATTCGAAGTCCTGACATCTCCTTCGATTCATTGGTCAGGTCTCTCTTTTCGACCGATGATTGTACTTCCTATTCCGGCCACACTAAATAATCTCCACCTATTCGAGGCCGAGAAACTTGAAAGAGGGCATTGACCACACCCAACATCATCACACAATGAGCGACTGGCTTAAAAATTCTTCTACTTCGTACACCAATCCTCTTACACCCGAATGATATTTTAGGACTACGAAGTAGACGTCTTTTCAGAAGGATCAGTTTCTGGGGCGTACTAATGATCCGGAAATCGCCGTCGTTTTACTGAGTGACGTAATATGGTCCAATTGACAACAATACAATCAAGAAGGCACGATTGGGAACAGGACGTCATTGAGGTCTGACACAAACCCGCCAGAGACTCGATGGCCTCGTTATGCATTTCACCTTGCATGTAATGTAGCCTGACTCTTGCCTTAACCCTTCCGTCTGTATTCATAACCGAACCGCTTCTCACCATTTTGAGAAGAAAATGTGACCAAGGAAAAAGAAAACGAAGAAAAAAGAAAAATTCGGACAAAAAGTCGAAGCACCAAAAAAAAAAGAAGAAAAAAAAAAAGACGAAACTTTTACCATCCGAAGACCCTTTCTATAGACCCTCGATGCCAAGCCTTCTGGCACTTTTTTTAATTTCCCTTTCCCCCTGCTCCAGATGCAACATTAATGGCCAGCTACGGCCAGAGCAGGCCAAGTAACAGACGATGAATAAAACGTATCAATATAAAAAAGAGAGGGGGTGAGAGGAGAAAATGAGGAATCTCCTGAGAATTAGAGAAGCTCCAAAGCTGAAGAAGAGAGAGAGAGGAAATAACGGAAAAAGAAAGAGGAAAAAAAAAAGTCCCTGTCGCCATTTGTTTGTTCATCACGTCGTCAATTTAGTATTTCGTGAAGAGGTAACTGAAAATGCAAATCTTCGTTGGTCATGTGCAGTCATGTAGAAGGGCTGAAATCGCTCGTGCTAGCTCGAAACCCGTTCGTCGAGGTACGGGCCATCCGAATCCTTCTTTAATTAGGCGGCGAGAATAGAGGCGTCTTTTCGTTGACAATCTCCCCGTCGCATTTCTCCGTTCGGGCGATAGGCCACTTCGAGGTCTTTTCGGAACGCGTTCGCTCGTCTTGGTAGCGGATGAGATGGCCCCGACCAGGAGGAGTCGTAAGACTCGAGGCTCGCTTGGGACGTGGTGTCAGACGGACGTTGTCGTTCGCATCGGCGTCAGCTCGGCTTCCCCAAGAGGTCTAGAATTTGTGTTAGCACTCGAAAAGCTCATGAGGTCGATACGAAGCCTGTGAATTAGCTCTCCGTCAGTTGGCCGTACCATATTAAGCGTGCAGAGCGCGTAGATCTTGATTAATCCGTGGAAGTAGCCAAAGATAATCGAGACAGGTAGGAACATCACGTCGCTGGGGTTTCGGCGGAAGAGGCCGATCAGCTTGACGACCTTGACGAAGCAGAACATGAAAACGAGCTGCGCCAAAACTACTCGCTTCCGATTCTCAATGTCCCATTCTCCAGTGGCTCGCCATAGCGAGTACACAAGTAAAGGGTCAACGGCAAAGGACAGGGATGAGAACGTCGTGAGGTGGAGGGCATAGGTACACCAGGGTTGTTGACTAGTAGATCAAAGGGTTAGCATTAGGCCAGATGGGAAAGGGTCCGCAGGGGGTGGAGTCATTAATCACTTACGTGAGGACGTAGCGGTCCCGAAAGAGGCTAGTGTAATTGCTTCGCCAGTTACTTCTTGCCCACCTCGAACACTGGTACAGAAACTTCGTGCTGTTCTCGAGCGTCGTCTCGATCTCGCATTCCGGGTGATACTGAACCCACGTCTTCCACTGATGGTTCACTAGCCATCGAGTTACGAAGTTGTCGTCGTCCGCATTGAGGATGTAGCTGCCCCACTTCTCCGTCTTGAAGCCCTCGAGGAAATCGTGGCTCGAGAGGATCTCGGAGCGGTATGCGCCGGTCCTGCCCGACATGCAAGATGTGCCGCCGTCAATGTTGTGCGTCGCCGAAATCTCAAAGTTCCTTCGCTCGATATACGCTGCCCCAAGCCAGTTAAAGATGCGAGCGCTCCAGGGGCCTTCCCAGATGCGGGTGACTCGCTGGCAAGTTCCAACACCACCAATGCGAGGATCCTCGAAAGGAGCAAGGAGCCAAGGCATCATGGTTGAAGGCCAAGTCACGTCGTCATCTGCCATGACTGTAATCTTCGTCCGGACTCTGGGCAGTGCTTCACACACTTGCAGCCGCTTGTTGGCAATTGGGGTATAGAGAACCTGGATGTTATCATAGCCAAGCGAGCCAGCGAGCTTCCTGAGACCATCGTACTTGTCAATTGGAGTTACCAGAATCAGTTCAGCTGGGTTGCAGGCAAGAATGCTTAAAAGTGGTTTTCGTAGCTCCTCGAACACATTGTGGATAGTTGGAATGATGACCGTCACATCATCAGAGGTGAGCGTTGGCTTGCTGGGGATGGGTTTGGACTTGTAACGCCAGTGGCTGATGACATTGCCAAAAAGGCGTACATATCGCCAAAGCCTGGAGACTAGGTTAGACAAGATGGAATACAACCAGGACACAAAGAACGTACCACGTAATCCAGAAAACGTAGATCCAGAACTTTGTTGACTGAACAAAGTCGAAATCCAACTGGACTAGGCCGAAAAGTATTTTGAATGCCATACTTGGAGGCTCGGGTTTGAGGTCACGGTCTCGATATGTAGTCGTAAGACGGCGTTGTACGTTGGACTGTACGACAGGTGAAGAAGAGGGGGAGAAAGCTTGGAAAACGGAGGTTGGAAGAAAGGCAACAACAGTCGAGGAGCAAAGAGGTTTTACTCCCTCAAGCTCCCTGGAAGAAACTCTGTAGAAGTGTTCTTCAGTTGTTCCTATTCTCTCTACCTTTCCAGTTGGGACCCCTTATAATCGGAAAGGAGACTTGGCCGGGGGGGTTTGTATATGATGTTGGTGGGTCTGAGAGCAAGAGGCGCTCTTCCTGTGAAAAGACTTTGGAGTGGATATAATTTCGGTTGATGGGCTCGTCCCCTTTCCCTCCTATTTGCCTCCGGGGCAACCCTAGAATGGGATGGTTGGGTCGGTACGCTACAAGCCGCAAGGAGGCCTAGAAGTGTCGAGGCCGTATTTTGAAGACGTTTGGAAAGCAGCGGAGACCGAATGCCGAGCTGGATCGACGAGAGAGTGTGTGGGCGTATATGGGTTATAAAAGTGTGGGAGGTGGTCCTTATTCCCTGGAGTTCTATGGGAAATATGGGTTTGCCACTTAGGATGTAGTTCTCAATATATTTTGAGAGTCACTACACTAGGAAGCAGTAACACTATGCTTCCAGGTCACAGTCCTCTAGGTAGGGAAGGTAGGTAGATAGAAAGCCGCGGAGGCTCTTTTGTTGCTTGGAGAGCTGTTATAGTAAAAGGATGGGCGAGTGCTTTGAGGAGAAGGGTCTCGATGAGCATGGGCTTTGTGGAAAGTACGCAAAACAATAAACGAGAGTGTGAAAGAAGATGTGATGTCTCAACACCAGCCAGCATCTGACATATACCGGAGAGGCAAACAACCAGCAAACACAAGGACGTAATGTACAGGCAAAGGAAACTGACAAGATCCAAAGAAAGCCAGACCATTGCCAAGACCAATCGGTCTTAGAGTGAGCAGGGACTGGCGGGAAAGGGCAAGCGGGAGAGAAGGTTGATGGGTGAATCGGCTAGTGATCGAGATGTTTAAGGACAAGAAGTCCGGGGAGAGCAAGGATATATAAACCCGGACGGGCTAGCTATTGCGGACAGACTGGAGTCGGGAAGGGAAGCGCCATGGACCCATTGCATTAAGACGGCGTTTCTTTAAACAACTAAACTACATGCCAATACCTGGGACTGTAAAAGAGAGCGACCTCGATGGCAAAAGTCGAGAAATGTGTGCGCAAGGTACAGTACGTACATACGGCGAGGTACCTGGAATCCACAGGGATGCATTGGTGGGCTAGCTAGGTGTCCATACGCCGTGTACATCAATGTAATGTAATGTCATGTAGGCAAGCCCCTTTGCTAGTCAGAGAGTACAGGAAGGGAAGTGTGGGAGTGTGTGGGCGTGAAAAGTGACAGTGGGCGTGTGAGATAAAAATTAGCGTGTGGGTGCGTATGCGCATGTCTTGTGCGAGTGTGTGTGTGCGTTTGCGTGTGGTGGGTGGGCGTATGAGAGGAGCATCGAAATGGCTCCATGGAGGCGAGACGGCGCGCCGTGATTGCCGCCGCTACTGGGAGTTCATCAAAGAACAATACAGAAACTGCGACGCCAACGAACTAGATGGGAGTGATTCAGTTTGCCGGCAATCCTGCAACTGTACATTTGACTCGTCGAAGGAAAAGAAGAAGGGAAAAACGAATTCGAAGCCAGACATATGTACAGGTAAACCTACAGTATCATCGGTGTTCTGGGAGGGGTGTAAGCGAGCGGGTCATGGAGGGCGTGTAAATGCAACTCTGGCTTGCCTCAGGGGAACGCGACGACAACAGGGAGTTGAGCTTGTCAGGCTGCCGGAAGACGGAGCAACAATAGTACGAGTTGGCCGTGGTGAAGGTGCCGGAGACGGTACCATCCAACCTCTGTAAAACGGATCTACCTTCTGACACCTGCCTCGAGTTTAAAACTGATGGCGCACTCCACGCGTGTTGTGAACGGAACAACTTCACAAGACCTATGTTGGCGAACGATCAACTCTCGAGTACTTTGATGGTACATGGACTGGTCGATGTTCTACTCACAGGCTTGGGTGAATTGATTCTCCCAATCACAGGCCAGTTTAATCGGCTCGACCATGCCATCACTCCAAAAAAACACACACTATAAATGGAGATGTGCAGTGCACGCTATAGTTAGCTCCAAACAGAATATGCCTCTCCTAGCCTAGTGTGATTAGTATACGCGCAGAGAGCTCCTCACGGGAAAAGGGAATGTCGAGCATATCGTGAACCGAGATCTCATGGAGTAAATTAGTGTAATTGTTTAATTCAAGCGTCCCGTTCTCGTTCTGTCGTACGCTTCCGGTTTGTGCGTACTATTTGCAGTTGCATGTCAGCGGAGGTTTTGCCAACTTTGCACGTGTGACAGGGGCTCTCGACCGGCGACCTCGGGGCTGCAGAAAGAGTATGGAGGACTGATCAATCACATCTCTACGAGATGGTAACTTGCAAAAGACCACTTTGCCGTCTGTACAGAATGGCGCAAATGCTTGACTTGCACTGATCGATCCTAGGAGAGCCCTGTCGCTGTTGCTCCATGCGGGGATTTCCTAGTCCTCCGAGCCTGGCCCGGTCAGGCTAGGGGGGGCCCGCTGCGTAAAATTGCATTCACTCTTGCAGACACATCCATTCTCGGCCTGTGGATGGAGTGGGCACAACTGCAACATCATCCAACCCTCATTACACGTAGATACGGGAGGTTGACCACCATGCAGGTTCGGACGGGAAGAAACGGCAACAAATATGAGAGAATGGCTACGCCGTGCGCAGGCGGCAACCCCATGGAAGGGCTTTCGACGGTAGGTTAAGCAAAAAGTAAGATGCTCAATTGGAATGTGCCCCGTCGATGATAACAACCGATCAAGCCGATGGAATTGCGTACTTTGTCCCTTACTGACTGTTCCCGGTGAATATGGTGCCATCGCAAGATGCCAGCAGGCAGCATCGGGTCGGGGGTTCGCGCGGAGTACGTCTCACCTCACGGGCAGGCGTTTGGGGGAGGATTCCACTCGGCCTAGGGCCTGGACTAGTGTAGTGTACCATCGAGGAGAGCTCTGGATGGCACTGCCCGCGCTCCATTCATAGTTGTCTCTGACAAGGATCAAGATCGACCAGCTTCGGCGGCTAAAGAAAGTTAGATGATGCCAATTATTATCCCAAAACGGGTACTATTACTTGAGGAGCGCTTGAGTCTTGACACACCAGTGCTCCTCGGTCTTTGCCCTTTCATGTCTGTCCATTGGACGACTCCCCACTCTCGATACCACCAAATGCAGGCACGGAACTCGGAGGGAGAGTGTACTTGTAGCATTCTTGCAATCCGTGAGACGAGGTGGCTGAGAAGCCCACAGGTAAGACGGCGAACGTGACTGACATCGCGAGGCGAGGAGCAAGATCATTTCAAGCGAGATCAAACATGCATTGGGAAAGGGAAGGACGGCAGAATTATTGGGGGCCTCCCCAGAGACACGGGCGGGGTAAATTAACAGAGAGCGGAAAGACTTGGTGACACCGAGTTTCACCTGTCATCGTCGAGTCTCCATGTAGACAGCGACACTGACCGAGGAAATGAGGCAGGAAGTATTAGTGTACAAAGCAAGGTACATACATTGCACTACATAATAAGTCAAGGTATTGATGGATCCGAGTTGAGTGTTGAATTGTTATTGACATGGAGCATTAATCCTCCCTTTTTGCGAAGTACTGGACAGGGATTTATGTATGTTCAGGCTCAGTTTGAAGCATACATCGATCTCGATCCAATACAAGTACAACACCAATTGATTCCATTAATCACTCTCCTGGTGGTATTTTGATTCTCTGGCGGGTCAAGGGCTGCTACTTCCTCCACCACTAGCACCACCTGGGTCCATGTTTCCGCCCAGTTTCTGCGTACCTTTTTCGTACAATTGTACGAAGTACGTATCACTGCCAAATTAATGCTGCAAAGGTACAAAGTACTGTACTCTATTTCCACACTTTGCCAATATCCGAACCGAATAGAATCTCTCAGGTACAACCTCCATCTTGTGGATGGCTGGCTCAGCCCGCCTTCAGTCGATGATGGATGAGACCATGTTGGCGAGGATTGTAGGGCTCGCATGAGCCAGGCCAGGGCCGGTACCAGACACTACGACACGACGTAGGCTCGGCTCTAAGGTCCGATCCTCAACAATTCTCTTAGAACTTCCGATGAGCAGCCCGTATTAGACGATAACTTTCGAAATGGGCGTCCGCTCGCGGCTCTTACCAATCGGGTTGCTAATCAAGCTGCTTTACATTCCTGAGCCCTCTCGTATATACGAAGTACTATGCAACTGGGAGACCAGCGCCCGCGGAGCATCTTCATCGCCATGGGTGCATCGAGTTGATCAAGTGAAATGATATGCTCCAGCATCAGAAGTTCAGAATCGTTCTACTAGTACAGCTCGTGTTTTTCCCCAAATGCCAAAGGGCATTAGGCCATTTCGTCGATCAACGTTACATGAAGTGTCGCGTGCGAATATGCAAGCGCAGACACAACCTCATCAACGACGGACTTACACACGTATGCCCGCCCGCGTCCCCTTCAAGGTCCCCCAACTTGAGATCTGACTGCCTCGTCGGCAAGGGGAACCTCCCGTCTAGGTCTATAGTGTATGAAGTACACTAGTCTAGGTCCATGTCTGCCCCAACTTGGCGCAGCGAGGATAATACCTATGAAGTCTGTACAATGGTAGCCTACATTTTGATAGCGACGCTTGACCAGACTGCCTTATCCGCGTTTTCCATTTAATTCCCCCCAAGCCATGTCCCCACGCTGCGTCGGCGCGTTGCTTCGTACCTGTGTATTCCTCGTGCTTTCGAAAACGCCAGCTTCAAGCAATTGGCACATACAGGTCGATTGGTGTCTACTACGCTTATCTTGAAACTCAATTTTGACTACCATTACGGCAACCTATGAAGTACGATGTAGCTCTTGCATTTTTCGATTCAATATTACTCTCAGACTGCATCTTCTGAGCTGCATTGTGGCTTGATCCGAGCCAGGGTGACAGCTGGCCCTCTTGTCCTCAAAATAGCTCACCTACGCGCCCGTCGATTGCAGCTGCCGTTGAAATGTTGATCCACGTAATCCAGTACTCACGTGTATCATTCCACGCTGCTCGGCGAGGCAGGTGCGGCATTGACAACAGAGTTTTGCTAATTTTGTGAGGGCGATCTTAAGCTTGCGTTGTTTTAGCCTTCTTCGAGCCCCCACGGCCTAGGCGCCGCGTTTGTGGCTCCCTATATTCCAGGTATTCTCATCGAATAGTTTCATGCTCTCTAATTCTGGCAGAATGGGAAACGTCTGCATGCAACCTTGCCGCTTCGAGCGGTCGCCAAGAACCAGGCAGGGTGAAGTCTGGTAGGAGTCGAAGCTTCAGTTGACCCCACGTCCAAGAGATGCTAATCCTGCCTGAGCTGTGCATGCCATCCATCATTCAAATCACTCCACCAAATGAGCAGAAGAGCCTCCTCAAGCTACTGTTCCGGCAGCGGCACAGGGAGTGATTAAAGTGACTGGTACTCTGGAGCCGCATGGGATCAACAACAGAGCGGAAAGGACCTCCCGTTGTTCCTGAAGGCGTTTGATTTGCACACTTGTTCAAGAGGGCCTCAATGGGCCTGGCCCACTAATATTTTCCCCATCTTGAAAAGGTTTTTCCATTCCGACTTATACGAGGTGAGGTAGCTTGACGCACTCCTCCCTCTCGGCATACTGCTGACCTGAGCTCTGCGGGAACGAAAGTTCTCTCTGCTACCACCCCTCCTCCTCCGCGCCGTCTGGAATAGACGGAACCTTCCACCTGTGGTGCGGCTTTTTGCGGGAGTCGCGACTCGTCCCCCACAGGTAGTCACCGGTCTGAGAACACAGGATTTAGGGTTTTTCTTATGTGCATATTCATAGACACAGACGGAGGTATAGAAACCTTGCAACGAGGTATAACCAGCTATTGTCAGGTTGCTTTTGATCGAATGCCACGAAACGGCTCCCAAAAGGCAGCCCGCGGCGGATAATCTAGCTCTGCCGGTTGGTTTGTGTACGACTGGTCTCACTTCATATATGCAATCCAGTTCGTCGGATGCGGTAAAATAGCTCGGCTACGATGTCTATGCGCGCAGCTAGAACGCCAGAATGCAAGGAGCTCTCTTTGGCCTGGCCGGCTCAAAGTGCCCTTCTTTGAGACAGAGACAGGCGGGCGAAGACCAAGACTGCAAGCAGGTTTGGCCGTCCAACAAGACCCGCTCCGACTCCTCTTCAAAATTCCGCCCACACACGCCCACGCACACCCTGCCTAAAACAGAATTTTAATGAAACTCGACACTAGCCATGTCGCAATGTGGGAAATATGGTTGAAAGCGGGAAGCAAGGCCCGGGGAAGCAAGTCGTGCACCCGGCACGGTCGATCTGAAATGATATGCATGCCCCATGTCCCAGCCCCAAAAATTTAGGGTGAGGACGGTGGAGTTTGCGAAACAAGAAAAAAAGGAAAAATCGAGGTTTAGAGATGGGGAGAAAGAATATCGAGGACGGAGTATGACCGAAAAAGAAGAAGGAAAGAGAAAAAAAAATGGTATAATTATAGTATTGGACAGACGCGTATCTGATGACACCTAAACGATGCAAGGCAGAATTTTATTCAGGTAGAGGCATGCAGGTGAAAGGATGTATCTCCATCAAGCTCCGAACCAAGAGTTTTGTTGATGACGATCGACTTGAGAAGAGTAAGTTTGTGTGAAGCAGTCCAATATAGTGATCTGGCTCACTGGCCGGGCTATTGCACACGGTTGAGCTCTCAACTTTTTTTTTGTCTCTCTCCCGGGTTCCGCCGCGGGTTGGGCTGACCTAGGTGACGCCCGAGTTCCGAGTTGTAACCTGCATATGTAAATGTAAATGTAGGAGCACCGTGAGTTGTTCAAATTCCAGATGCAGGTTTTCGAAACGCAGCAAGTCGCTCACTGGTGAACTTATCGAATTGCAGCCAACTCCTGGACCTTCTGCCTTCCGAGTCACGGAGCACGGTCTGGCGGCTACGACGAGGTAGTCCGTTGGGGCACGGGCAGAACCAGAAAATGCGAGAACACGAAAATATTTTTACTTTTTTTTCCCATCTCCGCTCGGGGGATTTTAGCTGTTAGACATTCAGGGACAGTGTAACCTCGAGGCCCTGGGTCTCATAGAAGGGAGCGCGGGGGTTGACATTGCTTTTTACAACATGTCTTGAGGCTACAAAGGCATCAAGCAACAATATAAGAGGACTCTTATCACTGAATTCTGCCATACCTGTCAACCTCGACAAGCCCTTGTTTAGGGGACGACGGAAGCGAGAGCGAGAACGAGAATAAAAGCGAGAGCGAGAGAGAGAGGAGGAATGTTGAAGAGAATGTATCCAAGCTCGCCTGCAATCGCAAGGTTGCCGAACGGCAGATGTCTCCACGCTCTGATAGGTCTCCGTGCCGAAGCCGGGCAGCCCGTCGTATAAGACTGGACACACCCGGCATCAAGAAGCACGATGCAACCATCTGCGCAATGGAATGCGGCAGGGTTCCAGGTCAACAGGGGCGGCACTTGCGCCATCATCCAAGCGGTTCTCGGGGGCCAGGTACGAGGCACGGCAGAGGAAAGGGGAGCGGAGCGGAGGACAACCTCCATCCTGCCCTGGATCCCATCCGTTATCCCGTACATATATGCAACTGCAAATGATGCATCTGAACCGGCCACTAGAATCGCAACTAATATAAGCCACTTTCCACAAACCCTTGACCGCATCGGACGGCATTCCTCGAGAACTACCAAGGCTTGGAGGTGAGTATAAACCTTGGAGGCCAGCCCCCATATCTTCTTGACGAACGTCTTATCTCCAAGGCCACTGTTACACCAACAATAACCGAGATATCTCACTACGTAGTTGCTCGCCCCCCAGCTCCTCCGGCTTATCGAACAGGGGAACTTTGAAAGGGCACATCTGCCAAGCGTCCACGTTCAAGGAGGGTGTTTGAAATGTTGCAGTTGCTCAGGAGAGACAAGGGAGAACGCCAAGCTCGGACCGTTCCTTTCTAAATCCTTCGGCTATACCCGAGCTATTATTTGCAAACTTTGAAAAAGACAAGGGCAAAAAAAAAAAAAAAATGTAATGGTGATTGCGGTCTGCAGCTATCACACGCACAAGAGGCCCTGTTTTGCATAAGCTCTTTACTTCGAAGGTTCTTATTTTTTTTTTCTTTTAAAGCAGGTCCTGCCGGGGCTTTGCCCTGATGAGTCGATGTTGGCAAAGAAACCGGTCAGGGGGTGTCGGGGTCCCATGCCGTAATTTTACGAAGTTAGAAACCCTGACGTGGCGCCGCGCCGAATATTCTCAACATTGAACATCTCGCTGCCGGCCGTGGTTTTCCTCTCCCCTCGAGTCCTTCTCCAAAGTCAAAGCGGTATTTCGGTGTAAAGGAACATATCAAGGTTGGATTCGGATCAGGGATTCCCAGTCGAGGGTACCTTTTGCAATCATCCTCATTGAGGAACGGCCCGGGTCAGGGATCTAAACTAGGGCCTTCTGACGGATGTGACAGGTCATTCTCGACGGAAAGTGTTTTCACCTCCCAATTTGCGAGGGGGTTGGAACGGACGCGGCGAGCCCGGCCTGGAGATAGGGTTTGCCCTACCCACGGTGAAGACGATGAAGAAGAGGAAGAAAATAGGCCCCAGCGCTTTCCTCCCGATCGTAAGCCGAGAACTTGACTACGGTCTCCAAATGTTTGGCCTTGGCGATCTTCTGGAATGTTGAACTCGGGCCGCTGAGGGCTGATCGGGTACCCGAACGCAACGCTCGGAGAAGTTTCCTGAGATGATCCCGGGTTGGGTTTTTTTCTCTTTTTTTTTTTGGACCATGGGAAGGGGTCAGCGTGCAGGTGCATTTTAGCTTGCCCCTGAAGCGATGGCGAAAATCTTGAGGTCTCAGAGGTCCGTGTCGCGTGCTCCCCTGTTGACGCGGACTGTGGTAGCACAGTGTCATTCTACGGTTCATGTTGCTTGATGAGAGCTCGTTTTTGGTGTGCACACCGGTTTTGAGGAAAACTGGCACTTGCTTCTTGAGGGTATCAAGATGGCTGAGTGAAGTGTTCGATCTGCCACAATTTATGCCATTTGCTCATCACCAGAATGTGAGACTCTCAGATGGAGATAGTACATACTTCATGGCATCAATCCGGCACCCTTGGCCAATATGCCGTATTGATACTATGTTCGTTGACTGGAGGAGTCGGATGTTCCGAGATGGTGACTTGGCCTTGACTTGAAGTCCAGCTAGGATAGAGATATATTCTTGTTAGAAGTCTGGTCCCTGCTTCAGTAGCTTGGTTGAATAGAACCTGTCAAGGAAGGCCGTATTGGTTCTGTGGAGGAACGCAAATGAACCACTCGCTCTGAGATACCTAGCGAGCGGTGCATACTGGTCCGCAAACTCTACGATGGCTCTTGTCTGAAAAAGATGCAAGTTATCTAGGTTACAAGTTAGAATGGCATTGATGATGTGTTATTCATGGGTGTTCTGCAGACCAAAAAGAACAAGCCTGCGAGCTACACGTCGATACTTCTGAACGAGAGAGCAGGAGGGGAGAGAGTGAGGTGCTCGTATATCTGTCGCAAAGGAATCAGTCAGAGGAGGAAGGTGTGAGGGCAAGACTAAAACGAACGAAACAATCAGTGAAGCTCAAATATACGTAACTCTCAACTCCGTCGTCGTCGCAAGCTAAGTTTCAAGGATTACGGCACTTAAAACTGAGAAGATCTGGACGTGGGACTCCGTCGTCATGAGATATGTGTGAATCGGAGGGACTCCGCTAGAAGCGCTGGGGTAGATACGATAGAGATACGATAGAGGCCACGCATATCACACCGCATTTTACTCCGCGTGGGTGATAAATCACCTCTTCTCAAGGGTCGTTGCTCATACCTCTGAAAGGTTGGAGACCGCGTAGACCTGCACGCCACAAGGTTCGCTCATTTCTGATGGGTTTAGCTTCTTCCCTCGAATCTATAGGTAAGAAGACGTGTTTACAAGAGGGGTATTTCTTGGAGCTGGGAGGAACCTATTGTTCCTACTCCTCTCACAAATCTCATATTCCTCACACTCCTCGCGTCCGAGGATGAGACTTTGCTGATG
The DNA here is from genome assembly GCF_000732125.1 of Scedosporium apiospermum. Classification (NCBI taxonomy): domain Eukaryota; kingdom Fungi; phylum Ascomycota; class Sordariomycetes; order Microascales; family Microascaceae; genus Scedosporium; species Scedosporium apiospermum. The sequence goes on from NW_015971756.1 coordinate 537,325, forward strand.
CTATTGCCATATTCCCACAGAGTTTCACAGCCTCGCACAACGACCTCCAGGAGCTGCGCAATGATGGACACCTCACCGTGAAAGGTCTTGTATAGATACTAGTCTGTCGAAGTCGCTGTTAGATCCCGATGGCATATCTGATGTGACGTCTGACTTGCAAGGGAACCGACAGGCAAGTCGTTCATGCCGTACTCCGCAGTTGACATACCTTAGATTACCACCGCGGCCCCGAATCTGTATCAAGGCTCGCCTTGAGGGTCTCTTGTTCATGATAGAGGAGTGAAAGAAGTCCTCGATTCGAGAAAGAATGGGACAGGCACATGGACGGTGCAAAATAGCTCAAAACATGAGCAATATTTACGCGACTTGCCCCTTCTGGCACTTACGCTTACTATCGTAAAGTTTTCGACAGCTTCATATAACATACACCTCTTTCTAGACAAGATTGTATGTCGTGGCACGACGAGATATGTTTCAAGGAGATCCCTCCATGCCCAATAGGTGACTGTGCTAAGATGAGACGGCCTTTTTAGTTACTTGGTCAGGCTGTTCGCATCTCCTATGCATGTCTTGTGTAAGCCGAAAGCATTTGGCAACGTACAAGTGCGCCCCGAGCCAGACCCGATATGCTCATATGGAACCTTGAAGGTTTTAAGGCAGGGCGATAAATGACTATTGATCAACGAATGAAGCGCTCATGCCCTCTCCCAAGGGGGAGATACCTCTGTCTTCGAATCATGACGCGTTCTCCGGTAGGACGCATGGAACATAAGGCCGTAGACTCTACCATTGCGGCCTAAATATCGGTGGAACCCTCTCGAATCCAATCCGTGGTAAGTGTCACAGAGTACGACTTTCTGTTATCCAGGTTATTACATTTGAACTACTGTGAGCGCCAGTCCGTTCAGATGTCATGTCACACCCGCTGGCCCCTTGCGCTAGGATAGCTCCCAATAGCTTCTTTAGCCAGACTTAGGAGCAGGCTACAACAGCCCTCATCTTCGACTGCCAAATAAGGGGTGAAGCTCTTTCAGATTCTTTAGATTTCTTCAAGGCTATCGGTCAGAACTAGGAAACCATTGGAGGTATGCTCCTGAGGATCAAATTATGAAGTATGTATATGTATTGAAGGGGCTCTCACATGCCAGGAAGGTCTAGCTGAGATGAAAGCCTGCCGAGAGTAACACGCCGGTGAAATCTGTTATGCCCTCAAGTTCAGCCTCGTCAAGGCAGACAGTATACTAGGTGTAGAATTTCACCAAGGTCGCTTTACAGGCCGATTGGATTAAGAGCCAGCTCCGTGACCAGAAAGGAAAGTCCACCAACTAGAGCAAAGGCAAAGGCTGAGCGCGTAATCCTGAGATCAGTTCGGTCATATCTCGAAGACGTGGCCCAAGTCTTTGGCTGACGGTTCCATGGAGAGTGTTGACACCGTTCAATACCTGAATCAAAAGCTCAGAATAAGTCTCTTCATATACTTGGAAACATAGCCTCAGTGAAATCATTTTCTAAACCTACTATAAAGCGTGTACCCGATGAGGTTGTCTGTTTAACAACCCGGAAACAAGCTACAGAAGCCCCGGTGCTGTACAAATTGTGAGAATGTTGGCACGAACCCGTTTTCAGCAAGATAATAACTAAGACGGCCAACTCACTTATATGCTTCCACCCCCCCTTTTCTTTTCAGAATGTCCCACGCCACTTAAGGTGACCTCAGTCTTTCGGGAGGATGCTATCAAGAGGACCTCGGCCAAGAGAATCTAGTAGGAAGACTCAGAGATGTCTCCCCTCGAGGTTACGAGCGGAAGAGGCCGCACCGACCTCATATTTAATAAATTCTGTTACAACAATACTCTATTTAGCTCAGCCTTATTCGGGTCATCTATGCTTCCGGGAAACTGGCTAAATGGCCCCTGGATCTCTCAGGAACAGGTGGCGGGTTGGATATTGCACTTTCCGAGTCCAAGGGGAAGCTTGGGACGGATAAACGGTGCGGTTCACAAATAGGCTCGGACGTGCCGGGTCCGGCATGTCGGAGAGGACGCAAATTTTCACTTGGACCCCGATCTTCGCCTCACTCTCTCGTCGCTGTGCCAGGCAGGTTCAGATACAGGTACTCCGGTTCCTTTCTGGTGAGGGGAGGAGGTTGAAAGTGGGTCAGTCTGTTCGCTCCTCTTTCGGCATTGGCGTAAACCCAAAATGTGTTGCTCCTTGGGGCGGGAGACTTTGATCTCGAAGCGAGGAAACCATGTGCGTACGACCTTGCACAGCTTTAAAAGCCCTCTTCAGAACTCCCGCTACCTCATATAATCATTCCTTTTGTCTTCAATTATTCTTTGGTTCACAAACGTATTTTCCAGAGCCCGCTCAGCTTCCTCTGTTGCGGAGATTCCAGACGGAGGCAGGATGAAGCTGGACCTATTTAGCCCATTCCCCTCACCTCACAGCTCTCGCATCATTGTCGGAGAGGGGGGTTGGTCCCGCCTGAATGGCCCTACTTTAGTCGCCTGGCGTTAGCAGGCTGTAAGTAGGGACCGACTAAACTAATTCAAGTCGTAGTCGATAACGAGCGGGACGGAATGCACCTAGGCCGATTCTGGACAAACCCTCCATATCACATGGTCGTATCAAATGGAACTATTCGCATCAATGCTCGCTGGATAGCGGGGTAGAGTGGTGGAATGGGGAGGCGGAGGCCAGGTGCAGGCTGGGCTGGGTTGTGTTGTGGTGTTGGAAAATAATCTGGATGGCGGGGTTTATCTTTGCCTGACAATTTATGGCGATGCCCTCGATGGTTCTGGACCCCGGGTGTTCCTTCCTGCCTCCCGGACTGCATGTGACTGGTTGGATGGATCCCGCCTGTTGGGAACAGACAATTTCGAAGCTGTGAAGTTTACAATATTGGCCAAGGATTCAGGAGAGAACCTCGCCCCTTCACCGACCAATCCAGCCGAAAGTATATCATGGTGAGATGAGAATACTCTCACTTAATTCTTCGACAACCGCATGATTCAACTCCGACTCTCACTTTTTGTCGCCTCTAGCTTTTAGAAGGGCTAGTCCCAAAGTGCCGCGCATTTGGGTTGCCTAATATTGTTGCTGTTGAGTTTCTCGAAATGCCGCTGGGATTTTGATAAACAGGCGGTGACCAGATCGTCGGTGGTTCGGAAGCCTGTGCCCTCTGATGAAGACCATCATTGGAAGGTGGCGCTCTCAAAGCGGGGATCTTTGCTTCTTCGCCCCTCTATCCTCGCCGTGCAACAGAACCGACGGAGCCCAAGGGAGAACAATGCACAACGGCTACGGATGCATGAAATACTTACAGTCCTTCAACTGGCGGTGCGGCGCGCAAATGTCTCGTCCTAAACTTCTTCGTACGAAGTACAATGTCTGCCTGTCTAGCACTTAATCGGCGACTGGTTGATTTATCTCCACTACAAGTGCTTGCAGGACGTGGTGCATTAGTGGGAAGGGTTGGCCAGGTGCCAAAACCACCCACCGCCTTTGCCTGAGCTGGCCCCATTCGAACCCCTTCAGTCTCGTCTCCAGTTCAAATGTGTGAGAGAGAGGGAGAGGCGGGAAGTCGAACTAACGATATCGAACTAACAATCGGGCATCGTCAAGACCTCGACTAAGAGTAGGCGTCATATCAGGGATATTGTGATGTGCTCCCTGCCAAATATCCTGACTACAATCTTGGTAGATTTGGGTGATGATAGGATTAGATGAGATCATGGTGGTCTTGTCCAAGAAGGCAATCCTACTCGGAGGGTCTCAGTCTTATCCGGAACCACACATCAGGAATCTTTCCGCACAACCGTGTTTGAAGTCCCGCACCACCACCACATCAGAGCAATTACCATTTATCAGGAACAATATAGACCCGATCAAAGCGAAATCGTAGTTAAACCATCCCCAAGGCGCCTAAGACTGTCTGTTCCGCCTATGACGATCTCGCCTGTGGGAGACTGGGAGACTGAGCGCCTTCTTCTGCCGCCCTGGCCAGCCAGACGTGCCGTCCGCAGATTAACCCGGCCGTCCAAGCCGCAATCAATGTTAATCAATCCATGACGCTGGGAGGGAAGGCTTTAAAGGAGGGATGAGGGGAGCTGACACCTTTTCTTTTCCGATACGGATGGTTCCTGTTTTGTGTGACATCCTGTATGAGCCAGATCACCTCCTTTGTCTGACCTTTCCCATATTAAACGGGCAATCAACACCGACAGGTCAAGCGAAGAAAGGATGGATGATGTGAGGGACATCAGAAACAAGTTGCCGCCTATCCCCGCCCGATAACCTTTCCCTTCTTTTCTTTTTTTTTTTGGACTAAACACCGAAACTGCCTGAGAGTTGCCCCAGATGGAATCTCGGGATCATTTGGTCTTCCGTTACCTCCCGTCCCCCTGGTCGAGGAGGGGGAGATAAGATGAAAAGGGCAAAAGAAAATGAAGAAATAAAAGCAAGACAAAATTACTAGCGACGAAAGAGGGCGAAGTTTCTTTTCTTGGGTGGATCTTGGCAATGAACAATAGACCAGGGCACTTACAACGTCTACGAAAGTATCAAGCCTTCTTGGTTGGGAGAGGCGGTCCGATATGGGCGTACGGAAGTTTTGCAAGTCGCCAAAAAAACCCACTCACATCAATCGCTAAGTACGAAGTATGAAGTACTCAATACAGCGCAGTTGTATCTGGCCAGATCCAGCCTTTTTGCCCACCCGCACATCGCCGAAACTTGGGAACTAACTTGTCATTCGCCCATTGACAGTGTCTGAATTCAAGACTTCTCCCCTCTCTTGTTGCGGCTTTTTCTTTCTTTTTCTGTGCATCTCCGTCTTGGCAAAGTAAAAACCGCCACTACCACTGCCACTGCCAGGCTGAGCCCAGTCGAATTGCTTCGCAGTGGCAACTCCTCTCGGACCAAGGCATCTTTTTTTCAGACTGGGGAAGAAGACGTCGCCGGGAAAGCCCCGGTTTGGCGGTGTCTTGCACCCGCCTGCGAGGGTAGCATGCGTGCTACGTGCCGTCTCTCTTGGGACCAAAAGTGCGGCAGGGAATTCTGAATGCAGATGCGTCTCTGCAACCACTCTAGAGAGAAGTGGAATAGCACATCGATTTAAAAAAGACGTTGGACAGGACATTAAGCCAAAAATGTGCCTTCTACCCCTCTTTACTTCGTACTTGTTGTATGTATACTCCAAACAGCTGCTCACCGCTGGCATCGATCATCAATCAATGTCATTTTCCCCCCTTTGCCCGTGTCCAAAATCCTTTTGAAAGTCACGTCATCCGTCCAAGTACAATAATATTCTCGATTTACTCAGCACTTCCACCAGATGAATTGTAAAGCTGCTGCACCGGGGAAAATAAGCTATGTTAGCACTTGTTAAGAACCAGTAAGGCTGGATTAAATTTCCTTCGTATTGCATTGCAGATCGATCAGTTATGTACGTACGTATTATGAGTGGTCTGGCCAGATCCTTCCCCAAGCTGGGAATATCCAGTCATGTCGCGGAAGACCACTTTCTCGAGGTACAAAAACGAAAGTATGAGGTACCGGGCCAATCTTGCATCTGCTGGCGATCCGGCGCAAGGGTACTGATTTTCCGTGGTCGATGCGCCAACCTTGATGGGGTTCTTGGGCTGGGATTGGCCGGGCAGCTCATCAGTCGACTCGAAGTGGGATTGTACAGTCTACATCATTGGCTTTGTTACCCTGTATTATTGAAGCCATCAATTGATCAATTTCATAGCCGAGAGAGTGCGAGATTGCATTGAAGTTTGAACCTTTTACCTTTTCACCTCTCTCCAACCTATGACCTCGAAAAAAGACACTTTGATGTGCCACTTCCATCTTCCTCTAACCTGATACCACCAAGAGCTATTTACGGCATTATTGCTTGCTCGAATTATAATACCCCCCCGCGCTCAAGCTGCCTCATCCCCTCCTCCTCGCTTCGCTCAACTACACTACCCCTCTTCAGTCCAGCTGATGTTGATGTTTGCATTGGATGGAGGGTGAGGCCACGCCGCTCTTCACGTCCTCCACTCTAAGTGCGTGCTCGTCCTATTGTCGATCCGAGCTCCATTTTTCTTCGATTTTTTCTTTCTTTTTCCAATCTCCGGCTTCCCACCCTGGCCTATGAGCGCGTCGGTGGCCCTGGTCCATCGTTGATCACTTCTCTCCTATCTCCTCGCACTGGTGCACTCCACTCCATCCATATCTCCCCTCCTTCGTGTGCTGTGCTGTGCTGTGCTGTGCTCGCTCAACCAACCTGACTTGACCTGGGTTGGAGTCTCCCAATTACACCAGGTGCTCCTCCAAGTTCTTGAGAGCACGCCGCGCCTCCTCCACGCTACTGTACCCGCCAAGGTATAGTCTACCCACCCATCCACCCCTCCTCCTGCACTAAGCTACTATCAACCCGGGCTTGTGCCAATGATATGCCACATCTCTCACCTCCTGCCTCGTCTATTCCCGTTCCTTCTCCCCCTCGGTCGTAAACATTTGAGGGACAACATCCGGCCGTCCTTCTGCAGGCTGAGACCGAGTTTGTGTATGCTGACAGGTGTGCCGTCTTTGTAGACCCGAACAAATCCGCCTTGGCCTTTGGGCGGTGTCACCAGAATATTCGTAACCCCCTCTCATCTTCCCGTCAACTCAATCTCTCCATTCCTAGATCCTTATTCTCTTACCCCCTTTTTCTTTTTTTTTTTTATCTTACGGAATACCTCCTCGAACCGTGAGCGTCGACCCCCCAATCGCGATACCTACAGCGACCGACAACTACCAAAAGCCGACCGGACCCGTGCATCGGACGAACCACTCTCATCCACGCACTCCGTTTTGACGTCCGCGGGTTTTCACCCCCAGGAACCACCGGCCGAATCATCCGTCCGTTCATTCATAAACCCCTCAGCCAAACAAGCCAACCTCACTCCGCGCGTGCCGGTGCAACATTTATTTATCGGCCTCTTCGAGCAAGCTTGGAGTTTCCTACCTGTGCTTCTTGTGACACTCGACACGGCAGCACTGATGCGCCAAGTTTCCCCAGTGTCTTGACCAACGCAGCGTCTCGCCTGTCACACAGTTTCTTCCTGGTTTCTTGTTTCGTCACTGGTTTCACCGTCTCTTGGGATTTTCCCCCTCCCTCCCTGGCCGTCTTTTACGTTTCGCGAAATTCAAACGCATGTGACAGGACAGCACCGTGTCTTCTTCCAAATGAATTTATCTGCGCCGCCGACACCCCTCGCCATCTTCTTCTGAACTGGCGGTTCCTTCGAACGGCTCTAGACTTGGCTTGGCGGCCTAGGCCATTTGACACCACATCTCTCCCAATCCCCCCGTCGTGTGTCTTTCTTGGTGTCCCGTGTTGTTGAAGGGCCCCGAGATAGTCTTTTGTTGAAAGTCTAGTGCTGGTGTTACTGGCCCTTCCCCGTTACGCCATCAGTCGAATGAGAGATCCTACGATTGGTCGACCGGCTTATACTCGAGAGAAGAATCCCCGAGCGAGTCTGGACCGCTCCGATAAACGGCAAGAGGGCCCCGACTACCTAGGACCGTGCTTTTGATTTTATCATACGTGAGCGCATGGCGGAAGAGTTGACGAAGCTGTAGAAAGGACTGAGGAGAGGACGAGCAAGGAAAAATCTACTAAGCTAGACGCTACCGACCTAATCCCCCCCTCGAGATGGCTTCGTTTTCGGATATCTCGATACTAGGATCTGCGAAACTCACAAAATCTCGAAGCAAACCGACGATGAAGCCGATATTGAAAAAGACAAGCCATTCGGAAAAGAATTCTTTAGATTTGGATCGCGGTTGGGAAGAAGCAATACATTATGGAAACCATGGTTGGGGTGGGAGTTCTGGATTTGGGAAGCCGAACTCGCTACGGAACTATGAGAATCGGTTCGGAGGAGGAGGAGGAGGAGGAGGTTTGGGAGGAGGTGGAGCGGCGGGAGGCGGCGGTCTGGGTATCAACGAGGCAGGTGCAACTATGGTTCGCGGCGGTAAGGACGTGAGCTTCAGTCTCTCAGCAACGGACTTGAGTGGAGCGGGACCTGGGGCTGGCTCTCGAAAATATTCACATGCTCGCAGCACCAGCGGAACGTCCGTAGCTACGTCTGGCAGCGGACACCTTGGTGGCATTCGAAGCGGCTCTTTCGTCCACCCTTTCCAGCAGATACCGCGTTCATCTACACCCCCCCTTTCCTACGCCAACTCTCTCACCTCCTTCGAGACCTCGAACCTGGTCCGCGATTATTCCCCGACAATCACGGAGGACGAAGACCTCGACCCTCAAAACAGTCTCAAGAATTACTACTCAACTCAGGCTTACCCCTCATCTCTGAGGCGACCGTCCGTCGCCAGCCAGCCCAACTCTTCCCAAACCGACCTCACAGCCCCTCCTCCACTTCGAATCAACACATCTCAAAGTAACGCAGCCACCCCCGCTACGAGGCTGGGGCGGGGTATGCTAACCACGAGCAAGTCCGACCTGAGGCTTGACGCTCTATCCCCTGCGCAAGACTCACCCATCTCATCAAGCGTAGCTGTTGCATGTGCAGTAGCCCAATCAGTTACCTCGCCCGTGTCATCGGTCGCCCCTACGTTGTCACCTATTCGAAGCTCACTCGAAATGAACTTTCGCCTACGATCCCGTTCCGAGCTCGATACCGCATCCCGCCAGGAGCAAATCCGAAGGGCTCGGAGAGAGTTTGAGGATAAGGAAGCCCAGAAGCAGGCACTGCGCGACGAAAAGGCCGCGCGGAAGCGCGATGCCCAGGTCGAGAGGGAAGCACAGAAATTTGTGAAGAAGCAGAAGCAGCTCGCAAAGTCAAGTGGACTGGCCAGTGGCCGTAACAGCGTGAGCGCCGAAATGCGACCCTCCTATTCCAGGAAGAACACGGCTGGTACCAACGAGAGTCTCCTCGACTCGGAAAAGCTCGAGTTCGCGGCCAGGAACTATGCGGCGACTGCTCCCGGCGCCGCGCCTACTGCTGCGGACACCCAGTTCGACGCTCCGCCGCGCCGGATTCATTCTGCGCGACGTAGGACGGCGTCGGCGTGGACGTCCTTCATTCTTTGGGTCAGGACTAAGCTATTCAAGGCAGGTAGACGCTAGGAGGATCTACTACGCGAATCTGGCCTTGTCAAATCTGACCTAGATCTCCTGGAGAGAGACCCAGTCGTCTGGCTACAAAGAAATGTTGTCGGCCATGAGTGGTTCAGCACAGGGCTCTCACAGTCTCATCCCGGACCTGATAGAGACGCATCCACGAAGGACAAAGAAATGTTCATTGACAGACCATACAATGGCAATGGTTATGGTGATGCCGAGGGCAACAGAATCAGCAGGCTCAAGGAGCGTTTGGGCAAGCAGTCTTCTGAGCCATCCAGCACCCCTCACAACACAAGCCTCTATTCCATGGACCTAGCCTTGACCCCGGCCTCGGCCTCAGCTCTTACCTTAGACCCACGAGAAGAAGGCGACTCCTATCAGTTGACCATTGACGGTCAGCGTGTGACGATCTCCAGGGATGGACGCACCTTATTTCATACCGACTTACAGGGCCATCCTGATATAAATCAGGTTACCAACCGCGCTGCCGCATCTTTTCCGTGATGGCTATCCCCTCCTTCCCGCCGATCTACATTTGGGCCCGACTCATCGCCTACCTACGTCATACGGCCGTGAGGAATACAGCATCGCGGTTGATCGATCCTCCCCACTCTCTCGTCCTTGCCTCGGTAGACATCCTATAGACATATAGATCTATACCCGTCTTTTGGGGGGCGTCTCTATTATTCCCTGAATGACATACTCCTTCATTCCACCCTTCACCCCCTCATCCCCCACTACGACCTCATCTCTTACTACGACACCGCCCAGAAAGAATTCTTACGTTTCCAAGTTCAACGACAGCATTTACGATTTTCATGGGTTTTCTTTTCCTCTTCCTTGAATGTTTTTTGTCTTTTTTTTTTCCCCTTCTCCTCCCTCGTTATATCGACCGGGAGCTAGCCTAGCGCCGGAGTTCTCGGGTTTTTAAGATGATTTATTTTTCTGCTTCTGCTTCTGCTTCTTCTTTTCATGAATTGTTATGGTCTTTTTTTTTTTTTTTCGGTAGGAAAGGTCAAGGAACCCCGGAGGAAGGGGTCATCGAAATATACACGCATAAGATTAACGGGTTTCATCTGATGTTTGCGCGCTTCACTTCTTCATTTCTTCACATCTTGTTCGTCTTTGATTTGGGGATAAGCCGGGGCTTGGATTGCCCGGGCGGTGTCATTGGCGTTTCTGTCTGGTAGGGAATTTTCGATTCTCTTGGATGGGATGGAGCGGGACAGGTCTGGCTGGGTCTCTCAACTCCTGGTGTCTCTCGCTTGGCCATGGATTGGTGGGCGAATCGTCTGGTTAAGAGCAGTGCTATAAACCCTTTGGATAGGGTATACAAATGATACAAAGCTTTCTGTGCAAAACCGATCAGAGCTGTTCCGCGGCGTAGAGGGTAGAAGCCTTGTCGTCGTCGAATGTGAACACAACTTTGGTGCGCTTTCGTTCAAACGCGTCGTCTTTCGGGTGATCCGGAATGACAGGGCCTTAGATTCGAGTAAGACGTGAGAGGAACAAAGGAGCAACAGAGGAGGAATAACGTCGAGGGACGGGGTGAATTAATAATACATTGATATCTCTAGGCAGCCGTGATATGCGACCAATGCGAGACATCAGGGAACATTGTAACCGAACATGGAGGGGCATTGCAGACGCTTGAATGGAAGACAGTTGAGTCAAGAGAGCGTTGAGTCCGTTTCCTTTTTTCAACGTTATCGGTCTTATTGGTGTCTGTTTAATGGTTCCGATGTCATTGATTGCTCGACATTGGAGAGTACAATCTACACTCTCGTCCTCGTCACCGTTTCTATTCTCAGTCCTCCTTGGGTGGATTGGGCGACGATACAATTGTATTGAGTGGATGTGCCGGCTCCGGCTGACTAAGCCATAACGGCAGTTCATCCACGTTCGCGACTAAACTCACTACGACATCGCAACTTCATCCCCCCTTCGAGATGCAGTTGATCACTCAACCACCACGAACCGTCTGCGCCGACAAGGAAACGACCTGTCGGAGAGATGCTCAGACCGTCTGACCGCGATGGGCTATGACTGGGCTTGCTACCAGGAAACATGTTACCGGTTATATATCCAGGAGAAGAGGTCCCTGGAGGACATTATGCGGTACTTCAGGCTCCACCATGACTTCACGCCGAGGTGAGTCACAACCGCCCTTCGTTGCGTTGCCCCCCCTAAACACCCTAACACACTCACACCCCCCCATTTCCAAGCCTTTTGCTAGTTGTATCCACCGTAACCATCCCTCTTTGGCCCCATCATACGTCTTTTTTTGGTTTTGCCTGCCTGTGGCTTTTCACTGGCCTATCGGTGCCTGCTTCCGGACTTCATTACTGTCATAGTATTTATTATGTACGAGATGGAGGGGAGGGGAAAGATGAGGGGAGGAGGCTTGGGAAGCTGTATATGGGCTTAACGGGGAGTATACCTACGAAAGTATATCTCCGCGCAAGACGTTGGGCAGGCTTTCTTCATTCACGGCGCAGCACAAAACCGTCCATATACCACCGTTAACCAGTACACCTTTCCCTCTACAATAAACGTTGTTGTTTTTCCCCAGGGCTCCCTTTCCGGGGTATTCTTTTCTATCGGACGAGGCTCCGAAGTTTGCCTACTTGCCCTGCCTTTTTATTTTGTCCAAACAACTCAAGCAAACCCAGAGAAGGCACAACAAAAAGAGCGCTGTCTTTGATGACTTCTTTGATAATCTCGAAATGCTTATCATGGATGCCGATCAAAACTGGAACTGGGATTTGTCTTTGACTTCTGATCCTAACATTTCATCACCAAACTATAGCAAGCGAGCGTTCCAGAACCAGTTTAGGAAGTGGGGTTTCCCACTCAAGCAGAACCCCGTGTACCGAAACGATGAGCTGCTCGCGCGAGTCAAGGAGCTCTGGGAGCAAAACCTCCCCCAGAGGGAGATGCTGCGGATCTTGGGCGAGGACGGCTTTGATATCAAGCCTCGAGAACTGGTACGTCTGCGGTCCCAGAATCGGTTGCTTCTTAGAGACCCCAGAGGCGACAAGGCTCAAGGGTCAGGGTCTCCCGGCGGGCCCTCGGTCGAACTTTCGAACGACGAGTCGAGACCATCGAGTCGAGGGAGCGGCCCGAGCACCCCCGCTGCCTCATCGTCGACGACGGCGGCTGGAACAGTCTCGAGCCCCGATCCGATGGCGTCGTTTGGCGAAGATCAGGTCCCTGGACCGGGGCTTTCACAAGACGCGGTGAGTTCACTACCCCCCAAGCCTGGCCGGAAACCTCGGAGGAGGACCCGTCGCTGGGCGGGACAGCCGGCAGATGCCGCCCGACCGCCTCGGTTCCCTTCGGAAACCACCCTCGACGAGGCGAGGTTGATTCTAGGACTGGATAACGTGGGCTACCGAGCCGTGCGGACCACCTTTCAAAGAATCTGCGAGGAGTACGGAGTCGTAAAGAAGACGTTGGCGGGACCCGAAAAATGGGAGGCCATCAAGGACCAGGTCGTTCATGAGGTAGACCAGTTACAGACCCCCATGTGGGACACCAGTCAAGAGAACATGGAACCCAAGAAGTTGGCTCTCGATATCATCTGTACCGACGTGACGAAGCGAATGCGCGATGGCGATAAGCGGATGACGGTCAGCGATGCGAAGAGGATCCTGGTGATCAACCCCGAAGATTCGAGACAGCTGCGGTCGACTTTTTACCAAATCCTCGTGAGCCGGCAGGACCAGTTTACGTGCAAGTCCAAGGCTGGGCCTGAGCAGTGGAACAAGTTGATGACGCAGTGGATGGAAGGTTCCGAGCTGATTCAGAGGCTGTTGCCCGAGGATTCGTCCACACCCGAGTATCAGGAGAGGCGTAAGGCGTTGGATATATTGGCTAGCGATGTCATGAAGAGGTTGAGGGATGAGAGGACGAGGAAGGAATCTTCGTCGAAGAAGAGGAAGAGCCAGACGGCCATGTCTCTCGACGCTGTTTCCGATGATAATGCGAGATCCGATGCGACCGAGACGGTGCCGACGCCTCCTCAACACACACTTTCGCCCAGCCATGCTCTACTTCATGCTTCGTCACCGTCTAGTTTTTCAGGCACGGGAGACCAGATGTCCCACACGCTTGAGGACTACGATACCGTATCGCCGATGTCACAGATGCAGCTCGCCCCAAGTTCTCCCAACAGCTCGATGCACGTATCCGTTGCGGTTGGGCTGCAAGCGCAGGACCCCGCGCTCTCTCCGCCTGACGATAGAGAGCTGGACCATGCACACGGCCACCATAGACTTTTGCCCGCAGTGCTCGATCCCCAGGCAAGCATGTCTCTCGACTCGCGGCTCGAGACGCAGCTTCTCCTGGCGCATAGTCCCCAGACCTCGTTCGTTGAGCAGCACTTCGTGCCTCCGTTCGGCGTAGGGCCAACCGGTGCCGTCTTCCACCCACTAGCCGCCACAGCGCCGACGACGATCGCGGTGTACCTCCGCTTGCACCCCTCGTCGATGTACGTGGCGGGGCCGACTCTTTGGATCGCGACGTTGAGCACGACCTCGCTGGAAGAGCTGAGGCAGGTTGCGGTAGATAAGTTCGCTGATGCGGTCGTGTGCGTGGGAGTAGAGGGTGTGTTGAAGGATCCGAAGGGGGTGGAGGTCCCGTTGCAGATTGATGACGATGGGCAGTTGGGGGCTTATTTGGCTCATATGGTGGGGATGACGCCGACGTTTAATGTGCAGTTGGCTTGGGGGGCCTGAGGAGGAGTTTTCATGATGGTGGATTTGGAGGTTCGGAATCTCTACTCCTCCTTTTGTGATTCAGAGAGGCAATCGAGCGGATCCGAGAAGGGCAAAGGGTGTCAGTCACTGCCACTGCTCGACTCCGGCTTCGAGTTCAACATCATAACGAGGCAGGGTCCACGTTCTGTCATGGATACGACGTGCGACAGACGAGGGAGCCCTGGGGCTCTCAAAGCCCTGACAGAGAGGAAGAAATCTTCAATGAGGATTCTGTGTTCCCCACTTTTGGCTGTCGAGATCCAATGTGATGTGGGACTGGTCCGGCTACGATTGCAAATTCTGGGTGGTCATTTTTGGAGTCTCTTTATTTTTATCCTCCCCTCTTGTCTAGATTTTTGGATGGGTTTTGTTTTTTTGTCCTTCCTGTTTTTTTTACTTCCATTCTCGCGAATGATGGATATGAGATTGCGCATACGTTATGATAGTTTATATACGAAATGGGATTTTGGGATACATTTGCTTCTGTCTTGAATCGAACGGCTTTGCTGAGATTTGAATTCCAAGTTCGGTAAGCAACGTATTACATGGCCGATCAATACGGTCGATACGGGATATATTGGTACTAGTGCTGATCGCCCGTGACGCGTTCTCTCTCCACTTGGTTTGCGTTTCTGGGTGACGAGAGCTGCCGAAATTTGAAGGTAGATCAGTGCCAAGAAGGAAGAATTACGAAGTAGAGGAAGAAGAGAGATCTTCGAAGAAATGAAGAAAAAAAAAATGATTGAAGAAAAAGCGTGTGCCTGTCTACCTCGGCATGTGGGTACGTACAGTCAAAGCAAAAAAGTTTCAATCACTCGACCCCGCTTTACATTTCCCCTCAACAACTTCAAAATCACTCTCCAACTTTAAATAACTATATCTCAGCTATTTTTATATATAAAAATATTATAAAATATTATAGAAATATATAAGAAGTATCAGAATATAATTTTAAAAAGATCTACTAAATTAGTACTTTATATACTACCTATCTATATCAATTATAGCCTCCAGCTATTTTTTTATCCTACCTACTAGCTTCTATAATATCTTAACTTTAATATCTTCCCACACCTCTACTACAGTTATTTTTAGTACTTAGAGACTTCTATAGTTCTTTAGTATATCTACTAAGTCTAGCTAAAGCTTACAAATATATTCTTTAAATACCTTCTATAGGTTTTTAATAGAGTTAAAATTAAATAAATATAGTAGCTAATTAATTAATTTTATTTTATTCTTTTTAGTTTATAAAAATAATTAATTTTAAACTATTTAGATTATATATATAAAAATATTATCTTAAATAAAAATACTATTAGGCTTATATATTATTAAAAGTATTTCTTTAAAGAGATTATAGATAACTTACCTAATAATTTCTCTATATAGAAAATTAAGGTCTCCTTAGTATTCTATTAATATAATATACTTACTAAATAAAAATATAATTTAAAATATCTATAAATATCTTATTAGCTTACTCTTTAACTAGATTACTAACTTCTCTAATTATTTTCTTTATTTTAAATTAATTAATATTAGCTTTTAAATTAGAATATAATTAATATATTTATAGAAAATCTAATTTTAATATTACTTTTAATTATATATAATTATAATCTTATTATTAAAAATAACTTATTTTTACTATAATATTTCTTTACTTATATATTTTTTTATAAAAACTAGCTTCTTTTAAATATATTCTTCTATTAATTTTAATTATTAGAATACTACTTTATATATAATATTATATTATTAAAAGTATAATATTAAAGTAGTATTTATATAAATAATATTAGCTTATTTCTTAAGATTTTAAATAGAAATAAAAGGGTTTCTCTTAATAATTAAGAGAATATATTTAATTTAGTTAGGACTGATATTATATAGCTACCTAGATTATAGTTCTAATTTTACTAAAGCTTAGTATCTATATCTAGTTGTAATGCTATTTACTATACTAGATGTAATATTATATTTGGCTACAATTGTAAAGTGGGAAATACTGATTCTATACTTATATGTAATAAGAGTCCTCTTATGAGGCGAATGATGTGTTTTTCTTCTTTCTAGAGCCATTTCTGGCTATGATGTGATTTTTTGAAGTTGGGGATAGGTAAAGTAGGTGATGCGTTCGCGGCGTGTAATTAAAAAAGTGATCGAAACTTTTTTGGCCCCACTGTAAGTTCAAACAAAATGCCATCTTCTCTCAAATCCCCCTTACCAGCCAGCAAACGGGATATGGGGCGCATTTTCTGTTTCATCATTGCATTGATGCTTGGAAGTTGGGGGGGGGGGGGGGGGGGGGGGGGGCTTGGGGTTCCCTTCAGTCCCGCCTCAGGAGATGCCGCACCAGGGGAGAAACCCGGGTGACTTGGTTGTGTGGCTTTACACTTTCCCCCTTTCCTTGTTCTTTGGGCTCTCAAGCAACCCTGGCAGACGGCGAGGCTTTGGAGGTTTATGCCTTGATGTCCCAGAATGTTTCCTAATGCGGGGCGGGTTGGCACTTTCAAGTGCGGAGCTGTCAATCTGCAGTTCAGTGGCATGGAGTCTTTGATGCCAGCAGTCGATGCAAACGGCGCTTGTTCTTCGTTGCACTACAATGAAGGCAGCTAGATACTCTGATGGAATACCGGACTTCGACCGGAAAAGGGCATCTCTATCCTATTGGAGAACTTTTTTATTTTCCCTTTCCTGGGAGCGAAATCTGGTTCTTTACGATGCGGCGGCCCATGGACCTGGGATTCTTGGGTTGCACGCCTAGGGCGGGTGCAAGGGAGCGGGCAGTGCTCGGGAGCCTTGTGAAGATTGCTCTTTCATGGTATGGAACCGGCGAATGGGAGGTTGCGAGATTGCCATTTGATGCGGGAGGACTCCGTGAGGCTTAGCAACTTTATCCAGTTTTGATGTCTTGCTTGACACATTCTGGTCTGAGCCCAAGCTCAGCATTTTGACAAGACACGTGACTTCAAGCTCTGGTGCGACTCAGCGATCCATGATGCAGGGAGAGGGGTCCTACGGATAATATGCCAGGTCCTATTATTATCAGGATGATGAAGGGTAATACGAAGTATTGTTGTTTGATTAATTGATCTAAGCTGACGTTTTTTCACATGGAGAAGGGGCCATAATCATCAAGCATTTTTCTGTATTTTTCTTTACATCTCCCCCGCTGTCATCCACCTTGGGTTCGGAGCACAGCCCTACGGGTAGTCATCGGTCTGTGACTGTGATACGGTAAGCCTCTCAACCTTGTTCATGATTGACTGGTCTACGAAGGCCAACTATCGTTTATTATAGAAACATTAGGTTGGCAGGCAATAAATCACGGCGGTGAATGGCAGTATCCGTCCACTAGTGCCAACTTAAGTGAGATGATTCTGATAATTGGGAGGATGAATCGAACTAGGTGAATGATGCAGACGGCCGCAAAGTCACATTCCATTTCTATTGGATTGCTAGGGTCTATTTTGCCTTACGGTTAGGCGCAGAGTTGTTGGCTTTTCCCTTTGATGCAGCTTTTGACTATGGCCTGTTCCAATGGACCCAGCCTTGCGGGCGGGTTGACATGGCAGGGGCAGGGTTGGGAGCTGTATGTAGTAGTTGATGTATTGCAGACTTGGTATTTCATCGAGGACAGGTTTGCAATGATTCATTCACTCGCTTGGAGGAGCAATGCCATAGTAGATTTTAATCGGGGGGACTGGATTTGCAAATACTCTTAGGAATCGCTGTCTTTGGCTTCTACCGTACTCTGCGCCAAGAATTCCGAATCCGATGAGGCCAGTACTGGCTCTAAGTCGCAGGGGCGGAGCCGGTGGGTTTAGCCAAGCCCAAGCCATCAAATGGGGGCCAGGCCTGCCAGGCGGTACAGCCACCCCTGACCTGAGTTTATTCCGGCCGGAGAGGGAGCCTGGCAACCTCAAAAAATTGGGATCGATGGCCGATGATCGATGATGGCGAGTCTTGTCTGGTCTCCCCGACCGAGGTACGCCCATCAATGATCACAAGATTATTTTAAGATAAGGTCTATTTTGATCAACTGACATATGATGAGAAGGAGGTTATTCTTGGTGGGAAAGTGACGGCGGTTGCACACCTCCTGCTGTTGAAACAAGAAGGAAAGTGCAGACCGTATTATTACCGCCCTACGAGTGACTTTGCAGCACGCACTTGCATACAAAGTCCACTAAAAGTTACTTCGGTGTTTAGTGTGTGGTGGCATCTGCAGGTTTCCTCGTACCTGGCTCGCGCCTGACTGGTCTGGTAGTATGTACTGTCCTGTACCTCCCCCATACGAGTGTCACTTTGATGTTGCCAGCACTATTAATACGACACGACACGCATACGAAGCCAGCAGTGTACTCCGTATCCACCAAGCCGCCAAATGGTACAGTTCAGTACAAAGGCCACCAATTCGGACTGCGAAGTACAGCCCACAACGGGACGCTACGCCTGGCTAACAGTATAGGACTTTTCTCCTTCACCAATTTTGGGCTGGTCCAGTCCACTTCCATCAATTGACCGTTGATCACCGACGTCCTGTTCCCCCCTGTCTGGTCCTGTCTGGTCCTGCTTGGCCCTGGCTTGGCTTGGCTCGCCCTGGTTGGTCTCTTCAATCCTCTCGAACAAGATTCCACTCCTTCCTGTTTCATCAGCACTGCCAACTCGGACGTTGACGCCTTTCGTTTTAATTCCTCCTTTTATCCTCAGACCTCGTCCATTTCAACGTTTTGACGTTTTTGTGTGTTGCCAGGCTGTTTTCGCCCTTCTCATCCTCATCCAAAGAAGTGGTGAAGATCGTCCAGAGCATTCTCCAGCGATTATCCGACCCCAACAGTCACGAACGCTGCCACACAGCCCACGCATTCCCAAGCATTGTATTGCCCGACCGCTCTCGCCATTCTCCTTCAGCCGCGCCCCGTTTCTTGCAACGTTGTCGCCCCAGAAGGACAGTCTTTCATTTCCCACGCCGCCCAGCAACAAAAAAAAAAGAAAAAAAAGTCATCCAACGTCTGTCGTGCGACCCGGCGAAGGCTACATCACGAGCAAACTCTTCAATTCTTCCTCCGAAACGTCGTCAAAATATACACCATCGATTTCCTTGTCGACGTGTTCCCCTTTCGTTCCCGCTTTTTCCCCCTTCACCCCTTTCAACCGCCCGTCCTACAGCGACCGACCGACCCTATTCGACGACCCGACCGATCCCGTGAAATCTTCCGAGAGCCACATTGATTTCGAGTCCTACGCGCGATTCTCGCCCTTCTCGCTTCTTCAATTCTTCCCCCCAATTTGATCGATCGTCCCGACGAATTCGCTCTTTATCTACTTTCCAATTCACCACCTCCGCGATCGATCGACGCCTCCAAATTTCCCGACGACGCCTGGCTTCGACCATCCATTTGATCGCTCGAAGAACCGCATCCGCCCCGTTCTCTTTTTTTTCAACGAGTGTTCTCAAAGAGTTTCCTTCCAGACTCTTTGCCGTCTCGTGAACACCCCCGCTTCTCGCTACACTATCTGGTAGCACCGTCTAGTTTTGTCGGCTCCGAACCTTTTTGTTGGAGTCGGACAAAACATTCGCACATTCGCCCATCCTGGCGACCCGAATCGACACGCAGTCACGGGGGTCTCTGCTCGGCGGGGACCCAGGTTATTCTCAGTACGATCAGTACTCTCCTCAATCATACGGCCATCAATCGCAGTACTCAGAGGCACCAATGAATCAATCATACCCCCAGCAGCCTCAATACGCCCACTACCCTCCGGCGCCGCAGACCTACTCGCCTCCTCCGCAGCAGGAGCTGGGTAGTCAGGCCAGCCGCTATCAAACATACAACGATTTCAACCAGTCCCAGTACAACCAGACGTACTCGAGGGACGGACAAGCTTCTGCCGGCGCCGGGTCGAAGAGGGCAAAGTTGTTCAGTCTGGAGTTCGTATCGACGAAATGGCCGCGCATATTCATGCTTGTTGTCAGCCTCCAGGCCATTCTGTGTCTGGCGTTTGAAGCGTACGTCCTTTCCCCTTTCCCCTTTATATCGATGATTGATACTCCTTTTGACTTTGGCGGAACGGGTGTACACACACAACTTGGTTTATTCTTGGCCTTGAGTTTGATTTAGTTCCGCGCTAACTCTCCACTTCCAGGTACGTCTTCGGCCGATTCCAAACGAACCTTGGGCCGTACGTCAAGGATAACACCAAGGCCGACGCGCAATACAAAACGATCCCCACGTTCCTTACTCTTTTCATTTTCGGTTTCTTGTACGAACTAGTCATTGTATGGGACGCTCTTCGTATGAAGAACACCATCCAGGTCATCGGCGTGTGTATTTCTAACTTGGCCCTGCTCATCTACACGGCCATCCAAGTCGAGCAAATCTTGGAAGCCTTGGACATTTTGGGTGATTTCCCTGGCGCCCTCAAAGCCCCCGCCGATGAGATCTGGGATGATATCCGACCTTTCCTGGTCGCGATTCCCTGCATTATTGCGGCCACCACTATTGCTATGTGCTTCGCAGCCTGGAAGCTGTACCAGCAGTTCGCTTGGGATATTCTGAAGCACATCGGCGCCGACTACAGGATGAAAAAGAGGTTCCTACACTACCAGGTATGTCCCTATCTCTGCACCTCTCTCACTTGCCCTCACGCCTGTAAACCCGAACGAGCACTTGAGCTAACCCCATGGTACCAGATTTACATCGCGCTGCTCAAGTTCGATTTCTTCTTCTTCCTCGGCTTCATGGTTCAGTTCCTTGTTGTCGTTAACGACCAAACCGATGACCCGGAGTTTGGCCTTACCATCGCCGTTATTCCTATTACGATCTTTATTCTGCTACTCGCCGCCTGGTCTGCCCGACGCGAGAACAAGTGGGGCATGCTCTTCACTATCGTCTGCTACCTCGGCGCCCTCACGTACTTTATCTTCAAACTTGTCCGAATCTATCAAGCTCGCACTCAGGCTACGTATCGACCTGTGCGAAAGTCTCTTACCGCCTTCTCCGTCATCACCATTCTCCTCATTCTTCTAACCATTGCCAATGCCATCATCTGCATGAGGAACTTTGGTGCTGGCCTGAAGGATCACCTGACATCGTCGTCCCGGCGAGACGAGGAGAAGCCCGACCTAAACTCGATCAACCTGAATGATCTCAAACAACCTCAGGTTCCCAGCAGAATGACTATTGACTAAATGGAAGAGAAAGGGGGGTTACACAGAAAAGTTGGAAATAACAAAAAAGATATATGAAACCATGACTTTGGAGCGTGTGAGTGAGGCGGTCTGGATTTTTTTTTTCTTATCAAAGGTGTTCGAGGCGGACTTATTTCAGCTGGTAACAAGGAGGGCTGAAATCCAGGATGGAGAGGAGAAGAGGGAGCAGGCGGAATCTAAAATGTACAAAACAAGGACATGACTTGACGACTGGTTTCCCTTGATTTTTGTTTTTATCTTTTTATTATCCCTTTGTTTTTCTTCTTGCGAGTCATCCTGCTCTCTCTCTTCTTTCCCATCTCGGCGTTTCTTTTTGACATATACACTTGTTCCTTTTCGTTTTCTGTTTTTCGTTGATTCTTTTTTCTTTGATCTCTTGTCCATCTCGATACCAACTGAGATGAGAATACGCTCGGGGCAGCATTCATCGGTTTGCAGAAGAACTCTAGTGTTTCCATCCATTATCCTCTTTTGTCTGTTTTTTTTTTTTTTTTTTTTTTTTTTTTTTTTTTCCATTTTGGTCTCTATCGGAAGTTGTTTGAATATATCCTCGTTGAGAAAGAGACGGAAGGATATTTTTGCGGTGTTCTCTTGGTTGTGAAGAGGTAGCTTTTACATACATACCCCCATCTTGACGAGTCGCTCTCGTCCCCCCTTTTCAATATCAGAAAGTTTTATTTAACTTGGCTTCGGTTTCCATGAATGATCTGTGGCTGGAACTTTTACATTGTTCATGGAGTTTTTTTCTTTGGTTCATCAAACGGTGAGCAAAGTGGCCAGGGTTTGAAGTTCACATTGTCGTTTCTGGGATGGACACATTCACATGCAGACAAGACAGGCAACATCTTATGATGATAGGATTTATACGAGAAAGATTTATGAATTCGAATTTCGATGAATACACAATTGATGTCTGCGAAGTAGATACACTTGATTCGCTGAAAACATTCCCAGATCAACCCACCCGCCCAATGAACTAAACACCAGGAAGCCCAAAAGTACCAATTTACAGAGCCCTGAGAAACTAGACTAGACGACGTCTCCCATTCGCCACCTAGCGGTCTTTCTCTCCCGTGAAAAGGCCATATTTCTAGATTTCGGAACTCTACAGGCAAGGGGATGATGGAGGAAAGAGAGGAGAGAGAGAGAGGGAGGAGGAAAAAGACCGGTATCCGCAGAACGCCCCAACCGTCCTGTTCATGACCCATGACAATCAAAAGGAAAGACATAAGAAACGATAAACAAAGGAAGTTCCGTTGACTCCCTGTCTGCCAACACATTCCACTCCACACCAATAGAACCCGTGCGAAGGAGCTGTATTATAGCTTGATTTCCCTCGCATCCTTGTAGACACCCTCGCTCGGACAATAGGGACACTTGAAGCGGCTCGCCTTGAGCATCTTCTTCAACGCCTCCTTACAGACGACGTGACCGCAGGGCAACATCATCGGCGGGTTCTGCGCCGTCGTCTGCTCCTTTAGCACGGGACATACAAAGATGGGATGGTAGACCATCCTACTCGGCAGCGGCGTCTCGAAGGGTTGCTCGTCGTACGACGTCCACTCGGTCTTCTTGGCCTTCATGGCCTGGTTGTACTTGAGCAGTTGCGGGAGGGATATCGCTCCGGCTGTGACGGCGACATAGAGGGGGGACTCAGCGGAGAGGTGGAGGAGGGAGCAGAACTCGCGGGCAAAGGAGTGGGCGACTTCTTCGAAGGCGGAGTGGATCTCGAAGAGGGAGCGGTAAGGCGAGTCTTGGATGTTGTTCGAGAAGACGATGGCCGTCATGAGTTCGCGGATCTGTTTGCCGTGGCGGGTCTGGAACTTCCAGAAGTGCTGTCGTGCATATTGGAGGGCTCCAAGGAGGCCGTTGCGCTCGTCGTCTGGGAGGCCGTTGACGGCAGGGCCCTTCAGCAACCATATGAACTGCAGGCGGTTCAGCTCGAATTCCAGGTTAGACGAATTCGCCTCTAGTCCATCTGCATTTCGCTCGGCCCATTCCATGGCAGGGAGGAGGTTACGATTCCGAAGGTCGCCAAGGATTCGGTAGAGATCGGTGAAGTGGACTTCGAGAGGTTCGAATATGTTTTGCATGTCATCTGCGGCGCCGATGACACCGTGCTCGCGGGCCTCGGCGAGGAAGGATGTAGCGACGTCAAAGCGGCCCTCACGGAAGAGGTGCATGATTATGGTCTTTGCAATGTGTGATTCGCATCCTGCTATTGCGTTGGATTCTGAGGGAAGGGGCCTATGTGGTAATAACTGTATATGGAAGAAGAGAATGTCAGTTAGTACCACCAAAAACCAAGAGAGTTTAGGTGTGTGTGTGTGTCCAACTCACTTTGTCTAGGGCCTTGCCAAAGTTCTTCTGCTGTTTTGATATTTCCCTCAGGTCCTTGTTCAGTGCTTCGAATCTATCTTTGATTGGATTTTGCAGTTTCGTCATGGTTATGCTCGCGGTATGAGGATCCTTGGCTGTATGACACGACAGGGTCAAGTTGTTAGCAAGGGCCTTGAATTTGTGAGGCTCAAGGCACACATACCATTTGCTACCTGTTCCCTCGCGGTTTCGAGGAGAGCGATTATGCGGTCTGCGTCCGATACGGCTGCTGCCAAAGTGGCACCCTTCATCTTCTTCAGCTCCTTCTGGAGAGACACCATCGGCGTCGGTTCTGCTCGGTTTGTAGACATGATTGGGGAATGTGGAAGTGAGGAGAGGGTATGGGAGGGTTATCAGCGAAGGGATCAAGAGGAAAAGAAAGAAAGGAGAAGGGGTTCGAGTAAAGTTATGTGCAAATATGTAATTTACGCTCGAATTATGAGAAAAGACGGTGGGGAGGCGGGGAGAGAGCTCATGTCCCCTCGACGAGCGGGAACGGAGGAGACGGTCTCTCACAGAAAGAACTGGAGTGTCGTCGTAGCTCGAAGGGAAGGACCAGAGCTTCTTGGATGCCAGTCGTGACAAAACAGTCACGGAGGCGGCGTGGGGGAGGTAAATCGGGCAAAAAAAGGTATTATACTACAACTATCGTGGGGATGGCGGCAAGGTTGGGTTTCTGTCGTCATGAGATCTCCTCTCCTCGTTTGAAGGAGAGTTCCGCCATTGAGATCGAGTGGCAGGTGCCTTATCGATAATGGCCAGACTTATCGTGCCAATCAGATGGCAGGAGACGATTGCCTTGATTGGGGTGATGGCTTTGCAGGTACGAGGGTACTTTGTACGTGTCGCTCGCACACCGGTAGACTCGAGAAGGTACCTGTGTACGAAGTACTTGGTGTGTGATGTGGTATTCAGTGGCTGGTTCTCAGCGGGCAACCCCGCTATTCGCCATTTCTCTCCGCCGAATTAGGGGCAGCAGCCAGTGAAAGGCCTCCCATACAAGAGCCGTCATCGGCTGTCACACAGGCACAGGAGTGGTACAGCTGCGAAGTACAGTTGAGCACTCAATGTTGGGGGTTCCAACAAGTCCCCCTCAGAAAGTTGGAGGCTTTCGCTTGCGTCACATGCCACACCTGTGGTCGTCCTTAAATCGACATCGTGGCAGGACGTGCTTCGATCTAGACTTCCTTGGCTGCTACATAAACTCGACGACACCTCCCACTTCCATCCTTGGTTCCTGCATCGCCTCGACCTCCGCTGCTTCGCTCCCCTCCCCTTCGCCCGAGTGTCGGTCGCCGACTATCGAGCATTCGCCAGATAATTTCTCTTCGAACCATGACAGCAATCCCGATGACCTTCGCTTCCCGACAATGAACTCCCATCCCTCGATCGCGATCACGGCACACATGAGGCTACGGAGGACGGTTTTACCCCCTAAACCGCTGGAAAATGGCATTCTTTTTTGCCTACGATAAGGACCCTTCCTTATCTCGTCTACACTCGCGAATGCCCTCACAGCAAGGATCCACCCCAAGTCCACTAATTCTAGATACACCAACGCCCGCTGCCGATGGGACAATGGAGGAATATATATCGGAGAAGCCTTCGGTCTCGCCCACACCTCTACCACACCGGAGACACATCGTCTTGCCAGACCACGTTGCTTTCAAGTGAGGTTTTTTTTATTTTTTTTTTCCTCTCCGTTTTTCTTCACCTCATTTTCTACGTCTTACGCGTACGCGTAGCCCCACTTTACTTGGGCCTCTGCTGACCGCCTCCCTTCACCCGCTCCAGATATCTCGAAGAAGACCCGGCGGTTAGTATAGTGAAACCAAAGAGCGTTTTGCAAGGATATGAGCTATACCTGGTCGAACAATGGGCCTGCTCCCGGCGGTCGCCCACCCTCGTCATTGCGACATACACCGGAGATCGGCGACATTCAATAGTGGTGGGCGTCCTTGCTGTACCTGCCGACGAAAGCACATGGTCACCGAGACTCAAAGTCTTTTTCAAGGCTATTCAACAACACCATGCTCGCCCAAAGGAAACGCCCCTGGGCGACCTCATGGTGACGAATCTCAGCAGCTTCCCGTCGGCTCTTACCGTTATCCCGATACCCGAAGGTGACATACGGAAGCACCAAAAATCTTTCATGGTGAACGAAAATCTGAAGCGCATGGGGTGCTCAGGTCGATCCGGCTTGACATTAACCGATCCGACGCAAGCCACTCAAGCAAAGTTCTACCAGTTATACAAAGTGAGCACGAGGATACCGCTCTTCCAAGCTGTACTAGAGCTCGTCAAGTTATGCCAAGTGGCCCTTTTCATATTCGGCAATCTAGATCAAGAGTATACCGATGGGCTGCTGTGTGATGTGACGGAAACAGCTATCAGGAACTGGTGGACCGGTATCGGTACGGACTACTACAACATAGAGCCTTCTGATGGAATCCTAGGCCCAACCACCGTGGCCGCCCTCTTAGGCACCTTGATGGGAGCTAGGAATCGTCTGCATTCCTTTGGCGCGCCCATCTCCAAGGACGTGTTTGATATTGATAGCACCCGCCGAGCCATATCATACTTCCAAAAATACCAGAAATATGAGCGAACAGGCCGGCTTGACCGCCAAACCCTGCTCAAGCTGCAGTCCGTCACCGCCAAGGCAGCTTCCGGTGAAGGATGGGGCGTACCGAGAGCCGTCAAATCGACCATGGCCGAAATCGGCGGGAAGAGAGGCGAGATCGTGATGGGCATAGTCTCCGGTCGCGACAAGGCGGGCATTAGTGACATCGAAACCGTTGATATTGATCGTTTCATATCCCTGGCCACCGGCGAACGGGCCAAATGGCTCTGGCATGGAAAACCCCGGAGGAACGGCTTTGATGGACCGGCCGCGTACGACGAAATTGCTGGTAGTATGCTAGCTCAGCAGGATACGAGGAGTACGAGGAACACGCACTCCCTACCCACCGAGGAGGAATTCGAGCGCCTAAAGAAGGATGACAGTCCCGGCCTAATCCATCCTCATCCTCCATCTGCTCCTACTCCTGCTATGACTGATAGTCCTGGAGGGGATCGCGACAGAGAGAATATCGGGAAGGCCGTTTTCAAGAGCGTGGCGGGCAAAATGAGCGATGCCAGGAGTGGTCTCGGTCGGATCAAGGATACGATCGGTGGCGGCCGAAGAACTCACGGCTCCAGGCCGTCAATGATCCAAAGTGATTTCATCGAGAGTGGGATTGTTAGCAGCGGAATCATTAGCCCGGGTCTCATGGTCGCCTCTCCCATGTCAGCATCATCCGTTGGACAGATACCGAGGACATTTACGTGGAAAAACAAACCCGAAGAGTATGTCGATGCGTTCAAGAAGATCGGCGAGGGCGGCGATGTGCAGTATGATTCGGGAGCAAGCCGTTCTCAGAGGCCGGCCCCGCCTCCGAATTCTACGCTTGCATCAACCAGCGCAGACCATACTCATCTGGAAGTGGATTTCGATGGCCTGGCGGATGCGGTTCGTAAAGATGTCGTCGAAGGCACAATATCGGTGGCAGGTTCGGTAGCGGACGATAGCGATTTGCGAGGTCCTCTGCTGATTGCCGAGCGGACCAGCGGCAAGCCGTTATGCCATCTCCACCGACGCCATACCCTAGAACTCGCCCAGCCCACCATGAGAACACCCCTCAACGAGCATCGGTGGTCCCGGCGCCTATCCTTCGGAGACGCCGAGGAGGCGATCCTCCGTTGGGAGGAAGTCATCGACATCGTCGATCTCGAGGACATCCTAAGCAGCAAAGCAGGCAGCGCCCTTCCTCCGAAGACGAGCTGCCTCGAAGAGCTCGCCCGCAGCCTAAACCAGAAGATGCTCGACATCAAACGCGACATTGAGCCCTGGGCGACGCAGAACGTCGAGGCCGTCGAGGCGCTCGACGTCCGATTCTCTCAGCACCAAGAAGATCTCCAGATGCTCGCGGCGCACCTAGCCGAGGTGTGTCGCAACGTCCGATCTGCCTCGGTGGAGCTGATAGCGGAGGAGCGCGGGAGCCTCTCGAGGGAGCTCAAGGACGTGGAGATGTTGCTGGCGAGGCTCGAGTACGAGATGAACACGCTCGCGTCGAAGGTCGAGGACGTTGAGGACGGAGTCGTCGCGTATGAGAAGCAGGTGGAGGATGTCGAGAGGCGCGTGGAGGAGCTGAAGATTCAGCTGGAGACGGAGAGTTGGTTGCATTGGTTTGTCAGGACTCTGACGGGCATTGGGACGGGGCCGAACATTACTAGGGAAGTCAAGGCGTAAGTTTGTCTTTTTCTTTTGTTCTTGCCAACGAGGCAGCAGCATTTCCAGGTTAGCATTTTCGAAAAACGAATGGATATCAACATCTTGGTGCATTGGAGTATAGGAGCAGAAAGCCCAAGGAATCCCGGGAAGGGGCCTGATGACACATGAGATTTCATACTAGGCATGGCTAGCATACAAGCTTGGGGAGTAGGGGCATTTCGATAGACAATTTATCTACTTTTCTTCTATGCATTTTGGTGGGCAAGGCAACGCCTTTTGACGGTATTGGCATCGTACATCTTTGGTTTAAGAAGTGAATCGTCAGCGGAGATTTCATGAATTTCTAGGAAAAGTTCCCCCAATCTCTAGCCAGGGACGATTCTATACCAGAGCAGATTTATACATGATTTTGTTGTTTGTTTACCGTCCCCTCAGCTTCTTGCCAATTTTATCGTACAATGAGGCTCTCTCTCTCATCTCCCCCTATTCCCGGAAAAACACGAAAAAGTCTATGAGAAAAGAATCCCTTCCCAAAACATGGTTCCCTCGGGTAGCAAAACACAGGCCACGATAAGGCCACCAATGATTAAACATCATGAGATTCCACCCCAGCCAGCCCCCGGTCCCCCCCTGAAAGGATAAAACCAACAGCAACGAGAAAATGAAGCCAAGAGTAAGCAGGTTTATATCGGGGTTTTCAAACCCAGCATAAACTTCAGGCCAACCAAAAGGTCCCCTTTATATATCTTTTGGGTTTTTCAAGTCGCAAAAAAAAAAAAGTGAAATCAAACGAGGAGAAGTAAAGAGAAGAGGACTCCACATCTCCTCGGTTGGGGTATTTATTTCATTTATTTCAGGCCGCCAATCTTGCCGCCGGACTGCATCTGCTGACCGTACTGCTGCATGAGCTCGTTGGTCTTCATGTACGCCTCGAAGAACTTCGCCGTGCAGCGGTCGAGGCAGACGGATTCGCCCTTGTTGATCTCGCCTTCGCGGTAGTCGGTGGGGATGCACTTTCGGGAGCAGATCTTGGAGAGGCTGGGTTGATAGAGGTTAGCATTTCGGGGGTTCCGGCGACGAGTCTTTTTTTCTTCAACACGGAGCTTGGTTGTGAAAGGGGTAATTGGCAGGGTGGGTGAGAGGGAAAATGGTGGATTGGGGCTTTCTTTTCCTAGATGAGAGAGAGATGGATAGATTGAGACGAACCGGTTGTGGAGGTCAGACATAGCAATGATTTCATTCTCCATCATCGCAATCTTCTCCTCCGAAGAGGGCTGAGGACGACCCATTCCAAAGAACGACATGTTGGGGGTATAAAGTGGTAATTAAGAGAATAATTCTTCTTATAATCCGAATTGAAAGAGTGACTCGTGTCCGGGGATAGATGGGGAGGGTCGTTTGCGGGTTCGCTGGTTATTCGTAGCAGAGCTTGTTGATGATCTTTGCGATGCTGTTTTTTTTTCGCAAGCCAAGAATGGAAGAGGCTGAGCTGCAGAAGAAGGAAGGCGGTGTTGAATGGCAGAAATTTCTTTGCTGACCTCAGCTTGCATACATGGGCACAGTGCTTTAAATACGAATACCATATTTGTACTGTACGAGGTACGAAGGTACATGGGGACGACGGCAGATCTTCCAGTTCTCGTCCATCAACCACATCTTCATGACAATCAACTTTGCTTTCACCTCACTTACCCATCATACTCTAAAGCCACGAGCTACCTACCGAAGTTAAAGGGCATTAGGCTTACCTGCTCTCTATTTGTAGAACTTCGACTGAAACAGGGGTCCGCACTTCCCAAAGGCGCACGGGGAGTCCTCAGAGAGGCATCCGGGAGACTGCATCTGGCAAGTATATGGCAGGGAAAGCTGCAGCTGTGAGAGAAACGGCAAGGCATAGATAGTAGGCTCGACTCGCCAACTCTTGTCAGGGATGAGGTCGCCTCGAGCTCTGGGGGCCTCCCTCCTCCCTCAAGAGCAAATCGAGCGCATATCGCGGGTCTTGATATTCCAAGTCAGCGAGCAGCCGGGCGTCGAGCACAGGACTCCAGAGACATAGCACCTCTACCAAAGAGAAAAGGACCAAGCAACTCGATAGTCCATGCACCCGAGTCCGGGCGCGGCACTTCCAGAAGCGAGGCCAAGCGAGGTCTCCGCCTCGTTCCCCGTCCCCCATCCATATCGATGTTCAATATATTGACGGGGAACTGAGACAGGGCAGCCGCCCATCTGAAATTGACACCCTCGCTTCATTCCCCGTTCCCCCGTTCCCCAGTTCCCCAGGAAATCTAAAACGTTTAGACAAACCTAACCTCATGGCAAAAGAGACCAGGAAAGAAAAACAGGGGTCTCATGAGAGTCCTCACACGTGGCCACAGACTCCTCCCCCGCACCCGGCCACGTTCCCAGCTGAGGATTTGCAAAAACCCGGATCGTAGAGTTTTCCCCTTCTCGAATGATGCTGGGCCCAGCATTATCAATCAGCCGTGGACGATCGAGCCAGTAGGAAGCAATGTCATGAGGCACTTTGTGGGGTTTACCGTTTTCTTAAGTTTAGACGAAAACCAACTTGCCTAGCATCCGCAGATCAGGAGATCCCCCAGCCTTGATAAAAGATAAACCCTCGTGGCAATTCCGCCCGATTACACCCCAAATCGGTGTAAAAGAAGGGGAATCCTCGCTAGCGCACCAATCTTGCTTTGGAAATCCTTGAGATTGTCCAGATTTTCAGCGCCAAACAGAGGAAAAAAACGGCCAAGATGCAAAAATATTGACCTGATCCAGGTTCGGAAATGCAAGTCATGAGACACTGATGTTGATTCAGTGAACATTCGACGGCACGCTAGTCTGGCATGTAAGTCCAGGCGTGAAATCATACTCGCATGATCTTTTGCCGATGGTGTATGGACGAAGTGACCAGGGGAGTGTATTGCGGAGTACAAACAAGCAAGGGGCGAGTAAAGAGGGAGAAAGGTAAGTGTACTTGTCGGGTCTTATCCTTGGCAAGTGGGCCTTTTTTTCCTCCATTTTTTTTCGGCCCCATGTAAGGAACAGGGCAAGCAGCCCAACCAGAGATGACCTCACCCCTGACCAAAAAAAAAATACGGTTACATTTTAACGGGTCCCTATGGAAAGCCCTGTCGGCATGTGGTCGCGGTGTGGGTTCCGGGCTGCGTTTGTTGGGCTCCACAGGCAGAATCCAACAGAAAGTTGAGGTTTGCAGGGCGGAATGCGTCACTTCCTCCTAGTAGTCTCTCCGCCTAGTTTTCCCGAACTCATCAAGGGTAGGATTTGTGCGTACGAAGTACAACCTCGTTCCGAGACGCATCCCTCAGGGGCCGGCTCATCCTTCCGAGTTGTGCCGTGTCCGGAGGTCGGGTTCGGAGCACCAGAGGCCTCACGGTTACACCGGTCAGACCCGACCATGCTCACTTTAACAGATGCCCTGGCCATGCTGCGGTCAGTACGTCCGCCACAGCTTGAAACTGAGCCTTCACGGACCTGCTAGAATCCCGCCGATACTATCTGCCGTGTCTTGTCTAATCGGATGAAGTACTTCGTCGGCTGTGATTATTAGGCAGTGTCCTGGGTTGAGGCATTAGTTTACAAGGCGAGGCCTTTGTAATATTATCTTCTCGTGTCGACAACCTTGTCGAGAAAATTTTACCTGGTAAAAAAAGCAAGGTTATTTCGGAATCTCGACTCGTGCCTCCCCTGCATTTCATAGTGTGCGGGGAGAGCCAGGATTAAAACTAGATTATCATCCAGAGAGCACAACAATCGAGGTGCATAATTCGGGTAGAGACATCACATCATATATATGCGGTACACCGGGTGAATCGTAGGGCACATCGCCTTCTAGCGAATATGACAACGTTTATCAAGACAGCCGTTCGAGATTAGCAGGGGAAGTCTAGGCGATTGACGGTTAGAGTTAGCGGACCACCAATGGCCAAGTTTCGCCTCCTCCTTTCTCCAGTGAGCCTCTTACCGAGGAGACACCACAGACTCCCGTGGTTTCCGTAAGGAGAGAGGCTTGCATTAGTGGAAGAACCTGCCAATGCTGGACCAGCAGGAGCAAAAGGATAGTGCAATGTCATTCACCAAATAGGGCAGAAATGTCAGTCATAAACAAGGTACTTGAGCAGTATCAATCGGTTCGGTCCCTCAACCCTCAGGGGAGAGAGTTTAGATGTCTCCCCCCTGAGCTGATCCTCTCAACTCGATTTTCGACGCAAGACGAGGACAGGATTCTCAGCTGGAACGCTTCCGGTGCATGGCTGGGCAGTTTATGCATATGATTGTGTTGCAGTCTGCAGTCTGCACCTCCTTCGATTGCGACGCCAGGGGGGTGTGACAGGCAAGACGAGGAGCAAATGGGAGAAATGCGTGGGGGCCAGGGTCGATCAAGAAATGGGTCGATTTTTGTCAAGAATTTGGTTAGAAGCGGAGGACCAATTTAGTGGGTTTTGCGGAGTTGAGAAGAGAAAAAAGATTAGAAATGCTCAAGGGATGGTACGGATGATACGGCGCGGATGGCACTATAGGCAGGGGAGGCCGGGATATGATAGGTGACCAGTCGAGGCGATCAACGGCAAAGAGAAAAATTGAAATTTGGGATATGAGAGAGAGACTGCAAAGGCGAGACATTCTCCATATTTACTCCAGACTTTGTCGAGGGAGGCAGATGGGGACAGAGGCAGATCTTTTCTTCTTCTACACTAGATCAAGCAAGGCTGCGGGAGCGGAAAGAGAGACGGGATAGACAGTCGTACAAGGTTGCTGCACTGCACCTTCCCCTTCTTTGGGGAACTGAGACAGCCTCAACTTCCTCCAACGGGAAGAACACCAATACCAAGGCGAGTTCGCAGATCAGCAGCTGACTCATCAGGCTGAACTCAAGAGGGAAAGTTCCTATGATGTAACCGTACAGACTTATACATGAGAAGTACTTGTCGACAGTTGATGCAGCTCGAATTCCCCAATCACGATGAGGACAATCCAAGTCGCCACTACGAAATACTTCGTATGCTATACAAGTACTGCACAAGTAATATTCGTCATGTCAAACGTTGACATTCTCAAGCGACCGAAAATATCTATTGGAGCTCTGCACGAGAAGCGAGGAACCAAGAAAAAGCAAGCGAAAGGACGTGCGCCCTCCAGCTAGCGGACTCACGGGCACACTCGGCAGTGACGCTGGCATTGGACGCGGGGGGAAGAATTAGAATTGGGGCCGAGCGCGATCAGAAAAAAGATCAATTCGACCATTATTGTGACGACATGCTGTTTCCAAGTGAACAGTGGGCTACTTCGTACCATGGTTCAATGGTTGCATACAAAATTATTCTGGAGAAACCATGCCTCGCCCCCCATCCGCGGAACCACAATATTACCACAATCGTTCTTACTTCGGACATACGAAGCAATTCGTACAATTCGTAACAGGGAAGATGCGGAGCACAACATCGTTCCATTGCCCAGAGAGGAAGTCGCGAATCCGGATATGACGACGAAAAACGTGGTCGCGAAGGAATCGTGCTTCCGTAGTGTGTAAGTTCACACGAGGCAGTGGAGCCTGGAGTCATCGACGGGGACCGCCGGGGGGTGCTGCGAGATGCTTGCAAGATGCTAGGAGGATTTCAACTATTACCGCGCTTTTGGTGTGATTAATTGAATGGCTGATACTACCTCATTTACGCGTCTACGAAGTAGTGTCGTAGTGTACGGAACAAGCTAGGTAGACTCCGTATCGATCTCGATCTATTTTTTTTCATATCATCCGACAACGCTTGCCCACGATCCCGACATGCAAGTATGGGTCGAGGCAGGATGACGAAATTTGTTTTCTTTTTTCTCGAAAGAGCAAGGCCCGGGACAAACAAACAACCAAATCCGCTCTCCACCTGTGGTCTAAGGCGTCGGTTTCCGGCGCTTTCAAGGACCGATTTCGTACAGATGTTTTCGCGCGATTCTCCATGATAGGCTTACCTCCAGACCCAAATCACTGGCAGACTAGCAGTTAAGCGGCCGTATCTGAAAATTCTGCTACTGATTTTTTCTCCAGACTCGAACCAAGAACGACATCTCACGGTGAATGCCGCCTAACAAGGGCCACTAGCCGAAATAAGGCCCCAACATGGGCTCCGTTACGTTGTGGGGAGACCATGCTAGTGTCGTTTTGAACCAAGTTCTCAGTAGGCTATCGAGAAAGAGGGTCTTCTGTCGTGTGAGCAGAATATTCGATAGAAAGGCAAACTCCACCAATTTCCACCTAAAGCCATGTGGTGTCTCAGTCTTCGAGTCCCTGACCTGAGGGCCACTTCCATCCTGGACACTAAGATTAGATGCCACGAGTTTGAGAGCTCCATCGAACACGTGGAGGATTGGGGCTATCATGGATCATGGCTAAGCCAGATCGATGAAATTGAATGGGGCAACATGGATAACACTGAGGCAAAACTTGATACCAGTCTCCGTCGACGATGAGAAGAAGGAGGTACTTTGAGCGTGTAAGTGCATAACCGTTTCTTCCGCTTGTCCTCGGCTCCAATTGACAGTTCCTATTGCCTCCCTGTGGAGTGCGGACCTTGGGCAAGCCTGGCTCGAAGTTGTACACTACTTCATCCACTATACTGAGTACTCCGTACTTTCATATGCTCCTTGCTTCTTCCACTCCTACCAGTCTACACTAAGAGGTACGTACACTACTCCAGGACTGTTCAATGTTCTCTCTGCATTTGTGCGAACAGACGAGGGCGTGTGGAGAAAAGGAGCATTCAAGCCACCTTGACACAGACCAAGTCCAGCTGTAGCCTGTAGGAACTGCCGAGCTCAGCATTGCCGTGGTGAGATCAACTGGTGGACTGGCGGACGCTCGGAAAGCAGGAACGACAAAGCTCTGCAAAAGCCGCAAAGTCTCTGCAGTCTTTGCAGTCGCTGCCTCTTGGCTCGACTCCTTTTTTTTTCGCGAAGTTTGAAGGATTCAATGTTTGAAGTTTTTAATTTTAAGGTCCGCGGAGTTCGGCTTCAATGCTGTCAGTGCATTCGGCATTCGTTAAGTTTATGTCAAAAAAGGACCTGTACTTCTTCGTGCAATGTGACGTTCTTGAGGACCGCATGATCAAAAATCCCAGTTTGAATCTGGCGATTGTATGGTTTTCCCAGCCACGAGAGGAACAATTGAAGTCTCGCCGAGATGGTACAGCTACGACTGGAATGCTGGAATACTATAATTGTCCATACGTAGTACGCATAATGCTACATTAATAACTTGATAATACCGAACAAAATTCTTCAAGCCGCGCACAGAACATCTCTTCGCCCCCAGAACCCAGCTTTGGCTGGCCAGGTCACCCAGGCTCCCTCCACGATTCAATTTTCATCGCCGATTCGCCCCCCTGATCTTGAAAAAAGACAACGGACTGAAAAGTCTCTAGGACCCTCCAGGGGAATTAAAAAAAAAAAAAAAAAAAAAAAAAAAAAAAAGAAAAAAAACGGGACCCTCCCCAGCCATGCATCGTACGATTCAGACTCCACCAACCGGTGTGTCCAGATATCGTCGTACCAATCCCTGGAAGTTTTCGTCGTTTCCAGAAGAACCCTTCTCCGGGGCAAGAAATCGTATCCGGCCAACCCTGATTCGGCCTGGTCTAGCGCCATTACCGGCACAGGCAGCGGGCGGTGGAAGGGGGGGCGTGCGCTTAGTGGACGAAAACTTCGTTTCGCTTTGGGGACGACCAAGCCGGAACCTAACGGGTGGACAGACGCGAACTTCCCAGGCTTCCCAGCAGGAACTAGCTCCGGGTTCAGTTCACGAATCACACACCCCCGAGTTGCCCCAAACGGCTTCGAGAGTTCCCAAACGGCTCACAACCGAACAAGCCACAGAGGGAAACACGGACCCTGTGCTAAACCGGAAGAAGGAAGAAAAAGAAGAGAAAAAAAAAAATTCAAAGCCTTGTCGTGTGGTTGAAGTACACTACTGAGTTATCCTCGCCTCACACCGGAACGGACCACGAGACTTGGGGAGTCTGCACAGGGAGCATTATCACTTTTATGCTACACTGAGTATAAACTGCTCTCAAACCGTGATTCTATCACATTTTGGACACCGCTACTTGCTTCCTTGCTTTCTTATAGCGCTTTCTCTTGTATTATAGCCTCCCAGGATCATGGCTCTATTGCCTCTGTAATTTCCGGGCAATCCCTACGTATGCTTTGTATCAGGTAGTGTACTATGCAAAAAGCAAAAAAAAAAAAAAAAATATGAAAAACCGTTTAAATCTTGTTGCATCCGAACCCAGGCTCGGTTCGGATCCTGCTTTCGACGAGGTATTAGATAGTGTACTGCAAGTACTAGTTTCATGGTACTATCATTAGAGGTTTTACCATTGATTTGATGTATGATGCCAATACCCATACCATACCACTGCCCAATGCCAATGCCCATGCCAATGCCAATGCCAATGGACTAGCCAGGCGACCCTCTTACGGGGTGCACATTAGCCGCTCCTTCATCGTGCACCTGTGGAGACCAGATTGTGCTGGCGGGGGGGTGCGACGTATTTTGACTGGCGGCTACTTGGAGTTGACACCAGAATCATACGAAGCACTGGTACGTGCCTTGCGTAGTGTACACTATTGTACGAACCATACTAGCAAAGTAGTGTGTCGGTATTGTGCGAAGCTTTGTCCATGTCCATTTTCCGCTGTCCATTGTCCATTGATTATCCATCGTTCCTATCCATGACTCCATGTCGTGTCCCATATGGTCCGTGTCGATACGTCGAGATCAGATTTTTTAATATATAAGATGAGGGTCTCTCGCTGATCACTTCCAGGTAGTTCTATTCTCCATATCTGAATTGCTTCTTTCATCTCCTCCTCTCCCCCTGCGTCTTTCGATTTCGATATCTGAATCATCCCCAAGATCTTGTGTTACACTTGATATCATACCTTCCTCGAAGAATCTTGTCGATCATCCAGGTCCCATCCTGAAGCTATTACATCCTACACGTGGAGAACCCAGACAACCTAGACACAACCTAGACACAACCTAGACTCAGCTCCTCCCAAGGCCCACTCCAATACGACAAATACAAGGTCGGAGCCTTCACTCCTATCAGTATCACTTGCGGCGAACGGAAGAATAAAAGCCTGAAAGTACAAACTTTAAAAAAAAAAGCCCAGTATCCCGGATATACATAGCCATATCACCCCATCAACTCTTGCTCCCTGCCACCCCTCACTCAACTCACTCAACACGCTTATCTTCTCTCCTCCTCTCTTTACACTTGGAGACACACACCACACATCCACACATCCACATACACACTTCACAATGGCCCTCTCATACAAGCAATCGCAAATAGTCCGGGCGACCATCCCAGCCCTCAAGGACCACGGAGAACGCATCACCACAACCTTCTACCACAACATGCTCCAAGCCCACCCCGAGCTCCACAACATCTTCAACGATGTCAACATCGCCAACGCCCGCCAACCCCGCGCCCTCACGGCCGTCATCCTCAGGTTCGCCGCCGACATCAACAACATCAGCGAGCTGATCCCCCGGCTCGAGCGCATGTGCAACAAGCACTGCTCGCTCGGCATAAAACCCGAACACTACAAGATCGTCGGCAAGTACCTCATCGACGCCTTCAGCGAGGTCCTCGGCCCCGCCATGACCCCCGAGGCACGTCTCGCTTGGGACAAGGCCTACTGGGTTCTCGCCCGCATGCTCATCGGTCGCGAGGACCAGATGTACCGCATGTTCAAGAAGCAAGGGTGGGAAGGCTGGAGGAAGTTTAAGATTGCCAAGAAGGTCAGGGAGACGGATAACGTCTACTCGTTCTACCTCACTCCCAAGGATGGCAAGGCCCTCCCCGAGTTCTTGCCCGGCCAGTATATTTCGGTGAAGATGGAGATGGCCGACCAGGGCTACGTCCAGATTAGGCAGTACGCCCTCAGCGATGCCCCCAGGCCCGATTACTACAGGATTACCATCAAGAGGGACCGCGGCATGCAGGTGAGGAAGGCCGGCATGGTCATGAATGTCAACCCCGGCCTCGTGTCCAACGTCATGCTCGACGACCTCCAGAGGGGTGACGAGCTCGACGTCTCCCACCCTGCCGGCGAGGTCTTCCTCGACCCCTACAGCGGTGTTGGCGTGCCTCTCGTCCTCATCTCGGCCGGCGTCGGTGTCGCGCCCATGGTCTCCATTCTCAACTCCGTCGTCGAGAACCAGCCCCACCGGCCCGTCTCGTTCATTCACGGATCCCAGCGTGATATGCCTTTCGAGGACCACGTCAGGCGCCTCAAGCAGGCGAGGCCCAACACCGTCTCGGTCAACATCTTCAAGTCCAGACTCGCCGAGGCCGAGCTCATCGGCGTCAACTACGAGTATGATGCGCGCGTTGACCTCGCCGCCGTTCACGCTGATGATATCTACCTCGATCACGGTGCGGCCGAGTACTACATCTGCGGACCCGAGCAGTTCATGGTCGAGATGTCGGATTACCTCGTCATGCAGGGCGTCAGCCTCGAGAGGGTGAAGTTCTCTCCATTCTCGACCGGCGAGCTCCAGATACACGCGAAATAATTTAGGGGAAGCGTGTGTTGATCTGTTCTTTTTTACCCTTTTCGACTTTTTGTTTCTCATTCTCTTTCCTTTGTCGTGTTTCTTTTAGAATATTGGTCCTAAAGACCTAAACACTTTCGAACTGCCTCTTGGCTTGGGTTATTTTTATTTATTTTATTTTTATTTTTCCTTGTACATATGATAACATATTTCCTTATTGATGGGCGGGGATATCTTCTATTGGGACGGAATGAAAAAAATCGGAGACATTTTTCCTTTTGTTAATTTTTCTTTTTCTTTTTTTCTTTCCCAGTTTACTATTTTCCTATTTTCTTGTTTTAGTGAGAGGTTGCGGGATGCAAGGTAGAGATAGACATTTATTTATTTGTTATTTGTTACAGCATAGCATAATGATATCAAACCCTCGACTCAGTTCAAGTTCGGTTTCCCTTTCTCCTCGGAGTCATTAGATGTTCATGATCTGATTCTAGCTCGAACTCGCATAAGAATCTGGGCACCATGACACTCCAAACTCCTCCCTTGACATGAATTGTATGTAGATGAAACCTGCCCATCCCTTGCTTAGACTTCAACATTTTGCTCGTCTGAAACCCCTAAAGATATCTCAAATATGACCACCAAACCAACATCGCCATCGACGACGCCCCACAGTCCCGAAGTCCGTATATCCGTCCTCATCCACAGACGCCTGGAGAGCACCTTCCTCGTCGCCAAATGCACAGGAACCTTAGGTCAAGGTATTAAGGGAAAATCAAACGTTTTGGCAATGAAAAGCTAAAAACGAAAATCTAGGCCAGTTCCGAGCACCGGGCGGATATCTCGAGTACGGCGAGACGTTCCTCGCCGCAGCCGAGCGGCTCACGAGGAAGGAAACGGGGCTCGAGGTGCATGCGCGCCGGGTCGCTGCTGTGGATGGGGAGGTGATGGGGGGACTTGGACGTGAGAAGCATTATGTGACGATATTTGTGGTGTGTGAGCTGCAGGATGAGGGAGATGAACCAGAGGTGAGAGAGCGCGAACAAGAAGCCCACTTTATTTGACGAGAAATGAATTGCTTAACTCCTTTCTTTCTTAGCTGTGCCAGGTGGTTGAACTCGAGGAGTGTGAAGGGTGGGAGTGGAGGACGTGGGATCAGTTGAGGAGTGAGCAGGAGAGGGAGATTGATATGCCGCTTGCTAATTTGTTGGATCAGAATCCGAGCGGGGAGATGTTTCTTCGACGAAGCCTGTGAGAGGATGATGGTGCTTCTCTGCGCGGTCTGAACATTCAAGGTGTTCGTGAATCGAAATATGCCCCCTCCTCTGCCGTGCCCTCTTGCCGGACCTGTCGTGGTGACCGAAATGGATTCCTGTTAGGGTCAATTGACATTGTTTAGAGGTCGACTGGATCCTGAAAAGGACGACCATCTTGGTGGAATTGACATCGGATCTTCCTTGGCAGCCTTACCTCACGGCGGACACAAGCCTCACCTATTTCGGGCTTCCACAAGATTCCACCCCCACTCTTACCGGGTAGCATGCGAGGAGGATACTCGGTGCTAGCAAGGAACGAAGCCGTCGTGGGAAGAGGCCCGGTTGGCCATCTTACCCTGTTTCAAAGCGGTCTTCGACTTGCCGTTGATGAACATATTTCTGGCCTTCATCCCCCTCCTTATCTGTGTACATTAACCATGACTACGAATTGTTACTCATCAAATGATGTTATGCTATAACATGTGGCGTCGACAGCATGCGTTCCTACTCCTGAGAGGGAGCTATTGCCTCACTCTACCTCTCCAATGAAAAGGAAGCTAAAGATATGGATAAGCACGAACATGGAATCATCTTTTCCCAGGCTCTGTAGAGATGGAAACCAATACGACTAGCTTAGGATATTAAGCACCACGCCGAGAGAGATTCCGGGACAACGAGCTCAAGCTACCCATGACCGCTGATCCTTCGACTGACTTGCCTGGCTACTCAATGCTTTGGTTTCGCCTGAACGAGCAGGTGAAAGGAGTGAACTACGAGTAGCGTCGGCACTGTCTACTAACAGGCCGTATCCTCCCTACATGTACGACAGCCATCTTGAAAACGAATGGCTTTAGGGATGGACGGAACCGATCTTGAACTCGCACACAAGTCTGTGGCCTGACCGCGTCGACTCTTAACCGCCTCAAAATCCTTCGCCCACTGGGGGAGCTCTAAAAGTGCAAGTAAACTACATATAAGGGATGTGCCGCCACCAAGTTTCAGCCGAGTCTTTCTTTCACCTGA
Source organism: Scedosporium apiospermum (assembly GCF_000732125.1). Lineage (NCBI taxonomy): Eukaryota > Fungi > Ascomycota > Sordariomycetes > Microascales > Microascaceae > Scedosporium > Scedosporium apiospermum. The sequence goes on from NW_015971756.1 coordinate 577,938, forward strand.
ACTGGGAATTAGGCCCGGTCCTTTATGTCACCAAACCAAGCTCCGCAGAAAACAATGACAATGGGTGAGGTATTCTAACCGAGGATGGATACCGTGTTGCTTTCATAAATTGAGTACATTTTACTCACAACTACAGACGATGGTGGTATTCCATCCCGGGGCGTCATAACCCTATCCTCAAGACATAACAACAGACAACCTACCTCACTCTGCCTTCTTCCCCTTAACCGGCCTCTCAGCCCCAGTCCCATGCACCCAATCCAAAATGCCCAAAGCCCCAAAATTAATATTAAACCTCCTATGGTGCTCATCGTGCATCCACGCCAGCCCCCCAAAGAAATCAAATCCGCTATGCACCAAACTCGTCTCCATAAGCATAAACCCCAAGAACGCCCAAGCCGTCAAGATGTGCGTCCCCAGAAGCGCGGGAGGGATAGCAAGCGGCAGCGCATTAGCGGCGATGTGCTCCATGGGATGCGCGTACTGAGCAGCAAGCGCTACGGGGGCCGTGAAGCGGTGGTGGATCTTATGGATGGCGCGGTACAGGGGCCCGACGTGGAGGAGGCGGTGGGCGTAGTAGAACATGGCCTCGCGGAGGAGGCAGCAGATGATGAAGTGGGTAATGAATTCCTTGAAAGTCGGGAGGGTGGGCGTGATGAGGAGGGAGGGTTTCGGGGTGAGGAAGTAAGGGATGAGGGCGAGGCCGATGGTGATGAGCTGGTTGCGGAAGGTGATGAGGAAGCAGTGGCGGACTTCGGAGGCGCTGGGTTGTTTGGGGGGCGGTTGGAGTTTGTGGCGGGCGGCGAAGGTGGGGAGGTAGGCGTCTATGGCGATGTAGATTGCAGAGGGGATCCAGAAGAAGAGGAGTTGGATGAGAAGGGTGCCGTAGAGTTCGATGTCGTGGGGCGTGTAGGTGTTGACGATGTCGGCCCAGGCGGTGGTGAGCCGCTGGGTGAGGGTGAGGGTGGCAGTCATAGTGAAGGGGTTCGCGGTCAGTTGTTTGAAGAGGAATTGACTTGGAGAGGATGTGTAAAGATCAGGACTTATAAAGTCGAGGATCCGGGCACTCAGAGCAGAGAGTGTGTGTATATTGTCTGAGTCTCCATATTCTCTCTATGCGGAGAACTTGAAGTCGTCCTGGCGAGATATAAATAAATCAAGCCATTGAGTGTCGATCACTGCACATGAAGAAAGAAGCTAGTTTAGGTCCTACCTAAAGCGATAGTTGATTCTGTCCTCGACCTCGGCATCTTTCTACCAACGCCACCTTGAAAAAAAAAGTTCCAGTCCAGTTCATGCACAAATGGGATCGGGCGGACGATGTTGTTTCCCCGCGTTTCCGCATTTGTGGGGTGGAGTGGACGATGCTTCGTTACCCCAGACTAGGATCTTGGTCGAGGATTACCGCTCTGGGAATGCTGAACGGTGGTGGTCCGAGCGAGAATCTGCGGGGAATCAATTTGATTGCTGCGCTTTCTTTGACTTGATGCTGACAAGAAGGGCAGGACAGATGGATGTAGGAAGCCTCTCCGTCGCCTACGGATCGCGATATTACAGCCCGGAGACGATAATGGATCGGGTTGCGTTTGATCGAGATAAAAATATCGAATCATTTTGATGTAATTATGATTATTTTTACTCTGTGGGCATGATAATTTCTATGGTTCAAATGCTACTGTGCCAGCCAACGCCATAAATCGCCAGCCAAGCCTGCTTGCCACCAGGCACTCGAAGTGAAGACCCAGATTATTGAGTACTCGCGAAGGGCAGCGTCCCTCATCTAGTTTCCAACTCCTTCAAAGAATCTGAACAGAAGACCGCCGGACTCGCAAGGCGAAACACAAATAAACAGAAATGGCTCCCTCTTCAACATCAGCTCCTCTTCGCCTCACCCATCCCTCCACACTCCTCGATCATCTGCAGGTTCCAAAGACATGGGTCGAAAAGACTTTGCCTTACCCTCATATTCAAAAATAGGACCTATGACGTAGTTAATCTCGTATAATACACGCGTGCTCTGAGCCCGAAAAGATAATTAAAAAAAATCTTCACAAAGAAAGAGGTCCTTGGGGAGAGTATGCAAGGTACGCGTGGTGCTTGTCGGTGTTCGAGTGCTCGTGGCTTCGTCGGGGGTGTGACAATACCTGGCCAGTTCAACACGCGTGACCTCGTGCCACGCATCACTTGCGGGTTATCACGATTTCTCAGCTCGATGAGGGATCACGCAAGAGCGCAGAGAGAAGGGGGAAAAGCCACATTACCTGGTCATTTCTATAGTCGTTTTACCTCGCAAGACTGTTTTGTAATCAGAATAGAAAATCTAAAACATCAGTTTCGTGAGCATTTATATATAAAGGTGAGCATTGCTGGTCATCGAAAGATTGTTAGCGGATATAACACGAAGCATCGAGCGAAGGAATCTAGGAAAACGTTTCGGGGGGGTGAAAACGAAAAACCATTAAAGGGTACGATATGTACAGGGTGCGGCCACTTATATATATGTATGTACAGGGGGGACACCACGCGCTGCGCCAACCTGTTACGATCCATCCTCTCCTCCGCATCTCCTCCTCTTTCTCCTCCTCCTCCTCCTCCTCCCTCCTCTCCATCCTCTCCTTGTTCATCATCTTCGCCTCTTCGGCTATTCCACAAATGCTAGTCAAACCGCTGCTTCCTACCCTTGAGCCTAGACCTAAACAGGTCTGACGCGGGTTTCTGTATGCGACTGGAAGCCTCCTCCGGCGTCCGCCTGGAGCTTCGCAGGGGACTCTCCGCTCGGTTGTGAATCCGAGCCTCCTTTGTCGGCGTCGATCTCGACGTCGACCTGAAACTACAAAAACTAACAGATTTTGATGTGCGGAATGAGACTGATGAACCTGAACCTTCGGGTTTGGGAGTGGCAGTCTCCGAGTCCAAGAAGTCGTAGACTTCCGAAGTGGGTAGTATGCTGGATGTGTCTTCAACAACAGTGAATGGGCACATGTCCTCCATCTCATCATACATATCAATGGGCGATTGGGTGGTAGGAAAGTCTTCCTCCTCCTCATCATCGTCATCCTCCTGGGCAGAGAAACCGCGAGAGTCGCGAGAATCCCTTCGGCTGGGTTCCGATTCTGAAAAGGTGATAGATTCGACCGACGATCGGCTGTCAGACAAGTCTGCCTCCGACACCGCAGGAGACTGTGGGCCTTGGAGCGTCGGACGAATGTCCACATACGATGATGTTGAAGATGTGGTTAGAGATACTACGCGTTCTTCTTCTTCTCCTTCTTCTTCGTTATGAGAGCTGGCAAAAGATACGAGTGGTCGCTTCGGGCTCGGATGGAGAATGGTAGGGTGCTGAGGTTGATGGGTCGTGTTAACAGGTGACGATGCAGCAGTGTCGGGGTCCTCGGTTATAGATTCGGGTGACAAAGGAACGCGGGTATCAATGCGAGGGGGTCGGCAAGACAACGCGTCTTGCACAGGGCTGACGATATCTTCAGGTTCATCGGTGAAAACAGGCTTATCTGAAGAATACTGAGAAAGAAATGTTGGTACAAGGGCATGTGCTTCGTGATCGTCATAATCGTCGTCGTCAGCATCGATGCTGCTGGGGTCGGTCGTCGCGCTGGCCACACTGCTGTAGTCGGCGTACGACGACGCGGTGGACAAGGGGGTATGGGAACGGTTGTTCCCGCCTGGAGTTTGGTGATGATGATCCAAGTAGGTCTCGGGTAGGTAGCTCGAAAAGTATCTCACGAGTGAGTCGAACGACCTAGTCCTGAAGAGCTGAAGTGCGTACTGCCATTGTTCGGTCCCGACGAGTTTGGGGTGAGCGATGATCTCGAAGGCGGCAGCTTCGAGGGATTCGTTCAGCTCACGAAGCCGTTGCTGCTTCCGTGCAGAAAGGAGTTCGTGAAATTCTTCGGTCGTCGATGCGGTGATGGCTACCTCGAAGACGTCGTGGTGGAAGGCTTCGGGGTCTTGGATCGTGGACGGGAAGGTGTTGTACTGGTCGTGCAACTTGGTTGACAGGTCTTCCCTTTTCATGCCAAACTTCCAGGCGGGCCATGACCAGCCCGGATCGTCCATGTTCGGTTTAATCGGTGGTGGGGTTTAGAGGAGTCCAGAGAGCTAATAAATCATAGAGAGAGACGTTCGAAAGCCGTTGAGATGGTTCCGAGAAACCTGTCCTGTTGTGGTGGACAGACAGGTGCTCTCAGTTCTTGCTACCGGGCCTGGTGGGATACATTTTGGCGGATTGGAATAATCGCGAAGGATCGTTCAGAGGCTCAAAAGAGTGGTTATTTTTCAGTGGTATCGGCGTAAAAATTTGAAGCGAAATCGTGGATTTTCTATCGGCGGAACTCTCGAATCGTGAATCTGGAGTCTGGATCTCGTCGGCCGTGGGTGATGCGTAAAAGGAGGACGTAGGAGGCGTGTGTGTGGGCGAGATGGAGAGATAAACCATCGAGGGTTTTCGGAGCCCGGGGGGGACCCCGAGTAGCAAGAGCAACTGGCATGTTCATTGTGGCACTGTGAACGAAAGAGAAGATGTGTCGGAAGTGGGACAAAAGGAGAGGCGGAAATCAAAATGGAATCTCCTTAGTGCCATGGGTGATGGCAAAATTGGTCCGTCTCGACGATGATTGGTTTGGGCTGCAGGCAGACTTGCGGCGATTGGTTGAGAGGAATGATCGGTGCTATGCGAAGGGGGGATGTTTCTGGTTTTTATTGGTTCGCTTACTTAGTGTAGGGCCCGGTTGAACAATGCCCAGCACACGAGACACCGCCCAGCTAGGATCTACCATGTACTCCGTAAAGGTGAAGTGCAGGACACTGTGTCGGTATCTGCGACGGGTGCGATCGTATTACCATTTGTTGGTCAGGCAGGATGGTGCATCCAGACCACCACACACTGGAATTCTGAGGAATGGGAAGGGTGTCAGCATGGTGGTACTTTCAGATACACTTAGAAGTGGGAATAGACTTTTAGATAGTAAAATGATACATATTTTATTGCTTCATAATGGCAGGAATTTTGGTATCGAATCAATTAAAATGTGTAAATATACCCAAGTACCTTGTCTCTATTAGTCTGACCGCCATCCTTGACTAGTCCGTTTGATGATTGCCTGTGAAATACGTACCACTCTCGACACCCTTCCAGACGATGACGTGAAGGTCATCACGAACGCCAGCGCCCGCCGCAGTCATTCAGCTCTCAGATGAGAGTGGTCATTCCCCAAAATTTATCGTTAAATGGTCGTGAATTACTTCGTACACCTTGTAGAATAAAACATTCGTACGGCACAATCGTCAGAAAATATATCTTGAGGAAATCAAGCGGGATTTCGATGAGCTGCGATACTTTCAGCTTTATCGAGCGGGGTTGCAACGGTCGCTCCCTCTCCCCCATCTTCCCATGCTCGCTCGCCCCGTGCATATGAAATGGAGGGTGGGACAGCGTCCACAGAGTCTCAAGCCCAACGATTTCAAACAAGTAGAATAACAAAAAAAACTCTGAACAATGAATCCTGCTTTCGTTTGTGTGGTGTGGTTGCGCATGGCGCCAGGCCTCGACCTGTGTTTGCTGACATGACCAATCCTCTTCCTTGGGAATGAAACTGCCTGCTTTGTACTCCGAAGCCGGTGCGGAGTGATATTTGACCGATGAATGAATCCTTGAAGCTTCTCCTCTTCCGAACAGTTGGCACATTCTTGCATCCTCACAAAACTAGCACCAACATTCAACCAAATCCTGTTTAGACATTCAATGATGGGTGGTTGATAAAATCTGTCGAGTCGATTGCGGACTGAAGTTGTTCTCGCGACCATCCACTCATCCAATTTGGAACGGCGGCAACGCTCATGAGGCCAGCCACCGTGCCCGCCGCGTGTGACTGAGATATGAGTGTGTGAGTCTGCCATCAACCGCCAAAGTGAGTGTACAAAGTACTTCGTAAGGCTTAGCACAGGCTTGGAGGTCCCAGCCACACACTCCTCCCCACTCCTTCAAAGTAAACTAAGTCAGCACTACCCGCCACGTCTGCTAATCTTCTAGCTACATTCTAGTATCCTGTACTCTCATTAAGCCCTGGTAGACTGGCCTTGCTGAAGGATGAAGTACTGGTACATAGTTCGTGCTTGATGAACCTGCTCAAGACAGTCTGTCATCCGCTCTGGGAATGGCGGATGATTCCCTTGACCTTCATCGTCCGCGTACCCATACAACCTGGAGAAACCCTTGCTCACTTGCCACTGCCACATTTCCCTCCCGCAGGGCTTCGCACTTGTTCGTATCTGAGTCGTCGACCTGGTGCTAACAATTTGCGACCAACTGCCCGTCACTGGGCTCTCCACAGCTTTTGCCAGGCACCCGCGCTCCCATTTTAGCCTCACTTTGACACTTTGCTGCTGTGCGCATGTCCCCAGACCTTGGTCGAACTGACGGGGTTTTGTCTTTACCTTCAGGGCAAAAAAACCGAACTTCGTGTCTTTTTTAACACATTTGGAGTGACCAGACGTTAGATGGCCAGTCTGGCCGTCAGCAGGACCGATCTGCCCACAACTTGCCATCGCCTGCCGCCGCTTGTCCTTTCATCATCTGGCGGGATCCGGGCTTGCTGGTCTGGCTGTGCGCCGCCCTTTTGCTCCCTCTTCTTCTTCTTTTTCTCTTCTGTCTATTTACGACCAACTGCTTCTTGGGGTTTCCATAAGCGCGCTTCCACTTGTTACCCTTTCTTACCTTCTTACTCTCGCCCCAATTCTCTCGCTGTTCTATAGCTACCCACCGCTTACTACTCACTTCTCCCGTCATTGAATTCTTGCTCTTTGGGCTGAAGACAACCTTCTTGTCCTCCCCGCTTCCTCTCCCGTCCTTAACTTGAGAGTCCTACGAGCCTAAATTTTTAAAGCCATTTTCCACCGCATCTGCATCATCCAACACAAAACTTTTTTTTTGCTCCGGGTCACAGGCATTCTGTTCCTGGTCTATTCTTATTGCTTCCTTCTCCCTTTTTATGTATATGAAGAGGATCGGAAACGTTCCTTGAAAAGAAAACTCCAAAAATAAACCCCTCCCGAGATTCCTTTTATTCCTATAGTCTCCCCGGCGCGCGACAATGCTCAGCCGATTCTAGTTTCCCGCCGACCGCGAGTCCTGCGCACCGCTCGACGCTACAATGGCCGAGCGAATCTTTGACTCATCCGAGGCTTGTTCTCAGGAAAAGACGGAGCCCTTTTCCCAAACCGAGATTGACGCTCGACTAAAGAAGAAGAACCTCGACATCGTGGACTGGTTCGATGACCTAGAGGCATCTCCTCCAATCCACCTTGACCTCCTCAAAGTTGAGGATCACCACCATGACGCTGGCGTCAGGCTCCTAGTGCGACCCCTCATCCGCACTCCTTCCGTCAGCCCGGGCAACGAGAACTGTCAATGGCAACTCTTCCTCTCCGATAGCGACACTCAGGATCAACGACACCACAGGGCTCTCGCCGTGACTCAGACCGCCAAGGATGTCAAGTTTCGAGTGCGCATCCCCGGCGACAACAGCGACCTCAACCCGCGCCCGCTCCTGTGGTGCGAACTATACTATCACCCCTCCAGTGATACTCAAATCCTACTGAATCGCTCAGACATTCCAATCGCTCTTACTCGCCAATCCGACAAGCCCGCGGATGACGCCTTTTTGCGCCATGTTGTCAACCCAGGGACGACCCGGACGCTGGCTCCTGGGACTTGGAGGATCCACCTCAACGACATTGAAGTTTTGGATTTCCGGATACTGAAGAAGCGACCTGTTCTGCTCCATATGCCCAAGTTCACCCCCAAGTCTGAGCAAGCTGGGTCACCACCCAAAGATTGCTCCCCGCTGAACTCCTCGGGTAAACGCCCCTCAGTAGGCGAGGCGGATGAGTCATCGCGGAACGATAAGAAACCGCGGACTGGAGACGCCCCTGAACGTGGAAAGGATGGCGTCCTCGTGTGCGTTCCCCTCCAGGCGACCGGGAGGGAACTTGTTCGATCGAATGGCCAGGCCCTAGTGGAGCTTGATAAGGGCGAGACCCTTCAGATTCCGGGAACCAGTTACTTGGCTCCCTATCAGATTACCAAGCTCGACCAGATCGCGTCCGCGGGTGCCTCCACGGTCTACACGGGGAAGTTGTCTCACCTCCCTAACCAAGTCGTCACCGTCAAGGTTCTCAAGACTCGCCCGGCTGGCGGAAATGTCAAGCCGCACGAGGCTGAGCGGAGCGTGATTCACCAGGCCGATATGTGGCTGCGCGAGTACCAAAGCCAGGACGCGCTGCAGCATGAATCCATTGTCAAACTTTTCGGCGGCGATGCCCGACATCTCGCCTTGTATATGGAACACGTCGATGGACGTGATCTGTCGGCGAGGGGTGTTTGGCGAAGCCAGACGAATGACTTCTTCATGGGCACTAAGGCTGATGCAATTCGGATAATCCGGGATATCACCAGTGCCCTTCATTATATACACGGACGTAACCTGCTCCACAACGATATCAAGCCGTCGAATATCCTTTATTCGCCGGAGCAGGGTGCGACACTATGCGACTTCGGACTGTCGACGTACACGCGGGAGGCCCCCGCCATGGGTGGAACGCCGTACTACGTCCCACCGGAGTTCATCGGACGCAAGCTTCGCGGAGCTCCATCCGACGTTTGGGCCCTGGGCATCACGATGCTCTACGTCCTCCGCAAGATCCCGCTTCCAGAATCGCGAGGCGGTCGCGCCCACCCGAAGCGTCTATGGTGGCTCATCGCCGACCTGAATCGCGGCGGAGGCAACCGGATGCAGCAATCCATCTCTGCTGTAACGCAGATGCAGATGTGGTTGAGCGAAATTGCCGAAGCGCGAAGCCGGCTGAATCCTCGCGAGAAGATGGAGAAGCTCGTGAGCGAGATGCTGGTGCCCAACCCGCGGCAGAGGATTTCAGTCGCAGACGTCCTTGATACGATGTTCTCCGACGAGCCGACCTCTGTCGCTAATTAGACCGCTGAAGGCTGAAGCGGTGTGTTGTGTCTCACCGCCAAACGCCAGCCGCGGTTAGGCTCGAAGTGTTTCAATGTTTCATGTCCCACTCCTCTATCTACTCCTTTCTGTACCTGCTGTCGATGGCATGATGTGTTTTTATCGTCTTTCTTAGGAGTCATGATGGTTTTGCATTTAGGCGCAATGATGTTGTTTGGAATGTCTTTTTCCTTTTTTCTCTTTTCTTTTTCCTTCTAGAGATACCATGGTTTTTTGTCCTTTTCCTTACTTGAGATCTTATGTCCCTGGCATGTTCTCAGTCTTTGTCGCTGGAATTCTTGGTTTCGTGTACTTGTTGATTTTCGTCTTTCATATCGATACGCTTTGGTTTATGATTTTGGCCTGTCCTATTGTTTTCAGTCAGTGTGAGGGCGGTTTTTGATATTCATTTCTTGATGTGCAAGGCATGGCGTGTTTTGAAACATTCATCTCAAGCTCGAGGCATTCATGCATCTTGTTTTTTTTTTTTCTTCTCACTGCATATATATGTTACATCATTTTACATCATCATTTTTGGGGCATTTTTCTTTTTGAGAGTTGCTCTAAAACAGCAATGTATTAGGGTATACGTTAGAATCGAAGTTACATCCAGCGCTTCATCACTCATCCATCAATGTTCCTGCTCTCTTCCTGAAATGTGGTATCATGCAATCATCTCCGCATCCTCATCCTCTTACAGGATAGATGTTGGCAAACATAAACACTCAAAATCAAGGATTCATTAACGCCTGCCCCCCCTTTTCCTCAGTCAACTTAAAGAGTCAGGCCGGCAACGAATGCAACGGCCAACCCGACGGCAGACATAAGGGAATAAGTAGAGAACCCAGCAGTCGCGGCGCCCGAGCCGGAATCGCCACCACCAGACGAGTTGTTGCTGTCACCCGAACCGGAACCAGAACCCTGATCCTGGGTGGAGGGCTCGGGGACCTCACCAGAGCTAGTCTTGGGGTTCTCAACAGCGCCAACAACGTAGTACTCAACACCATTAGTGTTGCACTCCTCGCCGCCGAAAGGCTTAGCATTAGCCGTGAAGCGGATGTTAGCGCAGTTGTAAAGCGCATCGCCCCTGTCGCCGGTAGTGACGACCTGGATGGAAGCCTCCTGGCCCTCCTGGACGTCGAGGTGGACGGGCAGCGAGGGGACGCAGAGGGTGCCGTTGCCGGTGGTGTTCCAGAACTGAGGGGTCAGGGAGATGTTGAAGTTGGAGGCGTTTTGGCCGAGGCCGAGGTTGACGAAGACGTAGCTCCAGGGGTGGTGGAGGTCGAGCTTGAGGCCGCCGCCGGTGAGGGGCCAGTCGGTGACGTTGCCTGCGTCGCCGGGGACGTTGGCGCCTATTTGACGAGAGGGCGTTAGTTATTTGATGATGTCTTAAAGGGTTTAAAGAGAGAAACGGAGGAAGTGAAAACGTACAAGGGTAGATGCGCTGGTTGTAGCCGGAGTCTTCGGAGGCCTTGAGGGTGTCGGCGCGCCACTCGGGGAATTCGAGGCCGAAGTGGGCGGCGGCGGAGGCCGCGAAGAGGACGAGGGCCTTGAGGGACATTGTGAAGGATATGTCTGTGCTTTACGGGGGATCGAGAGTAGTAGTACGAATCACAGGAGATGATACACCAATGGTGAAGAGAGAGAAGAGTTGAGGATGGTTGTGGACGAGTGGGACAGAGCTTGAGAGCTCGGGGAGAGAGGCACAGCTCTTCTTATACCACAGCTGCACCAGAGAGGAAGAGGAGGGGGGGACCCGGCGACTTGGATCAAAAGAGGCAGACAAGTAAAATCCATTCCGCTCCCCGGACACTCGGCATGTCGCCCGCGTCATTTTACTTACACTAGGTTGCGGCGCCCACGCCCGCCCATTACTTCCGCCACACGAGAGTGACCAAACTCCGAGGGAGACGTTGCGCTAATGCGCAGGGACGCCGCTTTGGAAAAGCCAATTCAAAGCTCGAATCCATTTCCAATGGAACCGCCTTCGCTAGCTCGGCTGCCAAGACTGGAATGCTAAGAGCTTAGTAGTGTGTAGTGTATATTGTGTGCCGGAGGGCGGGTTGGGATCCTGGTTTCTAGGTTTTTGCCTTGTCTATATTCGGAGATGGGCAGGGACGGAGTGAGCAAGTTTTCTGCGGGATGGGCTGCCGTGTTGGTGTTAGTCACTGATTGATACCTCACGCTTGCGGCCCCAGGCACATTGATGATTGGGGGGGCATGAAGGATTGTTTAAGTATGGACCTAGGATCTAGAATGTATTCGATGTGGCTTGAGTTTATCGTGTTATAGTTAGAAGTTTGGAGTCCATCAGTCATTGGAAGCTATTTAATACTAGAGCAGTACTGCAGTGTCTTTCAAGACGATAAAAGACAGCACTTCAAGAAACAACATGGAAACATCCGTATCCATCCCATTGCTTCGTAACCCATAATCCACCCATCTCGCCCAGCCCTTTGCATGCCGAAGGCCGAATTGTCCAATCCAACCTATTCAAAAGACCAAGGCCCAACCGCGGGGGTAGTTGAACGTTGTCTTCTCACACGCACAGAAATAGCAGCTTTGAGCTGTTTGGGTGGGGGATGGCGGGGCAGCCCTTCAGCCCATTGGGAAAATGCCCAAAGAAAACTTGCTCAAATCAGCGCAAGCATGGATCTGGATGTAAGTTCTGCGCCTAACCAACCATTGGACTTTTTTCCCTTCCTCTTCTTTCTTTTTCAATGCTTGAGCGGGATTCTGGGTTGCATTTCTCTTGATGCGGGTTATTTCCCTATTTTGGGAAGGTGTGGTGGTGGGATTGGGCTTTGTATGAAGGAAGCCCTGGGATTATACTACCTTCGTACGTTGGCTTGCATTTCTCGTGGAGACGGCAAGCTTCTTTTTTTCTGTTTTCCTTGGCGGTGCTGGCCGATGGAGACGAGAATCTGATATCATTTATCTGATGGCTTGGTTGCCGAGTCTAGCAGCAGTATGCCCGGACCGCTTCTTCCAGGTGAGTTGGGATGGGTATCTTTGTGTGATTTGTTCGTGGAGGGCTTGAACTCGAAGAAAGTGTTTACTTATTCATGAAGTCGAATGCCGGGGAGCCGAGACATTCCTGGATACATTCATTTGTGTATGCCAATCTATAAATGTCTTCCTCGATGTTTTTTCTCTTGCTGATCCAGGAAGAATCTCGCTGGCTTACACAGGCCCCTGCCACGCATTTATGCGGGGTATTCATCTTGCGAATTTCAAAAAGCTGACAGCTTGGTCAACTGGGCAAAAAGCTGGCCCTTTTCTTCATCGATGTACCGGTACTTCCTCCCGGCGTACCGGAGCATGGGATGGCCGTCCTCAGAGCAAAGAGCTCAACCCCGGACCCGGGAAAGGAGACGGATCTCAAGCCAAACTTGGGTGGAGCAGCTTGCGGAGAAGAAATTGAAAACGGGAAGTAAGGTTGGACCTCCGAAAGGTGGCAAAAAGCGAAGTGGACACACCGTGTGATGTGTCCGTTGAAAAGTCCTGATTTCGTAAGTTCAGCTACTCCGCTGAGAGACAGTCAGTTTTATCTGACTATATCAAGGGTCACTAAAACAATATCGGTCGACGTGTTCGATAGAGCAGAGGACGACAAAAAAATGTAAAAGCAAATCGGATGCACCGCCTAGTGCATCCCCATGGAAAGTCTTCCGGTTACTTCGCGAATGACTAGTTTATTTGGCTATATCAAGGCTGAGGAAATAGCATCGATTTGATGTGTTTTATGAAGTAGAATGTATATCCAAGAAGTAAGCCGGGCAAAAAAGCGAAGGACGCACCTTGCGGTACGTCTGTAGAATCCCTTTTTATATGTTAAGCTACTTCGCTGATAGGGACCGGTTTATTTGGCTTTATGAAGCTTGAGGTCTAACGAACATCGACCACGTGATAATAGCAGGTGTCGTGAATGATGAAAAAAAGATACGATTTGCCTACCTAGGTAGAGTGAGTAGAGCAAAAAAGCGAAGGTGGACATCCCCGAAAGGATGCCCGGTTTGCCCAGAGGGCGATGTTCCATTGCCCAAAGGCTATGGTCCCGAAGGAGATTTCGTCTGTAGAGCTACTTCGCTGTTTTAACTCAATTTTAATATCGTATATAAAGCCATGCGCATGGCTGATGCTGAGACTGAAACTTGGGACGGCATTAGGCACAAGCGCGATGCAGGCTCGGGAAGTTTTGTCAGTTGCCGACTGTTACCAGCCGTCGACTAACAACAGCGTTCGCTTGAAAGGTTTTTGAAGAAAAAAAGTTGCCCACCACATCCCACCTCGAATCTCGAACTGAAAGTCTTACCAGTTCCGCCGGCCGAATCCAACAAATTCAACATGGACATTTTAAAAGTCCTCTCGAGGGGAATAAGGAAACCCTCACAGGGCCCCGGTAGCCATGCACCGGGTGCATTGCCCGCTAAGCTCCCTTCCGCCGGTACAAAACCGCACCCACAGCTTTTCCACGACGAAGTCGGCCCCGCGAGAGCTTCGAAGCGGAAACGAAGCTCTGCCAACGACAACGACGGCGACGGCGACGAGGAGGATGGCGATATCCATGCAGTGTCTCTACCTACGGTCGACTTCTTTGCTCCCCGGAGTGAACCCGCGAAGTCCGCCCGCCAGGTCGAAGAAGAAACCCAGCCCGATTCGGAATCCGAAGACGAGACGACACCGGCGCAGTCTATCCCCCCGATGAGTGAGGAGGAATGCCGCCAACTTCTGCGCTCGCACAGATTAAAATTTACCCTCCTGCTTGGATCCCTTTCGAAGCCCTCGCGAGTCGAGAGGAGGTCCAAAAAGAAGGCAAAAGTTCAGCCGCCGCCTACGAAAAAGGAAGAGAAGGAAGCGCTCTACCCCCGGCCGCTGGTGTCTTTTAGCGAACTCCGCTCTTTCTACAACATCCCTACGCAGCTCGCGAAGAATATCGCCGAGGAGGGCTACAGGATTCCTACGGAGGTGCAATTGGCTAGCTTGCCGCTGTTACTTAGGCCGAGCGTGGCCCTGCGAGATGCCCACGGGTCGGACGATCAGACCTCTCTCGACTTCATGGCGGTTGCGCCCACGGGCAGTGGCAAGACTATAAGTTTCTTGATCCCAGCTATAACGAATATCCTGAGTAGGAGAGAAAAGGAGGGGCTGGGTGCCGTACATGAGCTTGAGGCCGTCGTGGTAGCACCGACTCGGGAGCTCGCGTTTCAGATTATGAACGAGGGAAGGAAGCTCACGATGGGCACGGGCCTTCGAGTCGTCCTCATGAAGAAGGGAATGGAAATTGAAGCCGAACAAAGCCACGCCGTCTCTCTCGACGAGTCAGAAAGCGAGGAGGAAGAAAGCGAAGACTCTCAATTGGAAGATGAAGCAAAGAAGACGTCGAAAAAACGCTCCATCGCCAAGCCCGACATCCTAGTCACCACCCCAGCACCTCTACTCAACTTCCTCACCAAGAACAGCTCAAAGACGAACAAAATCCTCCCCTCGGTGCGCACCCTCATCCTTGACGAAGCCGACGTCCTCCTCGACCCCATCTTCCTCGACCAAACCACAGGCGTGTGGTCCGCCTGCACGAACCCCAACCTCCAAGTAACCCTCTGGTCCGCAACGATGGGCTCCAACATCGAATCCCTTGTCAGGGAGCGCCTCGAATCCCGCGTCGCAACCCTCAACCACCCTCCTCGACCTCTCCTCCGCCTCGTCGTCGGCCTCAAGGACACCGCCGTCCCCAATATCGACCACAAACTAATGTACACCGCCTCCGAAAACGGCAAACTCCTCGCCATGCGCCAACTCCTCCGTCCCCGCTCCCTCTCTGACCCCTCCGCCCTGCCCCCGCTCCGACCCCCCTTCTTAGTCTTCACGCAAACCATCGAGCGCGCGGCCGCCCTCGAAACGGAACTACGCTACGATATACCCCTCGAGGCCGGCGGCGCAACCCGCATCGCGAGCCTCCACGGCGGCCTTTCGGACTCTGCGCGCTCTAACATCATGCGCCGCTTCCGCGCCGGAGAGGTCTGGGTCCTCATCACCACCGACGTACTCGCCCGCGGTGTCGACTTCGCCGGCGTTAACGGCATCGTCAATTACGACGTGCCCACCTCCGCAGCGGCATACGTCCACCGCGCGGGGAGGACAGGTCGTGCTGGTCGCGAGGGAGGCGTCGCTGTCACTCTGTATACGAAAGATGACATCCCCTTCGTCAAGACCGTGGCGAACGTCATCGCTGCTAGCGATAAGCAGGCCGGGAAGACGGGCGATGAGGCGGGCGTTCAGAAGTGGCTTTTGGATGCGTTGCCGAACGTGTCGAAGGCGGATAGGAAGAAGCTTAAGGAGAGGGGAGTTGAGAGTCGAAGGAGTGGAGCCAAGGCGAAGATTACGTCCCAGAGCGGCTATGATAGGAGGAAGGAGACGAATAGGCAGGGAGCTATTGAATCGGCGAAGAAGAAGAAGAAGAAGAAGGGTAAAGGGCAGAGCAAGGGGAGGGTCCAAGAAGATGAGGAGGAGTGGGGAGGAATTGAAGATTGAGATTAGGCCATTGCTTAACTAGTCAGATAATAAACTGGTAAACAATAACCCTTTCAAGCTCCAGATAAGTCCTGCGCATTATAGATAGACCTGTACTTTTCATGCCATCACTCTCAAACTCTCATTTGACAAGCTCCATATGAACACAGAAGGAGGTAGATGCGCATAGCGGAAGAATTAGTCCAGAACATAATGTAGCTTTTCTCTGGGATCATGCGTGCATTCACGTTTCTGTCACAAAGGATACGGACATATGCAAGACATTAAAGACAACTTAAATGCCTTTGCTGGGAAAAGGCAGCTCTTCCAATTGACCTCCTGACTTTAGACTAGTTCGTTATGACACACTGAGATCCTAAACTCAGCTTCATTGTCAGGCCAAAACTTTTTAATATCGCCGACTGAAAGACATTCCATCTGGCTCCGGAAAAAATACAGGTCTGGGCGTTTATAGGGTGCCAGAGTTGGTGATGGTAGGCTTCTTGCCATACTTGACGGCACCGGACTGCGAGCCAGCAGCCTCAATAGCCTTGACGACCTTGAAGCTTTCCGGGTCAGCGACCTCGCCGAAGACAACATGGCGGCCGTCGAGCCAGCTAGTCACAACGGTGGTAATGAAGAACTGCGAGCCGTTGCTGTAGAGAGTGTGTAAGTACATGGCTGTTAAAAATGGATGTTAGGGATCGAGGATTTCCCCCCCTCTACAACGTACGTGTTGGGGCCAGCGTTGGCCATGGAGAGGAGGCCGGGCCTGTCGTGCTTGAGGTTGAAGTTCTCATCGGCGAACTTCTCGCCATAGATGGACTTGCCACCGGTACCCTACCATGCTATTAGTATTGCACCAAAGCGGGTTGTTGGAAGAGCAATTAAGGGAATGAAGGTAAGAAAAAAAAAAGGAAAAATTCACGTACGTTGCCACGGGTGAAGTCACCACCCTGAAGCATGAACTCGGGGATGATGCGGTGGAACGAAGAGCCCTTGTAGCCGAAGCCCTTCTCGCCGGTGCAGAGAGCTCGGAAGTTCTCCGCGGTCTTGGGAACCTCTTTGTCGAAGAGGTTGAAGTTGATGCGGCCCTGTTGGACTGTAGTCGAGCTGTTAGGAGCTTTGTTGCAATGGTTGCGAGCAGAATTTGCTCGAGGGATGGGCAGAAGGTCGAGAGAAAGGCAAATTGATGCCAGAATCAAGAGAAAGATGAGGATTGATGGGAGGCAGGCCCATGGTGATGGGATGAGATGTGTGATGGGAGCTACTTACCAGCAACCTGGGCAGTGGGCTTGCCGTTGGGACCGAGGACGGGACCCTCCCACTCCAAGTCAAAGAAGCTTCATGGAGCTATCAGCACATTGTCTGCATGTTGCAGGAGATGGAGAATTCACACTTACACCTTGGTGGACATGATGGTAGATGCTGTGAAGAAACGAGGACGAAGATTAATTGATGGATTGGCGAGATGAACTCGAGTCTGGTTGTTGAGAAGAGATCGAGGAAGAGGTGAAACTGGTAAACAGGAGGATTGGCGGGGTAGGAGGGGTCGAAGAAGTTGGAGGGTTGGCCTCATTTTGAAGCTGGAGGGGGATTGGATTTGTTAGCAAGCATGATCCAGCGAATAGCAGCCCAGAATTGTAGCCGTGGTGTGGGGGGAGGGGCAGTGAGCCATCGTTATTTTCAAGCAGGTACGACACTGCAAAATCACGTGTTCGCAGGAAGCGGGGTGCTGGGGCAACTGAAACTAGAGCAACTGCTATTCTTTTTTTTTGTCTTTGAAGAGCTTGGAGCAGGAAGGAGGATGGGAAGAAATGGGAAAGCTAGGGAAGGAGGCCTGGTCATGCTAGGGATGGTGCAAAACAGGGACAAGAGGGAAGGCAGAGGAGGTCCTAATATCTAGGGAACTAGAGAGTGTTATAATTTAGAACCAAGAACACCCAAAGCACAGCTTCAGGGCCTTCAGGAAGCTCTATCAAACAGCTCCCAAAGAGACATCCAGCCGGCAGCACAGTTCAACACCTCCAGAGTAAAGACAATCCGGTTGACCCTCAAGTGTCATCAACTACTAAAGAACAAGGCCCGTCCTCATTCTATTTGCGTACTCTTACGCTACCCACTTGAGTTGAAGAGATATAAAGAGAATAGTCTGAATGATGGAGAGCCTCGAGCTCTCAACAAAGACGAAGGGGGAGGAAGGGACTAATGCTCAATGGCCGGGCGAGGATGGGGGATGTGATTGTCATGCTGGACTTGGTTCATGTACACAGCCTCTGCATAGCAGACCAGCGGCTATGCGCGACACGGGGAGGCCAATTGGACTGGGGGCTCAGGCACTTTGGCCTGCAGCTTATTGTGCCATTGTCTCTCTGGCTCAAAGGCCGGCTTTTCGACCAGAGCAGAGATCGGGACAACTGAGGAGAGGGGCAGGGCCCCGGGTGAGACTATTTCCCTCGGTCGCCTCAACTCTTCCGAGCGGGGTTCAACAAGTTCGAGGTATTGCTGCTTGTACACTCGTACACGACGCGTACCCGTCCACTATGGGATAAGACGTGGTGGTTGCATGGCCTGAGAAGGAAAAGCATTTGATACGTACCAAAGCGCAAGACAGCACGGGGGAGAATGGAAAGCTGGGCTTTTGAAGTAGTGTACAGGCGAAGAGAATGGGCTATGGAATTAAAAGAGAACGCAAGTTTAATACAAGTACAGATGGCGGGAATGGAAGCTAGCGGATCGTAATAGTACAATTGCAGAGTTTTGATGATGAGGTTGAAGCTCCAGATCAGGAGGTTGACAGAAAAATTAATGTCGCCAGAATTGCGAGGCAAAACTTTTTTTTTCCCCTCGGAGTACCGGTCGTTGCCGGGTGAGCAACGAACGGGCCAAGTTCCCAGTGCTGGCAGACTGCAGCGTCGCAATGCGCAACTTCGGAGGAGACCACTAAACCGGACTTAGAAGCTTGTGATGAACTGCGTACATTGTACCTCAAGCACCGCTCCGGGTACTTTTTGTATCTCGACCAGGATTGTTGAGATTCGTCAACAAAGAATATCCAGTTGACGGACGGCCCAATTGTTCTCGATGCCGTGGGGTTTAAGCTCGGGGTAGAGAATCAGATCCTAAATAAAAAAAAGAAAAAAAAAAAGTCACAAGGGTGCGTTTCTCGCGAGAGAGCGTGCAGCGCAATAGACGCTCAGGAAGAAGAGGATTACAATTGTACCTTGTACGCATGGCTCTTCCAGCCTGGGCGACGGTTAGATTCATTCCAGTGGGCTGTTCAATCAGTCAGCATCGACTTCCGTCAAAGCAGCGAGTTGGAGATATCTCCAGGTCAATCTCCGTGATCACGTGATATTACCGTCACCACGGGGCCTTTTTTTTTTGTGGATCCTTGCAGTTTGGAGTTGGGCTGGATTGGAAGGCTTGCACTATTGAGGTACAAGGCAGGTGGGCTAAACAGCGCCTGCATTTTGGTACACGGCTGATTCGGAAAATAGCCTAACCTGACAGATAGCGTCCTCTTCCTTTCGTAGATCCCCCCCTTTCAGCCTCTTCGTCAGTCTAACATCTACAATCACCGTTACAACTTTCATTCTTCCGGCTCCGAGTGCTATCACATTGTATCTCCCGTCATCTCCTAGTCCGCTTCCCGCAACTCTTCTCCCTGGCGCCGCACCGAGTCGGTGACCGCATTCGCCATGGACCTTAGCAACCTTAAAGAAACCGTCAGCAACCTGACCTTGTATGATATCAAGGCAGGCGTGCGGAAGGTCCAAAATGGTAGGAAACTAGCCCTTCCCCCTTTTCTATTGCTCTTTCCTGCTGACGCTCTGGTCTCCTTAGCTGTCATGAACTATACTGAGATGGAGGCCAAGGTTTGTTCTTGGCCCCGCTCCCCCTTTCACGCCGACGGAGCTTCATGACGATTAACATCCTCTTAGGTTAGGGAGGCTACCAACAACGAGCCTTGGGGAGCGTCTTCAACATTAATGCAGGAGATCGCCAACGGAACCTTCAACTAGTAAGGCACCCTTCGAAGCTCGACTCCCCGAAGTCACTAACATTTCCGCAACAGCCAAACCCTCAACGAGATTATGCCGATCATCTATCGCCGCTTTACCGAAAAGTCCGCCGAAGAATGGCGCCAGATCTACAAGGCCCTCCAACTCCTGGAATTCCTTATCAAGCACGGTTCCGAGCGCGTAATCGACGATGCCCGAAGCCACCTTACCCTCCTCAAGATGCTCCGGCAATTCCACTACATCGATCAGAACGGAAAGGATCAGGGTATCAACGTGAGGAATCGCGCTAAGGAGCTCACCGAACTGCTGAGTGACGTTGACAAGATTCGATCCGAGCGTAAGAAGGCCCGCGCGACAAAGAACAAATATACGGGTGTTGAAGGCGGCACGGGCTTTGGCGGTGGCTTTTCCGGCGGAAGCAGCGGCCGATATGGTGGATTTGGCAGCGACTCGGGCGGTGGCTTCGGCGGTTATTCTGGTGGTGTATATGGTGATGGCGGCGGTTTTGGCGGTCAGTCTAGTGACTACGGTGCAAGCTCTGGGGGGTCCCGCGGAAACAAGTTTGAGGAATATGATGAGTTTGACGAGGATGAACGGCCCGCGGCTTCTTCCTCACGGCCACCCAGGCAAGCCGAACGGACAGCCGCAAGGAAGCCCGCCGAACCCCCGAAGAAGGCGAAGGCGCCCGAGGTCGACCTCTTTTCATTTGACGATGAATCCGCAACGTCGTCTTTCGCGGCAGCCCCTAGCAAGGCTCCGGCGACCCAGAGCTCTGCCCTTGCCGATCTTGCCGGATCGAGCAACGCAGCTGATGACGATGAGTTTGACGACTTCCAATCGGCACCTCCCGCGTCTCAACCAGCCGCGACCACCACGACCTTCGCTGCCGCCCCCCTCTCTCCGCCTATCACCACCGCCACAGTGACGACGTCATCTCAATTCGTGGCGCCCAAGCCTGTATCTGCTCCTCAGCAAGCCAACCTCAGCAATATGGTCAGCCTGTCTTCCATCTCGCCTTCTCCAAGCTCGACTGCGACCCCTGTAGCCAACTACTCTGCCTTCGCCTCCCCATCGGCCGCGCCTCTCGCGCCGCAGAACACGAAGCCCTCGGGCTACCAGCCGAGCGGCCCCAACTACTTTGGGTCTTTCCAGGCAACCCCGGCGTCTCAGGCATCAACATCCAGCACCGGTATGGCCGCTCTAAAGCCAGCCACTCCGTCGGGCGGCGCCAAGCCGGCCGCCAGCGGAGGTGATGCCTTCGGATCCCTCTGGTCACAGGCTAGCGCTGGCCTCAAGAAGAGCAACGCTCCTACCTCCGGACCGGCCTTGGGCCAGCTTGCCAAGGAGAAGAGCAGCGCAGGTATCTGGGGAGCCGCCGCCGCTGCGTCGCCCAGCCAGTCGCAGCCCAAGGCTGGTGGAAGCAACAACTTAAGCGACCTGCTCGGTTAATACGTCAGTGATACTGGTGGGGGTAATGGGAAAGGGGGGCCAATGTAGAACTGAGAAAGAAGATCAGGCGAGAAGTGGTCTCGAGAGAATGGTATTAGTGGTTCTCGGCAACATTTCGAGTTTGCATTTGCCAGAGGGGGTGCGTTTACGTGCGCTAGATGGGATGTATGATAAAAGTTCTTCCACAATCTTCTTCATAGCGCTCTGGAATTGACGAGGGAGAGAGGAGGTGGGATGGCATTCTTTTTTCTTCCGTTGGCAGAATGGTGGACTGTAGAGAGGCTCAGGCGTCGAGGTAAATACGATCATGACGTACATACGATTTATAGGTTCTCTCTAACTTGATGACAGTGCTCCTGACCTTTTGTTTTATATTTCTTCTTGGACCACGCGGTGATCTGTTTGAGAAACTTTAATATCACTTTTATCATGGACTTTGGCCCCGCTCGACTGAGACCTCCGGAACAGGATGGTTTAGAGAAGCACGTTGAGCGCATTTGCCAGTTCACGTCGTACTGATATCTGTCATGTAGAAATCCACGAAGCTATACGACAAAGCTATACGGCACGAGTCTCACTTTATAAGTCCAATTCGACATTCCATTGAGTATCCGGGTATCAGCTATCAACTACTTGAAGTAACATTATCCTCCGCCACCTTCTCTCGCGGCCCCCACCTCCCGCTTTTACAAAAAAAGAAACAGGGATTCCGCCGTGGAACCCTATTAGATATATGGGTATAGATGTTCTCTCGCTCCTGGACTCAGCAGCAAGTTCTGAGCAGAAATGGAGTTTCGGCTAGCTGTACTTAGCCGCAGCAAACGGTCGCTTCGTTGGCAGCGCTGGTACGTCTTTGATTTGGCACAAAACATTAGACTGATTGAGTAATTTTACAAACATGGGTTGGGAGAGAGGTCTCGAAACTTACCGCTCAACGAGGGTTTCCCACTGGAAGATGAAGGAACCGATGTAAGTGCCGATGAAGATGCAGATGATGATGTAGCCGTTGTAGTACATGGCGAGCCTATAGCCATGTTAGCTTTTTGAAAATGGAAA